>NC_090650.1:107606412-108206412 GCF_040937935.1 Hyperolius riggenbachi
CATAAAAATAATTCTTAGTAAAAAGTACTTCCCAAAGAAAGCCTAGTTTGTCCAACAAAAAATAATATATACTGTAGATCATTTCAGAGTGATAAGTAGCATAAGGAGTAAGTAGCGTAAGTAGCAATAAGGAGGAGTGTGATGTGAAAATTGCTCTGGTTTTGAAGGGGGAAAACTGTGGTTTGGAAGTGGATAAATATTTTATTTAAAAAAATGTTTTCTTTAATTTAACTTTTTGACCACTTTGTGGTGGTATACACTATCTGGGTAGTTACCAGGAAGTGTTTGACTTTTTCTTTTTTTGTGTTTGAACTTTCAGTTTTATGAATCAACATGCGGTGTGATTCCAAGGATGTTGATTCATTCACAAGGGCTTCGTGGGGCTTAGGGAACACTTGTTCTCCTTCACCAATCAATCCAGTGTAAGTGCCACCAGGAACGAGCGTCGGGAGCACGCGTATGCATGCACACCCACTGCAAAAACACTGGACGCGGATACATGTCCAGATAGACTACAACGGCTCCTATCTGGATGGCTATAGTCATCTGATTCTTCAATTTGGAAGATTGCTGATGGTAAGGACACAAACATACAAAATAGTTGTGCTCATCCTACACAGACCATAATTAAGAGAGAGGGTGGTGCAAAGGAATGTGGAAAAATCAAATGCAAACTGCAGATAATTTTTAGCTCCTTGAATGGCTGGTTGGAGAAATATATGTGTTTTCCCTTTATTTAAAGGGAACCTGAACTGAGTAAAACTACTTAAAATAAATACATGATGTAGCTGCAAATGAATATTACATCATTACCTCGCTGTCAGTTTCTCCCTGAGGCTCACTATTTGCTTCTTATAGTCATCCCTTCCAGTTCTGACAATATTTTGTCAGAACTGAAAAATACCAGTTGCAGTCAGTTATATATCAGCTGCTGTCAGTTACAACTGAATGTGCAAGTTAATGTCCATATTTCCCTATGGCTCAAGTGGGTGATATTACAGTTTAACAGTGTGCTGTTCAGGAAGCTGTTAGGGGGTAATGGCCATTTTTAAAATTGAGGACTCAATTCCATTGATCACTGTGGACAAACAGGACGCAGGAGAGGAGAAAGAGATTGATGGGTAGACTACACAGGAGGTAAGTATGACGTGTTTATTTTTATTTTGACTTTTCATTTTCAGTTCAGGTTCTCTTTAAAGGTTAAGAGCCCCAGTTGTTCCGAGTCTAAGTTTTAAGTTGAATGCATTATTTGTCTGCTTGCATGCCTGTATGTTGATATGACCAATCCTACCTAGGGAACTGTAAAGAGTTGGCTTTATTTTAAAAAATGCTGCAGAATTTTTAGACCATTAAGATCCTCCATTTTAGTTGGAAATTTGCTGCTGTGTGTTATGCATCACTGATTTAGAAATCTCTCAGCAACAAAGATGATCATTGACTTGTAGCTTCTTCTGAATTGTTGCACATTTAGTTGCATTTTGTATGCTGTCTAAAGTTGGACCAATCAATGCCAACAAATGCTCCTTAGAATCCTGTTATATTGTGCTAGGAAAAATCTTGTTGTTAAATGGAAACTAGCTACAATTCCTACTCTATTGGATTGGAAGAAGCTAGTTAACTTGGCGCTTCCATTATATAAACAAATGCATCAATCACGTAACTAATTTAAAAACATTGATGGAGTGTGGCTTAGATGGAAATGCCTCAGAAACCACGATTCCTGGACGATCTGGACATAAACATGGTGGTGCAAGACCTACATTGCTGCTATATGTTATAAAAATAGATTATTTTGAAACTGACTGTATATGACTTAACTATACTGTTGCTTGTGCTAACACCACGGAGACCATGAAACAAATCTGTGTACTGTCTTACTGTAGAGCAGAGATGCCCAACTCGAGGGCCATATCCATACCAGGGTTTAGGATGGACAGAAAAATAGCAAATGTGTTCCACACCTTTCCCAATTCAGCCCCATCAATAAAATTGAGCTGCACCAAAATTATGTGAGGATATTGGCCATTGAGGACTCGAGTTGGGCATCCCTGCTGCAGAGCGCAGTGATTATTTTATTGAACTTGTAACATGACTGGACTGATGTGTTATTTTTTGTATTTCATGCGATGCCACTGTTTGGCTTGTTTTAAATAAAACTCAATGCACAGTTTTGTTTAAAAACAAAGTGGGACCAATCAAATAAAGTTGCAGATGATAAGTCCATTTTCAATCTCTGTCCATATGTCAATGAGGTTGGCATCAACTTGGAAAAAAATGCATTTTATTGATCAACACTGACTAATTGTGATGTGATGTAACCATGATAAGAGTGGCAAACCTTAATCACATAACAGTTGACAGGTTTGCTGAATATTTTATGATATTCCTGCTGGAGATGTTTGGAGATCTTCGGAGATGTCAACATCTTAGGATGACCTGGGTTTATTAGAAAAACTTCCCACTGCAAGTGCCTGCATGAGAGAGGTAAGGGCTTGTTTCCATTGCAACGCAGGTGGCTCTGCATGAGCGCGGCTCTGTGTTGCATCACGTGATTCCCAGAGGCGGTGCTTTTAATCCCATTCATTATAATCAATGGGATCGCAGGCCCAATCACCCCAAAATGCGTGCAACCATGCACTGCGATATAGTGGTGAATCACAGTGCAAGTATGGAAACATCAGACAGTGCAGTCCATGCACTCTCTGATGTCCCTGCAATCACGTTTCCATAAGCACGGCCAAAAGAGCGCATATGGACATGAGCCCTTAGGGCTGCAATCTTTTAACATCAAACAGAAGATTTTATTTTTTTCAAATTTAATACAAGATTGTTACACTCCCAATGGAGATGCCTTGATAAATCCAGCCCAGAATGAGCCTTATTTACTGAGCTACTTCCAGAGATCTCCAAACATGGAGCAGATAACTATTAAAGGGGCACTATGGCAAAAACTAGGCTATTGGGATAACCATGGTAGCATGTACCTAATATAAGGAGTATCACATACTAAGCAGTTTGTTCTTTTTAAATGTCTGCTCGAAAGGTTAGCATTTGCAGAGATCCTGCTGATCATTTTTCAAACTATGCAACTTGTCCACCTCCCTCTGCTGACTCGGGCTGCGCTGTAACAGTATTTCTCCTTGCTGTGCTGTATGGGAGATGCAGGCTGTTTAGCGAGTGTTGGAAAAGATCATACCAGCAGAGCAGAGCCCAGTGTAAACAAGTAATTTATCTGGCTTATTTCTTTATTCACGATCTTCCCCAGCATTGGAAACAGCCTCAGCTTGCATTTCAATGTCCTGTACAGATTTAACAGGGAGAGCTGTTACATCGCACCAAAGTGGGAGGACATGCAGGATCTATGCATACACTACCTAAAACCATTCAAGCAGACATTTAAAAAAATGCTTAATATCTGATCCTCCTATTATTAGGTACATGCCACCAGGGTTATCCCAGTAGCTTGATTTTGGCCATAGTGCACCTTTAACAACGGTTTTACTTTCAGATGCATTTATGGTGGGAAGTTTGGGTATAGGATTAGAGGTTAGCATTAGGTTTAGTATTGGAAGAGTTAGTGTTAGAGGATAGGGTGAGAAATTAGAGTTAGGTTTAGAAATGGGAGAGTTAATGTTAGGGGATAGGGTTAGAGCTAGGTTTAGTTATGGGAGAGTTAGTTTTAGGGGGTAGGGTTACAGGTTAGAGTTGGGTTGAGTAATGGGAGAGTTACTGTTAGAGGACAGGGTTAGAGGTTAGTGTTAGGTAACTCTGTAGGAGTGTTAGCATTAGGGAATGGGGTTAGAGTATAGTGCTCACTTTAATCATGGTAGGGTTAGTGGTAGGAGATAGGGTTAGAGGTAAGTGTAAGATATTATTATAGGAGGGTTAGGTTTAGTGGATAGGGTTAGAGGTTAGTGTTAGGTATCTTTATAGAAGGGTTAGTGTTAGGGAACACTGTTAGAGGTTAGTGTTAGGTATCGATTTAGGAGGGTCAATGATAGGAGATAGGGTAGGGAAAGAGACAGAAATACCTGCATGGAAATAATCTACACAAAGCTGTCATAAGAATATTGTAAGTGATATTCAAATAATGGTAATCCCGGTGCCCAAATTAACATGAATCTCTTTTTCCATGTACACTCCTAAACATGTCTATGAGGAATATCATTGTCATCTATTATGTAGTAAGAGTGCAGCCTTCTTACTGATTGTACAGTACTGGGGTTTCTCTGTAACATACTGGGGTTGCTGACGGGATAAAAAATCGTCAGTTGTTGAAATTCAGGTTCATGCAGGTATTAACGGTGATAACTTTAAAAAAATATATATACTTAGGCCTTACATGGACTTATTAAAGCAATAACATCTTTAAGTTATTTCTCACTAACAGCTTAACTACTACATTGTGAGAAACTGCACAATTGTGTGATGCTGTTAACATACTGTGAATGTTTATTCATTTATTAGTGTTAAAATTCTTTAATGTTTTTATTAATGTAATTATTTATACATTCTACACAATTAAATAAAAAACTGTTAATGGTATATATTATCACTATCCCGTTTTACACTTACACCCCCCTCCGAATCCCCCCCCCCCCCCGGCAGTGACTTTGTGTCTGGAATTAAAAGCGGTACATTTAAAAAAAAATGTTAGGCCTCCAATTCTTAAGTCATAACTCACCAAAATATGCCAGAATAAAAAGCCTGGTAGACATTCTGCATATAAATATAAGACTAAAACACACATTTGTTAAATTAATGAAATGTATGAATAAAGTTTAAAAAATTGTAAAACTGTACAAATGAGGCAGGCAGATTGTTGTCAAAATCCAGGCAGACGTCAGTGCAGACCTGCTGAGCAGAGAGTAGTCAAAATCCAGGCAGCGGTCGGTGCAGGCGGCAGGCAGAGAGTAGTCAAAATCCAGGCAGAAATCGGTCCAGGCAGCGGGCAGAGAGTAATTAAAATCCAGGCAGAGGTCGGTGCAGACAGACATGTATATAAATATATATGTATATACATATATACGCATGGCTCGCCTAAAAAAAATTGCAGGTCCGTTTTAAAATTAGCCCCGCCCTGCTGACGTCACACCGCCGCCATCAGGTCCCCGGAAGAACCGTGGGGACATGGGGATCCCGGTGGCTGAAAACAATTGCAGGTAGCAGGGGAAGAAGTCTGGATCCCGCTGTGCAGTGCTGATCGACCCAGAAACTATGCGCACGCAGCTTTTTTTCCCAGCCTGACTAGGTCAGGATTACCGCTAGGTGGGTTAAAAGGGGAAAAAGTGAGATAGAACAATTTCCCCAGTTTTGTCACATGTAAGTATATACAAGAGAGGCAGATCAGTTATAATTTGTATTATCATTTTATTGATGACTTATGTAGCGCATCATCTTTCATGGAGTTGTGCAACAGACAAATCATATACAATATTTCTCACGTGTTTCACTCTGGAATCCCCTGCCACAACACATCCGTCACTCTCCAAAGGGGCTGTCTTGGTCTAGAATCCCACATTTGTACATCCAACATTTGTACCCCAAGATTGTTAACTGATCTGGCATGCACGATCTTTAACTGACAGTTGGCAGCAGAGTCTTTTGCTCTCCTCCTTACCCCTCCGGGGAAGCAGGTGCTGTTGTACTTGACCTTACTCCTTTCTTCATGGATACAGAATGCGTCACTTGACTGTTGTCTATCGAGATGTGTCTGCACAACATTGGATCCCTGCAGTACCACTTAGAGGATCAAGTTTTATCCTGGAGGGCAATACATTCTGAAGGGAAACTGCCTTTGTATGCACCTTATAAGTCAAATCTTGATTAGCAAATACATAGTTTAACACTGTATTTATCTACAGATTATCAAAAAAGCTACCGATTAACTGACAAAAGGCACTGCAAACACAGATGTAACAATAGATAATTAATCAGTGCAAACAGATCGGAGTCATTCACCTTCTGAATAAGCCTCCAGACTCCAGTGATATTCAATATATGCTTTTTTTTAAAGAAAAAGTAAACAAAATACCAAGTCTTCTAGGCTTTTTACGGATGAACTATCTGTCTGAACATGTATTGTTCCAATTATTGACCTATAACAGCCCAGGAAGCCTCTCACAATGCCCTGCTTGTGTTGGTACATTGTAGACAATATCACGCATTTACTTTTTAGTATTTTATTTCAGATATACACAACTGCCAGCAGCTGATTTTTCACCTTCTCTGCGGGTAATTTGTAGAGCTCGTGATTGAAGCCAGAAATGTAAAAGACACACAAGGTTGTATAAATTGATGAAGCGATGATATTTTCAAGACAGGAATCCCCTTTCCCCTTTAACATTTCAAACACAATAACAGAACTGCTTCCATTTATTTATTAGCTTTCAGAAATTCCTTTGATGACAAATCAGTGGTGATAGATTATATGCTTACCTTCAGCTCCCTTGAAGTGCAGGGATTTTTCATTTTCGTAAAACTATATAGTCTTTACAATAGAGGAGGATTTCTTTAAAATTAGAATATATAAATATATAGATAGATAGATAGATAGATAGATAGATAGATAGATAGATAGATAGATAGATATACTGTAGATATATAGGTGATATTTTTACAGCTTGTCATATAAAATGCTTTTTAAACCACCAGCAAATGAGAAAATACTTAAAATAATTTTGATAGCACTTTGTCATCTACTTTTTAGTACTTTTTCAATTGCAAAGGGCTGAAAAGTTACTTTTAAAAAAAGTTAATTATTATCTCCTAGGAGAAAAATGATAGAAAGGGTTAATTGCAAATGGGTCATGGACTAATGCCTGCGTCATTGTAACTAAGGAAGTAACACGTCCATGCATTACTTCCTGCCCGCGTACTTATAGTATGCTAATAGGAAATAATGCAAGAGGACATCTTGTGGCCAAATAGTAAAATTACACCTACATATAATAATTTTAATAAAAAGACCCACACTTACACATTGTTCTTATTATTCCCATTAAAATGCATGTAGAATAAAATAATTATTAGCATAATAATGTACTACCTAAAGAAAGCCTAATTGATGCCCCCCCCCCCCCCCCAAGATATAGATAATTTTGTTGTGATTAGTAGAGGTTAAGTTATTGGCGAAAGAAAGGGAGGAGTGCTGAAAGGTGAAAATTGCTCTGGTCCTAAAGGGAGAATACCCCTCAGTGGTCAAGGAGTTAACAAGAAGTTGAAAAATTATCTCCTGGGTTTGAAAACTAAAACTTTTCTCCTAAGTTTTCTCCTAGGCGATATTTTCCCACCTTGCCAATAACATGCCTCTTAAGCCAACAGCAATTAACAAAATACTCAGAATAATCGTGACAGTACCCTTTTACCTACTTTTTGGTACATTTTCAATTGCAAAGTGTTAACAACTTATTTCAAATACAAAATGAAAAATTATCTTCTAGGAGAAAACTCAGGAGAAAAATGCCCATATGCAATTCACTTTTCTCCTGAATTTTCTCCTAGGAGATATTCTTTCATCTTATGTATAAAATAACATTAAGCACTTTGTAATTAAAAATAAAGCAGAGGGACACCAAGAGCCCCAATAGTGTAATTCGTCTTGGGGACAACAAAATAAATGAGAAGTTAAAATTATACTCACAAACCAGGGTTACCAATAGGCAACCACTGTATAGGCAGGTGGGGAGAACAATCCTGACCCCACTCAGGAATAAAAAGTCGCTCTCTGTAGACAGGAAGATAGGGTAACAACCCTCCACCCAGGGTGGACTCAATGTAGTGTACAAGATACAGAGGCGCCAAAAGAATAAAAGGTAATTAAATGAACTTAAAAAACCAACTGGTTAAACAGAGGAGGCAGCGGTGGTCTTACCCCCTCCAAACAGACACAGGCAAGGACTGCGATTCAGACAGTCAACAATTTATTCGGAACTCCCAAAAACAATGCAACGCGTTTCACGGGCCATACATCCCGCTTCCTCAGGCAAAATACAGTAGGAGTCACAGCATCTGTATTATATCAGCGAGCTCGGCGCCTCTGTCAAGAGGCGCCGAGCTCGCTGATATAATACAGATGCTGTGACTCCTACTGTATTTTGCCGGAGGAAGCGGGATGTATGGCCCGTGAAACGCGTTGCATTGTTTTTGGGAGTTCCGAATAAATTGTTGACTGTCTGAATCGCAGTCCTTGCCTGTGTCTGTTTGGAGGGGGTAAGACCACCGCTGCCTCCTCTGTTTAACCAGTTGGTTTTTTAAGTTCATTTAATTACCTTTGTAATTAAAAAAGTAGTGGTGAATTGCATCTGGGCCAAAGTGAATTGCATATGGGTTATGGGCCCATATGCAATTCACTTTTTCACGTGAGTTTTCTCCTAGGAGATACTTTTTCATCTTCTATTAAACTACTGGACGACCGCTCCACGCCTCTGGGCGTGGCCACGGCGGCAGCCCCAGGACCGCCAAACGCCAATTGGCGTCAAGTCCTGGGGCTGCAGTTTGCAGGAGATCGCGCACAAGCTGTGCGCTTCTTCTGCTTGGGGGGGGCGGCGCTCCGCCCCGCCTTTAGTCTCTGATCGCCGCTCAGGAGACTGTTAGATGATGAAACCGCCATCTTTTCTGTTAGTACAGCACTGCGATCAGCAGCAGAGCTGTACTGGGGATAGCTGTGTGACACGGCTGTCCCCCTGGGCCGCTTGAGAGCAATCGGCTCTCATAGGCAGAAGCCTATGACAGCTGATCGCCAGGATTGGCCGGCTGGGGGGTGGGAGGGGTTTTTAAAAAAGAAAAAAAAAAGAAAGCAAAATGTATTAAAAAAATGTAATGTAAATATGTATTTAAAAACAAATAAACACTGTGAGGGGGATCAGACCCCACCGACAGGAAGCTCTTCTTGCTTGCTGGTGGTTTAAAAGGTATTTTATTGACAAGTTTAAAAATATCACCTAGGAGAAAACTCGGGAGATAAAGTTAATTGCATATGGGCCATGGGTAATGGGCCCATATGCAATTTACTTTTTCCCCTAGGAGATCATTTTTCATCTTCTTATAAAAATTTTTTGGTACTCTGCAATTGAAAAAGTACCAAAAAGTAGGTTGAAAAGTGCTGTCAATATTATCATGAGTATTTTTTTGCTTGCTGGTGGCTTAAAAGGCATTTTATTGACTCTGGCCCATATGCAATTCACTTTTTCACCTGAGTTTTCTCTAAGGTGATATTTTCACAATGTGTAAATTCAATGCCTTTTAAATCACCAACAAGCAAACAAATACTCAAAATAATTTTGACAGTTCTTTTACACCTACTTTTTGGTACTTTTTTCCATTGTACTAAAAAGTTATTTTAAATTGAAGATGAAAAGCTCTCCCTATACTGACTCCAGACAGACTGTAAAATGGCTGGTTCAGTTCTTTTATGGGTTGTCTGGCTACTTGCTATAGGTTAGGTCAGACTGTATGCTCATATGACTGACCTATAACCCAGCCCTAACACCTGCGTACACTCCTGCCTAACAATAAACTACACAACCCTGCAGGTAGATGTAGCATACAACCTGGCACATAGCATTCACCAAACACAGCAAGGTAATGCAGACACAGTATACTTCAATAGTCACCTGAGGCCTATGGGCTGGGGCAATCTAGACAAAAGTGTAATCACAATACAGATGCGTAGTCAAAGCAGGCCGGGATCCGGGCAAGCAGCTTTCATGCAAGGTCCTTTAACAATCCGAGGTTGGCAACAAGAAATCCAGTAAGATGCAAGGTCAGGTACAAGCCGGGTCAATAACATGTGATCAGAAGAAAAGTAGTCAGGTACAATCCAGGTCGGCAACAGGTAATCAAATCTGCAAGAAGCTTTGGTGAAGAGACAGACAGAAATCTGTAGCTAGACAAGGAACTTGGTGTGAGCGTAATCTCAGCTACAAGCCCAGCATAGGCTATCACGGGCCCAGACAGAAGCACTAAGCAGATTCAAATACAAGCATCTACCAATCAGAGTTCGTTGTGTCAGCTAATCAGCTGACACGCAGGGAAACACGACTACTGTCGGAGCACTGAGACGCGTCCTACGCCTGCACGCATGTGAGTCAGCGGCAGGGACGGCAACAACTGTGAGTCAGTTAAATACGATTTTCAAACAAAAATGCCATCTAAAATAAGTTTTTTATTTTTTGCGTTTTCACAATTTTTTTTACAGAATAATATTTATTTTTTGTAATTACAATTTTGCTGTAAAAATATTGGGCCTGATTCACAAAGCGGTGCAAACACTTTGCATGCCTGTGAAAAGCCCTTTATCACGCCTAAACTTAGTTTAGGCGTGATCTGAAGGAATTCGCGTGAACTCCCGCGCACAAAGTTTTGTGCGCGCAGCACACCGCGCTACGCGCGCAGCGCACTGTGCTTCGCACGAAGTGCCCATTAAACCCTATGGGACTTTGCGCACAAAACTTTGCGCGCGGGAGCTTCGCGCGAATTATAGCACAAAGTGGTGAAAACTTTGCTAGTGCAAGTGCAAGTCTTTTAGGCGTGATAACTGAGTTATCACCACTTTGTGAATCAGGCCCATTGTGTTTGTGTGTTTCTGCGCTTTTTGTGGTAAAATATAATTTTTTGCGTAGACAATTTTCACAGAATCGAAAAAAATGACTGGTGAAAAATCGCAAGCAACACTGCAACGAATGTTTGCCAGTGAACATGTTTGTCCATCACTATTCTGAAACTAAAACACGATTTTACACAAAGCTTTTTCTGCAAGCAGCCTTTGATTATGTATGATTTCATCATAATAAATAGCTTGAATTGTGTCCAACTTTGTGACATGCATACTTTAACTTCAAATATTTTTCCAGACCCAAAAGAGAGATCTGACAAGCAGCCAAAATTAATATACTCGTATAAGAAAACTTGAAAATAAATATTAGGTCATAGATTCTTTTATTTTAATTTTTTAAGGTACTTTAATCAGTTCTTTACATTTTTGCAACACTGATCTAAATTTCGCCCTTCCCTTTAACCTTCATCAGGGCGCCTGCTTTTTCTTCACGTATCAAAGGAATGTAGATCAGTCAAAGGCAAACAACTCACAATTAAAACTATTGAATATATACATGGATCATGAGCAGATTAGCAGAGTATCACAAAGTCTTATTGCATACACTATTAAAAAATGAATAATCCTTGATTTGAGGAGCAGCGTTCTGAATGAGAGAATCTGAGGAGGAAACAATGACATCACTACTTTGCTTCAGACACATTTTAGCCCCTTGTGATGCAGTCCACAGCTGGCTAAAATGCTGACAATGTCCTGCAAGAGTGAATCATAGCTGCTTGTTAATGTTCTTAGCAATGAGATGCTCTGTCTAATGACTTAAAGGAGAACTATAACAGCAACAAAATTCCAAGCTCCTCATAATATTGTTAATGGCCTCATTGGAAAGCAGAGTTCACGGAAAAGTTGACAAGTCAGGACACCTGAAGTGAGAGGAATATACTGTATATGCTGCCATATGTATTTCCTTTTAAACAATGCAGTTGCTTGGTAGTCCTGTTGATCCTCTGCCACTAATACTTTTAGCCATAGACCCATATGCAATTCACTTTTTCGCCTGAGTTTTCTAGATGATATTTTCACACCTTGGCATAAAATGCCCTTCAAACAACCAGCAAGCAAGAATATTCTCAAAATAATTTTGAAAGCCCTTTTTCACCAACTTTTCGCTACTCTTTCAATTGTAAAATGCTTAAAGAGACAGTGAAGCGAAAAAAATTATGATATAATGGTTTGTAAGTGTACTGCAGCTAAGAAATAAAACATTAGGAGCAGAGACATAAGGCTAATATTGTTTTCAGTAGAGGAAGAGTTAAGAAACTCCATTTGTTATCTATGCAAAAAAGCCATTGAACTCCATGACTTTCAAAGTTGCAGAGCTCTGTCTTCTGAAGCTTGTTATCTCAACTGCCAGTCATTGTTTTTCTTTTTCTCCCCAGAGGACAGGTCAATAGTTCACAAGACTGCTCTGTAAAAACATTTAGAATGCTAAGTAGTGTGTAAACTGCAAATATTAGAGAATGATGCAATGTAAAAAAAAACACTATATAACTGAAAATAAACATATGAGAATATTTTCTTTGCTACTAATCTTCTAGTAATTATCCGTACTACACAACCAATTCATTATACCATAATTTTCTTTTTTTCTTCAGTGTCTCTTTAAAAGTATTTTAAAGAGAATATGAAAATTATCTACTAGGAGATAACTCTAGGAGAGAAAGCTAATTGCATTTGGGCTATAGACTCTGTACAATCATGCAGATTAGATATTTGACTGAAGATTGACTGCCGCATGCTTGTTTCAGGTGTGTGATTCAGACATACTGCAGCCAAGGAGATCCACAGGATGCCAGGCAACTGGTATTATTTAAAAAGAAATGAACATGGGAACTTCCATATCCCTCTCACTTCAGGTGTTAGTAAAGCAAACCTGTGTGATCACGAGGACAAAAATGTAGATACTTACATTGGAAGAAGATCCAGAAGCTTCCAACATCCTCCTTCCAACCACCAATCCAGCGCTAGAAACCTAAAAAATTTAAAAGTTTGCTTGCTTGGCATTGCAACAAAGGAACACAAGTAGAAAACACATACATACATAAAGTTTAAGTATTTTAAAGTTCTAATTAACAATAAATGATCGATAGATGATAGAAGAACCTCCTAAGAGATTTTTACACTCACTGCACTACTCAGCAATACTCGAAAAAAGCACTGGCAAAATAAGCATCTTTAAATCCCCTTCCAGGGTTCCCCATTGGTCAACTGATCTTGACCAATAAGAGTCCTTCCTGCAGGGCCGGAGCTACCATAGGAAAAAATGGGCAATTTCCGCAGGGCCCCAGAGCCTGTAGGGGCCCCCAAGGTGTCCCTTTCCCATCTTAACTGTTGCTCCCCAGGGACTCTGCAGAGTCTGTTAAGTTGGGAGGTGATTGGGGGAGGGTCAGCAGCCAGCTCAGGGGCCCAGGAGGGAAAGTTGGCTGCAACAAAGGACCTCTAATGGCGCTTTTTGGTCGGGGAGTGTCTGTTGGGGGGCCCCCAGGCTAATTTTGCCCTAGGGCCCAATTGTTACTTGAACCGGCTCTGCCTTCCTGTGGAACAGGTCAGTGAAAGGTAGGAACTTTCAAAGATGTTTTTTTGCTGGTGTTGTTTACCTCATCTTTCTGCCATACGGAACAGTAATAAAGCCCACCAAGTGCATATTTGAATCTTTTGCTGGGGTTTCATATTGGTCTATTCAACTGACCACTAACAATCCTCAGCAGATAGGAGGATACTTATTGGTTCCCAAGGGAACTGTTATACATCAGAGATAACAACTACAGATGAATGTATAAAATCATTCCTGTAATGTGCTCCAATACCAGGTTACAGAAAACAAGAAATGAGGTCAGGAGAAGAGGGGACATACAGTACATTCCATCCATCTGCGCATAACATTTTCAGTATATAAAGAAACAAACTAATAATATGAAGCTATTTCAATTCAGTCTGATCACATGCAAAATTATATTGTCCTATTCTTTTAACTGGGCACTTCATTCAACAAACCCTTTTGTAAATAGCTCCCATACTTGTAATTCATGAGAAAGCAGGTTATAAAGAGCAGGCAGCATTAATAAGCTACCTGATTTGACATGGTTAAAGACATCTGACATCAAACAGACATGCTGATCTTTAGCAGAATGTTAAAAAGCAGCTGAATCCACGGACAGGAGGTGACGATCTCAGGTCTGTAATCTGTAGACAGAGCAAGGCAATGTGAGAATGTAATGTCATGACAGACATACAGCGATGTCAGTTGCCAGTTATACAGCTGCCATGCTCGGGGCATCTGTTTAGACCTAAGACAAATTAATGTCTCACTTTAAAAAATCTTGTGCATCCGTATTTTTATTTCACTGTGAAATTAAAAGCAATTCTGTTAATGCAACATATTGTACAATATGCTCCATGCCTAGAAGATAACATTTCCTCCATAAATAAAATATAATAGAGTTTGAAGACATCCAATATTTTCTTTTAAGAAAATATTGGGTGTTCTTTTGTAATTTTTTTGAAAAGCAAAGAAAATATTTCTGGACTGTTTCACCAAACATCTAAATGATTAGGAAATCCTTAACCACTTCCCGACCGCCTAACGCACAGGGGCGGCCGGGAAGTGGAGCCCGTAAGGACCAGCTCACCCACAGAGGCGGCGGTCCTTGTAAGGGCATGGGCGGAGCGATCGCGTCATCCGTGACGCGATCCTCCGCCGGCGCCTGTCTCCGCATACCCGCCGCAACATCCCGCCGGCCATACGGAAGCGCCAGCGGGATGTTAACCCGACGATCGCCGCATACAAAGTGTATAATACACTTTGTAATGTTTACAAAGTGTATTATACAGGCTGCCTCCTGCCCTGGTGGTCCCAGTGTCTGAGGGACCACCAGGGCAGGCTGCAGCCACCCTAGTCTGCACCCAAGCACACTGATCCCCCCCAGCCCCCTGATCGCCCACAGCACCACTCAGACCCCCCCCCCCCTGCCCACCCCCCAGACCCCTGTTTACACCCAATCACCCCCTAATCACCCATCAATCACTCCCTGTCACTATCTGTAAACGCTATTTTTTTTTCCCCCCTGCCCCCTCCTGATCACCCCCCACTCCTCACATTCTCCCCAGACCCCCCCCCCCTGTGTACTGTATGCATCTATCCCCCTGATCACCTGTCAATCACCTGTCAATCACCCATCAATCACCCATCAATCACCCCCTGTCACTGCCACCCATCAATCAGCCCCTAACCTGCCCCTTGCGGGCAATCTGGCCACCCACCCACACCAATAGATCGCCCGCAGATCCGACATCAGATCACCTCCCAAGTGCAGTGTTTACATCTGTTCTCTACCCTAAACACCCACTAATTACCCATCAATCACCCCCTATCACCACCTGTCACTGTTACCCATCAGAATAGACCCTAATCTGCCCCTTGCGGGCACCCAATCACCTGCCCACACGCTCAGATTGCCCTCAGACCCCCCCCTTATCAATTCGCCAGTGCATTATTTACATCTTTTCTTCCCTGTAATAACCCACTGATCACCTGTCAATCACCTATCAATCACCCCCTGTCACTGCCACCCATCAATCAGCCCCTGTCACTGCCACCCATCAATCAGCCCCTAACCTGCCCCTTGCTGGCAATCTGATCACCCACCCACACCAATAGATCGCCCGCAGATCCGACGTCAGATCACCTCCCAAGTGCAGTGTTTATATCTGTTCTCTACCCTAAACACCCACTAATTACCCATCAATCACCCATCAATCACCCCCTATCACCTCCTGTCACTGTTACCCATAAGATCAGACCCTAATCTGCCCCTTGCAGGCACCCAATCAACCGCCTACACGCTCAGATTGCCCTCAGACCCCCCCCCCCCCCTTATCAATTCGCCAGTGCATTAGTTACATCTGCTCTTCCCTGTAATAACCCACTGATCACCTGTCAATCACCCATCAATCACCCCCTGTCACTGCCACCCATCAATCACCCCCTGGCACTGCCACCCATCAATCTGCCCCTAACCTGCCCCTTGCGGGCAATCTGATCACCCACCCACACCAATAGATCGCCCGCAGATCCGACGTCAGATCACCTCCCAAGTGCAGTGTTTACATCTGTTCTCTACCCTAAACACCCACTAATTACCCATCAATCACCCCCTATCACCACCTGTCACTGTTACCCATCAGATCAGACCCTAATCTGCCCCTTGCGGGCACCCAATCACCCGCCTACACGCTCAGAATGCCCTCAGACCCCCCTTTATCAATTCGCCAGTGCATTAGTTACATCTGTTTTTCCCTGTAATAACCCACTGATCACCTGTCAATCACCTGTCAATCACCCATCAATCACCCCCTGTCACTGCCACCCATCAATCACCCCCTGGCACTGCCACCCATCAATCACCCCCTGTCACTGCCACTCATCAATCAGCCCCTAACCTGCCCCTTGCGGGCAATCTGATCACCCACCCACACCAATAGTTCGCCCGCAGATCCGACGTCAGATTACCTCCAAAGTGCAGTGTTTATATCTGTTCTCTACCCTAAACACCCACTAATTACCCATCAATCTGCTGCCTATCAGATTAGACCCCTATCTGCCCCTAGGGCACTCAATCACCCGCCCACACCCTCAGAATGCCCTCAGGCCCCAGCCCTGAGCACCTCGCCAGTGCATTGCTTGCATCTATTCCCCCCTCTAATCACACCTTGAGACACCCATCAATCACCTCCTGTCACCCCCTAGCACACCTACCCATCAGATCAGGCCCTAATTTGCCCCGTGTGGGCTCCCGATCACTCGGCCAAACCCTTAGATCCCCCTCAGACCCCCTTCCGATCACCTCCCCAGTGCATTGATTGCATCTATTTTCCCCTCTAACCACCCCCTGAGACACCCATCAATCACCTCCTGTCACCCCCCTAGCACTCCTATCCATCAGATCAGGCCCAATACAACCTGTCATCTAAAAGGCCACCCTGCATATGACCGGTTCCACAAAATTCGCCCCCTCATAGACCACCTGTCATCAAAATTTGCAGATGCTTATACCCCTGAACAGTCATTTTGAGACATTTGGTTTCCAGACTACTCACGGTTTTGGGCCCGTAAAATGCCAGGGCGGTATAGGAACCCCACAAACTGACCCCATTTTAGAAAAAAGACACCCCAATGTATTCTGTTAGGTGTATGACGAGTTCATAGAAGATTTTATTTTTTGTCAAAAGTTAGCGGAAATTGATTTTTGTTTTTTTTTCACAAAGTGTCATTTTTCACTAACTTGTGACAAAAAATAAAATCTTCTATGAACTCGCTTTTTTGAAGCCTAGGTGCGCTAAGGGGCCCAACGTCCTAATCACAGGTCATTTTGCGACATTTGGTTTCAAGACTACTCCTCACGGTTTAGGGCCCCTAAAATGCCAGGGCAGTAAAGGAACCCCACAAATGACCCCATTCTAGAAAGAAGACACCCAAACGTATTCCGTTAGGAGTATGGTGAGTTCATAGAAGATTTTATTTTTTGTCACAAGTTAGCGGAAAATGACACTTTGTGAAAAAAAACAATTAAAATCAATTTCCGCTAACTTGTGACAAAAAAATAAAAACTTCTATGAACTCACCATACTCCTACTGGAATACCTTGGGTGTCTTCTTTCTAAAATGGGGTCATTAGTGGGGTTCCTATACTGCCCTGGCATTTTAGGGGCCCTAAACCGTGAGGAGTAGTCTTGAAACAAAAATGACCTGTGAAATCCTAAAGGTACTCATTGGACTTTGGGCCCCTTAGCGCAGTTAGGCTGCAAAAAAGTGCCAATCATGTGGTATCGCCGTACTCGGGAGAAGTAGTATAATGTGTTTTGGGGTGTATTTTTACACATACCCATGCTGGGTGGGAGAAAAACCTCTGTAAATGACAATCTTTTGATTTTTTTACACACAATTGTCCATTTACAGAGTTATTTCTCCCACCCAGCATGGGTATGTGTAAAAATACACCCCAAAACACATTGTACTACTTCTCCCAAGTACGGCGATACCACATGTGTGGCACTTTTTTGCACCCTAACTGCGCTAAGGGGCCAGAAGTCCAATGAGTACCTTTAGGATTTCACAGGTCATTTTGAGAAATTTTGTTTCAAGACTCCTACTCACGGTTTAGGGCCCCTAAAATGCCAGGACAGTATAGGAACCACACAAATGACTCAATTTTAGAAAGAAGACACCCCAAGGTATTCTGTTAGTAGTACAGTGAGTTCATAGAAGATTTTATTTTTTGTCACAAGTTAGCGGAAATTGATTTTTATTGGTTTTTTTCACAAAGTGTCATTTTCCGCTGACTTGTGACAAAAAATAAAATCTTCTATGAACTCACCGTACTACTAACGGAATACCTTGGGATGTCTTCTTTCTAAAATGGGGTCATTTGTGGGGTTCCTATACTGTCCTGGCATTTTAGGGGCCCTAAACCGTGAGGAGTAGTCTTGAAACGAAATTTCTCAAAATGACCTGTGAAATCCTAAAGGTACTCATTGGACTTTGGGCCCCTTAGCGCAGTTAGGGTGCAAAAAAGTGCCACACATGTGGTATCGCCGTACTCAGGAGAAGTAGTATAATGTGTTTTGGGGTGTATTTTTACACATACCCATGCTGAGTGGGAGAAAAAAAATTAAACAATTGTCATTTACAGAGATATTTCTCCCACCCAGCATCGATATGTGTAAAAATACACCCCAAAACACATTATACTACTTCGCCTGAGTACGGCAATACCACATGTGTGGCACTTTTTTGCAGCCTAACTGCGCTAAGGGGCCCAAAGTCCAATGAGCACCTTTAGGCTTTACATGGGTGCTTACAAATTAGCACCCCCAAAATGCGAGGACAGTAAACACACCCCACAAATGACCCCATTTTGGAAAGTAGACACTTCAAGGTATTCAGAGAGGGGCATGGTGAGTCCGTGGCAGATTTCATTTTTTT
The DNA here is from genome assembly GCF_040937935.1 of Hyperolius riggenbachi. Lineage (NCBI taxonomy): Eukaryota > Metazoa > Chordata > Amphibia > Anura > Hyperoliidae > Hyperolius > Hyperolius riggenbachi. The sequence goes on from NC_090650.1 coordinate 107,625,006, forward strand.
TTGTCGCAAGTTAGAAGAAATGGAAACTTTTTTTTTGTCACAAAGTGTCATTTTCCGCTTACTTGTGACAAAAATGTATATCTTCTATGAACTCACTATGCCTCTCAGTGAATACTTTGGGATGTCTTCTTTCCAAAATGGGGTCATTTGGGGGGTATTTATACTATCCTGGAATTCTGGCCCCTCATGAAACATGTCAGGTGGTCAGAAAAGTCATAGATGCTTGAAAATGGGAAAATTCACTTTTTGCACCATAGTTTGTAAACGCTATAACTTTTACCCAAACCAATTAATATACACTGAATGGGTTTTTTTTAATCAAAAACATGTTTGTCCACATTTTTCGCGCTGCATGTATACAGAAATTTTACTTTATTTGAAAAATGTCAGCACAGAAAGTTAAAAAAAATCATTTTTTGCCAAAATTCATGTCTTTTTTGATGAATATAATAAAAAGTAAAAATCGCAGGAGCAATCAAATAGCATCAAAAGAAAGCTTTATTAGTGACAAGAAAAGGAGCCAAAATTCATTTAGGTGGTAGGTTGTATGAGCGAGCAATAAACCGTCAAAGCTGCAGTGGTCTGAATGGAAAAAAAGTGGCCGGTCCTTAAAGAGAAACTCCAACCAAGAATTGAACTTTATCCCAATCAGTAGCTGATACCCCCTTTTACATGAGAAATACAATGATTTTCACAAACAGACCATCAGGGGGCGCTGTGTGACTAATTTTGTGCTGAAACCCCTCCCACAAGAGGCTCTGGTACCGTACGGTACTCTGGGCAAACTGCCACAATGTAACAAGGTTCACAGACAGGAATTAGCTGTTTAAAGCTGTCTGTAACAGCCAGAGCAATTAGAAACAGCTACATAACTTGCCCACAGTAACAATGTCACCATGTAATACATGTCAGAATGTGAATCTGGGAGAGGAAAGATTTTACAATGAGCAAACACTGCCTAAATCATTTATACATAATTATGGTAAAAATGAAGCACTTTTTTTATTACATTATTTTCACTGGAGTTCCTCTTTAAGGGGGGTAAAGCCCACGGTCCTCAAGTGGTTAAACTCAACGATTGTGTTTTCCTTGCATATTGTCATTAATGCTATTATCATTCATTCATATGGCACTTTACAAAATAAACAATTCAGATCCCTTAGGCCACGTTTCTCAGTGGTGCATGGTAGTGCGGTGTACCGGACACTTTGCAACGCGGATTATTGCACTGCAATTCACCATGTATGAGACATTCACAATGCGGCAAGTGCATTGCGGTATAAAAGGCTGCAGTATTTTAACGTACGGCATGCACTTCATGCTGTGCATTACCAGTAAACACGCTTGTTACCAGTAGCAGTGAAGCATACGTTTGTGCACTTGACTGTGTGCTTCACTGTACCTGACACAACATGACCGTAACCTACGGTATGATGTTTTTGTCCTGTTGCATTGTGTTCCTGTTTCACAGGGAACACAATGCAATGTCCCACTGTGAACGTGGCTTAAGGCCCCGTTCACATCATACGCGCTTTCGTGCACATTTGAAAGCGCATATGATGTGGTGAAACGCAAGAACGGCAGGAGGGCATAGGCAGCCCTTCTGCCGTTCACATCTACTGCGCTGCGCAGCAGTACGATGCGCTATGATGCGCTTGCGTACTGCTGCATGCATTTTGCCCAGAAGCGCAGAGCTGATCCCATCACTGTCAATGGATGGGATCAGCAGTGCAGCGAGTAGCAGCACAGATGACGTGTGATTGTACAAGTTGCGTTCCGATCGCACGGCCATCTGCGTTGAAGAGATGTGAACGAGGACTTAGGCCTCGTTTCCATCTGTGCGTTTCTGTTCACTTCTGTCCACTTTTCAGCAACATGTATCAATGTGTAACATTGACGTACTACAAAAAAAGCAGACAGAAGTGGACAGAAACGCACTAAGTGGAAATGAGGCTTTAGGCCTCTATCCCATATTTGCATTTTCAGTTGTTTTATTCGACAACACATGGGGATGTGATTCGCAAAGACATTAGAAGTACATAGACTACACTGTCTGATGTTTTCAACCATATGTTGTGATTCACCTCAGAATCGCAATTCATGCTTACTGACAAAAATACAAAAAAATGCAATGCAATAGCAATCCATGTTTTGTTGTGCAATTAAAGTTTTTCGAAGTACAAGCATAGACATCTATCTAAAGGCAAGCAGTTTCTTACCTTTTGTTTTAAATCTATTTTAATTGTATTATACTTCATTGGGCACCCCTTATTTTCTTGACCTAGTAAATGAAAAAAAAAAAATACTATAAAGTGTGGAATTAAACTATTATCAAATGTAAGCAGATTCTGAACAACTTATTTTTATCGCTTTTTGCTTGATGATGGCCAAAAACGTATTTTATTGATTGGGTTAGGAAACCTCCTTTGAGAAAAATGAAGGAGAAAAGTTAATGAAATCAGGTCCCTTGTAGGCCTGTGTAGGAACTGACGTCTACTCACGGCAACCTTAAATATGGGCATCAGGAGTCAAGATTTGATAAAGAAAGTGCAGAAAGCATTCTTATTGTTATATTCAGAATGGTACAATGTCTAGTGTTGTGTTAAACTGATCAAAACAAGTGCTTTTTCTATTACAAGTACTTCTTTCTCTCTATTTTGATAAGTGAAAGGAACCGACAATTGATATAATTAGCTCTTTGAGTAAATATTAGCATTTTAGAAATTGTTTGTACTCAACGTCTTCCATTTCGGTTAATGAACAAACTTCATATTTTTTCCTCCGGGTAAAGAGTCTATAAGGAAACAAGATATTGTGTCATTTGATAGAAATAGTTAGGAAAAACAAAACACATAACTTGACACCTTAATTTCATCTTTGGTTAGAACCTATGGTGTGTTTCTATCCATTTAAAGATGACATAATGTACGGCTTTAGCACACTTAGGAAAGCTTGTAAAATCCCCCAAAAAGTGATTTTAAAACCACAAATGTTGGTGCCGATAAGTGCTATCTTGGTATAGTATGGATGGTGTAGTATAGAGATAAGGGTTGGGCTTGTTTAGGATTTACAGTTATTGAGCTTCACTGTTGGATAAAGTTAGTGGTAGGCCTGCTTCAGAGGTTAAAGCAGACCTGAACTGAGATTTAAAAAATCTGATTTTTTTACTTACCTGGGGCTTCTTCCAAGCCACTGTAGTCTTTGGGGTTCCTTGGTGTCCTCCAGGTCCCCTGCGTTGTTCCAAAGTCACCTGAAATAAGGTCTGTGACCAGGCTGGATTGTGTACTACAGCACATGGGCTGTTCTGAAGCACGAGCCTCCTCAATCACACTCCCATGGCCAGGAGCATTCTGCACATGTGCAGTTACAAGTCTTTACTAACTGTGCATGCGCAGAACACTCTCGGCTAGGAAAACATGATCGAGGGGCGCATGGCTGTGAAAGCATATGCGCCATAGTGAGCGACACAACTAAATTGCAAACTTTAACTGAGGTGACAGCGTTCCGATGAAGGGGACCAAAAAGACACAGAGGCACCTCAAAGACTATCAGCTGGATAGTCTTTGAGGTGCCTCTGTGAGGCACCTCAAAGACTTACCAGGTAAGTAAAATTTGTCTATTTTCAGGTGTGCTTTAACATCTAAAGAAAGCCTAACACTAACTGGAGGAATATGGAAACACTCTTTAATGAGAGGAGTGTCCAAGAATTCTGCATACTCCTAAGTAAATAGGTAAAACAGGTCACTGATGACCCCCTACCAATTTACTATTAAGGGTTAAAATAAAGAAAAAACACATCAAATGCATTTTAATCAAACAAACATAATATAAACATATTTTAATTAAATAAATTAAGTAATGCATAAACCATGTTCTGCTTTTCATTTGTACTTTTATATAGCTTTCTTTATCGTCATCTATTTACTTCTTGGTATATTTCTTTTGTCTTCAGATCTTCTTCTGTATATGTTATCTTCTTTTGCTAATTCTTCTCTATTTCCTTTCCTCTTCTTTGTTTTTCTTTCTTCTTCGTTAAGTCTTCTGCAATTATGCAGTCTTCTTCTTTGTTCCTGTTTTCTTCTTTCGTCTTGATTGTGACACGCCATCTGCTATCTTCGGATTCCATCATTATAATCATCAGAAGCTCCATTGGGAATATCAAATTAACCCCCAGTGGACAATTCAGAATTTGAACTTTCTGCCTTGCTTCCATGTTGGTCTATCGATGTGAGTTGTTAGGCATGCTCTGTGGGAAATTCAAATTAGCCTCAGTGGGACTTATTTAAATTTCCCGCCAGAAGTTTATTTGAGATTCCACCAATTCCCAATCAGTCTACATAAATAGATCAATGGGAAACCCTGGTAGGAAATTCAAATATACTGTGGACATAAGTTCCTTAATGTGATGTTTATTTAGGCTATGTAATGGGTAAAGGAAGGTGTAAAAGTACTTAAAAGGTTAGTTTGAGAACTTAGTTTTGGGATAATTGTCTGCGAGGTCAGGGCAAGTGTTACTTATACAGTTTATGGTCTGGGGTGATTAGTTTATTGTATATGTTTGGCAGAGGTAGAGGCGCAATGTAAGTGTGGACACCCTGCACCTTGGTGTTGCTGCCAAATATTTAACAATCCATAACATCTAGAGACCAGGAAAACCCAAGGAAAATAAGTGGACTCAGTATGCACTTGATCTGTCAATATACATAATGGAACAGACATACTTCTTCAAGGATACCGTTTTCACAAAATGATCACCCCCACACATACTGAGCCTAGACAGGTTTACTTTGGCAGAGAATATAAAGATATTTCAGTGATGTTGCTCCTCCACTCTTTCCTTGTGTCACCAAGTATTGGTCTTTGGCCTACATTGGTGCAGAGGCTGGGAAGGGATATCATAATAAGGTGTGCCCAGACTTCCCTGCCCAAAAGTGTGGACTCAACAAGATGCATTAGACTCCACAGAGCAGCAAGTATGACTGTTTTTAATTAATCCTTACTGTTATTTCCTTTTGTATAAATGCATTTTAAGGTCAGATGTCAATTATGTGCTACCAAAGGCTACTTACATTGTTTATGTGTCGATCTATCTATCTGCCACAAAGAAAATTATTTAGACTGAGACATAACATTGGCATGCTTCCTTTTCTACATATATGCAGTTTTGCTAGTCCTTTTTTCTTTGTTAGAACTTGCAGAATTGTTTCATTATCTCTGACAGTTATCAGTAGAATTTATAGCACGACAGCTGTTTTCAGCAAGCAGAACTGCTAAAAAACACATTTTGGATTTACTGTTAAAAATACAAATAAGGCATTATAGAGCTATAGGGGTTGTCTGTGGTACAATGTTTTAACAGATCCTTTGTTTAATGGTTATTATGCATAGCCTTAATTTCCCATTCATTACACTGCATCGTGCTAAAGTTCTCCTAATATAGAGATGTAGTAGGCTGATAATGGCTGATCGTGGTATAATAATGAGCAAGCCTGTATTTAAAAATGCTAAGGATATTTACATGCAGCACAAAGATTAACAATTTTCAAGAAATATACATTAATGCTAAATATGACACCTCCACAATTTCAATTGAAAAAACACACCACAGAAGACTCATCTTACCAGTCCAGTCCTGTCAGTCTCATCCTGCCAGTCCTGTACTGTCACTCCTGTTCTTCATGTCAGTGGCGGGGAGGTCATGACCTGGTGGCCACTAGGCAGTAAAGGTATTCCACTGACCCACTAGGGGTTGTAGCCCAACATCTCTTGTTAGGTGCTCTGGTAAAGAGTCAGACCCATCATCACTTAAGGTGCGTACACACATGCGACTATGGTTGTTTGATCATTTCAAACAACGATCTTTTTTAAAAAAAACTCCAACGATCATTAAGCCAAACGATGGATGAGCTAGATCGTTAAAAATGAAAGATCTGCCTCGGCGGATTTTTTTTTAAATGACGATCGTTTGCAAAACGAGAATATCGTTAGAAAACGGTCGTTCGTACTAGGCTTGACATGCGCATTTCGTTATATCTCCATAGAAGTTTTAATTTTAATGCGCAAGCACAACACGTGGTTTTCATTATTTAACGTTCGTTCTATGATTGTGTCCTGTGACACGTTAATTGCTCCATGATTATACCATAATTTTAATTTTAATGGACACTAAAACAGGATGGGGTGTTTTTTTTATGTGTTTTCAACGCTGTATTATCTAAATGCTCTACCTACATACCTACAGTATAAGTTCTCGAACTGTAATGTAATATACGTAACATTAGTTTGATAGTGTAACGTACGTTTTGAACCATTCGTTACGTGTGGGCGGAACTTCCTATGATGTCACTTCCAGGAACAGTATGTGACATCTTCACTCTACAGAAGCTATAATAATGGCTAGACGTGAGCCAAACGTTAGTTGGCATCACATCCATCGCAGAAAACACGCATTTTCCTGTATTCTACTGTAACGTTGTTCCGGATCGTTCGTTAACAAACGATCAGATCGTTACACACTTTTAAAAGCTACTTTTGCTTAAGTCGTTCTTTCATCAATTAAAAGATCGTTCATCGTTCACAACGAACGATCATTGTCGTATGTGTGTACGTAGCTTTAAACTCCATGCTCTGGGAAAGTCCACATCTACCTCTGGTGCACTGGTGCTGATCCTTTAAGTCTTTCATCATAACAATCTCATACTGACCTTTACAAAAGGTGGCTGCTGTATGTCCATTAATTTAGTTATGTTACACTCACTTCAGTCCAGCAATGGACTTTATGGATCTAATGGTGTCCTGCACTGCCATCCCTGGATGTCCTTGGGGATGGAATGGATGCCGTACTTCCATCTTTCTTGACAGATGTGCAGCACCTAAGATTAGACAGTAGAGGACTGTAGGGCCCAAAGAAGTTTTTTTGGAGGCAGGGAGGTTGAAAACAGTTGTTAAAACTGGGGTCAAGGAGGAGGAGAGTTGGGGGATAAGATAAGAAGGAATAGAGTTCAGATTGCAGGAAGTGAGATGAGCGTCAAAGATTAGTACAGAAAGGTCCTGTTTGATTAAGGTAGTGAAGGTTGTTAGAGAGGATAAGGTCAGAGTGAGTGACTGGCCAGGTAGAAGGGGGGGAGGGGGGCAGAGGAGAGTTTCTATTGGGTAAGAAAATAGGCAGACAGGAATGAAATGGAGTAGGTGGCTGGACTGGTTAAAATAGGGTTGCATTTAAGGGCCCTTTTACACTTAATACGTTGCATTGAGTTGTGTCGAGTCCTGTTGGCCAAAATGGGATGCAATACGATGCAATGTGACGCAATTCAATGCAGCTCAAAGCAACTTATTAAGTGTAAATGGGCACTGAAGCAATTCCATATTGTATTGATTCTGCTAATAAAGTGTGATGCAAAATCTTCAGTGATGAAAGGGTATAATCTAACCTTTTGCCAATCAGTTATGAGATTTTCTGGTGGAATTAGCAGTCTAAATATTAAGCATATTGAGATGAGAGCACACTATGGTCACTAAGAGTTTACTTTTTACTTTGAAAGGTTGGGGCCATGCAGTCTGGAGTATGGCCTACACCCTTTATGCTGCAGAACAACACAGGAGTTGGATTTACTGTTTTTAGAATATTTGTTAATAACTTAAACCAAAAGCAGTTTTTCCCATCATGCAGGCCCAAAAGGCTGCTAAGACCAGCAGTGTTCTCAGGGGGAAGCGCAGGGAGCGGCCCGCCCCAGGTCTCAGTGTGTGTGTGTGTGTGGGGGGGTGACACCTGGCCCCCTCTGCAGCCTCAGTGTCCCGGCCAGCAGCCGTTGTGCACCCCCGCGCTACCCCCTTGCTGATATCTCACCTGCTCCCTGGAGTCCAGCGATGTAAGACTTCCTGTTACCTCTAAGCTCTCCCCCTAGTGCTGACACAGAAGTTAAAAGAGCTGTGTACAGAAAATACTAAGATTTGTGTGATCCATCAATTTGACCTTTTCCCCTATGGTATCGCGTGTAATCACGTGATGCAGGAAGTGGTGCCAGGCAGTAGGGGAGAGCGGAACGATGACATAAAGTCTGACAGTGGACTCCACGGAGCAGGTAAGAACAGTGCATCGTCCAGCTGTGCAATACTCTGCATATTTCTGCATGGCTACCTATACTGTGAGCAACTATTCCAGGCTACCTATACTAGGGGTAACTATTCCAGGCTCAGCATGCCACACTCACTCCTTTTGTTTTTTTTCGGCAGGGGTTGGGGGGGGGGGGGATTGTTAATTAATACCCAGCACTGGGTGTCAAATGCCCTATGTACGCCTCTGGCTCAGACAGTTCTGATATTTGATCTAAGCATGCTTCAGGATGAAGACAATAAAGATTCCGCTAATGTTTTTTGTTTTTTATTTTATAAAAGTAAAATAAAATACTTTCGGTTTTATTTTAATTGTATATTATTTAAAACACCAAATTAATTATGGAATGATCCCATGGGGGGGGGGGGGAGGGGTAAAAATGATGGATCAAACAAATCTTAGTATTTTCTGGACACAGCTCTTCCAACTTTTGTGTGAACATGTCACGTTATTCGGATCTGATGTCAGGTTTGGATATCTGCCACTTATTCATTGCAAGTATCTTAGATATGCTGACATTTTATAAAGTTGAAATACCGTTCAAGTACAGAAGAGAAACTATCAATTCCTCCCATTGTATTTAATGTTATTTTTTTCCCCTTTAGCTTGCTTTTGGCCTTGTGATTCTGCATAAAGTCCCAGCAGTTAAGTATTACAAGTCTACGCTTGAATTGTGTGATCTTTCAGCAGAGAGAGTTATGATGTCATACGTGGGCTGCTGATGCTCAGATTACTTATCTTGAACTACTTGCAGTTACTGAGAAAGAAGTGCTTGTACAGTGTCTCTTTCAAAAGATGATATTGTTTAGTGATAATTCAGAAATGTCAGAATATTTTGTCTAATTTCAAAACTTAATCTCATAACACTAGTTATTTATACTACCTAGAGTGAACCTTCTTCCTTTGAGCAACACATACAAAAACAGATGCAATTCAAACTTTTATGTGTGCTTGTGTATTCCTACACTGTTGAAAATTCCACGCCTATGTCTCTTGCTCAGACCATCCTATGCTGTTTCTTTGCCATTAAATTTAAATAGAAAAAAAAAAAAAGTTTTATTTAAATAATAATAATAATAATAATAAGCCTGTGGTTCATTACTTAAAGTTAGGGGGTAACTAAAAATGATGGGCGTTTCAGCAAAACTGTGATGGGGCCTCGCAATGTTCACTCCCTTTGGCCTTTGGTGGCCCTAATAGCCTGGTGGTCCACCTTGCGCTATGGTCATAAAATAAAACCATAATAAGACCATCAGGATCTTCAAACCTTTAACTAGTGTAACCACAAAAACATCTGATTTGGAGGCTGGACCCTGTATTGGAGGAAGGGAAGGTTAGTAGTTGGGGACACCCACACTTTTGGGCCCTCCTGTGAATGCCGAGGCTGATCCCCCTATAGTTACACCCTGCTTTTGAAACCAGCATTTTGCCTTGATATTGTGTGCAAGAAGGTGAAGCTCCTGCTTAACTTCTAATAGTATTATAAAGGGTGTTACTTAAATAGACCGGGCCCCCCAGCAAGGTTCGGCAGGAAGGCCTCCCACCATGCCCGCCTGTGTTGGCTAATAAAAAAACAAAACCCCCGATGTGTGCAGTTCTTAACCCCCCTCCCCCCTTCCAGATCTCACAGCGGAGCTTCATACTTTACCCCGACTGGGCAGTGGGACAGGTCCATCTTTTTAACGTTTTACTTGGTGTTTTATGCACACTGCCTGCTCGGTACTGCTCCATTGGCCTCCTACTACCCTCCCATAGCAAGAGAATGTACAGACTCAGCCCAAATTGTTGCCAGAGAAATTGAGTCCTGACCCCTACCGGGTGATAGCCCTTATGCATGTGTACAAGGCTTTAGAGAATGATCAGCTGGAAACTGCAACAGAGACCAAAGTGGGATAGGTCTTATCCACACTCCTATTTCTGGTTGCGTTTAAATGACCAGCTATGTAACTTAATAATATAAAATTTTATCAAAATTTGTCTGATAATAGATTTCAGTCTTTGAAACAGTCTAAATCAATGTAAAAGTTACTGATAGATTTATAGTAACATAAGATTTATAGCAGAGAACTTTGTTTGGTCTAAAACAAGCTGGGCCACCTTAACCACTTGAGGACCGTGGGCTTTACCCCCCTTAAGGACCGGCCACTTTTTTTCCATTCAGACCACTGCAGCTTTCACGGTTTATTGCTCGCTCATACAACCTACCATCTAAATGAATTTTGGCTCCTTTTCTTGTCACTAATAAAGCTTTCTTTTGGTGCTATTTGATTGCTCCTGCCAGGGGCGTAACTTGAAACCACTGGGCCCCCCTGCGAAATTTTGGATGGGGCCCCCCACATCCAAACCTCCCTACCCTCCGAACTCTTCCCCAAACCACTCCCCCCCCCCCAAAAAAAAAAATCAGGCTAGAACCCTACCTTCACTAGAAAAAATAGAAATTTTGCAGGCACCCCCACTCACAAAACAAGCACCAACCACACCCTCCCTCCTTCAAAAAATACATCAGGCAGCACTCTGACACACACATGCACACAGCACCATGACACACACATGCACAGATGCGCACAGCACCATGACACATACATGCACACAGCACCATGACACACACAGCACACACATACACACAGTACTCTGACACAGACATGCACACAGCACCATGACACACACATGCACACACATGCACACACATACACACAGCACCATGACACACACATGCACACAGCACACACATACACACATGCACCATGACACACATGTGCACACAGCACACACATGCACACAGCACCATGACACACACATGCACACAGCACACATATGCACACAGCACCATGACACACACATGCACACAGCACCATGACACACACATGCACACAGCACACACATACACACAGTACTCTGACACACACATGCACACAGCACCATGACACACATATGCACACAGCACACACATACACACATGCACACAGCACCATGACAACACACATGCACACAGCACAATGACACACACATGCACACAGAACACACATACACACATGCACACAGCACCATGACACACACATGCACACAGCACACATACACACATGCACACAGCACCATGACGCACACATGCACACAGCACACACATGCACACAGCACCATGACACACACATGCACACAGCACACACATGCACACAGCACCATGACACACACATGCACACAGCACACACATGCACACAGCACCATGACACACACATGCACACAGCACCATGACACACACATGCACACAGCACCATGACACACACATGCACACAGCACCATGACACACACATGCACACAGCACCATGACACACACATGCACACAGCACACACATGCACACAGCACCATGACACACACATGCACACAGCACACACATGCACACAGCACACACATGCACACAGCACACATATGCACACAGCACCATGACACACAGCACACACATACACACATGCACACAGCACCATGACACACACACACATGCACACAGCACACACATGCACACAGCACCATGACACACACATGCACACAGCACCATGACACACACATGCGCAGAGCACACACATGCACACAGCACCATGACACACACATGCACACATACACACAGCACCATGACACACAGCACACACATACACACATGCACACAGCACCATGACACACACATGCACACAGCACCATGACACACACATGCACACAGCACACACATGCACACAGCACCATGACACACACATGCACACAGCACACACATGCACACAGCACCATGACACACACATGCACACAGCACCATGACACACACATGCACACAGCACACACATGCACACAGCACCATGACACACACATGCACACAGCACCATGACACACACATGCACACAGCACCATGACACACACATGCACACACATGCACACAGCACACACATACACACACACATGCACACAGCACACACATACACACAGCACCATGACACACACATGCACACAGCACCATGACACACACATGCACACAGCACACACATGCACACAGCACCATGACACACACATGCACACAGCACACACATGCACACAGCACCATGACACACACATGCACACAGCACACACATGCACACAGCACCATGACACACACATGCACACAGCACACACATGCACACAGCACCATGACACACACATGCACACAGCACACACATGCACACAGCACCATGACACACACATGCACACAGCACACACATGCACACAGCACCATGACACACACATGCACACAGCACACACATGCACACAGCACCATGACACACACATGCACACAGCACACACATGCACACAGCACCATGACACACACATGCACACAGCACACACATGCACACAGCACCATGACACACACATGCACACAGCACACACATGCACACAGCACCATGACACACACATGCACACAGCACACACATACACACAGCACCATGACACACACATGCACACAGCACCATGACACACACATGCACACAGCACACACATACACACAGCACCATGACACACACATGCACACAGCACACACATGCACACAGCACCATGACACACACATGCACACAGCACACACATGCACACAGCACCATGACACACACATGCACACAGCACCATGACACACACATGCACACAGCACACACATACACACAGCACCATGACACACACATGCACACAGCACACACATGCACACAGCACCATGACACACACATGCACACAGCACACACATGCACACAGCACCATGACACACACATGCACACAGCACACACATGCACACAGCACCATGACACACAGCACCATGACACACACATGCACACAGCACACACATACACACAGCACCATGACACACACATACACACAGCACTCTGACTGACACACGAGTTTCTCTCAACTGGCAGCAGCGTGACATCTTCCTCCTGGCCTGGAACATATCCGACTCTCCGTCCTGGCTGCGTGCTTGAGGGGGCGGGGACCGGGCCGAGAAAGCATCCACGCAGGAGACAGTAAGTTTGCCTCCAGGTCCTAGTGCCCTCCACCGCACAACAGACTGCTGCTTAGCTGCAGAAACATTTTTGTAGCATCTGCCCGCTCGTTACTGCATACGAGCGGGCGGTGGGCTCCTGAGCCGCGGGCCCCCCCTCAGACTTCTTCCTCTGCGGGCCCCCCTGCATTTGCAACCCTTGCAGGGGCGGTAGTTCCGCCGGTGGCTCCTGCGATTTTTACTTTTTATTATATTCATCAAACAATATGAACATGAATTTTGGCAAAAAAATGATTTTTTTAACTTTCTGTGCTGACATTTTTCAAATAAAGTAAAATTTCTGTATACATGCAGCGCGAAAAATGTGGACAAACATGTTTTTGATTAAAAAAAAAACCCATTCAGTGTATTGGTTTGGGTAAAAGTTATAGCGTTTACAAACTATGGTGCAAAAAGTGAATTTTCCCATTTTCAAGCATCTCTGACTTTTCTGACCACCTGACATGTTTCATGAGGGGCTAGAATTCCAGGATAATATAAATACCCCCCAAATGACCCCATTTTGGAAAGAAGACATCCCAAAGTATTCAATGAGAGGCATAGTGAGTTCATAGAAGATATACATTTTTGTCACAAGTAAGCGGAAAATGACACTTTGTGACAAAAAAAAAAAAAAAAGTTTCCATTTCTTCTAACTTGCGGCAAAAAAAATGAAATTTGCCACGGACTCACCATGCCCCTCTCTGAATACCTTGAAGTGTCTACTTTCCAAAATGGGGTCATTTGTGAAGTGGGTTTACTTTCCTCGCATTTTGGGGGGTGCTAATTTGTAAGCACCCCTGTAAAGCCTAAAGGTGCTCATTGGACTTTGGGCCCCTTAGCGCAGTTAGGCTGCAAAAAAGTGCCACACATGTGGTATTGACGTACTCAGGAGAAGTAGTATAATGTGTTTTGGGGTGTATTTTTACACATACTGATGCTGGGTGGGAGAAATATCTCTGTAAATGACAATTTTTTAATTTTTTTTACACACAATTGTCCATTTACAGAGATCTTTCTCCCACTCAGCATGGGTATGTGTAAAAATACACCACAAAACACATTATACTACTTCTCCTGAGTACGGCGATACCACATGTGTGGCACTTTTTTGCACCCTAACTGCGCTAAGGGGCCCAAAGTCCAATGAGTACCTTTAGGATTTCACAGGTCATTTTGAGAAATTTCGTTTCAAGACTACTCCTAACGGTTTAGGGCCCCTAAAATGCCAGGACAGTATAGGAACCCCACAAATGACCCCATTTTAGAAAGAAGACACCCCAAGGTATTCCGTTAGTAGTACGGTGAGTTCATAGAAGATTTTATTTTTTGTCACAAGTTAGCGGAAAATGACACTTTGTGAAAAAAACCAATTAAAATCAATTTCCGCTAACTTGTGACAAAAAAAAAATGGAGTCATTTGTGGGGTTCCTATACTGCCCTGGCATTTTAGGGGCCCTAAACCGTGAGGAGTAGTCTAGAAACAAAATTTCTCAAAATGACCTGTGAAATCCTAAAGGTACTCATTGGACTTTGGGCCCCTTAGCGCAGTTAGGGTGCAAAAAAGGGCCACACATGTGGTATCGCCGTACTCGGGAGAAGTAGTACAATGTGTTTTGGGGTGTATTTTTACACATACCCATGGTGGGTGGGAGAAATAACTCTGTAAATGGACAATTGTGTGTAAAAAAATCAAAAGATTGTCATTTACAGAGATATTTCTCCCACCCAGCATGGGTATGTGTAAAAATACACCCCAAAACACATTATACTACTTCTCCCGAGTACGGTGATACCACATGATTGGCACTTTTTTGCAGCCTAACTGCACTAAGGGGCCCAAAGTCCAATGAGTACCTTTAGGATTTCACAGGTCATTTTTGTTTCAAGACTACTCCTCACGGTTTAGGGCCCCTAAAATGCCAGGGCAGTATAGGAACCCCACTAATGGCCCCATTTTAGAAAGAAGACACCCCAAGGTATTCCGTTAGGAGTATGGTGAGTTCATAGAAGTTTTTATTTTTTTGTCACAAGTTAGCGGAAATTGATTTTAATTGTTTTTTTTTCACAAAGTGTCATTTTCCGCTAACTTGTGACAAAAAATAAAATCTTCTATGAACTCACCATACTCCTAACGGAATACCTTTGGGTGTCTTCTTTCTAGAATGGGGTCATTTGTGGGGTTCCTATACTGCCCTGGCATTTTAAGGGCCCTAAACCGTGAGGAGTAGTCTTGAAACCAACAATGTCGCAAAATGACCTGTGAAATCCTAAAGGTACTCATTGGACTTTGGGCCCCTTAGCGTACTTAGGGTGTAAAAAAATGCCACATATGTGGTACCGCCGTACTCAGGAGAAGTAGTATAATGTGTTTTGGGGTGTATTTTTACACATACCCATGCTGGGTGGGAGAAATATCTCTGTAAATGACAATTGTTTGATTTTTTTTACACACAATTGTCCATTTACAGAGAGATTTCTCCCACCCAGCATGGGTATGTGTAAAAATACACCCCAAAAACACATTATACTACTTCTCCTGAGTACGGCGATACCACATGTGTGACACTTTTTTGCAGCCTAGGTGCGCTAAGGGGCCCAACGTCCTAATCACAGGTCATTTTGAGGCATTTGTTTTCTAGACTACTCCTCACGGTTTAGGGCCCCTAAAATGCCAGGGCAGTATAGGAACCCCACAAGTGACCCCTTTTTAGAAAGAAGACACCCCAAGGTATTCTGTTAGGTGTATGGCGAGTTCATAGAAGATTTTATTTTTTGTCACAAGTTAGTGAAAAATGACACTTTGTGAAAAAAAAACAAAAATCAATTTCCGCTAACTTTTGACAAAAAATAAAATCTTCTATGAACTCGTCATACACCTAACAGAATACATTGGGGTGTCTTTTTTCTAAAATGGGGTCAGTTTCTGGGGTTCCTAGACCACCCTGGCATTTTACGGGCCCAAAACCGTGAGTAGTCTGGAAACCAAATGTCTCAAAATGACTGTTCAGGGGTATAAGCATCTGAAAATTTTGATGACAGGTGGTCTATGAGGGGGCGAATTTTGTGGAACCGGTCATAAGCAGGGTGGCCTTTTAGATGACAGGTTGTATTGGGCCTGATCTGATGGATAGGAGTGCAAGGGGGTGACAGGAGGTGATTGATGGGTGTCTCAGGGGGTGGTTAGAGGGGAAAATAGATGCAATCAATGCACTGGGGAGGTGATCGGAAGGGGGTCTGAGGGGGATCTGAGGGTTTGGCCAAGTGATCAGGAGCCCACACGGGGAAAATTAGGGCCTGATCTGATGGGTAGGTGTGCTAGGGGGTGACAGGAGGTGATTGATGGGTGTCTCAAGGTGTGATTAGAGGGGGGAATAGATGCAAGCAATGCACTGGCGAGGTGATCAGGGCTGGGGTCTGAGGGCGTTCTGAGGGTATGGGCGGGTGATTGAGTGCCCTAGGGGCAGATAGGGGTCTAATCTGATGGGTAGCAGTGACAGGGGGTGATTGATGGGTAATTAGTGGGTGTTTGGAGGAGAGAACAGATGTAAACACTGCACTTGGGAGGTGATCTGATGGCGGATCTGCGGGCGATCTATTGGTGTGGGTGGGTGATCAGATTGCCCGCAAGGGGCAGGTTAGGGGCTGATTGATGGGTGGCAGTGACAGGGGGTGATTGATGGGTGGCAGTGACAGGGGGTGATTGATGGGTGATTGACAGGTGATCAGTGGGTTATTACAAGGAAGCACAGATGTAAATATTGCACTGGCGAATTGATAAGGGGGGGGGGGTCTGAGGGCAATCTGAGCATGTAGGCGGGTGATTGGGTGGGTGCCCGCAAGGGGCAGATTAGGGTCTGATCTGATGGGTAACAGTGACAGGTGGTGATAGGGGGTGATTGATGGGTGATTGATGGGTAATTAGTGGGTGTTTAGAGGAGAGAATAGATGTAAACACTGGGTGGTGATCTGATGTCGGATCTGCGGGCGATCTATTGGTGTGGGTGGGTGATCAGATTGCCCGCAAGGGGCAGGTTAGGGGCTGATTGATGGGTGGCAGTGACAGGGGGTGATTGATGGCTGGCAGTGACAGGGGGTGATTGATGGGCGATTGACAGGTGATCAGTGGATTATTACAGGGAAGGACAGATGTAAATAATGCCCTGGCGAATTGATAAGGGAGGGTCTGAGGGCAATCTGAGCGTGTAGGCGGGTGATTGGGTGCCCGCAAGGGGCAGATTAGGGTCTGATCTGATGGGTAACAGTGACAGGTGGTGATAGGGGGTGATTGATGGGTGATTGATGGGTAATTAGTGGGTGTTTAGAGGAGAGAATAGAAGTAAACACTGCGCTTGGGTGGTGATCTGATGTCGGATCTGCGGGCGATCTATCGGTGTGGGTGGGTGATCAGATTGCCCGCAAGGGGCAGGTTAGGGGCTGATTGATGGGTGGCAGTGACAGGGGGTGATTGATGGGTGATTGACAGGTGATTGACAGGTGATTGACAGGTGATCAGGGGGGATAGATGCATACAGTACACAGGGGGGGGGGTCTGGGGAGAATCTGAGGGGTGGGGGGGTGATCAGGAGGGGGCAGGGGCAGGAGGGGGGGTAAAAAAAAATAGCGTTGACAGATAGTGACAGGGAGTGATTGATGGGTGATTAGGGGGGTGATTGGGTGCAAACAGGGGTCTGGGGGGTGGGCAGGGGAGGTCTGAGGGGTGTTGTGGGCGATCTGGGGCAGGGGGGGAGAAATCAGTGTGCTTGGGTCCGACATAGGGTGGCTGCAGCCTGCCCTGGTGGTCCCTCGGACACTGGGACCACCAGGGCAGGAGGCAGCCTGTAAACATTACAAAGTGTATTATACACTTTGTATGCGGCGATCGTCGGGTTAACATCCCGCCGGCGCTTCCGTATGGCCGGCGGGATGTTGCGGCGGGTGAGCAGAGACAGGCGCCGGCGGAGGATCGCGTCACGGATGACGCGATCGCTCTGCCCATGCCCCTACAAGGACCGCCGCCATTTGTCTATATGGCGGTCCTTGCGGGGTCCACTTCCCGGCCGCCAATTGTCAATACGGCGGTCGGGAAGTGGTTAAAGTGAACCTGAGGTGAGAGTGATATGGATGCTGCCATATTTATTTCCTCTTTACAATACCAATTGCCTGGCAGCCCTGTTGATCTTCTGGCATCTGTAGTGTCTGAGTCACAACCCTGAAACAATGCTTGTTCAGGGCCTATGGCTAAAGGCCCGTACACACATCTGACTTAAGTCAACTGAGGCGGCCACTAACGACCACCTCAGCCAACAATAAGGCATGTGTATGGCAGACAGCTACCTCAACCTACAAGCGATCTGCCAGGTGGATCTACTCAACCCCAGCGACACCGACTACACGCCAATCCCATTGTTCACTCTGTTGCCCGCCCGCCGTGTGACATCATGCACTCGTCGCCCATCATCCCTCTGTCCCCCCGTCTAGCAACACAGCTCATCATCAGCTACATAACGGACATGCCTGTGTGCAACCAGGGCCAGTGATGTGGCCCAAGGGGATCAGGTCCTAATCACCGACGAGGAAGTGCGTATGCAGATTAAAAGTATTAGAAGCACAGGATCAAGGGGACAGCTGGGCAACTTGCATTGTTTATAAAGTAAATAAATATGGCAGCCTCCATATCTCTCTCACCTTGGGTTTCCTTAAAGCCACAATTAGACAAGATGCTATCAGTTACTATACTTTTCATGTTACTTCATAAACCAACATGGCTTCGGAGGCAGAAAGTGGTATTAAAGAGAATCTGTATTGTTAAAATCGCACAAAAGTAAACATACCAGTGCGTTAGGGGACATCTCCTATTACCCTCTGTCACAATTTCGCCGCTCCTCGCCGCATTAAAAGTGGTTAAAAACAGTTTTAAAAAGTTTGTTTATAAACAAACAAAATGGCCACCAAAACAGGAAGTAGGTTGATGTACAGTATGTCCACACATAGAAAATACATTCATACACAAGCAGGCTGTATACATCCTTCCTTTTGTATCTCAAGAGATCATTATACACAGGCAGTGTGCATAGAGGGGCCAGGAGGGGGGAGATGCATCACAGAACCACAACACTGAAGAACTTGGCAGCCTTCCAGACACAGGCTGACAAGTCTGACAAGAGAGAGATAAGTTGATTTATTACAGAGATGGTGATAGTAGAACGTGCTGCAGTAAGCCAGAACACATTAGAATAGATTTTGGAACTTGTAGGATGATAAAAAACAGGATGCAATTTTTGTTACGGAGTCTCTTTAAGTTTTATGTAAGGGTCATTTTTATTTTTTTATGGAAAGTGTGCTATGAACATTGATATGTGATGGAGACTGATTAAGACTCTAGGTTCATACACACCTACCAACTATCTGTCCAACTATCTGCTAAACTTGTCTGTTAAGCCCCATTCACACGCTCAACAGCAGTCATTTATGCAGCACAATTGTTAAACAGCTTTTGTTGTGAGACAAGTTGAAACAACAAAAAAATGTCTTTTGCTATTGTTCAAAAGGCTAATAAAAATGATAAGTCAATACAACAGTTGGATTGACTTCTTATCAGTCTTATCAGCTGTTTGTTTTGTTGTTGTTCCAAATTGTTTCACAACAAAAGTTGTATTGGGCTTAACTGACAAGTTTGGTAGATAGTTGGACAGATAGTTGGTAGGTGTGTATGAACCTTAACGTGCATGCTAGTTCCATGAGAGGTAAATACACAGCATTGTGAATGAGACCATGCCTTGAATGAGTATGCAAAATGTGAATCAGACAGTGCAAACATCAATCAGACTGTTATTTGACTTTAAGACAGATTCCCTACAAATATTATTAACATTCCATATAAATAGTCTTGCCACAAAATAAAAGATAGAAGACACGGCATTTGTTCTGTGATTGAGGGAGTGAAAGGCCTTTTTTACTCATGAAAGGAAATAAAAACCAACATTATAGGCTTGTGCTAGGGTCACTTAAGACAAAAAGTAAAGCCAGAGGTTCAAAAAGTAATACAATAATTTATTGACAACATACTCAAGTGAGAACAATTCCTTTATGTGCTGAGCATTGTAAGAATGTCACATTTGCCGGAATACTGAAGGACCCCCAGCAGGGAAGGGTATAAGGATACAGTAATACAATCACAGGTGGATCAGCAAGTGGCTCAGCTCTTTTGACACATCCACCTGTGCTAATGACATATCCACCTGTTCTCAAGCATGGATATCCCTAAAAACGACTCTGCTGGTAGTTCCTGAGAAATGATGTTGAGACCCCAGGTGCAGTTAAAAAAACATTTAATCAACTTGGAGAAGGATTTGAAGATGTCTATTGTCTGCTAATCTTGCCATACAAAGAATAATTGTTGGAAGCCTGATTCATGCATTGTTTCCGAAATGGGTTTGCAGTGTTATCTATTTATCAAACAAGTCAATCTTTAGCTAACATGAAGAGGTTTAGTTTATTATAATATCTATTTATGCACTTTGTTTATCTTTACCTATGTGATTTTGATGCTATGACAGGAAGTAGAAATACTCAAAATAATACTAAAGCCTACCCTCCCATTCATAGAGTCTTCCTTAAACTGTATGTCAATTGAAAAAATTCTCCCAGTTTAACTTTCTTCTAGTTCCCCCCAGTCGTTCGATGGAATTATGCTTCTATTTCCATGATTCTGAAGCAATCACGATCGCGATCCATCAGGAGTATGACACAGTTGCCATGCACTTGCGCATGCGATTTCTGGCAAGAGGGAAAAAAAATCTGAGGGAAAACACTTTGAATTGCGGGATCTTGGGGATTTTCCTGCTTTACTATACAAAGTATAGAAGCGAAATGCACCAAAAATGCAGAAGACCGTCAATTGCGATTTGTAAAAAAAAAGGATCTCACTGGTGGAAAAACAGCACAATGATTTACGCGTTAAATGCCGTGCTGTAGCAATCCATAATTCAGATCTACAATCCGATTTTCAGGTCAAAACAGTATGTCAAGAGTAAAAAGGTTCTTGTAGTGGCATTGTCCAGTAGACAAAAATATGCAGTATGCTATGGGATATCAGATGTGAAAGTCAACTCTGCCACAAAGGCTATCAGATTTTAAATTGTGGTGTTAAACGTTGCTGAAACACCTATTCTCCAGTCGCAGAGCTAAGTTTGCTGCTATTTGAATACTTGGCTGAACATATCTACTACTTCTATGGGCGAGGTGTGATTGGTGACAATATTGTACTATGGTTTTGCAAGCACAGAGTACAGAATCTTCTGAAAAAATTAGCATATTGTGATAAAGTTCATTATTTTCTGTAATGTACTGATAAACATTAGACTTTCATATATTTTAGATTCATTACACACAACTGAAGTAGTTCAAAGCCTTTTATTGTTATAATATTGATTATTTTGGCATACAGCTCATGAAAACCCCAAATTCCTATCTCAAAAAATTAGCATATCACGAAAAGGTTCTCTAAACGAGCTATTAACCTAATCATCTGAATCAACTAATTAACTCTAACCACACAGAGTGTGCACTTCTGCCGCTGTTTCTGGTTCAAAAGTGGCTTTACCTAGGGAAAGTGGCACCTGTAGCCCATTTCCTGTACATGCCTGTACACGGTGGCTCTGTATGTTTCTACTCCAGACTCAGTCCACTGCTTCCACAGGTCCCCCAAGGTCTGGAATCGGTCTATCTCTACAATCTTCCTCAGGGTCCGGTCACCTCTTCTCATTGTGCAGCGTTTTTTGCCACACTTTTTCCTTCCCACAGACTTCCCACTGAGGTGCCTTGATACAGCACTCTGGGAACAGCCTATTCGTTCAGAAATGTCTTTCTGTGTCTTACCCTCTTGCTTGAGGGTGTCAATGATGACCTTCTGGACAGCAGTCAGGTCGGCAGTCTTACCCATGATTGCGGTTTTAAGTAATGAACCAGGCTGGGAGTTTTTAAAAGCCTCAGGAATCTTTTGCAGGTGTTTAGAGTTAATTAGTTGATTCAGATGATTAGGTTAATAGCTTGTTTAGAGAACCTTTTCATGATATGCAAATTTTTTGAGATAGGAATGTTGGGTTTTCATGAGCTGTATGCCAAAATCATCAATATTAAAACAATAAAAGGCTTTGAACTACTTCAGTTGTGTGTAATGAATCTAAAATATATGAAAGTCTAAAGTTTATCAGTACATTACAGAAAATAATGAACTTTATCACAATATGCTAATTTTTTGAGAAGATCCTGTATGTTGTCACTATCTGTGCAGAACTTGTGAATTTCTATCAGTCAGGACTGGTGATGCTATAGGGCAACCTGAGCAACTGCCCCAGGTCCCAAACCAGGAGAGCCGGTCATCTGAGTGCCAGGCAGTTTGGCACAGGGAGAGCCAAATTATGGCTTTCCCTGCTGCCGCTAAACACCGAAACTCCGAGGTGGCATTAAATACTATTACCCCTCCGAGTTGTTGCAACTCGGATGGAAATGTAATTCAGGGTCTGGCAACCGCCAGAGCCCCAAATTACCATTACGCTGAGCAGTCAGCATAGAATTGCTGCTTTGACAGCGCCCAGCTTCAGCCCTCAGCGCTGTGCGCCGAAATTACCTGCTTCGCCAAGCCATTTGCTGTCCTCCCCAGGTCACCCGCCCAATTTAACTGTGGTCCCCAGGGCCTCTACAGAGACTTTAGCAGAACTCCAGTCTTCAACCTCGCAGGTGCGCTTCTTGTTCAAGACCCAGCACATGTTATTATGTAATATGCCAAAGAGGAAAGGCGCCACTCTGAGGCTGAAGACAACTGCGCACATAGCTACAGACTTATGGAGGAGTGGCCGGCCAGAACAGGTGAGTTGCTACACTTTAGGGACCCCGAGGAACACTGTTAAATTGGGGGGAGACCGGGGAGGGATTAGCAGCCAGTTTAGGGGCCCTGGTGGGGAATTGCAAGGGGGTGGGGACTCTGTCATGGGCCCCCAGGTTAATTTTGCTCATAGGCCCTATGGTGACTAGAACCGTCCCTGCCATCAATAAAGATAATTATTCTTGCTTAGGAATCAGGAGCCATAAATTATGTGACTAAAGTTTTACATGGATTAAGAGATGATGGAGGGGTCAACATTCGAGAAGCAAGATAGAAACTGAATTACAACTATTTAAAGATTCATTTTGATCTTGATTATGATTGATTAAAATTTCATTTTGAGTTCTTTTTTTTCATAAAAAAATAAAGTATTTGGGGTATGCACCATATGTTCCCTTACACTGCGTTACTTTGTGTCATTTTTTGGACACCAGAGATGGATGAAATCCCCTTGCCCTTAACATTAGGACATGTGTGCTTTGTGAGGGGTCTTCCACCTTTCAAAGGACCTCAAAATTTTAAAAGCCATGCGTGTTGGTACTGAATAGACTGTGGAGCCCAACGCTCCTAGGCTCTGTCTGCCTGGCCACTAGATATTTAATAAAGATTGGAGAGGGGCATGCCATTTCTTTCTTACAGAAAAAAGTGATACTTATTCAGGCTTGAAGGGATGTTTATAAACATTTCCCCTGACAGTTTTTCAGAGAAAATGCCTGTTAAACATCAATGCATATTTGATACATAGAAGAGGAAATGCTGCCTGCTTTGTAGCTGACAATCACTGCAGCCATTTCCATAACTATTAACAAAACAGTATAGTAACCGGCACTACCTTCGATATGTCTCATAAATCAGGCCTGCTTCCAGCTTGAGACGGACAGTGTGCTCAGTACTATGAATCAATATATATAGTCAATATATGTTGCATAAAAAGAAGCATGTTCGGCACTCCTGTGATGCTCATTTATTGTCCAAGGTTACACTGGTATAAACATACAATTGTCCACAAACAGTGAACCTGCTGGATGTGCAAGCGGGTGGTGGGTGCAGGGTACAGACGCTACCTGACAGCCATTTCACTCTGGCGAGCTTCCTCAGAGGAAAAAATTCCACATTCTACATCTCTACAAGTATTGCATCCCGAATCACACAAAACAAAAATCCAACCTGACATTGGAAGCCTTGTGCCCATCACTAGACATGCATTCAAGGATCAGTAAATGTGTCATCAGACTTATTCCCATTCCCAGCTGTCAGCTACCACGATCTTAACAAATTAGACCCAAGAGTGTTTAGCACTGTGTCAGGTGTTGGCCTTTAAAAGAATTAAATTAACTTAAAATATTTTTTTCGTAACTATGTTTCAACACATTTTGCAACAGAAAGCCCAACTTAAGATATCTAACTTGGTGTTTTCATTTTATTGTGTACCACAAATGAAAAGTTTCAGAAGAGGAATGACATATATTTTTCTCATGACTGACAACATTTCATTAAAAATAATCCATCAAAGTTCTGGTTATAAAACATTCAGTCAATATCTCGCTTTCTAATCTAATTCTTGCTCACAACATATGCACTGTATTCTATGTTAATTCTATTATTGTAAATTAATAAATTGCAAGAAGTATTTTCAGCAATTCTGTTGCGAGAGGAGTTTAATAAAAGAACAAGAGGACAATACAAATCCATAACCAAAGAATCATAATAAACTGATGATTAAAATGTAGAAAGGGAAATCTGCCTCCAAGGTACAGGCATTTTGCTTTCTAAAATTGCTAGGTGCTTCAAGGACCTTTTGTAAAGCACATATTGTACAAATAAACTTGACAGCTTTTACCCAGTATTCAGAAAATAAACTAAATCAGCAGACTCTAATGTAGACTGTCTAGCAATACTCACCTACAGCCATAATGTCAAGCTTTAGTTCACTAGGTTGATGGTAAGTAAAGCCAATATTTAGACAGATTGCAAACACATAGATAACAGCAGAGCAGGTACGGTAATTTGGGTGCTCACAGCCATTCGGTAAAATGGGTGCCACATAGAGCACAATCTTAATTGCAGCTACCGATCTGCCTGGGGCAGCATGCGAACACACACACACACACACACACACACACACACACACACACACACACACACACACCATACTCTCCTCAATCATACAAGCACAGCAATAACCTGCAGCTTACCTGCACAGCAGAGAAACCAGAGAGCAGAAATGGCACATGGAGAGGAGGCAGGGCTAGCAGAGAGCAGTGCATATTTAAGTAAAGGCATGCCAGCAACACTTACAGACTAACAGCAGGCAAGCTCTGTACTCCATGAGTCAGGCAGGAGCAGCAGAGCAGCAGGAGAGACAGAAAAATATCAGCCGAGTGTAGAGCTGATGCTGCCCCCTACAGTCTGCTGCTCTGAATCACATGATTCAGTCTGCTTCATGATAGGGCTGCCCCTGCCTACAGCCATAATGTCAAGCTTTAGTTCACTAGTGGGAGGTAAGTAAAACCAACATTTAGACAGACAGCAAGTCCAGAGATAACAGCAAAGCAGGTCATTTGGACGCTGACAGCCGCTCGGCAAAATGGGTGCCACATAGACTGCAATCTTAATTGTGGCTATGCGGCACCGGGGGTAACTTGGGTGCCTGAGGCGCAAGATATATTGCAGTTATAGGCTGTGCAGATATTGATGGAGGGAGTGTTTAGAGGCAGAATGTGGAGCTGATATTGGTGGCGGGATTGGTTGGTGGGAGGGTTAGTGTGAGAAGAAGGTTAGGTTAAGAGATAGTAAAATATTGGTAAAAATAAAAATTACAGATATTCTATTATTGGTATTAGCCAGTACCCAGCAGTAGAATATTGGTAATTTTACTGATCTTCTAATTTCGTCTTCTCTCAGCTCCATTTTCACACGTATGTGATAACAGATATGTGTAGTGTATATTTTGCTAAATATTTTTACATTTGTTAAACTGCTCATATTATTTAGACAAGTGTTACTCAATGTTATTAAAGCATGTATTCCTTTTACGGTATATGGTATTTGCCGACTAGTGCAAATACATTTTAGTTCATACTATACAGTATCTGTGCCATCCTAGAGGTAAGCCACCTCCTAATCTTTTAGGATTTTCATGTATATTATTTTTCCTGGGTGCCACATCCCCTACTAGTGTTATCATTATTAAGAAGAAATAAAGCACACAACTCCTGGTGACCATCCTATTTCAACAGGAGAAACCACGTATTGAACTTCACCCCAATCAGTAGCTGATACCCCCCTTTCCCATGAAAAATCTTTTCCTTCTCACACACGGATCATCAGGGGGCTCTGTATGGCTGATATTGTGGTGAAACCCCTCCCAAAGTGTGATGTCAGAACCATGGTCCTGACATAACACTTTGGGATCCTTGTTGCATTGTGGGAAATAACAGCTGTTTCCAACTGCCAAAAAAGCAAGCAGCATCTCCTTCCCCTGACATCACCTGCCAGCAGTAAAAATGTCACCATGTGATAAATGTCAGAATCTAAATCAGGGAGAGGAAAGATTTTACAATGGGAAAACACTGACTAAATCATTTATACATAATTATTGTAAAAATTAAGCACTTTTTTATTACATTATTTTCACTGGAGTTCCTCTTTAAAGTGACCCTCTGGTGTGGAAATTGAGTGAAACATATAATCATATGGCAACTTTGTTTTTGGAAAGTATACCTCTTTTCTGCATTTACACATTGGCAGGTCTTTGCCCTGCCTCTTCATGAAAAAGGGCCTTGGCCTTTTCTCTTTCAAAGTGTGTAAAGGAGTTTGGGAAATCATGACGTACCATTCCCTCCACACTGTTAGAAACTGTGCCAGTGATCTGTTGTGTTATTTGGCACTGGAGCCTGCCCACATTCATAAAGAGGAGGGAACATTTTTGATGTGTACACAGAGAGAAGTAAGAGAACCAAGATGGCGGCGCTGATAAAGAATATTTCTTCTTTCTCATTGGTAAGTATGAAATGTATCACTTATTATAAATGAAATCCTGGGTACACTCGAGAAAGGCTATCTGAACATTTTGCTGGAAAAAATAATTTGGCTAGAAGTACACTTTAAGAACATCATGTCTTTTTAGGGAGGCTCAAAGGACTGATGGGCAAATACAGGTGTGAGGGTTGGACAGAATAGGCAATTATCTGCAGCTTAACCAAGCTATAGTAAGGCTTCACATTTTCCATGAGGCCATGCATGCCTGATATTTTTGCGTGTGGGTTTGGCTGTCTCTTACAACTGCAGCATTGATGAACAGGTTCCTTCTACTTTCTCTCCTGCTAAATTCCCCAGGTAGTTTGAAACAGTTGGAAAATGTGCTTGAGCAGTTTGTGTTGCAGGTGTTGATGGTGGACTGAAAAAAAGCAAAATGAATAGAGAAGGAGGACAAAGCCATACCATGCACTGATGCTTAATCTGTACTTTCCTCTCATTAGTGAGAGGAGAGGAAGACATTCTTTAGCCTGCTTGCAATGTTGACAAAAAAAATTTCGGGGACAGCAGACGAATATATGGCTTGCTAAATTGAGAGAAGCTGAGCTTCATAATACAACAGATAAACCTTTCAACTTGACTTGACTTGCAATCTAGAGGTTAGTGGGGATGAGATACTGGGGTGTATAAAAAGGGGTTAGAAAATGAGGCAGTGAGCTTTAAATTATAGCTATACCAAATTATAGGCTTGTCTGAACAGGTGTGTCTTGAAGATATGTTTGCAAATTTTCAGGCTTGGAGCAAGAAGGACAGACTATGGGAGAGAGTTCCAAAGGAGAAGTGACACTCCTGAGAAGTTCTGGATGCGAGAGTGAGAGGAAGTGACCAAGCTGAATGACAAGAGGATCTCTAGGGATGAGCAAAGGTTGTGGGAGGGATGATATCTGGAGATTAATAAAGAAAATGTATGGAGGGGATAACCTTTGAATGACAGTGTTAGAAGTTTGAACTGGATCCTTTAAATGATTCGCAGCCAATGGAGGAATTGGCAAAGAGGAGCGGCATCGGAGGAGCGGGACGAGAGGTGAATGAGAGGAGTATCAGACTTCAGTAGGGACTGGAGAGGTGCCAGTGTGTTTTGGTTGGCCACAGAGTAGGGTGTTACAGCAATCAAGACATGGAATGATTAGAGTATGTACAAAAATTATAGTAGCCTCTTGTGTAGTGAAGGGACGAATTCTGGGGATATTTTTGAGCTGGAAGTAGCAGGAGGTTGCTAATGTGTTAATATGTGATTAAAATGAGCCCTCAGAGTTTAGAGTTACCTCAGACAACGAGTTTTAGGAGTTGAGGTTCTTGGTGAATTTTCTACATCAATGGTAACTATAGGCGGGGGAGCAGAGAGAGGTAGAGGAAATATCACAATCTCTGATTTGCTCATGTTAAGTTTGAGGAAATGGGATGACATGAATGCAGAATCATTCAGGGATGACATGAATGCAGACAGTCATGGACTCGAGATAATAGTGTAGAGAGGTCAGGAGATGAGAGATACATTTGAGTTTCGTAAGTGTAGAGGTGATACTGAACACCAAAACAGTGTATTCATTGTCCCAGGCCATGAGCATAGATGGAGAAGAGGTCCTAGAATGGAGCCTTGTGGTACACCAACAAATAGCAGGGCTGAAGAGGAGTTAGTGTTGGAGTAGGACACAGCGAAAAAGCATCAAGACAGGTAGGAATCCTGGAATTGACTAGGCCCTTGACAACCAGTGACGAGAGTGACAAGTGTCTGGAGAATAAGAGCCTGATCAACAATGTCAAAGGAAGGGGAAAGGTCAAAGTATTGTACTGAAAATTGGCCTTTGAAGTTTACAAAGAGGAGGTCGTTTGCAACATTGGTGAGGACTATTTTAGTGGAATGTGAGATCAGAAGCCAGACTGGAGGGGGTCTAACAAGGAGTTAGTAGACAGGAAGTAAGCAAGTTCCAGCAGTTTGGAAGCAAAAGGAAGAAGTGAAACTAGATGATAGTTAAAGAGGGCTGTAGGGTCCAAAGAAGGTTTCTTTGATTGAAGCGATGTCACTTTTGGCAACACAGAGAAACAGTATAGATGTAAAATCATCAAAATATATATTCTTTTCTTTTTTTCATATCACATTTCTCCTAAATCTTATAGTAAACACTAAAAACAACAGAATAAGCTAAATACGGGACAACAACAGGATAAACTCCATATTAACACACCCCCCCCCCCCCCCCGGTTAATATAGCGTTTCATCCAACTTTAAAGAGACTCTGTAACAACATTTTCAGCCATATTTCTTCTATCCTATAAGTTCCTATACCTGTTCTAATATGGGCTGTCTTACTGCAGCCTTTTCGAGTTGCACAGTGGCTGTATTATCTCTGTTATATAATCTAATCTTCGTTTGTCAGCTTAGTCGGCTCAGGCAGGAATTTTCTGCTGTGCTGTGATAGGTAGAAGTTATACACACCCTCTCCACGCCCCCTCCAGGCTCTGTATGAGTCACAGACTGAGCTTCTCTTAGTCTCATGCTGGTTAGCAGCCATGTTTTTTGTTTGTAAACACTGCCTAAAAGTGGCAATTACAAGCCAGGATTGCAGCAGGGAGTGGAAGAAATAGCACAGAGGGGCCCAGGAGAACATAATGAATAGAATAGTGTGCTTTTTATTGTAAGAATTTTTGAGTACAGATTCTCTTTAAAGCCAAATAAAATGTGACCTCTCCAGTGCTCCTCCACCCTTTGTTTTCTAAGATTAGCAACATGTCCTTATGCATGTCTTTATGGGCTCTACATTCTTTTTTTGTACTTAAACTCGAAAAGTTGCCTTCCAGAAACCAGACTGATCTTTTTTGTTTTCCTTGTGACTTCACTGATGTTCAGATGTGATGCCTTCTGAATTTTTGACCTTTTTGGCCAAACTGACCTTGCACCAAACTGAAGCAGATTTGGTCATCCCCAGAGTCAAGCTTTATGACAACACAGACAAAAGGCAGCACTTCAGTGGATAGGGCTTTAGATGGTGCTCTTACTGGAGACATAGGAGGGCTCCTACGCAAGACCTTCTTCAGCCTTTGTGCTGTGGCTCCTATGACAGCGTTCTAATACATTTATAATCTTTTACAATTTAAAAAGTATCTAACACACAGCTGGAATCAGCTTGCCATGCTCGCCTAGATATACTTAAAAACAATAGTCTTGCAGGATCTTGGCAGTGACAACATGTTCTGAAAACTGCAGGCAGCCCACACTTCAGTGGGATATTTGTATTTTGTTGTTAGGGATAGTGAACACTACTCATAAATTCCTGGTGTTCGCTTTTCTTAAGCTGTTAAGAGCATTGTTAATTTTGTTTGAAATTTAACAGACCTAAGGCTCTTTGCCAAATAAAATTGGCTCCTAATTTTGCAGTCTTGTCTTGTTTTTTATATTTTGGATAGCATAATAAAATTCACAGCATGGTCCAGCTAAATAACAATAATCTCCATCAAAGCAAGAAGTCAAAGTGGAGAAAGTGGGAAAGCAAAAAAAAAAAAAAGTGTCGATCTGTTACAAACTGGAAAGTTAAAAACACGAATGGTTTTGTATGTCACTCGGGGGCTCTGATGACAAGATCTTTGTACCTGGGCCCTCCAACAGCCATGGAGTTAGTTTTTCCAGTAGTCATGTACACAAAAAATGAACGGGCTTGGAAAGTGCTGCTCTTTTTCTGAATGTAGCATGCAATTGTTACTCTAAAAAGTATTTTCTTGCACCTTTTAAAGCAAACCTGAAGTGAAAATGAACTTATGATATCATGAATTGTATGTATAGTACATCTAAGAAATATAACTTCAGTAGCAAAGAAAAGAGTCTCATTCCCAATACAGGAAGTGTTTCTGAGTCAAATACAGTCCGGTTTTCTGAAGCAACTGAAGTGAGAGGAATATGGTGGCTTCCATAGTTATTTTGTTTTAAGAAATACCAGTTGCCTGGCTATCCTGCTGATCATCTGCCTCTATTATTTTAAGCCATAGACCCTGAACAAGCATGCAGCAGATCAGGTGTTTCTGACTACAGCCTAATAGATCAGCAGAGCTGCCAGGCAACTGGCATTGTTTAAAAGTAAATCATTATGGCAGCCTCCATATAGCTCTCCCTTCAGTTGTCCTTTAAATAGCAAAGAAACAGTGAGAGACAGCTTGAGATAAGCTTTTACTGCAGGGAAGTTAAGAGGATCATTATTTCTGCTTTGTTTTATAGTTTGTTTCTGTAACAGAATGATGTAATGTTATTAAAACAAATCTATATAACTGAAAATAATAATATGAGACTACTAATGTTATATTCCTTATTCATACTACACTGCAATTCAGTATATCATCAAGTTTTTTTTTTTTGCTTCAAGTTTTCTTTAACCTGTGTGTGGTATATATCATGATTACACATGAAAATATAAACATAATACAATAATATAAATGCAGGACACTAATCAGCCCTTATTCAATTTACATATTGATAAGGTGTGATATGTTCACCTGTTATCAAAAAAATGCTTTGTAAGGCAGCAGTAAGCAAGAAAATAGTCAGAATTATTTGACAGTAATTTGTAATTTATTTTTTGGTGGATTTTTAATTGCAAAGTGCTGAAAAGGTTTTTTAAACTGAAGATGAAAATTATCTCCTAGGAGAAAATGTAGTAGAAAAAAGTGAATTGAATAGGGGCCATAATCTGTATTGCTGTGTCCTATAAGGCTGTAATAAACAATAACGTTTTATTGGAGGATGGTTGGTTGTTAAACTTTTCTGGCTGCTCTGGAAGTGAGCGAAATTTCCTGCACCGCCAAGGCACAGGATCACTGACCACAAGACAAGCATCTATCTGTATTTCCACATTTTTGGAAGTCTGTGGTCTGCACATAGGCATGGTTTCTGTGCTCTGTGATGTACTGTTCATCGAACTATGAAAATACTGGCTACGGACAGAAATTTGGGTGCATGGGGTTGCCAAAAAATACCGGCTACAGACAGAAAGTTGGATGGATGGGGTGCCCAAAAAATACTGGCTACAGCCAGAAATATGGGTATGTGGGGTGCCCAAAAAATATTGGTGGCAGACAGAAATTTGGGTGCCTGAAAAATAGCTGTGACAGAGTTCCCCTACAGTGTAACAGAACTCTGCAGGAAAAGTGTCAGCATGCTTGGAACAGTACTTTATGGGGCTTCCGCTACACTGTATAAAATAGCATTTTGTAGTGCAAGGTGGTTAG
Source organism: Hyperolius riggenbachi (assembly GCF_040937935.1). Taxonomy (NCBI): domain Eukaryota; kingdom Metazoa; phylum Chordata; class Amphibia; order Anura; family Hyperoliidae; genus Hyperolius; species Hyperolius riggenbachi. The sequence continues at coordinate 107,657,296 of NC_090650.1, forward strand.
TGTTAGGAGTAGGTGGGGGTGGTTAGTGTTAGGCATAGATAGGCCAGGGTTCTTATTAGGCATAGATAGGGGAGAGTTCTTGCTAGGCATCGATAAAGAAGGGTTCTTCTAAGGCATCGATAGGTGAGGGTTCTTGTTAGGCATCAATAGGGGAGGATTCTTATTAGGCATAGGTAGGGGAAGGTTCTTGTTAGGCATAGGTAGGGGAGGGTTCTTGTTAGACATAGGTTGGGTAGGGTTCTTGTTAGGCATAGGTAAGGGAGGGTTTGTGTTAGGCATAGGTAGGGTAGGGTTCTTGTTAGGCATAAATAGGGGAGAGTACTTGTTAGATATAGGTTGGGTAGGGATCTTGTTAGACATAGGTAAGGGAGGGTTCTTGTTAGGCATAGGTAGGGGAGGGTTCTTGTTAAGCATCAACAGGGGAGGTTCTTGTTAGGTATATGTAGAGGAGGGTTCACTTTAGGCAATAATAGGAGAGTTTTTTCTAAATACCAACAGGGCAGGGTTCTTGTTCATAGGTAGGGGAGGGTTCTTGTTAGGCATAGGTAGGGGAGGGTTCTTGTTAGGCACTAATAGGGGAGGGTTCTTGTTAGGCATAGGTAGGGGAGGGTTCTTGTTAGGCATAGGTAGGGGAGGTGTCACGATCTGTTCCTGCTGGTGACGTTTGTGAACTGTATGGACTTCCTCTGTTCACCAGCAGATGTCCCCTCATTTCAAGAACATTTTACATTCCTCCTGAAGTTCCCTCTGCCCACCAGCAGAGGTCTCTGTATTCAAGAACTGTGTCTCTGCAGCCTTGGAAGAGGTCACATGACCATCCTGCAGAGTATATAAGTCCAGCTACAACAGAACACTGTTGCTAGTTCATTGATGTGGATAGCCCTAGAGCCTGTGTTCTGGTCATTGCTCCTGTTACCTGCTTCCTGATACCTGTTTCCTGTTACCTGTAACCTGTCTGCCTGTTACCTGATTGCTTGATTCCCTGGTTTATGATATTGGCTTTGTCTGACTATTCTTCTGCTCACTGATTGTATTGCTTGATGTCCTGGTATCTGATCTCGGCTTGTTGACTAACCTATTGCCTGCTGCATATGTCCTGCGCTTGGTTGTATATTATCCTGTGTATATATTAGTTAGTTAGCTTAGTTAGACAGGGTTCGGGGTTCACTGTGTGCACACTGTATATATTATTATTGGTTTGTGTATGTCTGATCGCAAGACAATTGCCTGCAATCATATTGCTAGTTGTACAATTCATTTGTATTTATGTTCATGCACCAATTGCAGCATCACTTGTGTATATATCCTGTCCTTGTAAATAAATCATTACTTTATTTCACATTTACCCTGGTTTTGGTCTTCAGTATTTCCACATTAAGTGACATTCTGCATTCAGTGCAAATCTGCATGCACTGCTCGTTACAGAATGAACTAGCCAAAACAGTCACTAGGAAATACTGAAGGTTCATTTGTTCCAGCCATGGGGTTAAACTGGACTCCGCAGGACATAGATTACTTTGCCATATTTGCAGAGGAGGATAGAAAACACTGTTATAAAGAGTTTTTAGATTACTCTTATGATGAATTGCAGCAATTAATTTCACAAATTAATTATTTTGTGCAGCAAAATATTTTTTCAGTGTCTGATGTACAAGCCCTGCTGCAAATTCTGCAAAGTCTCTTGGTAGCTAAAAATCCAGCTACAACAACCTATTATCAGCCTAATCAACAGATTAAGCCAATTAACCCTTTAAGCTATGTTCAGAGTAATCTATCTGCTCCCATTAAAAGTGACTGGGACCCTCCGTTTGGAAAATGGGAAATTGAGTGTCTGTTTAATGATTTGAATGATGATTGGAGGTCTTTTATTAGCTATTATGCTCAAAAAGATGAACAATTTGTTTCCGCATGTATAAAATCTGCAAAAACCTTGGTTGATTTGGGTGTGTGCATGCAAAGGTCTGTTTCTCCTTTAATTGATGCATGGGAGAGAGTTCTGTCCACTTACTTTCCTTCTGCTAATATTTCTAATGACCAGCTCACACAGTGCTCAGTGGCTAAACCTGCTTCTAATCACAAGTCAGTTCCCCTTCAGACTGCAAAAAGATCTACACCTTGGTTAAAGCAGTATCCAGTTACATACCAAGAGCCTGTTCTCGCTTTGAGAACTGTCAAGAAAGCAAAGCATAAACGGAAATACTTCCCAACTTCATCTATTCACCATTCACTACCTGTTGCACCAGATGCAGGTGGAATCACCTTACAAACTTTGACACCAAAGCCTGCAGAACCTTGCTTCCAGCCACCTGCAGACTCTTGCACCCAGCCGCCTGCAGACTCTTGCTTCCAGCCGCCTGCAGACTCTTGCTTCCAGCCGCCTGCAGACTCTTGCTTCCAGCCGCCTGCAGACTCTTGCTTCCAGCCGCCTGCAGACTCTTGCTTCCAGCCGCCTGCAGACTCTTGCTTCCAGCCGCCTGCAGAAACTCTCATCCAGCCGCCTGCAGAAACTCTCATCCAGCCGCTTGCAGAACCTCTCATCCAGCCTCCTGCAGACTGTTGCACCCAGCCGCCTGATGAACTTTGCATACATCCATCTGCAGAACCTTGTCTCCAGCTGCCTGCAGACTCTTGCATCCTGCCAGCAGAACTTTGCATCCAGCTTGCAGAAACCTGTATTCAGCTCACAGTCTTCTTACTTTCGGTACAGCAGTGGTTAACTTCATCTCTTCCTGCCAGATCTTTGCAAACTACAATTTCTGACATGTCTACACAGCCTACAGCTCCTGCCAAGTCTGCAAGGGACAGCACTTCGCTCCAGCCACTGCCAACCAGTTTACCAGCCTGTCCAGGTGCATCTTTGCCAACCAGTCCAGCTGCATCTCTGTCACCAGGTCCAGCAGAAAGTTTGCTATCCTGCCCAGCTACATCTTTACCATCTTGTGCAGCTGCATCTTTGCCAACCAGTCCAGCAGTAAGTTTGCCAGCCCGTCCAGCTGCATCTCTGCCCTCCTGTCCAGCTGCATCTCAGCCATCCTGTCCAGCTGCATCTCTGCCAACAGGTACAGCGGAAGTTTTGCTTCAGCTCGCACAGGCTTTGCGTCAGCCCGCACAGACTTTGCTTCAGCCCGCACAGACTTTGCTTCAGCCCGCACAGACTTTGCTTCAGCCCGCACAGACTTTGCTTCAGCCCGCACAGGTTTTGCTCCAGCCCGCACAGGATATGTTTCAGCTTGCACAGACTGTATTGGGGTGTCTACCAACGGTCCAGCCAGGTGCTCAGCCAACGGCCCAGCAAGGTGCTCAGCCAACGACCCAGCCAAGCGCTCAGCTAATGGTCCAGACCCCTGAAGCCAGCCAGCCTGTTGCCACCCTGCCTGAAGCCAGCCAGCCTGTTGCCACCCTGCCTGAAGCCAGCCAGCCTGTTGCCACCCTGCCTGAAGCTTTCCAGCCTGTTGCCACCCTGCCTGAAGCTTTCCAGCCTGTTGCCACCCTGCCTGAAGCTTTCCAGCCTGTTGCCACCCTGCCTGAAGCTAGCCAGCCTGTTGCCACCCTGCCTGAAGCTAGCCAGCCTGTTGCTACCTTGTTTGATGCCCACCCTCTAAAGACTTTTGTTGATGCCCACCCTCAGACTTTTGTTGTTCCTCAGCTCCTACAGACTTCTGACAACAAAGCCCAGTTTTGCAGACCTCTGCTAAAGCCAAATTGGTTGTCCTGGTGGAGGTATACTATTGAACTGTTTGGCTGGAGACTTGTTTACATGCTGTCCTTCCTGCTGGTGTCTAGACCACTGCCCTGCTTGATGACATCTGCTACCTGGTTCTGCCTGCTGCCTTTCCTGATATCTGGTTCCTGGTCCTGCCTGCTTCCGTTTCTGATGACATCTGGTTCCTGGTTCTGCTTGCTGCCTTTCCTGATGACATCCAGTTCCTGGTTCTGCCTGCTGCCCTGCTTGATGACATCTGCTTCCTGGTTCTGCCTGCTGCCATTCCTGATATCTGGTTCCTGGTTCTGCCTGCTGACGTTCCTGATGACATCTGATTCCTGGTCCTTCCTGATGTTCTTCAGACTGCTGTGCATCTTGCCTTGTTGCCTGACGGTCTCCAGTCTGCTGTCTGCCTTTTCGCCCAATGTTTCTTGGGACCCAGGTGGATGTGAATTGGTAGTCTGGTGGAGCGTCCTGAGGCCGCTCCTCAAGGGGGGGGTACTGTCACGATCTGTTCCTGCTGGTGACGTTTGTGAACTGTATGGACTTCCTCTGTTCACCAGCAGATGTCCCCTCATTTCAAGAACATTTTACATTCCTCCTGAAGTTCCCTCTGCCCACCAGCAGAGGTCTCTGTATTCAAGAACTGTGTCTCTGCAGCCTTGGAAGAGGTCACATGACCATCCTGCAGAGTATATAAGTCCAGCTACAACAGAACACTGTTGCTAGTTCATTGATGTGGATAGCCCTAGAGCCTGTGTTCTGGTCATTGCTCCTGTTACCTGCTTCCTGATACCTGTTTCCTGTTACCTGTAACCTGTCTGCCTGTTACCTGATTGCTTGATTCCCTGGTTTATGATATTGGCTTTGTCTGACTATTCTTCTGCTCACTGATTGTATTGCTTGATGTCCTGGTATCTGATCTCGGCTTGTTGACTAACCTATTGCCTGCTGCATATGTCCTGCGCTTGGTTGTATATTATCCTGTGTATATATTAGTTAGTTAGCTTAGTTAGACAGGGTTCGGGGTTCACTGTGTGCACACTGTATATATTATTATTGGTTTGTGCATGTCTGATCGCAAGACAATTGCCTGCAATCATATTGCTAGTTGTACAATTCATTTGTATTTATGTTCATGCACCAATTGCAGCATCACTTGTGTATATATCCTGTCCTTGTAAATAAATCATTACTTTATTTCACATTTACCCTGGTTTTGGTCTTCAGTATTTCCACATTAAGTGACATTCTGCATTCAGTGCAAATCTGCATGCACTGCTCGTTACAGGAGGGTTCTTGTTAGGCACTGATAGGGGAGGGTTCTTGTTAGGCACTGATAGGGGAAGGTTCTTGTTAGGCATAGGTAGGGGAGGGTTCTTGTTAGGCATAGGTAGGGGAGGGTTCTTGTTAGGCATAGGTAGGGGAGGGTTCTTGTTAGGCATCACTAGGTGAGGGTTCTTGTTAGGCATAGGTAGGGGAGGGTTCTTGTTAGGCAATGATAGGGGAGGGTTCTTGTTAGGCATAGGTAAGGGAGGGTTCTTGTTAGGCATAGGTAGGGGAGGGTTCTTGTTAGGCAATGATAGGGGAGGGTTCTTGTTAGGCATAGTTAGGGGTGGGTTCTTGATGAGCATAGATAAGAGAGGGTTCTTGTTGTGCATCAACAGGGGGGGTTCTTATTAGGCAACAATAGGGAAAGGTTTATTTGAGAGTTAAGGTACAGAGAGGTATAGTAGAATATTGTTAAAATTCTACTATAGAGGTTAGTACAATATCAGTAAAATTACTGATATTCTATTTTTTTCGTTGTTTCACACCCATTTTCCTTGCGCCTTTTAGACCCCCTTTCATGAGGCGGAACGTAAGATTAGTAAATTGGCATCCGGTCCCATTAACTAGCAGCTATTTTAATTGTTCAGTGATTTGCTATTCCCAGTTTTCCCCTTCCTGGTGAGGCTAGTGAGCATATTAGGAGAATTTGTCACTTATCATTACTATGACTCACAAGACTGGCCTAATTCCATTCTCAAATACAGAACACACCGAATACATAAACAGCACCACGCTCACATCCTATTTGCTATAACAATTAATTTTCCCCTGCCATCATGCAGAATGCTGTTGAATTCTACTGACTTCCCATCTCTTCTACAAATTAAGCAGACTCTATTTACCATGATAAATTCCCTTTGAGTCGCTTTTTGTCTCAGTGGAAACAGATTTTATAGCGCCAGCCATGGTGGGTTCCTTCCAGCGTGGCGTCAAGCCATTCATTTTTTAAGCTTCATCTGCAAGAGTTTTTTTTTTGTTTTATTTGGACATCTTTGGGGACATCTGTGAGTGGGTGCCTGCGCATGACAGCTTAACCTTAGACAGTCAACACAGCAGCTTCTGTGCAAACACAATGTTGTTAGAATTCCTGATCGATAAATACAAATTAGTTCATTTCTTGAATGCCTGCCATGGTGTTTTGATTTCCTTATCCTGTTATTTTTGCTGTTTGTCTGGGAGAAGGCTACATAGGAAATGCACAGGAATAATTTCATGTTTTCTGTATGCTCGCGTGTAGTTTAACAGATTGTCTGTTCGGAGCTGTAAATCCATATTGCTGAGTTACGCTGGGATCTAGGGTTGCGCTTCATTAAACAACTGATATGTCACTTTAAGATCTCGCAGATTTGTGTGTAGGAGTAAATGCTGCTCTGTACGCAAACAAAATACAATATTTAACATTGCAGAAACTCAAGTGTAGATTAATTCTATTACTGTAGCTTTAGGAATACGGTAATACAAAGCAAGGATGAAACAGAAATTCATATGTGATAAATGAGATTTTTGTTCTTTTCTTGCACTTGTGATTTTTTTTTTTTATTGTGCCGCCATCTTCTGTGCTGCTGAACAATTAGGTAATATATGTTGTGCAAAGAATGTCATATAGTGTACATGGGCAAACAAAGGTAATGATACAGATAATACCCAGGCAAACAGGACACCATTTGAAATGAAAACAGAAGATAAAACCACAGCTATAGGCATTCACAATAAGAGAGACAGGAATGTCTGAATAAGCATAAACTTGAAGGTGCATACCAGGGCAGTTTCTAGGCTAAATTGCACCCAGGACGAGGGTGTAAAAATAGTACATCCCTCCCTCCCCCCATGGAGCCAGTTATAGGTGCCCGCAGTATAGGTAGCCAGGCATAGGTTAGCCAGGTCTAGTCACACCCAGTATAGGTAGCCAGCTATAGGTCCCCCCAGTATAGGTAGCCAGGCATAGGTGCCCCAGTATAGGTTAGATAGGCAGGTGCCCCGGTATAGACTAGCTAGGTAGGTGCCCACAGTATAGGTTAGATAGGTAGGAGCCCCCAGAATAGGTTAGATAGGTAGGTGCCCCCAGTATAGTTAGCTAGGTAGGTGCTTGCATTATATGTTAGATAGGTAGGTGCCCACAGTATAAGTTAGATAGGTAGGAGCCCCCAGTATAGGTTAGATAGGTAGGTGCCCCCAGTATAGGCTAGATAGGTAAGAGCCTCAGTATAGGTTAGATAGGTAGGTGCCCCCAGTATAGATTAGACAGGTAGGTGCTCCCAGTATAGGTTAGATAGGTAGGTGCCCGCAATATAGGTTAGATAGGTAGGTCCCCCCGACTTCTCCCTCCCTTCCTCTCCCTGGGGCCACCCTCCATGCTCCCCCCTCCGCTGCAGAGTTGGCGCAGTAAGAAGCCTGGTAAGAGCAACTCACCTCCCTGCCGTTCCAATTGCTGCTAACTTGCTGCTTGTCTCCTCTGCATAGCCACTGATACACTCTCTAAATCCTGATTAGCAGGAAGTAGAGTTTGTATAAGCAACTATGCAGAGGAGACAAGTGGCAAGAGATCGGCAATTGGAACGGTAGGGAGGTGAGTGGCTCTATATAAGGCTTCCCACTGTGCTAACTCTGCAGCGGAGGGGGAAGCATGGATGATGGCCCCGGGGAGAGGAAGGGAGGGAGAAGTCGGGCCGCCCTCCCCGCAGCCGTGGCTCCCCCCTCCATCAAGGCGCCCACCCCAGCTCTCAGGGCGGCCACACTGCCTGCACGCCCCTAGAAACGGGGGCTTGTGTATACACGCACAATCAGTGTCATTGATAATGACTGTGGCTCGATCCATAAGGCCCATGCCCATGAAAAAAATCTGATCCAGGAAATTATAGACCTGTAAGTTTAACATCAGTTGTATGCAAACTATTTGAGGGGTTACTAAGAGATACTATACATGACTTCATAGTAGAAAATAATCTTATTTCTCAGCATCAACATGGGTTTACTAAAGACAGGTCCTGTTTGACTAACATGCTCAGCTTTTATGAGGTAGTGAATGCTAATATGGATATTGGGAATGCTGTAGATGTGATATACTTGGACTTTGCAAAGGCCTTCGACACTGTTCCCCACAAAAGTCTGGTGCAAAAGTTGAGGATGCAAGGACTGGGGAAGAGTCTGTGTTCATGGATAGGGAACTGGCTAATGGACAGAAAACAAAGAGTTGTGGTCAATGGATCATACTCAAAATGGGAGACTGTTAGCAGTGGGGTCCCACAGGGGTCTGTTCTGGGTCCAGTGCTCTTCAATTTATTTATTAATGACCTAGTAGATGCAGTAGTGAGCAATGTTGCTATTTTTGCAGATGATACAAAATTGTGCAGAATCATTAACTCTCAGGAAGATAGTGTCATATTGCAACAGGATCTGGATAGGATGGCTATATGGGCACATACATGGCAGATGAAATTCAATGTTGACAAATGTAAGGTCATGCATTTTGGACGTACTAATGGTCTAGCACCATACAAAATAAATGGGATACAGTTGGGGACATCAAACTTGGAGAAGGACTTAGGAGTACTCATTGACAACAAGTTAAATAATCGTACTCAATGCCAAGCAGCTGCAGCTAAAGCTAACAAAATTTTGGGATGCATTAAAAGGGAAATAAAAACTCGAGATGCTAGCATAATATTGCCCCTGTTTAACTCTCTAGTAAGGCCACATCTGGAATATGGAATTCAGTTTTGGGCACCACATTACAAAAAAGATATTGCAGTTTTAGAGCAGGTGCAGAGACGAGCAACAAAATTGATGCGTGGGATGGAAGGTCTCACTTATCGAGAAAGGTTAGATAAACTGGGTTTATTTAGTCTAGAGAAAAGACGCCTTAGAGGGGATCTAATTAACATGTATAAATACATCAGAGGGCAATATAATACCTTGGCGGATGAGCTTTTTGTCCCTAGGCCTTCTCAAAGGACTAGAGGACATGATCTGCGCATGGAGGAAAAATGTTTTAGCCATTTATTTAGGAAAGGGTTCTTTACAGTAAGAGTGATTAAGATGTGGAATGCATTGCCACAGGAAGTCGTTATGGCAAACTCTATACCTGCATTTAAAGGGGGCTTAGATGCTTTCCTTGCGTTGAAAGACATCCATGGCTACAATTACTAGGTAATGCCTAATGATGTTGATCCAGGGATTTTATCTGATTGCCATCTGGAGTCGGGAAGGAATTTTTCCCTTTAGGGGCTAATTGGACCATGCCTTGTAAGGGTTTTTTCGCCTTCCTCTGGATCAACAGGGATATGTGAGGGAGCAGGCTGGTGTTGTACTTTATACTGGTTGAACTCGATGGACGTATGTCTTTTTTCAACCAAAATAACTATGTAACTATGTAACTATGTAACTATGAATGATTTTTCACAAACAATTTTCCATGTCAAAGATGTTTTCAAGATAACGTGCAACATCGTTTACGGAAATTTGTTAAATGATGTCAAGCGAAGCACAACACCCACGGCAATCTTTCGTTTTTTGAATGACCGACATTTCCAATTAAGTTGTTGAGGATCGTTCTAACCCCCATTGACTTGCGCAGGTTTGCCACAATCGTGTAAATGATCTTTACACCAGTATTTCTCAAACCTGTCCTTGTGACTCCCCAATTGTGTATGTTTTGCAGGCAGCCTCACCTATGCACAGGTGAGATAATTAGTATCTCAGCTAAGTGGATTCCCTGTAGCTGAGACACTAATTACCTCACCTGTGCATAGCTGAAGTTGCCTGCAAAACATGCACCATTGGGGAGCCACGAGGACGGGTTTTAGAAACACTGGTTTACACGATCATTCCTTACTGCTACCGTAAATGACTATTGCAGCGGCGGCCAGATTGATTGGAGAAACGATTGTTTATTTGAATGCCTCCAGAGTTGGAGTTGTCTTGATTGTGTGTGGCAAGGCATTCCAAAGGGTAAAAGAAGCATGACAAAAGGCTCTGGCTTTGAAAGGGTTTTCAGATGGACTCCGGGATCGGTCACGTTAGAGCCTCCCGATGCACAGCCAGGTACTACTGTCTCAGGATCATCCTCACTTGGATCAGTCAGACATGGAGGTGAGTATCCCAGATGTTTTATTCCAAGTTTAATTACATAAAAGATACTAACGCATTTTGCAAGGAACTACCTGGTTTCTTCAGAGTTCAACAAAAATGCTTACAGCTATACATAAAATACAGATCTATATACAATAAAATAGCTGTGATTTGACTAACATAACTCAATCAAGAGGCATGGGATGGAATAAATTAATTAAAACAATACTAAATGATCATTAATTGAACTTCTAATATTATTGAACAGGAAGGAGCTTTATGTCTGTGACAAACATCAAGCTCATTTCAAATGTCCGATGTCTGTCTGTGACAGACATCATGCTCATTCCAAATGTCCATATGCTAATTAGGAATTACATTAATGATCAATTAGTATTGTTTTCATTCATTTACTCCGTCCCATTCCTCTTGGTAGATGAATCTTCCTTTGATCTCCAGTCTCTAAGCAGAATACTTTTACTGAGAACAGCTACCCGCAGCAATTTGATATGTTGTGCCATTCTTGAAATCAGCCTTGAGTTGTGAAATCAAGTGCCAGTACATAATACCTATTTTACTGTTCCATGTCAGGCTGAGCTAAATGCATTTAAAGTGAACCTTAAGTCAGAAAAAAAATGAGTTTTACTCACCTGGGGCTACTACCAGCCCCCTGCAGCAGGTCCTGTGCCCTCGCAGCCACTCACTAATCCTCTGGTCCCTCGCTGCCAGCTAGTTTCGTTTTTGCCGACAGGCCCGTCAGGACTGGCCATGCGTAGCTTTTTCCGCATTCCCGACTGCAATTAGCGCTATTGCGGGCTGCAACGCGTACAAAAATATGCAATGCCGCATATATATGCATTTGTAATGCGGCAACGCGTATTTTTGTACGCGTTGCGGCCCGCAATAGCGCTAATTACAGTCGGGAATGCGGAAAAAGCTACGCGTGGCCTGACGGGCCTGTCGGCAAAAACGAAACTAGCTGGCAGCGGGGGACCAGAGGATTAGTGAGTGGCTGTGAGGGCACCGGACAGCTGCAGGGGGCTGATAGAAGCCCCAGGTGGGTAAAACTCATTTTTTTTCTGGCTTAAGTGTCCCTTTAAGGGCACTAAAGAGGCAATATACCATTACAACTATAAATTAGGTTTATCAATACATTATATCCAGGAAGCTGCAGTTTAGGCCTTGTAACCATGCTAGACAGTTCTTGGATAATGTGGGTGTTCTAGACCATATCTGCCAAAAATGCAGTGTGTATATAGTGGCCCTTGATTCTCTTTAATTAGGGATAAATGTTCCATTTTGGAATGCTTAATGATTAAGTGTGGTAGAGGGTGATCGACACCCTAAAAAGAGTAAAGCTTTGTGAATCAACTCCAATATTTCTAAAAATAAAAATATCATTAGCACACTTCCCAATTTTTTGAGACGAGTAAGAGGGACACTTTAAAGGGTTCCAGAGCTGAAAAAAAGAAAGATCTGGGCGGATGGGGCAGAAGGATGGCCCAGGTATATATAAAACATTTCATTTATTTCAGCTCTGAGTCCCCTTAAGACACTCCCCTACCCCCCCCCCCCCCATCATATCCTTACCACACCCCTAGTCATTTGTGATTCAGAAGCAAAAGACAGTTTTAAAACTCAGATCACACTGGTCCTCTCTCTCATCATTAGTTTCCCTTCATTTTAACTACTTTAAAAATCTATGAATCTATGAATTGAATCTAATTGAAGTCTATGCCTTGTTTTGATGGCTATCTGGCAACCAGGGCTTGATTTCAATTAACTGCCGCTGCGCGCATCTGCCATTTTTGTCGCTTCCGCCGATCTCGTCGCTGAATCCCCGCAGCTCACTCGCTCTACCTGTGCCCTGTCAGTGGGTCAGGAGCCGATTCAATTGGCTCCTGGCCCTGTCTTTCAATGTAAGCAACATCCATTGGCTTACATTGAAAGCCAATGAAAGCAGCTCCTGGCCGGCTCACAGGAACTCTGCCATCATAGAGACGGCAGAGTGGGTGGCTCAGGTTCCCAACGTGCGGCGGTGATGTTGGTTTGTGCCGCGATTCGCCGGGATTCCATTGTTTCTGTACAATCGGTCTCTGGTCCTTAAAGGGGCAGAGACCGCTGGTACTTAAGTGGTTAACATTTAAAAATAAGAAATATATCAATTTAAATGTTAGAAATAACATTTAGAGTATGTTAAACACATTTTCAGAAAAATACATATATTTACATAGATCTATCTATCTATCTATCTATCTATCTATCTATCTATCTATCTATCTATCTATCTATCTATCTACTATATCTATCTATCTGTATGTACCTGGTAGATCCACTACATGTTACACCTGTTTAGCTTACAATAGCATTCATCCTGCTTCATTTATCAGCAGCCAGGAGCATGTTAGCATACACACAAACATGAACAAGAAAGCGTCTGAAGGAAATAATCTGGCATGAGTTTATCAGAAAATAATTTCGTGGTGAAGAAGAAAAAAAGGCCTGTGTTTTGTGGTCACTGAAAGATTGCTGATGGGTGCATAAATAAAGCATGCTGCAACATCTGTTCTTTGTTGTGCATTCAGCTTTTTTAATGTCTTCAAAGAGCAGCTCTGACGCATCACTGACTACCACTCCCCATTCAAACTACATTTCACCAGAATATAATAAGCCTTTCTGGCAGTGATCACGCGCTAAGAGTCCAGTCCTGAGGCTTCTACAATTATCTTTTTTAACTGTTTCTCCTTTGGTATTGTATGCGGCATATAATTTCATTTTTACCCGGTAAATAACACTAAAATCTCACGGCCGTGGCTTGCTGGGTTATCAGCTAAATGGAATCTAAGTGATATTTTGTTACAAATGTGCTTTTTGGATAGATCTTTAAGGAAATATACTGTAAGGCTGCACGTAGTCTTGCCCATAAAAAAAGGCCGATTTTAAACATTGCATATATTAATTAGCCAGTGCTTAAACAATACGAGTTTAATTAGTCTGACGATGCAATAGGAGAAAAAAATATACTGTAAAAATAGCAGCTTGACTTCAAAAATAAAATCTGGCAGGATGGATCTATTGCCACGGGCTATCAGGCTATAGTCTCAAATTCATCCTCAAAACCGTGGAAGCATGTGTGTTTGTCGGGAAGGTAGCGCTGACATCACCGTGAATAAATATTTTTATGTGATTTGGTTGTATTATAAAGCCTGTATGATTATATCATGCGGAGCACAAAGCTGTTAAGTGTTGAATAATCTGATGGCCTCTGCAAGCTCATAATAGAAATATTCTTGTTTAGACTCAGCATATGGAGTCAAGACTCGACTGTTTGAAAAAGAAGCTAGCAATTAGATGGCTGCACCACACACACACATGCACACACACAAAAAAATATGTAATGTAAGCTTAGGTCAAAGGTGAACATAAAAAAAGCTGAATAAAGTACAGTGTGTACCAAAAGATCTGTAATTCTGTCTGTGCAGCTTATCCAGAGAGTAGTGATGAGCAGAAATTACGCCTATGCATAATTACGCATCATAATTCACATTTACGCTTTGTAATCTTAATGTAAAATTTCAGGGAACATCATAATTCATTTTGTATGTTATTGCAATATTTCATAATTTTGCGTAATTATTTGCATAATTTTGCGTAATTTTGTACCGACATTAGCAGTTAATAGCTAAGCCCCCATACAAGCCTATTGCTACCAAAACTGCTACATATGTTAAGGAAAAAAGTCCTTCTGCAAAAGGAGGATCTACTAAATATTGATCTCATTTCTTTTTTGTGCACCTGCCTAATTTTGTCTAAACAATTATTGCACATCGTTCTGTAAATCCAATAAACTTCATTTCACTTCTCAAATATCACTGTGTGTGTCTCCTATATGATATATTGAACTGACATTTTTTATAATAACAACCAATGATTTATACAGGAAAATCATGACGATTAACAAGGTTGCCTAAACTTTTGCATCCCACTGTAATTCTTGGCTCCAAACCCATGCAACACATTTTGGTCAACAACTTGATGACAATGGTTTATTCCTTCTCTTCCACATATTTCAAATTTTGCTTATCGCCATCTCAATTCAAACACACAGACACTCCAGGAGGCGTTCAGCTAGTTCGCTGCATCAATTCCTGTTTCTAATTGTCATTAAAAAGCACAGGTATTTTCTCATATCATTGCAAAGCATGTTTAAGCCACAGGGGGACTTACATCTGTGTATTAACCATGGTCTTCCGTGTATTACCCATGGTCATACCACCAGTGTCCTTATTAGCAGGACATATAGTCAGAGCTTTGAACTCTAGATGCCTGTAAAGGTAGATTTGGGATGTCGGCTCCTAGTGCACTCTTGAGGTGGTAATGTACAGCTATTGACTCAGTAAACCTGATGTACCTGGGCTTTTAGGCATCTACTTTTCACAGCTCTGGTTGCCAGTCAGTGTGGAAGAAAAAACTCCAAAGCAGCAAGGGTAGTCCAACCAACCAATGCATTTTAACCACAGAGAGAGGTTTCCTCAGGTTGTAACTAAGGGTCCGTTCAGACTGCACGCGTTTCCAGCCGCGTTTTGGAAACGCGTGCAGGAGGCCGACACGCACGACATCAGACAGTGCATAGAGTGCACTGTCTGATGTTCACACTGCATGCGTTCCGGACCTGTGCGGTCCAGGAACGCATGCTGCACGCAGATTTAGCAAAAACGCGCGGCTGTCCCATTCACTTTTCAGTGATGGGATCAGCCACGCAACGCACACAAACGCGGATGGCGTGCGTTCGCATGCGTTGCGTTCCGCACACATGGCCGTCCGCGTTTGTAATGTGAACCGGCCCTTAGTTAACCGTTATACTTTGCCTCTGCATCTCCTTTGTAATGTGGTTCGCAGACTCAATCACTGTGTCAGTAGCTGGAGCTGAAGATCTTGTGATACCTGATTGGTAGCAATAGGAGTATTACCAACTGAGATGCTGGTTTTTGTGATGCACCCCAAAAACAATTTACCATAAACAGTCTAGCTAGATCTGACAGTGTGTTTGGTGTGGATGGCTGTTTGGATGGTGTGTGTCACCTGGAGCGCTCCATGGCAGCGTTATTTTCATTGGTTTTAATTTTGCATGTTATTTTCATACTATTTGACCGTTACTAAGTAATAAAACTTTTGACTAGCTCTGGATCGATGGTTCATATATAGAGTTTGCAAATCATACATAGAGTGTATCCAGAAAGTATTCACAGCGCATCACTTTTTCCACATTTCGTTATGTTTCAGCCTTACTCCAAAATACAGGGTGGGCCATTTATATGGATACACCTTAAAGTGGATCCGAGGTGAACTTTTACACATTGCATGATTGTGTTCCTTTCCTATTGTTTATAGGGCATTCCTCAAGCCAAATACTTTTTTGTTTTTGTTTTAAAGAGTACCTGTACTGAGTAAAAATATTTAAAATAAACACATGAGGTAGCTTCAAATGAACATTGCATAATTACCTTGCCATCAGTTCCTCTCAGAAGCTCACCATTTTCTTCTGACAATAATCCCTTCCAGTTCTGACAATATTTTGTCAGATCTGAAATATATCAGTTGCTGTCAGTAAAATATCAGTTGCTGTCAGTTATAGCTGAGAGGAAAACGGATGTACCAGGTAATGTCCAGGTTTCCCTATGGCTCAAGTGGGCGATGTTACAGTTCAACTGTGTGCTGACCAGAAAGCTGTTATGGGTAATGGCCATTTTCAAAATGGAGGACGGAGAATTCCGTTGATCACAGTGAACAAACAGGACACGGGACAGGAGAAAGACACTGAGGAGTAGACTACATGGAAGGTAAGTATGACTTGTGTATGCTTATTTTGACTTTTATTTTTCAGTTCAGGTTTTCTTTAATACTCTAATTCCCTATAAACTAAATAAGCCACGCCCACAGGTTCAGAGAGCCTTGGCAGTAGCAAGGGCTCATGGGAGCTCAGTCTGGGCAGGAGGAGGGGGAGGTGTTACTAGCCATTGATTTCAAAGGCAGAGGGGAGGAGGGAGGAGGAGAGGGGATTAGGCTGATGGCTCAAGATACAGATAAGCCTGCCTCTGTGTAATGTTTACAAACAACATGGCTGCTGTCATTGTATCACAGGAATAAATAATCATATTCTATTAAAACTGTTTGCAGCGTAAACCATCTAAACTTTAGATAAGATATATAGACAAGTTACTTGTTATAGTTAGTTTTTCATCTCGCATCCGCTTTAATAAAATGGGAATGGTGGGTGATATTAACTTCCTGTTTGTGGCACATTAGTATATGTGAGGAGGGAAACTTTTCAAGATAGGTGGTGACCATGGCGGACATTTTGAAGTCAGCCATTTTGAATCCAACTTTAGTTTTTTTCAATAGGAAGAGGGTCAGGGTCATAACACATCAAAATTATTGGGGATTTCACAAGAAAAACAATGGTGTGCTTGGTTTTAACATAACTTTATTCTTTCTGACCACTTTCTGACCACTTATAAAATGTGTTCAATGTGCTGCCCATTCTGTTGGATTATCAATGCAACCCTCTTCTCCTACTCTTCACACACTGAGAGAAAAATCGCAGGAGAAATGCTAGCACAGGATTCTAGTATCCGTAGTTTCAGGTGCTGCACATCTCGTATCTTCACAGCATAGACAATTGCCTTCAGATGACCCCAAAGATAAAAGTCTAAGGGGGTCAGATCGGGAGATCTTGGGGGCCATTCCACTGGCTCACGATGACCAATCCTCTTTCCAGGAAACTGTTCATCTAGGATTGCTCGGACCTGACACCCATAATGTGGTGGTGCACCATCTTGCTGGCAAAACTCAGGGAACGTGCCAGCTTCAGTGCATAAAGAGGGAAAAACATCATCATGTAGCAATTTCGCATATCCAGTGGCCTTGAGGTTTCCATTGATGAAGAATGACTTTTATCTTTGGGATCATCTGAAGGCAATTGTCTATGATGGGAAGATACGAGATGTGCAGCACCTGAAACTATGGATACTGGAAGCCTGTGCTAGCATTTCTCCTGCGGTGTTGCTATGAGTGTGTGAAGAGTGGTAGAAGAGGATTGCATTAACAATCCAACACAATGGGCAGCACATTGAACACATTTTATAAGTGGTCAGAAACTTGTAAATAACTCATGAAAGAATAAAGTTATGTTAAAACCAAGCACACCATTGTATTGCTTGTGAAATTCCCAATAAGTTTGATGTGTCACATGACCCTCTTACTATTGAAAAAACAAAAGTTGGATTCAACGTGGCCGACTTCCAAATGGCCGCCATGGTCACCACCCATCTTGAAAAGTTTCCCTCCTTACATATACTAATGTGCCACAAACAGGAAGTTAATATCACCAACCATTCCCATTTTATTAAGAAGTATCCATATAAATGGCCTACCCTGTAGTTTAAATTCATTTTTTCCCTCAGAATTCTATGCAAGACCCCATAAAGTCAATGTAAAAAAAGTTTACTTGATATTTTTGACACATTTTACTAAAAACATAAAAATCTAAAATCTCATGTACATAAGTATTCACAGCCTTTGATCAATACTTTGTCGATGCACCTTTGGTAGCAATTACAGCCTTAAGTCTTTTTTAATATGATGCCACAAACTTAGAACACCTATCCTTGGCCCATTCCTCTTTGCAGCACCTCTCAAGCGTCATCATATTGGATGGGAAGCGTTGGTGCACAGCCATTTTAACATTTCTCCAGAGAGGTTCAATATGATTTAAAGGGGCACTATGGCGAAAAATTGTAAAATTTAAAATATGTACAAACATAGACAAATAATAAGTAAATTTTTTCCAGAGTAAAATGAGCCATAAATTACTTTTATCCTATGTTGCTGTCACTTACAGTAGGTAGTAGAAATCTGACAGAAGCGACAGGTTTTGGACTAGTCCATCTCTTCATAGGGGATTCTCAGCAAGGCTTTTATTATTTATAAAGATATTCCCTAAAAAAGGATTTAAACAATGATGCTTGCCAGCTTCCCTGCTTGCTACCCATTTTTTTGGGCAGTTGGACAGAGCAACTGGCATTCACCAAGTGTTTTTGAAAATAAATAAATCCCTGAGAATCACCTATGAAGAGATGAACTAGTCCAACACCTGTTGCTTCTGTCAGATTTCTACTACCTACTGTAAATGACAGCAACATAGGAGAAAAGTAATTTATGACTCATTTTACTCAGGGGAAAAATGTATTTCTTATTTGTCTATGTTTGCATATCTTTTAAATTTTAAAATTTTTCGCCACAGTGCCCCTTTAAGTCTGGGCTCTTGCTGGGCCACATAGTGACATTCACAGAGCTGTCCTGTAGCCACTGAACAACATAAAGAGAAGGAAACCTTTAAAGATGTTTTATGATACCGATACCATTTCTGACATCCACCCTCAGCTAAAAGCTTTTATGTCACCATTTAAGATGACTTCTTGGTATCTCAAAGGCCAAGTTATTTGGCAGCCTAGGCTCACTTGATGCGAGATAATAGACTATAGTCCACAATCCATATCATTCACATTGCCTTGGTGCTCCACCTAGTACTCATCGACCCATTCTCCTAAGCCCACTTATTAAGTCTTCTGTGCTTTAAAGAGAACCTGAGGTGTGTTTAAAGAATGTTATCTGCATACAGAGGCTAGATCTGCCTATACAGCCCAGCCTCTGTTGATATCCCAAACCCCACTAAGGTCCCCCTGCACTCTGCAATCCCTCATAAATCACAGCCGTGCTGTGAGGCTGTGTTTACATCTTTAGTGTCAGTCTCAGCTGCTCCCCCGCCTCCTGCATAGCTCCGGTCCCTGCCTCCGCCCCTTTCCTCCAATCAGCAGGGAGGGAAGGGATGCAGGCGGGGACTGGAGTTCTGCAGGAGGCGGGGAGAGCAGCAGACTGACACTATAGAGATAAACACAGCTAGCTCTGACAAGCTGTTTGTCAGCAGCGTGGCTGTGATTTATGAGGGATTGCAGAGTGCAGGGGGACCTTAGGGGGGTTTGGGATAGCAACAGAGGCTGGGCTGTATAGGCAGATCCAGCCTCTGTATGCAGATAATATTCTTCAAACCCACCTCGGGTTCTCTTTAACACTTTATGTCCATGGCCAGTTTCATGATCCACCTCTTAGAAAGCTTATTTTGGCCTTGCATTTTGCCCTTGCACATTTCGCATAACAAGGCTAGGAATAGTATAATTTAGATTTTCTGGTCTGGTGCACAGTTGGTGTTCGTATTCAGAACATCATTCCAAATTCACCCAAACACCACACTTCAGCACCATTCAGGATTGAACCTGTGGCCAGGGTCAGGGAGAGTTTACTTACTTACACTATCTGTTTCATGTGACTCCATACTTCCTCCCTCCATAGCTGAAATGAGGAAATATTGGGGTCACACGGAATACACTGTGAAGCAGAAGTAAGTGAACTCCCCCTGGCCCTGTCCACAGGTTCAGTTCTAAATAGAGCTATACTAGTCTTTGAACCTCCTTTTAGAGTTTGACTCTCTTCAGAGGCATGCCCGTTTCTAGGGGTTAGCAGAGAGGGACATTTCCTGTGGACTCAAAAGGGGGGCACAGCAGCAGTGGGTGCTTGCAGAGTGGCAGAGGCAGCGCAACTCACCTTTCCGAGATCCATATGCGCTGCCTGGATCTCCTTCCTGCTTCCTGTCTCACTGGTAACAGAGTGACCACAGGGGACGCTGTTACTAGAGAGAGACAAGAAGCTGAGAAGCAGGAAGGAGATGCGGGTGATGTGTGTGGAACTTGGAGAGGTGAGTTAAAGGAACACTATTAAAGTTTCTGCTGCTACTTTGCAATCTGGCTACCTAATAGGAGTGGGCTTTGTGGGTAAATTGGGGCTCTGGCTAAACAGACCATATAGGGGGCTATCATGCTAAACAGGGGCCTCTCTCTGGCTACCTATAGGGGGGGGCTAAGGGGGAGTTATTTAGCTACCTAAATTGGGGGGGGGGCTCTCTGGCTATTCAGGACTCTCCGGTTAATTGGGGGGGGGATTTGCTCTCTGGCTATATGGAGGCACTCTGGCTACCTAATTAGAAGGTACTCTCTGGCTACCTATACTGGGAGCATCTTACACTTGAGGGCTGCATCTGGCTATCTAATACTGAGGGCTCTCATGGCTACTTCTATAAGGGGGGCTGCATCTGACTACCTAACATTGGAGGCTCCTGTGGCTACCTATGGTGGGGGGATGCATCCAGCTAATTAACATTGGGGGCTCCTTAGGCTAACTATACAGGGGGGGGGGGGCTATGTGCTACCTCTGGCTAACTAATACTGAGGGCCACCTATGGCTATCTATATTGCAGGCTACCTAATACGGGAAGGTGGGGGAGGCGTCTCTGGCTACTGCATTGAAATAGTGTGCCCAAGTCTACTAGGTGGGGATACAATGAATACACCCTCACTCTGGGAGCTCTATAGTCTAGAAACTTTTGACAATTGTTGTTTGTAATTTTCTAAGCAAACAGTTCTATCATTTGACATGGTTAATGCTTTATTATTAACTGACCAACTGTAGTTGGACTGCTTTGTCTTATTCCTGGACTATTTTTAATGCTGTATGTACATCTATATTTCAGGTAAAAGATATGACATAAGGTGTCAGACGATCATCTTAACAGAAAATGTTTTATCATATTTTATTTGTATGTTTGCTGCTTCGGTTTTCCTTCAGGTAGAATGAAGAATTCATGATTTCTTGAATAATGGTAAGTTGTTCCAGTTTCTACGGCATCAAATATCTCTACATCATCACACCCCTATCATTATCATGTGGCTGTAGAAATTATGCTCTTAATGAAGGTTTTTTTTTTTCATACCAAATATAATGGGACCTGTGCTATTCAACAAATTCTGCTTCTGACTCATCTGTCCACAGACCATTATCAGACATAGTTTGGAATTATTCACTTGTCACTCTCCCATGAAATTAATTCTTTCCATCTCCTTGTTATTGGGAAGTTATGAACATTTTCCTTAAAGAGAATCTGTATTGTTAAAATCGCACAAAAGTAAACATACCAGTGCGTTAGGGGACATCTCCTATTACCCTCTGTCACAATTTCGCCGCTCCTCGCCGCATTAAAAGTGGTTAAAAACTGTTTTAAAAAGTTTGTTTATAAACAAACAAAATGGCCACCAAAACAGGAAGTAGGTTGATGTACAGTATGTCCACACATAGAAAATACATCCATACACAAGCAGGCTGTATACAGCCTTCCTTTTGAATCTCAAGAGATCATTTGTGTGTTTCTTTCCCCCTGCAGTTCTCATGCACTGAAGTTTCAGGCTGCTCTTTTCTTCCTGCAAACAGCTTTGCCCTTGTCTGTAATTCCTCAGTATGTGAAAGCCCAGCCAGCTCAGAGGACGATTTATCCAGCTTGTAAAAGATAAGAGAGAAGAGAGAAGCTGCCCTAATCTAAATTATACACAGGCAGTGTGCATAGAGGGGCCTGGAAGGGGGAGTTCATAGCAGAACCACAACACTGAAGAACTTGGCAGCCTTCCAGACACAGGCTGACAAGTCTGACAGGGGAGAGATACATTGATTTATTACAGAGACTGTGATAGTAGAAAGTGCTGCAGTAAGCCAGAACACATTAGAATAGCTTTTGGAACTTGTAGGATGATAAAAAACAGGATGCAATTTTTGTTACGGAGTCTCTTTAACTGAAGAGGCCTGCAAATGTTTGAATGCACTTCTGTAATGGTTTGTGACTATCTGGATGCTGTCATAGACTGAACACTTCTGGGGATAATCTCTCCTGTTCCAAGTCTTCTGCATTTGAAGTTAATGAATCTCACCATGTTTAAGTGGAGTTCCAGAGCTCAGACATATAATCCTTTCAAAAATCATGTACAAGGGGGTTTTGTAAAGTTTTAATTATTACCCGGTAGTTATTATGGTATATTGATGAAATTTTGTCATCGCCATTATTGGTCCCTAAGTGCATGATGCTGAGAAAATCAGCTCATTGAATCATTTATATCCATTGTATTCATTTATTCTCTTTTAACCTTTCGCAATGTGTTTTGCTGGAAAGGGGTTAGCAAATTTGTGGAATCCAGTAAGCAGACACCTTAGACATGTGCAGTTTGTCATGAATAGTTTTTCCACGTATTTCTACATATTTCTACGTATTTTATTTGCTTATTTGTCCCGGTTATTACACCATTTAAATTATGTCCCTATCACAATGTATGGCACCAATATTTTATTTGGAAATAAAGGTGTATGTTTTCAGTTTTGTGTCCATCACTATTTGCAAGCTTATAACTCAAAAAATATTAGTAATATACCCTCTTGAAATGCATATTAAAAAAAAGTTCAGACCCTTAGGTAACTTTTGTAATTTTTTTTATTTTATTTTGTTTAGTTAAAAATGTTATTTGGATATTTTTGGGAGTGTGGGAGGTAAACAGTTAATTTTAAATGTAATTTACTGTGTGTATTAAAAAAAATGTATGTAGATGCAGTTTTACTGTTTGGCCACAAGATGGCCTCAGTCATTTCTTTTTCCAACCTGTAAGTGAGCACTCTCGCTTACAGGAAGTGTCGGGAGCACGTGATTTTTTTTGTTTGTTTTTTTTTTGTTTAGAAAGATTTTGGCTTCTCATAGAAGCAGTTGGTATTTCTAACGTGGACTTAGATCAATGGCAACTACGTTCCCATTCATTGATCTCCGGGCTAACAGAAATCGGCTGCAGAAGCGTGCAGCAGCAGCCTTTGGGACGTAGCAGCTATGTCCAAAAAGCTGAAATGGTTAAATTAAATGAATTCAGAAGTATGTGAAAAAATAAGAATTTAGATTGTGATAAGCATCCGAGGTATTAGGACTGCTGTTATCCAGAATGTTAAATTTGTAATTCCAGTTGCTATATTTGTTAAACTTCCAGTTCAGTGAAACATGTTAAATTTCGGAACATTAGTATTTTTGTTTCTGGAAATGACATCTGTTGACCCTAAATACTTAATCTTCAGTTGTTATCTAAAGCAAGTGACCTTGTTTTTACCATTTAAGCTACAACTGGCATTTTATAAAAGAATATATGAAAGAATATGAATAACGGAACCACACTTTAGTGTGTCACAGGTGTCTAAAACAGTACACAAAATACTTCAAGAAGATGGTAAATTAATGCATTTCCAGTCTTGAAGAGTAGGGTTAAGTTCACAGGGGGGCGTCATGGTGCGACTTTATAGTAGGCTCTTAATGCAGAAAGTCGCACTGTAATAGTAAGTCTATGGAATATTCACAGTGCATGTGGTTCGTTGTGACTCAATGCACTACAGTATGCTAATGCTCTGCATGCATACAGTATGCTCTTCTGTATGCCATCTAATTGCTATGTGGCTGGTGGTCATCTGACGTGACATGTGACATGGTGAGATAAACATATACACAGTTCAAGAATGAAGTAGCGCTAGGTATAAACATTAGAACATGAGTTCAATATATTTTTTCAAGGTACACTAAAATCAATCAAAAGTAAATCTAAAGTAGTAAGGTTGCTATAAGAAATAGGTCCATTGAATACAGTGCAATATATACAATACACTACAAGAAAATGCAGTGCAATAAAGTGACTTTGCAATACAACATGAGCAAATTGCAGCAACAATGATATCAGTTCATACATACTGTCTGCTATGCAGTTGCGCATAAACAGTAGTCACCCATTCAGTGTCATTCATACATGGGCGGTCTGGCAATACTGCATTCACTAAAAAGAGTATACTATATACACATGCTGCTCATAGTTGTATCTATGTAGACCTCTGCCGAGTTTCAAAAGGTGGATTGCAATAGTATAGTCAAAGTTCCATGCAGAATGTTTTTTAGTCTGAGTTCATTCACAAGGCAGGGGCAAGCCCAGGATTTTCAAGGGAGGGATTCCTGAAAGGTCTCCCTCGCAGGGCTGCATTTAGGCCAAGGCCACCTAGGCCATGGCCTAGGGCACCACAAGAGCAAGGGCACCAAAGCAGCAGGCTAAATTGGTGCAGCATTTGCAAGCTTGCAAATGCTGCAGTGCAGGAAGATCAGGCAAGTGCCTGACCGCGGTACTCTGCTGCCAGCCACCTGTGCAGCAGCCACCTTGCTCTCTGTGCACCTTTGCATTGTGGCTGGAGGCTATGGACTTGGGCAGCATTGGAGACAGAAAGGAAGAGGACGCTTCTGCACTGGAGACGAGCGGAGAAATGAGTGACACTGATGGCTGCTGCGGCGAGCTGGCTACATATACTGAAAGGGGTGGGGAAAGGAGGGATTAAGGGAATCATCTGGCTACCTATACTGGAGGGAAAGGGGGGAGGTGTCACATGGCTACCTATACTGGGGGCGGGGGGGTCATCAGGCTACCTGTACTACCTATACTGAAGGGGGGCAACTGGTGACAGTGGACCTTGGGAGGTAAAGAGTACAAATCTGGCCCTGCTCCCTCAGCCACGCATAATACAGTATAATAATATGGTAGGACATCATGCTGGGTACACACAATGCAATTTCCCATCCGACCGATCGACAACGGGATCGATCAGGAGCAGTTTGGATACAGACAATAATGAGGACAGCTGACATTGGTAATGAAGGGGAAAGTGAAGCATTCACACAGCAGGGCACAGGCCTGTGCTCATACCTGACTCCCCAGAGCTGCTCCATGCTCTGTACACACACTGCTGCTCCATGCTCTGTACACATGCTGCTGCTCCATGCTCTGCACACACACTGCTACTTCATGCTCTGTACACACGCTGCTGCTCCATCCAAAGTCAACTGTAGCCAGGAAAGAAAGAGGGCAGTGTGTGAGCTGCAGGATACCTGCAGATATTGTGGTGTCTCAACTTGTGCCTGTCCCCAGACACTGCACCGGCCCTGGTCTGAGGGGGGATTCTGGGCAGCTTTAATCCCCACCCCTGCATTTGCCTATGCTGGGCTACATGTTGCAGTGAATCTCACCGCACTATTAGTGAAGCAAATGTTCAATATTGCTGCGGATTCCCCCACTACATGGTGCAAATGCACAAAGTACATATGCAGCAGTTGCTACTCTTAGGCCCATATGCAATTCACTTTTTTTTGTTCTTTACTACGCGCCTCTGAAGAAGCTTTTCTAAGCGAAACAGCTGTCAGGCCTCCTCCTCACCCCCACTGTACACCCCGCTGTGTCTACAACCTAGGATTAAAGGTACACTTTCATTGCTTCAGTGCCTCGTTTTTTTCCTCTTCATCACACTTTTTCACCTGAGTTTTCACCTAGGAGATCATTTTTCATCTTCTATTTAAAATAACTTTCCAGCACTTTTCAGGTAAAAAAGTACTAAAACGTAAATGAAAAAGTACTATCAAAATTATTTTGAGTATTTTCTTGCTTTCTGGTGGCTTAAAATGGATTTTATCGACAATTTTAAAAATATCACCTAGGAGAAAACTCAGGTGAAAAAGTGAATTGCATATGGGCCTTATTGTTTTGTTAGTCTTTTGCCTGGCAATTAATTCCTGTGGATTCTGTTACCCTCCAGAGCCATGGACAGTAGCTCTGGGTGTCCCCCTTTGCGATCTCCTCACAGCCATGGCAATCACCCAGCCATGGCACTTCCGGGTTGCAGCGACATACTTCCGGTGATGTCACTGCCAAGCCTTGGTGCTTCCAGATGGTAGTAAAACCGGCTCCTACTTGTCCCTACACTTATGCAAGACTGGTTATTCATGTTGATGTGTTTGGACAAATATTTAAATACTATTAGAGAATCAGAATCTTCATTATCGCCAAGCACGACTGGGTCGTGCCCGGAATTGGGCTTGGCACGTACAGGGTACTGATACAGGATATAGATACAGATACAGATACAGGACAAATCAAGCAGTTAGAAAGGAACACAACATTTGCAGAGAGAGACAATGTAGCATAAGTTACAACACAAAAACATCCAGAAAAACAGCCCAAAAAAAGTCAGCTTGAGCTAGAGCGCCGTCTATCTGTGTGTAGAGTGCCTCCGTGCAGGCATGATGTTGTGGTGTGGGGATGGGCAGTTATGTGTAGAGAGTTCAGAAGGTTGACAGCAGAGGGAAAGAAACTGTTTTTATGCTTTGAGGTCTTGGTGAAGATGGACCGGAACCGGAGTCTCCGGCTCGAGGGGAGCTGACTAAAGAAGCGATGGCCTGGGTGTGAGGGGTCGTTGGTGATCTTTAATGCTCTGGAGTACAGCCTGGAATGGCAAAGGAGGTCCAGAGAGGGAAGGGATCTTCCGATGATCCTCTCCGCTGATCTGATGGCCCTCTGCAGTTTGAGTCTGTCGCTGGCAGAGGAGCTGGCATACCAAACCAGGATGGAAGAGCATAGAACAGATTTGATTGTAGCAGAGTAGAAGTTTGTCAGAAGTTTTTGGGCCATACCAAACTTTTTTAGTTGGCGGAGAAAGAAAAGTCTCTATTGGGCTTTCCTCTGTGTGGAAGCAGTGTTGGCCTTCAACTTCAGGTCATTAGAGATGGTTGTGCCCAGAAAGCGGATGCTGGGGATTCTTTCCACCTCCTTGCCATCGATGCAGATTGGGGGCGGGGTGGAGGCGCATCTCCTGAAATCCACAATCATCTCCACAGTTTTCACTGTGTTTAGGACCAATCCGTTCTCTCTGCACCAGTGACAGACACCTTCAACCTGGTGGCGGTACTCTTTCTCATCATTAATGGTGATGAGACCGACAATGGTCGTGTCGTCAGCGAATTTGATTACTTTTACCAAGTCTGACGTGGATTTGCAGTTATTTGTATACAGAGAGAACAGAAATGGCGACAGGACGCAGCCTTGTGGGGCTCCAGTTTAGGTGATCCTAGGTTGTGAGGAGATGGTGCCCAGCCTAACAACCTGGGACCTGTTGGTGAGGAAGTCTGTGATCCACAGGCGTAGGGTGGGGTGGACTCCTATTGCGGCAAGATTGTCTTGCAGTATTTTGGGGCTGATGGTATTGAATGCTGAGCTGAAGTCCAGTGGGAGGATCCTGGCGTAGGAGTCTGGTCTATCCAGGTGTTCATAGACGAGCTCCAAGCAGATGTTAATGGCATCATCAGTGGACCTGTTTGCTCTGTACGTGAACTGGTGTAAATCTAGCAGTCTCTCTGTGGAGTGCTTAAGGAGGGGGAGCACCATGCTTTCAAAAGCTTTCATGATCACGGATGTAAGTGCCACGGGCCTGAAGTTGTTGAGGTCAAGGGTTCCCTGCTTTTTGTGGACAGGGATAATGGTGGACCTCTTTAAGCACGCGGGTACTTTGCCTCCCTGGAGGGACCCTTGTGAGGATGGAAGAGAGGGTGGGAGCAAGCTGGCGAGCGCAAGTTTTCAGGCAGGCTGGTGACACTCCGTCCGGACCAGAGGCTTTCCTAGCATTTAGCCTTAGCAAGTGTTTCAGTACATCCGCCTCCCTCACTGACGGTGGGGGCGAGGTTCGGGCCCAGGGCGTCAATGTCAGAGGATTGTGCTGGCGGCTGTGGGTGTCCTGCAGGTGTTGGCTGGTTCTCGAATATGCAGTAGAAGTCGCTGAGACTCTCTGCCAGCTCAGTGCTGGGTGTAGCATGCTGAGGGGGAGGCTTGTAGTTGGTGGCAGCCTTAAAGAGACTCCGTAACAAAAATTGCATCCTGTTTTTTTATCATCCTACAAGTTCCAAAAGCTATTCTAATGTGTTCTGGCTTACTGCAGCACTTTGTACTATCACAGTCTCTGTAATAAATCAATGTATCTTTCCCTTGTCAGACTTGTCAGCCTGTGTCTGGAAGGCTGCCAAGTTCTTCAGTGTTGTGGTTCTGCTATGCACTCCCCCCTCAGGGGGGGAAAGAAACACACAAATGATCTCTTGAGATTCAAAAGGAAGGCTGTATACAGCCTGCTTGTGTATGGATGTATTTTCTATGTGTGGACATACTGTACATCAACCTACTTCCTGTTTTGGTGGCCATTTTGTTTGTTTATAAACAAACTTTTTGAAACTGTTTTTAACCACTTTTAATGCGGCGGGGAGCGGCGAAATTGTGACAGAGGGGAATAGGAGATGTCCCCTAACGCACTAGTATGTTTACTTTTGTGCGATTTTAACAATACAGATTCTCTTTAAGCCCTTTCCACACAGCTTGTGAGTCGTTTGAGGAGAGGTTCTGTTCCAGCTTTTCCACGTAGCACTTCTTTGCAGACCTCAGTTCCCTGTTTAGGTCGTTCTTGCCCTCTTGTAGTCCTCCTGGTTGCCGGACTTGTGTGCAGCTTCTTTGCTGCGTCGCAGTTGTCGAAGTCTTTTTGAGAACCATGGTTTATCGTTTGGATATAGTTTGAAGGATTTTGTAGGGATGCAGGAGTTCTCGCAGAAGCCAATGTACGAGGATACATTGTCTGCCCACTCGTCCAGGTTAGGCAATTCCAAAGCCTTCCAGTCTGTGCAGTCAAAACAGGCCTGAAGTTGTAGTTTAGCCTCACTTGACCACACTTTGAAGGATTTGGTGACAGGTTTTAAGGTTTCCAGGCGCCTTTTGTAAGTAGGTATCAGGTGGATGATGCAGTGGTCAGATGAGCCTAGTGCTGCCCACGGAGTCGCTTTGTATGCGTCTTTCAGGACCGTGTAGCAATGGTCGAGGGTGTTTGCATTCCTGGTGGGGCAGGTGATGTGCTGATGGTAGCGGGGCAGCTCAATACGGAGGTTGGCCTTGTTGAAATCCCTCAAGATGATGAACATCGAGCCCGGGAGGGCCGTCTCCCACTGCATGATGGTGTCACTGAGATCACGCAGGGCAGCATTTACCTTTGCATCAGGAGGGATATACACACCCACGAGGCCGTAGGAAGAGTACTCCCTGGGCGAGTAGATTGGCCTGCAATTGATGAGGAGGAGTTCAAGTTCTGGTGTGCAGAGCAGATCTAGATTCTATTTTATGTATGTGTATTCGCAACATCTCCAAGATCCGCTCCTACCTGTCCCCTGAAACCACTAAACTCCTTATCCACTCCCTTGTCATCTCCCGCCTAGACTACTGCAATTCTCTTTTATCTGGCCTCCCCTCTAACCGTACTGACCCACTTAAATTGGTAATGAATGCGGCAGCTAGACTGATACATTCTTCTCACCGCAGCGCCTCTACAACTCCGCTCTGTAAAGCACTACACTGGCTCCCCATCAGCTTTAGGATCAATTTCAAAATCCTGTGCTTTGCCTACAAATCAGTGCACAAGACCTGCCCAACCTACATCTCTGATCTGGTCCACAGGCACATACCAGCCCGCCCCCTCCGATCCTCCAATGACCTGCGCCTAGTCGCACCACGCATAACTCAGTCACACGCACGATTGCAGGACTTCACCAGGGCCGCCCCTACTCTCTGGAACTCTCTCCCACCAGCCGTCAGACTCGCCCCCACCTTTAATTCCTTCAAACAAGCTCTCAAGACTCACCTCTTCACGCTCGCATACCCCCCTACACCAGCACCATAATATGTTCTGTTAGACCCCCTCTCAAAAGACGCACCTATTGTCTCCACCCCACCCTTTAGATTGTAAGCCTCCGGCAGGGCCCTCCTCCCTAACGTATCCAGCTTGATTATGCAATCTTACTCGCAACCACCCCTCTTGTAGACTCGAACAGTCTCTATTTTGACCTATGACACTGTATTGTTATCAAATCATTTGCATGAGTTTCCGTATGTTCTACCTGTATGTTAACCCGTTTATCTATTGTGCAGCGCTGCGTAAGATGTTGGCGCTTTATAAATACAATAAATAATAATAATAATAATATTTCTATGTGTTTTCAGAGGGGGTCATACTAAAAAATCTATTAGCTAAAAAATCTTTGCCAGATGAGCCCATATACTGTCAGAGGCCCCATGGAATGATTGGTGTAGCACACAGACATCTGATTATTGTGTGATCAGCAGAATCACCAATAATACAGACTCTATACCCAATTATGTGGTGATCTGCAGTATCACCAATAATGCAAGTATAGAAGGCCGAGAAACAGATGTGTAAAGTGTTTGGTGCAACAGTAAAACAAATGGATAGATCTCACCAGAGAAGCTGGGGAGTACTATCTGAAACAACATTGCTAGACCTCACCAGGGGAGCCAGTGGGTACTAGCTGCAACAACAGTGCTAGCCCTCACCAGGGGAGCTGGTGGGTACTATCTGTAACAACAGTAGTATAAATAATAGGCTTTAACAGAGGAGCTGGTAAAGTACTAACAGCAAGAGTGACTACAAAGTTTGGCTAAACCTTACCAGGGGAGCTGGTAAGGTACTATCAGCACAAGCGACTGAATAGTTTAACTGGACCTTACCAGAGGAGCTGGTAAGGTACTATCAGTCACAAGAGCTGTATAACTTAAACTGAACCTCACCAGAGGAGCTGGGGAGTATCAGTCAAAGAGCACCTCACCAGTGGCAAGGGCCCACTGGTGAGTAGAGAGGTCTGACAAGCTAGGTTCGGCAACTGAGAGGCAGATACAGTACGTGAGGCAGAAGAATAGTGAGTTATCAGGCAGAGGTTCAGCAACTAAGTCAGATAGGCAGAAGTACAGAATCGATGAGCAATAGCAAGGTCAGAGTATAGCCAGAATTATACACAGGTTATCAGTAATACAATATAACAATAGTCCTAGTCTTGTGTGAAATCCCTGGTTTCCTCCCAGATCAAAGCACACCGGATACTAGTCTAAGGTCTGAGCACTAACACGAGTGTATTCGCAACAGCAGACCAGTTGCAAATGACCAGTGAAGGCTTAAGAAGCCGAGGAGAGCTCACAGCTGTGCCCCTTACCAATCAGCCAATCCGAGAGACGTGAATCACCACTGACGCAGGTCAGCTGACGCGCCTTCTTCCAGCATGAAGGTCCTGTCTCCGCGTGCGCCCACGCGATACAGCGACCCTATGAGCACGAGACAGTACCGTTCCCGGCGTGCTAGACGCCGATGGAACGGATGAGGCCTGTGAACAGGGAACAAAGGCGGCTGCGGGTATACCCTGCGTGTCCGCAGCCGCCATAGTTGCAGATGTTACACCCCACTTGACTGTTCATTACCAAAAACCCAAACTCCTCGAATTCCATATTTAATTCCTAGGGAGCCATGGTGTCCATTGTAAAAATCCAATAGCTTTCCCTGCAAGACATTCTTGCTATATAGTCTCTTCCTCTTGGGTCTCTCTTTACTTCCTCCACTCCAAAGAATACAATGTGATATTGATGGACGTTTTTGAAATGGGGTATTATACTCAACCCTTTTTGATTTTAATAAAATGTTCATTATGCCTATCATTGAATTCATGTTTTATCAGTCCTATTTATCTTTTCCCACAAGGACACGCAATACACTAGATAACTCCTCTTGTGTTGCATGTGAATCAGTTGTTGAATTTTTGTACAACAACAAAGGATGGGCAAGCACTGTCAACAAGTCAAGCTCAACACATGATAATAGCCTTCGTGTATGCAGAAGGGATCAGTGAAATGCTGTATATCCCAAAAAAGGAAAAGAAAGATCTCAGAGATGTAGTAGCTCTAAAGATCAAAGTGGTAGGTGTGGCACATCCCATTCAGTGAGTGAGGAACACAAACAATACCCTCACAGTCCAGCAGGTCTGCACTAGCTACACTTGAATCCACTGACACTGGACGTGTGCTCCGCCAACACCAAGAAGAAACAGTTCAAATAATGATTGAAAGAAAACAAAGGCGTGCACCTTCCGTCCAGGGTTTTAATCTCATGTAGTGACAGTGGTACAAGTCAAAAGTACATCTCAGCGTATCAGCGTGCAAAATCCAGCATGAGGGGTGAACATTGATGTGAAGCTTACGTGTCCATCCAAATGGCTGGTCTGTGGAAAGGAGGTGGGTGGGAGGCACAGAGGTGGCGAGCGACGGCCGTTTCGCGTCTCCTGACGCTTGGTCACGCTACGTGCCACTAATTAGTGGTCACGCTACGTGCCACTAATTAGTGGCACGTAGCGTGACCAAGCGTCAGGAGACGCGAAACGGCCGTCGCTCGCCACCTCTGTGCCTCCCACCCACCTCCTTTCCACAGACCAGCCATTTGGATGGACACGTAAGCTTCACATCAATGTTCACCCCTCATGCTGGATTTTGCACGCTGATACGCTGAGATGTACTTTTGACTTGTACCACTGTCACTACATGAGATTAAAACCCTGGACGGAAGGTGCACGCCTTTGTTTTCTTTCAATCATTAAAGATCTCAGAGAACCACACAATTGTACAATATATACAAATGAGCTTTAATAATGCATAGTATAACAGCGTAACATTAAACCGCCATTAAAAACATTAAAATTCTGTGAAAATTCGCATTTTGCATATATGCACTGCACTGGTTTAAATGTTCTTTTCTTGCCTACGTTTAAAATAGATTTCCTCAAAAATGATGTCTTTTTTACATGTTCCCAATCTTTAGCCTTGATATACAGTACTTATCAATGAAAATTCTTAAAATGGGCAGTACGGTGGTGTAGTAGTTAGTGTTCTCGCTTTGCAGCGCTGAGTCCCTAGTTTTAATCCCAACCAGGGAACTATCTGCATGGAATTTGTATATTCTCCCTGTGTCTGTGTGAGTTTTCTCTGCGCACTCTGATTTCCTCCCATATCCCAAAAACATACAGATAAGTCAATTGACTTCCCCCTAAATTGGCCCTAGACTACACTACAATACATACACTACACGGTGCACACACAGACATATGACTATGGTAGGAATTGGATTGTGAGACCCTCTGAGGGACAGTTACGTGACTAGACAATATACTCTGTACAGCGCTGTGGAAGATGTTGGTGCTGTATAAATACTAAATCATAATAATAATGAATAATAATAAAATGGCAAAAATGTAATACAAATTTATATATTGTTTTGGGCAAATTCACTCACCATTATGTTGGCTATGTAGCTATGTTATTTTTATCACAAACAGGTAAAACACTATTTTTTTGTATTGCCTGTGAAACCAGCATTGTGTGCTCTCAAAAATATGATTTAATAAGTTGTGATATTTTACATTTTCCTTACCAGAAGAAAAATAGCGCAAATACCTAAAAAATATATATTCCCTTTAAAGTTCCCATTACTACTGATTGTCAATATTTAAATTAACCTTGTTTCTATAACGGTATCATAGAATCAGTGTAATGCTTTGTCTGTACAAATATTGAACAATTTACTGTAGATAGTTATTAATTGTGTTTGCAGGTCACTAAATTTCAATATTTGCAGAGTTTTACAATAAATAGTTTGGTAAAACTTAGTTAAAGTGGACCTGAACTCAGAACTCCTCTCTACTGTAAAAGATACACAACAGCATAGTAACCTTTAAAGAAAAAAAAACATTTCTTTGTTACAGCTGATACAAATTCTACAATAAACCTGCACAGTTTCTACTTCCTGATTCATGGAAGCAGGCATATTGTTAACAGCCTGTGCTTTTAAATGGGCTTATCTGCTTATCTGCCATAGGCAGTCATGTGACACAGGGGGAAGGATCAAATTACAACTAGTGATTAGACACAAATGAGGGGGGATTACACAGGTTTAACTCTTTAAATACATACAGGGTACATTTATGTTATGTTTTCCTTGTGTCCTGTACAATAATTCAGGTCCACTTTAAACAAACAAGGTAATTAATAGTTTATTCCATTTTCTCCTTTGCAGTGTCAAAATTTTTACAAAGTTGGAGTTATACTTTAAACAAACTAAATCCACAGAATCAGTCAAAGCTAATCAATGTAATTTTATAAAACAAGACTTTTCATATTAAGTTTTCCATTATATTTTTTTAATTCAGTGAAATTATTGTCATTAATTTCCACTAATTATTTTTTATATTAAAAATATAATGCAAATTAAAAACAATTACAATGTCTACAATCCGCTGAGGCCTTTCTTTCCTTATTGGTTTTAGAAAATGTAAAAAGTATTATGATTAGGCTACATTATTCCAATAATGTTATTTTAACTGCTTAATACTACTGTCATTTATCTGGTAGTAAATGAAGACAATGCAGCATGACAAGATATAAATATTAAATAAAGTACATTATGATATAGTTGTTAATTCCTTAGTTATTAACTCATTGGGCCATATCCTATTCAAGGTGATAAGTAGCTTGCAGATGCGAGCTACTTATCACCTTGCCATCGCGCGAGGATTACCGGCAAATCCTATTGCCCATATCCTTCTCGCGATGGCTGATCGTTAGGGAGCATTACTCAGGCGAAAGCCTGAGCGATGCTCCCTTTTACCGAGCGATGGGGAGTGAGGTTTACGCTGTGGTGCTGTCCATCAGCACCACGGCCTCACTCCCCACACATGCGCACTCGCCCGCCGACATCTTCCGCTGCAGCATCTGGTGGTCTCCTTTAATAAGGAGACCCCCAGAGCTCCCCGTCGGGTCGCCACACAGTTTAGAAGCCCCCGTGCAGCTCTGCAAAGGTTCCCCGTCATACGTACCGCCGCCAATCACCCGCAGCCTCTCGCCGCAAAATCCGTTGTGTAATTACAGTGTATCTAACACTGTAATTACTGTGCGCATAGAAGAAGCCCGGGCAAAGCATCTTTGAATCTGCAGCCGGGCTCCCCATTGGTCCGCTGTCTAAACCAATAAATTGTCTCAGACAGCGGACCAGGTGAAAGGTGAAGGTGAAATAACATCAGGCCCATTTAATTTTTAAATAGTTTTGATCCAGTCTGTGCCATGCCTGAATAAAAAATGTTACATTTTTGAAAGCTTGCTAGAAACCTATGTATTATTGTATTATTTGAATCAATGTTTGTTGAATCTGTCTTGGCGATGTTTTCCCAATTGTTCCGGATGTGCATACTTACATTCCATGTAAAAAAGTAAACCTTTCTCCTGCGTATGTCTATGTCTCAATAAAGGAGAGAAAGACTGGCACTAGTTGCGAGTAGGGAGGTCATGGGTTGACCCGGATTGCGTACTTCATTTTGCAGCGTGCTCCCGAGAACAGACAATGATGATTAAAGTGGAGATTAAAGTGGAGAGAGAAGCGAGGCACTGATGCAATGAAAAAAGTGTACCTTTAATCCACGGTTGCAGACACAGCGGGGTATACAGTGGGGGTGAGGGGATGCCTGACAGCTGTTTCGCTTAGAAAAGCTTCTTCAGAGGCACGTGATAAATCACGTTTTTTATCACGTGCCTCTGAAGAACCTTTTCTAAGCAAAACAGCTGTCAGGCATCCCCTCACCCCCACTGTATACCCCGCTGTGTCTGCAACCGTGGATTAAAGGTACACTTTTTTCATTGCATCAGTATGTCTATGTCTGTATTTTAAAGTATAACTCCAATCACAGAAACAGTGACAGTGAATATTTCAACATAACCAGACTGGAGTTCAATAGTACTGTATATTGTCTATAATTACATGTAATTCTTTCTATTAGATCCTGTAGTTGTCCAGTAACTAGAGACGCTCTGAACGGACAGTTCCTGGTGAATTTCCGCTGTTTGCATTCTCCGTGAACTGCGAACATATGGTGTGCTCGACCTGCCTCCCAAACATCATCATAGCCAAACTCTGACCCCTTACCTCACAGTCAGCAGACACATGGCAGCCAATCAGCTAGCACCCCCTCCTGGACCCCCCACCCCC
Source organism: Hyperolius riggenbachi (assembly GCF_040937935.1). Lineage (NCBI taxonomy): Eukaryota > Metazoa > Chordata > Amphibia > Anura > Hyperoliidae > Hyperolius > Hyperolius riggenbachi. Next base: position 107,693,111 of record NC_090650.1, read on the forward strand.
TATCAAAAATCAGTTGCGGTGGCCATATTGCATTCATTCTCTGCTGGCTGCTGACTGTTAGTGAGAGCAGGGTAAGACTTGCTGCAGATAGGTATGGAAAGCATTAGCTAGGCCTGTGTAAAGACGTGTATCCAGGAGCACCCACACTAACGCTCAGTGGTAAATAAGTGTGTGCCTGGATCCTCACCCTTGTACCACAGGGTCAATGCAATCAAGTAATCCACAAAGGATCGGCACCACACAATGTGTGTATCAAGTAGCTCTTAAACTTTTATTGCATCTTTAAAAGTTGACAGGCAGCGACAGCCCGCTGTTTCGGCCTGAGAGGCCTTTATCAAGTTGCCAAGAAATGTCAAATACATACATACAACACATATCACCACTAATATATTGCTAACCCCGCCCATAAGGCGGATCACCTGAGTATGTGCAGGTGGGGAGATCAAACCATCTGCGGACCTGATGGGAGACAGTATGAGTACAGATATAACCACCCATTGGGAGTGCACAGAGTTTAAATTTAAATTCAAATCTCACCTATCAGGGATCGGATCCCTAGCAGAAACCACCAGCTCAAACCACCCAAAGCGGCCTGTATGTGCGCATCACGGACAGCGCGCCGCTGCCATGCAATCAGCGGCGGCGCCCGCTGTGAGCTTTGCCGGTCATGTGACTAGACACATGGCCGGCTAGCAACCAATCACTTGCGCCCAAGCCTTAGCCAATGGGGGACAGCCGGCCTCGGACCAATAGAGGCAGGGGGCGTGTCAGTAATGCGGAGATCCAGCCAGCGCAACTCAGTGGTAGCTGAATTGTCTCCTAGTAACCAAAAATTGTAAACACAACACTCACCCAGCCAGCCTCACCGAGTCAAAGGTATTCTGCACAGGATACGAACCTTTAATGCAAGATCTCCCCATCTGCACCTAAAATACAAAAATAAAAACATATCAACAAAAGATAAGTATCCCAATACACACATAGATCAATATTAACAAGCGGTTACCTCACAAATTATAACATAATAGCTTGAATAAATTTCAAATACAAAAGCTTAGGTCACATTCTCTATTGAGTCCTGCTGGACCCATGGCTCCCAGTCTCTTAATCCAGCCAGCCTCCTTCCTAAGTAATTCCTTCTGGCGGTTACCCCCTCGCCACTCATGGGGGACCCCGTCAATGGCCATGACCCTTAACTGTGAAACATTATGTTTACAACCTGTAAAATGTGCAGAAACCGACTGTTCAGTATTTTTACCCCTAATAGCAGTTTTATGAGATGAGATACGGTCATTAAGGCGCTGAGTTGTCATCCCTATGTAAATAAACCCACAGGGACATTTTAAAAGATAAACAACATATCGAGAGTTGCATGTATAACGTCTCCTGATCTCATATTTGTTCCCTGTGGTGGGATGACAAAAATCTTTGCCGCGGATCACACTTTTGCACATGTGGCATGTAAGACACGGATACATGCCTCTATTGACTGGGAGATCACCAGACACATCTTTCTTTTTTGCACGCAATTTGTCACGCAGGGTTGGTGCCCTACGGAACGACATAAGGGGCGGATATCTGAACTCCGGTACCCTTCTAAGCCATCCCTCAGAATGTACCAATGTCGACGTATAATACGACTCACACTGTCACTACAGGAATTATAAGTAGAGATAAATGGCAGTCTAGGTGCAATATTTCTCCTTGGAGTACGACGCTGTCTACATTCCTGAACATCAGTATACCCCCGTGCTTTAAATTTGTTACTCAACTCACGTTTACGCAAAGTAGATGTGTCTGGATCACTAACAATTCTATCAATCCTTGCAAACTGGCTCTGTGGTATACTCCTTTTTGTATTCAGTGGATGAAAGCTCTGAAAATGTAATACAGAATTACGATCCGTGGGTTTAACATATAGATCAGTAACAAATCTTTCCCCTTCACGGATCACCTTAACATCAAGAAAAGGAACACTATAAGAATCTACATGAGCAGTAAGACGTATAAAAGGGCATTGCTCATGGACACCAGAGATAAAAGCATCTAGGCTCTCACGCGGCCCCCTCCACACGCAAAATACATCGTCTATAAAACGCCACCAGCATAAAGAATGCCGGCGAAATATGGGATTTAAGTACACAAAAGTTTCCTCGAATAGACCCATATATAGATTTGCGTAGGAGGGGGCCACGTTCGAGCCCATAGCTGTGCCCTGTTGCTGTCCATAGAATCTGTTCCTAAAAGAGAAATAATTAAATTTCAAGACGATTTCCAAAAGTCTCATTAAAAACCTCCGCTGATCAACCGAACAGTCAGTCTGCATCATTAGATACCAAGGAGGACATCATCCCCAGGAGGACATCATCCCCAACAGGTGGCATAGACCTAAGTTTACACAGAAAAGCATCAGTATCTTTGATATATGAATCTAAAGATTGTACTATAGGTTGTAACATTCTATCAAGGAAGGTTGCTATTGGAACAAAGACAGAACCCACTCCTGCCACAATTGGACGCCCAGGTGGGCGTACCAAAGTTTTGTGAATCTCAGGTAAAGGATCACCATCTAAGGGAGCATACACATTAGTATCAGATAATTGACGAGCTATCTCCTGATCATAGTCACATTTGTCGAATATCACCACCGCCCCACCCTTGTCAGCTGGGCAGATTACTATATCAGAGTTATCCTGTAAGGACTTTAAAGCTTCATTCTCTGCTCGAGTAAGATTGTGTGCTACTCTATACTGTCCTTTCCTAAAATCCTCTTCCATTTTCTTAATGTCCTCCGAGATTTTCGATGTGTAGGTATCAATAAGGGCATGGCTAGAAGGTAAAAAGTTACTTTTATTGCGTAAGCCAGAGTCTCTGAGGTAGAAACAATCTTCATTATCAGATCTCCCATTGTCAGTAATAGTACTAGTTGGTATGTTACTGAAAAAAACTTTTAGTTTAATAGATCTGAAGAACCGAAATAAGTCTTGTTCAAGACTAAAAAAGTCTGGTGAATATGTAGGACTAAATGATAACCCATAGTTCAATACCCTCTCCTCAATATTAGTTAGTGAGTATGAAGATATATGAAGATATATTTACCACCAGTGATGGATGTATTAAGTCCGTTTCCTCGGTCTCAAATTCATCGTGTTGCGTGGAGGTTTTCCGTAGGCACCTGCGCCTGAACCTCCAGCCCCCTCTCCGCTTCCGCCTCCTTGGGGGTGCTGGTTTGGGGAACCCTCTCTTGAGGTTGCATGGCGGCGGCGCGCTGTCCGTGATGCGCACATACAGGCCGCTTTGGGTGGTTTGAGCTGGTGGTTTCTGCTAGGGATCCGATCCCTGATAGGTGAGATTTGAATTTAAATTTAAACTCTGTGCACTCCCAATGGGTGGTTATATCTGTACTCATACTGTCTCCCATCAGGTCCGCAGATGGTTTGATCTCCCCACCTGCACATACTCAGGTGATCCGCCTTATGGGCGGGGTTAGCAATATATTAGTGGTGATATGTGTTGTATGTATGTATTTGACATTTCTTGGCAACTTGATAAAGGCCTCTCAGGCCGAAACAGCGGGCTGTCGCTGCCTGTCAACTTTTAAAGATGCAATAAAAGTTTAAGAGCTACTTGATACACACATTGTGTGGTGCCGATCCTTTGTGGATTAGCTAGGCCTGTGTTCTTCCTCACTTGCTGTGAAAGCACCCCAAACAGCCCTGTTGAGGGCTAGCACATCGGTCTCCTGTGGGGTTTTTATGTGTGGCACTCCACAGCCCACTGACACCCAGAGCTGTGTGCACACTACTGCTGTCGCTACATTAAGTTGCATGCACAGTAACACTCCAGTGCATTATTATTTCACTGTATTCTGATAGTACTATTGCATTTCTCTGTGTGTGACACTCAACAGCCAATGTTCCTCTACCTTTATCTGACTGGTATGTGTTTCAAGAGGCTGAACTTGTCTTCAAGTCACCTGACCCATAAAGGCTTACAGTGACAGGTGAATACGGCACACCAACTGCTGCCTACTGTAGATGTTGCCATAGACCACACTTTATACTTGCACCTTTGAAGCCCTAGGCACTTACTTTAGGCACCAGCCTTCGGCTATTCCATAACCAGTTCTTGGCTGCAGTGTAAACGAATGTTGGTTATTGCTGCAGGGTGATTAGCTTGGGTGATGGCACTGTGATATAGCCAAGTGTTGGCAATCAGCAGTAGATGATAATATTGGGCACTTATGCTCAACTTTTATTTAGCCGAGCATCGGTGATTGACTATTCTGTTGTCAGCTAGTCAAACAGAGGTGGACATATAACATGCTGTGCAGCTGCACAGGGGCCCCATGTCCACTAGGGCCCATGCAGCTGCACAGTGTTAGGGCCTGATTCTCCACTAGGCTTCTCTCTGTGTATTTCTCTCTGTAACCCATGAGCACCAATGATAATTGCTTATGGCACAATCATATGCAAGTATAAAATGTGTGCTACTTTAATACAGTGCACACAGAATGTGAATTAGGTTTGGGTACTTTTATATTAACAACATTATTTGGATCCAACCATGATCTGTTATGACCATGGCCACTTGCAAGGCGCCCCCTTCATGTATTTTGCACAGAGGCCTTCGGTACTGTATAGCCAAGTGCTAAATATTGATACCATGCAGTGCTGGGTGGTTAGGGTTTGGCATAGGTGTAGGAGGGTTAGTGTGAGTCGACAGGGTGGAGGATGGTGGTACAAGTCAGCATTGTATTTGATATATGCACATCATTTGTGCTTTTTGGGGAGAAGAGGAGCAGATATAGAAATAATTCCTGAAACTGTTAAAAAATGTAACAGTGACTCAAGTCAGTGGAGTCAACAAGGAGCTATATAGGATCCAGTGAAACTTCTATATTGATACCCCCCAAAACTCTAAAGTGTACCCAAGGCAGATTCAGGAAGTGGGCATATGGGACACAGAGGCATGTTCCCTGCTCTATGCCATGCCTCTGTGTCCCCTTCACACCACTCACAGCCCTCCTGCTCTGCACTGAGCCCCCCCCCCCCCCCCCAAATTGCCGATATGCAGTTTTTCGGGCAATCTTCCTTGCAGAAGAGGTACTCCTGCATAACGCCCACTTTGGGCATCAGGAACACCCCTTCCCTCCTCTCATTGGCCCTTTGCCTCCACCCGTCCCCCCTTTCTGAGCTCTGCACTTCTCAGATGAAAGCAACAAGCTCTGTATGCAGCATTGTGACCCCTAAAAACAAAAGTACACCATTACAGGTTTCAAGGGGGTCAGAGAGTGCCGTGGTGGATGCTACCTAATCAGGCTTGCCCCTCAGATCAGATAGTATGTTTTTGATTACTAAATAACACCGGTTCGGGTTCTCTTTAACAATTGATATGGTGCAACAAAACCGGCCAAAGATGACTGCAGAGAATTGGAAGCAGGGAAGGTGAAAAGCCAAAGCACCTATAGAGGCAATCATTACCAGCATAGCATCAATAGAGAGCTAATGTAGCAGTTAAAGGTGACCTCTGCTAGAACCCTCTGATCCAGGAGCCCTGGTGTGGTTACAGCCTCTTCTTTACCTATTACTATGCCATACCTAGTGCTATGCCACTGCCTGCAGTCATTTAAACTTGCCTGAGAGTGTGCTGATTATGAATGCTGTTTCGGACTGCTGTGTGTTTAGTGTGTAGAGTAAGCAGTAATAATTACAGTTGTTTCTGTATAGTTCAGTTTCAGTACTTCTTCTGCATCCAGTGTTTGGCTGTCAACTTTTTTACATTCTATAAAAAGTACACTGTGTATGCCACAGACTGGGAAATCTGAAATTAGTAGTTGTTTAGAGCAACAGTTGTAAAAAAGAATTGCAGAACAACAGATGTTTAGTTGTCTAAGTGAAATTAGTCTGTGGCCTCAACGTAACTAACAGTGAACAGGTGCTTACATCATAAAACCACAGTCACATTTGGCAGCAAGGTTGGTGGTTTCAGAGAGACCAAAAATTAAATAGGCATGAAAATGAAATTAATGTTTCAGCGCTTTGTTTAACAGTGTAAAACATCCAGCATGTCCAACCAATAAATAAGTAGCTTACCGATGTCCTCTTTTACATAGCAAAGTAATCAAAAACAAAAGTATAAATATAACTCTCAACTTAAGACGTGCATATTATTTGTCATGGTGAGCCGGGGCTTAGTGGGAAAAACCATGATGATTTTTGTAAGGCAATGAATAAGTTAAAAATCATAGAGGTACATAATGCTGACATTGAATCTATAGAAGTCAGTATTTACATGCAGTTATTATATATACTCTCAAACTCTTTTTTTCTGCGCTTCACCAAATCAATTAAAGAAATGGTTAAAAAAAAAGTTACTTGACTGTTTTAATCTCTATCCAGAGAGCATATTTCTCACTTAAAGCAAACCCGTAGTCGGAAAGGGGGAAGTTAAATACTTACCTCAGTAGTTTGATCCTTGTAGAGCCCACTGTCCCAGCGCAGGGCTCCTCCTCTTCATCTTCTGGCCACACTTCCGGTCATGGGTGGTTGAATCCAGAATGGGCCTGTGCAAGTAAGCACATGACCAGTAGAATAAATGCACCTGACCACTTATACGTGGCTTTTTTTCTTTGTGTAGAAGTGCTTCATTCTACTTGGTATGCACCCCCCTGGGCCCACCAGGCCTATGTGCACACCAAAAACCGCTAGCAGATCCGCAAAATGCTAGCAGACTTTGAAACGCTTTTTCTTCTTTTTCTGTAGCGTGTCAGCTAGCATTTTGCGGTTTTGTGAAGCGTTTTTGGTGTAGTAGATTTCATGTATTGTTACAGTAAAGCTGTTACTGAACAGCTACTGTAACAAAAAACGCCTGGCAAACCGCTCTGAAGTGCCCTTTTTCAGAGCGGTTTGCGTTTTTCCTATACTTAACATTGAGGCAGAAACGCATCCGCAATCCAAAATCTGCAGCAGCCCGGGAGTATGCGTTTCTGCAAAACGCCTCCCGCTCTGGTGTGCACCAGCCCATTGAAATACATGACCCTAACGAATCCGCACCTGCAAGCGGATCGCAAACCGCAGCAGAACCGCTCTGGTGTGCACTAGGCCTATGAGGTTATTGCTATGGATCATGGACATGTATATTTCCATGCATGGTCATGTTCAAGATACAAAAACCTAGAGAGAGGGAGGATGGAAAGAGTGTTACTTTTCTTTATAAGTGGCTGGAAGATGAAAACATTTTTTATACTCCATTCTTCTATTACACAAATAAATATCATGTGGTTTCTACCTTCTATGCTCCTGACTAGTCTTATAACATACGTGATTTAAATAGTCAAACTCACCCACACTGCATTGCATGTTGTACCTCTGAATCTATGCCTTTTTCTCTCTGGATACTGTAATACCAGGTAAGGGCCCTTTTCCACTAGCTGCGATTCGCTTCGAAAAGTGGATTGCAACCGGTTTGCTGATCGCTAGAGCACCATAATTTACATGTAAGTCGCAGTGCTCATTTTTCCCCTCATGCATTTGCCGGTTTGCATGATTATTGCATGATTATTGCTGCGATCACGCTTTGTTCCCGAAGGGAATAATGTGCGTTCACGGCTAGTGGAAAGCACTGCTTGCAATATCACAATGCAGTGTGATTGCGCTTACCATCGCATGTAGCAATGGAAAAGGGCCCTAACTATTTCAGCTTATTAAATTATCTCAAAGAACCTAAAAATGAACACCTTAACATCTGTGTACAAAAACAGAAGACTTAGTGTTTAGCTGGAATAGTTCAAAAAATCTGGACTGGATTTTTAAAAAGTGTTTGTTACTATGTGGCAAACATTTGCAAGCCTTGTCTGGGTCACATCAGAATGTAGGGAAAAAAATACTGGCTAAAAGTTTAGTTAAAAAAAAGTGCTGTATGTGATACCTTTATTGACACAAGAAAATGTATTATAGGATCGACTCACACCGTTGGATTGTCGCTAAAGCCACATAGGTGGGACTGAACATAGAAGAGGGGGTTGTTGCTTATGGAAGAGAAGACTACAAGTGAAAGGGACTCCTTGGCTTGTTAATCTGGCTCCACTAGCCTGAAAACCTACCAAGGACAGTTTCAGAGAGGTGTAACCAGTGTAAGGAAATAGTTAGTTATGGATTACTACTGTTCAATGCACATATAAAGATGTTTATTATCTGTTGGCATGCGAAAGCAAATGCTTATTTGCATAAGCTATGTCTCGTGGGTAGTGATGCTCAAATACCCCTTTTCAAAATTCGAGTTAGGTCGAATTCGAATAGTAAATTATTCGAGGTCAGTCGAATATTCGAGTCGAATAATTTTTACTATTCGATTCGACCTCGGACTTCGAGCTCACTATTCGAGTCGGTATTCGAGCTCACTATTCGAGCTGACTATTCGAATTGGCCTTAAATAGCTTCCAACACTTGTTTTGAGGGTGAATGATGCAAGAAACATCTTTTTTTCCAAGTAACAACAGCAAGTGATTATGTGGGGATGTTCCTTTAAAAAAAAATGTGGAAAGAGAAGTTGTGTCCTTAATTTTGTTCAGTAGTGTTACTGTATATACTTGTTCTTCTTCTTCTTTATCTTTCTTCTTCTTCTTCTAGATCTTCTTCTTCTATATCTTCTTCTTCTTCTTCTATATTGTCTTCTTCTTCTTCTTCTTCTTCATCATCTTCTTCTTCTTCTTCATCATCTTCTTCTTCTTCATCATCTTCTTCTTCTTCTTCTTCATCATCTTCTTCTTCTTCTTCATCATCTTCTTCTTCATCTTCATCTTCTTCATCTTCTTCTTCTTCTTCATCTTCATCTTCTTCATCTTCATCTTCTTCATCTTCTTCTTCTTCATCTTCTTCTTCTTCTTCATCTTCTTCTTCTTCTTCTTCATCTTCTTCTTCTTCTTCTTCTTCATCTTCTTCTTCTTCTTCTTCTTCATCTTCTTCTTCTTCTTCTTCTTCATCTTCTTCATCATCTTCTTCATCTTCTTCTTCTTCTTCTTCTTCTTCTTCATCTTCTTCTTCTTCATCTTCTTCATCTTCTTCATCTTCTTCTTCTTTTTCATCTTCTTCTTCATCATCTTCTTCATCTTCTTCTTCATCTTCATCTTCTCCTTCTTTTTCAATATCGTCTTCTTCTTCTTCACGTATTTCTCTTTTCAAATTTTTTTTTAAAGAAATGCAGCTATTTTTGAGCGTAACAAATAGCTGGTGGGCGCACGCATGTTGGAAGCGCCATTGTATGTGCTCCCTGGCAGTGGAAACACAAAGACAGCAGGAGGTAAATTCAGCAGCAGGAGGAGGAGGATGAGTGTGTGGCAGCAGGCAGTCAATGAGGCAGGCAGCTCGCCGTGACATAATAGCCCTGGTACCTAGCGGTGATACCAGGGCTGTAAATAAACACAACAGGAGGTCCCAGACAGCGGTCGTGCAGCCCACATTGTGTCCAATACACAACTGGGACAACACAGTTTTCAACCCGGGCACCTCAGAAAAATTAAACCTTTTTTTTTTTTTAATGGTTTGTTTGGTTTTGGTTTTGCAACCAATATAGCTATTGTTTGACGTAATAGCTGGTGGCAGAGTGGCAGCAGAAGGTAATTCTGTGTACCCTGGCAGTGGGAAACACAGACAGACAGCAACAGCAGCAGGAGGAATGGAGGAGTAATGTGAGCAGCTATTGTTTGACGTAATAGCTGGTGGCAGAGTGGCAGCAGAAGGTAAATCATCTGTGTAGTGTACCCTGGCAGTGGGAAACACAGAGGGACAGCAGCAGCAGCAGCAGGAGGAGGTATGGAGGAGTAGTGTGAGTGTGGCAGCAGGTAGGCAGCGTGACATAATAGCCCTGGTACCTAGCGGTGATACCAGGGCTGTAAATAAACACAACAGGAGGTCCCAGACAGCGGTCGTGCAGCCCACATTGTGTCCAATACACAACTGGGACAACACAGTTTTCAACCCGGGCACCTCAAAAAAATTAAACCTTTTTTTTTTTTAATGGTTTGTTTGGTTTTGGTTTTGCAACCAATATAGCTATTGTTTGACGTAATAGCTGGTGGCAGAGTGGCAGCAGAAGGTAATTCTGTGTACCCTGGCAGTGGGAAACACAGACAGACAGCAACAGCAGCAGGAGGAATGGAGGAGTAATGTGAGCAGCTATTGTTTGACGTAATAGCTGGTGGCAGAGTGGCAGCAGAAGGTAAATCATCTGTGTAGTGTACCCTGGCAGTGGGAAACACAGACAGACAGCAGCAGCAGCAGCAGGAGGAGGTATGGAGGAGTAGTGTGAGTGTGGCAGCAGGTAGGCAGCGTGACATAATAGCCCTGGTACCTAGCGGTGATACCAGGGCTGTAAATAAACACAACAGGAGGTCCCAGACAGCGGTCGTGCAGCCCACATTGTGTCCAATACACAACTGGGACAACACAGTTTTCAACCCAGGCACCTCAGAAAAATTAAACCTTTTTTTTTTTTTAATGGTTTGTTTGGTTTTGGTTTTGCAACCAATATAGCTATTGTTTGACGTAATAGCTGGTGGCAGAGTGGCAGCAGAAGAAGGTAATTCTGTGTACCCTGGCAGTGGGAAACACAGACAGACAGCAGCAGCAGGAGGAGGAATGGAGGAGTAGGCGAGCAGCTATTGTTTGACGTAATAGCTGGTGGCAGAGTGGCAGCAGAAGGTAAATCATCTGTGTACCCTGGCAGTGGGAAACACAGACAGACAGCAGCAGCAGCAGCAGCAGCAGGAGGAGGTATGGAGGAGCAGTGTGAGTGTGGCAGCAGGTAGGCAGCGTGACATAATAGCCCTGGTACCTAGCGGTGATACCAGGGCTGTAAATAAACACAACAGGAGGTCCCAGACAGCGGTCGTGCAGCCCACATTGTGTCCAATACACAACTGGGACAACACAGTTTTCAACCCGGGCACCTCAGAAAAATTAAACCTTTTTTTTTTTTAATGGTTTGTTTGGTTTTGGTTTTGCAACCAATATAGCTATTGTTTGACGTAATAGCTGGTGGCAGAGTGGCAGCAGAAGAAGGTAATTCTGTGTACCCTGGCAGTGGGAAACACAGACAGACAGCAGCAGCAGCAGCAGGAGGAGGTATGGAGGAGCAGTGTGAGTGTGGCAGCAGGTAGGCAGCGTGACATAATAGCCCTGGTACCTAGCGGTGATACCAGGGCTGTAAATAAACACAACAGGAGGTCCCAGACAGCGGTCGTGCAGCCCACATTGTGTCCAATACACAACTGGGACAACACAGTTTTCAACCCGGGCACCTCAGAAAAATTAAACCTTTTTTTTTTTTTAATGGTTTGTTTGGTTTTGGTTTTGCAACCAATATAGCTATTGTTTGACGTAATAGCTGGTGGCAGAGTGGCAGCAGAAGAAGGTAATTCTGTGTACCCTGGCAGTGGGAAACACAGACAGACAGCAGAAGGGCAGTACACAGCAGCCCACTGTAGGTGTAAAATGTGTGGCTGCAGGCGACGTAATAGTCAAAGTGAACCAGGCTGGCTTAGTGAGCAGGAGCCAGGAAGTGGTAAAGGGTGGTAAGGCACATTAACGATGGTTCCGGCAGCCAGTTCATGTCCCCCTCTCGCCGACAACAGGGGCCAGGAACTCGCCTTCCACCCACGCCTGGTTCATCTTGAGAAACGTCAGTCTGTCCACAGACTTGTGAGACAGACGTGAGCGTTTCTCGGTGACCACGCCACCAGCTGCACTGAAGCAGCGCTCGGACAGCACGCTGGAAGGGGGGCAGGACAGCACTTCCAGGGCGTACTGCGCCAGCTCGCTCCAGATCTCCATGCGCTTGACCCAATACTCCATGGGATCAACAGGGGCATCGCTGTCAAGCCCGCTGTACGACCCCATGTAGTCAGCCACCATGCGGGTCAGGCGCTGGCTGTGACCGGAGGAGGATGCTGCTGCATGCATCTCCTCTCTAGTCACTGCTGCCGGAGCCTCTACAGTCCTGTAGAGCTCGTGGCTGAGAGACAGCAGGTCTGTGGGGCGCTTGCTGCTGCTGGATGCAGGCACCTGCTGCTGCCTCTGTGCTGGCTGCTGGACAGTGGGGGTGGAAGGCTGGGGGAAGGCTTCCTCCAAGCGCTCAACAAGGGCCTGCTGCAAGCTCATTATTTGTTGCGCTGGGTCTCCTCCTGCAGGCGGCAGGAACTGGCTCAACTTCCCCTTGAGGCGTGGGTCCAACATCATGCTGATCCAGATGTCCTCCCTCTGCTTCATCTGGATCACCCTGGGGTCCCTGCGCAGGCACGTCAGCATGTGCGCTGCCATTGGGAAGAGGCGGGCCACGTCTGCTGGCACATCGACGTCAGTGCTGTCCTCATCCTCCTCCTCTGCCGCCTCATCCTCTCTCCACCCCCGCACCAACTCAGCTGCGCTGTGCTGATCCCCCTCATCAGCAGCCAGGTCAGGGACCTCCACCAAGTCCTCCTCCTCCTCCCCCTCAGAGGTGGACTGCGCAGCTGGTTGCCGCTCCTGCTGGTCCAAGGCTGCCGCTCCCTGTTCCAGCAAAGCATCGAGGGCCCTGTTCAGCAGAGAAACCAGGGGCACCCACTCGCAGACCATAGCATGGTCCCTGCTCACCATGTTTGTGGCCTGCAGGAAGGGAGCCAGCACAAAGCACACCTGCTGCATGTGCCTCCAGTCATCATCGGGGACGATGGACGGGATGTTGCTGGTCTTGTCCCTTCTCTGAGCGGCGGAAACAGTGGCCAGGGCAAGGTACTGGTTGACAGCGTGCTTCTGTTCAACCAGACGCTCCAACATCGCCAGGGTGGAGTTCCAGCGAGTCGGAACGTCAAGGATCAGCCGATGGCGTGGCAGATCCAGCTCCTTTTGCACGTCTTCCAGGCTCGCACAGGCTGCAGCCGAGCGCCGGAAGTGACGCACAACATTCCTTGCCGTTTCCAGCAGTTCGCCCATCCCCTGGTAGGTGCGCAGGAACTTCTGCACCACCAGGTTCAGCACGTGGGCAAGACAGGGGATGTGGGTCAGGTTTCCCCTGTCTATTGCGGCAACCAGATTGGCCCCATTGTCGGCCACCACCTCTCCGACTCTGAGGCCTCTGGGGGTCAGCCAAATCCTCTCCTGCTCCTGGAGTTTGGCCAACACATGGGTTGCCGTCAGCTTGGTCTTCCCAAGGCTGACCAAGTGCAGCAGCGCTTGGCAGTGGCGTGCCTTCCTTCTGCTGAGGCGGGGGGTTTGGCCAGGTGTGCCGGAGGATGGCAGAGGATCGGAGGAACCTGCTGCAGTTCCCCTGACCCTGCGGGGTGGCACCACCCACTGTGTTGCTGCTGCTGCTGTGCCCGCTGCTGCTCTCCCATCCTCACCCCCTTCCACCAAGCTGACCCAGTGGACAGTGAAGGACAGGTAGCGGCCTGTCCCGAAGCGGCTGCTCCAGGAGTCCATGGTGACGTGGACCCTTTCACCAACCGCGTGCTCCAGCCCTCGCTCCACATTGGCCATCACAAAGCGGTGCAGTGCAGGAATGGCCTTGCGGGCAAAGAAGTGTCTGCTGGGGAGCTGCCAGTCTGGGGCTGCGCAAGCAAGCAGCGCACGAATGTCGCTCCCCTCCTGCACGAGCGTGTACGGCAGGAGTTGGGAGCACATGGCCCGTGCCAGCAAGCCGTTCAGCTGCCGCACGCGACGGCTGCTGGGAGGCAGAGCCCTAACCACCCCCTGGAAGGACTCGCTCAAAAGGCTCTGGCGTGGCCTTTTGCTGACACGGGAATCAGCAGACACAGCAGAGGAGGCCACTGAGGACTGGCTGCCAGAACAGGCCTCAGTGTCGGCGGCAGGAGTTGCAGAGGGGGGAGGAGCAGTGCGTTTCCGCACTCCTGCTGGTGCTGCTGGAGGAGCAGGAGGGCGGGTGGCTGCTGTTGCTGCTGCTGCTGCTGAAGGCTGTGCAGTGATGGGTGTGGTGCCACTGCCAGCACCAGATGCCTTCAGCCTCTGGAACTCCTCATGCTGGTGGAAATGTTTAGCCGCAAGGTGGTTGATGAGCGAGCTGGTGCAGAACTTTAAGGGGTCTGCACCTCTGCTCAACTTCCGCTGACAGTGGTTGCAAGTGGCGTACTTGCTGTACACAGTGGGCATGGTGAAATATCGCCAGATTGGTGACTTAAACATCCCCCTACGGCATAGAAGCGCTGCTGCCTGTCTCCCTGTGGTGGTTGGGGGGGGGGCTTGGGGGGCTTGGGTGCGGCTGGTGGTGGTACTGGCAGATGCTGCTGCTGCTGCTGCTGAGCCTGAGACACCAGCAGGCTGTGGGACCTGCCTACTGCTGCTGCCAATGCTTGCAATGATGCGCCTCCTTGCAAGGCCCACAAGAGCATCCTCCTCCTCCTCCTCAGAGCTGCTGAGGACGACATCCCCTGGAGGTGGTGGCACCCAGTCTCTGTCTGTCACCGGGTCATCATCATCCTCCCCCTCCTGAAACATGTCCTGCTGGGATGAGGACCCCCCAAACTCCTCTCCTGATGCATGGATGGGCTGCTTGACTGTCGCCACAGTCTTGCTGTCCAATCCCTCATCCCCCAAAGTGCCCATCAGCATCTCCTCCTCAAAATCGCCAACAACAGCAGACAATTGACTCATGATGCCTGGGGTCAAAAGACTGCTGAATGACAGGTCGCCAACTGACGGTGAACTGGCCTCCTCCCCAGGCCCTGCTGGGCGGCTGCTGCGAACAGGGGTGGTGGTGGTGGTGGTGGTGAGGGTGGAGGCCTCGGATGCAGAGCTGATGGCGGGCTGCTCATCCTCCGTCATGAGTTGCACCACAGTGTCTGCATCCTTTTCCTCAATGGGACGTTTCCGACCCGGCTGGAGGAAAATGGGAGCAGGTGCTACACGCTGCTGCTGCTGTGTCTCTGCAGCGTGAGTTGCAGATGCTCCTGCTGGGCGGCGCCCAAGGCGTCCACGGCCAGTGGCTATGGGAGGAATGTTAGCCACTGACGCTGCTGCTGCTGCGGAACTGTGCATGGTGGCGCGCCCGCGGCCGCGGCTTGCCACAATGCTGCTCCCTCTCCTCCTGATTCCCTTGCTGCCCTTGCCCTTGCCCAAACCGCGCTGGCTGCCACTTCCAGACATCTTCAATGTTTTGGGCGTATAGACAAAAGTTTTTTAAAAGGGCGGGTGAAAAGTGGGGTACTTTAATGAGGTGAGTTGGTTGGTTGGTGAGGTGACTGAGTGAGTGTCCCCTAGTACAGTAAGTAAGTAGTAACAGTCAGGAAGTACAACTAGCAGTTACAATAATCAGTAGTAATCACAAGTAAATTTAGTGTGTGTACACTCAGACAGTGAGTGCACGCACGCAGGAGCTAGTAGCCTATGAACACAGTGACTGAGTGTCCTAGACTCCTAGTACAGTAAGAGTAAGTAGTAACAGTAAGTAAGTAGAACTAACTAATTACGATAATCAATCAGCGATCAGAAGGAAATAGAGTGTGTGTTGTGTGTGTACACTCAGGCAGTGAGTGCACGCACGCAGGAGCTAGTAGCCTATGGACAGTGACTGAGTGTCCTAGACTCCTAGTACAGTAAGAGTAAGTAGTAACAGTAAGTACAACTAACTAATTACGATAATCAATCAGCGATCAGAAGGAAATGGAGTGTGGGTGTGTGTACACTCAGACAGTGAGTGCACGCACGCAGGAGCTAGTAGCCTATGAACACAGTGACTGAGTGTCCTAGACTCCTAGTACAGTAAGAGTAAGTAGTAACAGTAAGTAGAACTAACTAATTACAATAATCAATCAGCGATCAGAAGGAAATGGAGTGTGGGTGTGTGTACACTCAGACAGTAAGTGCACGCACGCAGGAGCTAGTAGCCTATGGACAGTGACTGAGTGTCCTAGACTCCTAGTACAGTAAGAGTAAGTAGTAACAGTAAGTACAACTAACTAATTACGATAATCAATCAGCGATCAGAAGGAAATGGAGTGTGGGTGTGTGTACACTCAGACAGTGAGTGCACGCACGCAGGAGCTAGTAGCCTATGAACACAGTGACCGAGTGTCCTAGACTCCTAGTACAGTAAGAGTAAGTAGTAACAGTAAGTAAGTAGAACTAACTAATTACAATAATCAATCAGCGATCAGAAGGAAATGGAGTGTGGGTGTGTACACTCAGACAGTGAGTGCACGCACGCAGGAGCTAGTAGCCTATGAACACAGTGACTGAGTGTCCTAGACTCCTAGTACAGTAAGAGTAAGTAGTAACAGTAAGTAGAACTAACTAATTATGATAATCAATCAGCGATCAGAAGGAAATAGAGTGTGGGTGGTGTGTGTACACTCAGACAGTGAGTGCACGCACGCAGGAGCTAGTAGCCTATGGACAGTGACTGAGTGTCCTAGACTCCTAGTACAGTAAGAGTAAGTAGTGACAGTAAGTACAACTAACTAATTACGATAATCAATCAGCGATCAGAAGGAAATGGAGTGTGGGTGTGTGTACACTCAGACAGTGAGTGCACGCACGCAGGAGCTAGTAGCCTATGAACACAGTGACTGAGTGTCCTAGACTCCTAGTACAGTAAGAGTAAGTAGTAACAGTAAGTAAGTAGAACTAACTAATTACAATAATCAATCAGCGATCAGAGGGAAATGGAGTGTGGGTGTGTGTACACTCAGACAGTGAGTGCACGCACGCAGGAGCTAGTAGCCTATGAACACAGTGACTGAGTGTCCTAGACTCCTAGTACAGTAAGAGTAAGTAGTAACAGTAAGTAGAACTAACTAATTACGATAATCAATCAGCGATCAGAAGGAAATAGAGTGTGGGTGGTGTGTGTACACTCAGACAGTGAGTGCACGCACGCAGGAGCTAGTAGCCTATGGACAGTGACTGAGTATCCTAGACTCCTAGTACAGTAAGAGTAAGTAGTAACAGTAAGTACAACTAACTAATTACGATAATCAATCAGCGATCAGAAGGAAATGGAGTGTGGGTGTGTGTACACTCAGACAGTGAGTGCACGCACGCAGGAGCTAGTAGCCTATGAACACAGTGACTGAGTGTCCTAGACTCCTAGTACAGTAAGAGTAAGTAGTAACAGTAAGTAAGTAGAACTAACTAATTACAATAATCAATCAGCGATCAGAAGGAAATGGAGTGTGGGTGTGTGTACACTCAGACAGTGAGTGCACGCACGCAGGAGCTAGTAGCCTATGAACACAGTGACTGAGTGTCCTAGACTCCTAGTACAGTAAGAGTAAGTAGTAACAGTAAGTAGAACTAACTAATTACGATAATCAATCAGCGATCAGAAGGAAATAGAGTGTGGGTGGTGTGTGTACACTCAGACAGTGAGTGCACGCACGCAGGAGCTAGTAGCCTATGGACAGTGACTGAGTGTCCTAGACTCCTAGTACAGTAAGAGTAAGTAGTAACAGTAAGTACAACTAACTAATTACGATAATCAATCAGCGATCAGAAGGAAATGGAGTGTGGGTGTGTGTACACTCAGACAGTGAGTGCACGCACGCAGGAGCTAGTAGCCTATGAACACAGTGACTGAGTGTCCTAGACTCCTAGTACAGTAAGAGTAAGTAGTAACACTAAGTAGAACTAACTAATTACAATAATCAATCAGCGATCAGAAGGAAATGGAGTGTGGGTGTGTGTACACTCAGACAGTGAGTGCACGCACGCAGGAGCTAGTAGCCTATGAACACAGTGACTGAGTGTCCTAGACTCCTAGTACAGTAAGAGTAAGTAGTAACAGTAAGTACAACTAACTAATTACGATAATCAATCAGCGATCAGAAGGAAATAGAGTGTGTGTTGTGTGTGTACACTCAGACAGTGAGTGCAGTGCGCACACGCAGGAGCTAGTAGCCTATATGAACAGTGACAGTGAGTGTCCCTACGGGTACAGTAAGAGTAAGTAGTAAGTAAGTACAACTAACTAACAATAATCTATCAGTAATCAGAAGGAAATAGAGTGTGTGTACACACAGACAGTGAGTGAGTGCACACACGCAGGAGCTAGCTAGTAGCCTATAAACAGTGACAGTCAGTGAGTGTCCTACTCCTAGTACAGTATAACTACAATACTATTAGTAAAGGACAGCAGAAATACTGGTATAGATGAGAGAAATAAACAGAGGACAGCTGCCCACAGAGGCAAGGCCCCCCTGAGGCCTAAACCTGTAAGCTTGCAGCAGCTGCCTGTCTCTAATGTAACACACAAGCTACTAACTAAAATACAATGTCTATCTAACTAACAACAATATAGGTGTGTATAGGAGGTGTATGTGAGCAAAAACGCTAGGTAAATGACCACAATAGAGCTCTTGCTAAGCCAAAGCACAAAGGAGCAACTCTCTCTCTGTACAAGTCTCAGGCAAGCACGGAGAAACGTAACATGGCGGCCGCTATTTATAGGGTAGGGGCTGGCCAGGGTCCCCCTCTGTGATTGGCTGCCGTCAGAGGGCCTGGGAGCCCTCTGATTGGCTCTAAGGACATCAATCTGGGCTATGACGCTATTCGAGCTCGGTACCGAGCTCGAATAGCGCCGGGTTGCTCGAATAGCTCGAATAGTGAATGGGCTATTCGAGTGTACTCGGATAGCCCATTCGAATAGCTCCAGCTATTCGGAGCTCGAATACCGAGCTCGAATAGCTGAAAAAGAGCTCGAATATTCGAGCTACTCGAATATTCGAGCTCTGCTGAGCACCACTGCTCGTGGGTAGCCAATTAGGCAAAATTTGCAAAGCCAGATTTGTCAGGTGTTACTTGGTTTGATGCACACTTAAAACTTCTCTATGAAGTGTAGTGTTACAGTTATTTGTGTGCTAGGCACTGTACATACACATGTCTATCTCATCATGTCACATGTCACTTCGGGTATCCTTTAAATTTCAACATTTGTACTGTTTATTGTTTGTCACTGTTGCAAGCTGTATACAAATTTTGTCATATTATTCAATGAGATTTCAAATACCCCCAAAAAAGACAATTACAAAAAAGTTAAATAAAATAAATACATTTACATATATACTTAGAGGTGGGTAGGATGTAGGTTTTAATGTGTGGTGGACAGACTATAGCTACAGCAGTCATAACAGCTGCTGTGGGATCCAGAGGTAAAGGGGATTCACTTTACCCCAATTAATGCACTTTCACTATCACCAGTACACTGTTCTTTCTGTTTTGGTACAGTTTTGATCCAGTTCTGTATAATGCCTGAATAAGAAACTTAACGTTTCAAAAGCTTGCAATAAATGATGTGCAGTTAGTCATTAAAGGTATTACCTGAATCAACATTTGTTGGTTTGTTATAAGCAGGGCCGGCCTTAGGTTTCACAGCTGATTATTGTGCCCCCCTTTATCCTCTTCGCGTGCGCATACACACACACACACACACACACACACACACACACACACACACACACACACACACACACACACACACACATACACACACACAAACACACACACACACACACACACACACACACACACACACACACACACACACACACACACACACACACACACACACACACACACACACACACACACACACACACGCCCATATGCAATTCACCTTTTCTCCTGAGTTACCTCCTAGGACAGTGGTTCCCAACCTTTTTTTGAAGTCGTGACACATCACGCCAAATGCTCAGATCTCCTTGACACATCACATATGTATAATAGAAAAACACTATTAATAACCAGAAAATTGATGGAAAGAGTGCATTATCCTGAATACACATAACAAATTCAATGATGACTAGAACCTTTCAGGAATATTAATAAAAACAATCAGTGGGGCAGTTAGCCCCCACCCCATCTGGAATGATAGCACAGCACCAACAATTTGCACCATGCATCATAACCGCAGTGCCCCCCCCCCCCCAACTCAGTTTAGGTAGGTAGCCAGGTACAGGTGCCCCCGGTATATGATCTTATGCATAGGTGCCTTCAATATAGGTACCCGAGCATAGGTCCCCCCAATATAGAAAGTCAGTTGTAGGTCTTCCCCCATAGGTAGCCAGGCGTAGGTGCCTCCAGTATAAGTAGCCATGTGTTGGTTCCCTCCCTCAGTATAGGTAACCAGCTATAGGTGCCTCCAGTATAGGAAGTCAGGTGTAGGTGCCCTCAGTAAAGGTAGCCAGCTATAGGTGCCCCCTTGGAAGCCGCCGCCCTGAGCGACTGCTCCAGTCGCTCAGGTCAAAGGCCGACTTTATCTGTTTTTGTTTATGTCTTAACGTCATAGCTTGAAGATATTGACCTCCGGTCTCCTTAGAACTCCAGAAATGTCCTTCCGTTGCCAACAGGAGAGGAGGGTTTGTAACAAATGTGGCTGGGTATGGGGGGTCCCAGATCTTGAGATAAGCTTCATATTTATTTTAATCTTGTAAGCATTGTGTTTCTTTTTGTACAAAAGTGCACATCCAATAAAAGGGTAACACACTATGGGAGCACTCCTCCTTGTTTTTCAACAAATTTACAAATCCTATTGAGAGAGCTGCACCAGTGAAAAAAAACAATTCTGCCAGCAACTGTGACTTTGCATTCAGAGTCACAGGCTTTCCTTTGCACACACCATTGTACTTTTCTGTTTAGCTATGGGGCCTATGATATCTAGCCATTTCTGTGGTGCAGGATACATTTTTATGAACCTCATGGTAAATTCTGTCAACAGAAGTCATTTACTTTTCTTCTCTTGCTGGACTACTCTTTAGCCCTTTAAAGGTTTGCCTTAAAGGAAACCTGAGGCTGAGAAATATAAGAAAAAAAATATACATACCGGGGGTGTAGAAGCTTGAACAGAGGCGCCAAAATAGTGTTAAAATCTGCACAAATCAAGGAGAGCAAACAGGGGGGGAGAGACACAAAAAATTAGTGGCTAAGAACTAGAGATGTCCCGAACATAGAATTTTCCATTCGCGAACAGGCGAATCTGGCAGACCGCCATAGACTTCAATTGGCAGGCGAATTTTAAAACCAACAAAGACTGTTTCTGCCCACAAAAGTGATGAAAAGGTTTTTTCAAGGGTTCTAACACCTGGACTGTGGCATGCCAGAGGGGGATCCATGCCAAAAGTCTCACCAAAAATTATGGAGTTGACGCAAAGTCTGGTTTCAATCTCTAAAGGACAGAAATCACATTATGCACAGCTCTAAGTGTCAATGGGCTGCGGAGTGTCTCACACAAAGAAATGCAATAGTATCAGAACACCGTAAAATAATAAGGCACTGGAGTGGTTCTGTGCCTGAAACTTAATGAGGCAACAGCAGTAGTGTGCACACAGCTCTGGGTGTCAGTGGGCTGTGGAGTGTCACACACAAAAAACCACAGGAGACTGATGTGCTAGCCCTCAAAAGGGCTGTTTGGGGTGCTTTTACAGCAAGTGAGGAAGATCACAGGCCTACAGTAGCTAATGCTTTCCCTACCTATCTGCAGCAAGTCTGACCCTGCTTTCACTAACAGTCAGCAGCCAGCAGAGAATGAATCCAATATGGCCACTGCAACTGCGTTTTGATAGGGGGGTGGGTGGTCCAGGAAGGGGTGCTAGCTGATTGGCTGCCATGTGTTGCATATGCTCATATAAATGGTACAAAATTGTATCCAATAAAATATATTAACTATTTAATATTAAAGTGCAGTTGATAGTGCATAATAAATAAACAAAGGGTATCCAATAATATCAACAAAGGTGAGCACATCCAGTAAACTTGGATTAGAAAAGTATAAGGTGCATAAGAAAATAAAGTGTTCATAACAAAAGCTGACAACAGCAGGGAACTCACCTAGTTAGGGTCTCGTATACAGCCAAGCGCCTCTGTGAAACTGAGTGTGCTGTGGCTTTGCTTATATATTGCCTGAGCATAAATAAACCAGTGGGGACTGGCCATGTCATGAAAAGGGTGGTGCGATGCAATGCGATTCACCATTTTAGTTAAGGGCAAAAGTAAGGGAATGGAGGGAGGCAGAAAAAAAGGATGCACGCTGTACTTAAGCGATAAGATACCTACCAGGGCTTCCTCCAGCCCCCTTCAGGCTGATCGGTCCCTTGCCATCCTTCTGGGGCCGCCTGAATCTTCCGCTAGATGCCCCAATAACGCTGAAAATTGGGGCGAACTGCACTTTTGCTGCTAAGAAAGTTCTCCACCTGCACAGTATTACTGCGCAGGTGCAGAATGCTCCCTGCCATGGGAGTACAATGGGGGAGCACATGCGGCAGTACTGTGCCTGTGCCGAATGGCCCCAACTGGTGGAAAATACTGGGCTGCCTGGCAGAGGATCCAGGTGGCATGGAAAGATGGCGAGGGGCAGATTAACATGAAGGGGGCTGGAGAAATCCACAGGTATGTATAATTTTTTTTTCTTGTCTCAGGTACACTTAAAAGCAGATCTGAAGCAAAAAAAAACTTCTGAGATAATGAATTGTATGTGTAGTATGGATGATAAATAGAACATTATTAGCAAAGAAATGAGTTCCATTTTGTTTTTCAGTACAGGAAGAGTTAAAAAAAAAGTTGTTATCTATACAGAAGAGCTTCTCTGAGCTAGTCAACTACCTTGGTCGAACTCAGTCCTGTTTTCTGAAGAGTTTAAAAAATATCTGTTTTAAAAAAAAGTCTCCTGGGGGGTACTTACCTCGGTAAGGGGAAGCCTCTTGATCCTAATGAGGCTTTCCCATCCTCCTCTGTCCCCCTGCCGTGACCCCCCCGAATCGTGGCAAGGTAAATATTTACCTACCGCGATCCTGCACAGGCGCACTAGCTGCTCTTCCTTCGGGTTAAGGTGGAAATAGCCGAACCCAATCGATCCACTCTACTCTGCAGGCGCGAGTCCTGTGCGCCTGCACAGTAGAGTGGATACGATCAGGCTCGGATATTTCCACCTAGCCTGAACGAAGAGCCACATATAAACCTGCGCAGGATCACTGAGAGGTAAATAAATCTCCTGCTTGTCAAGCTTATTGGGGGAGGTTTTGGGGGAGCCAGCGATGGATTCTCTGCCGCTACAGGGGATGGGGAAGCCTCATTGGGACAGCTCTTTAAACAGCTAAAAAACAGTGAGAGACAGCTTGAGATAAGGTTTTACTGTGGGAGAGTTCAAAGGGTCATTTGCTCTTCATTGTTTTACAGCTTAAAATACAGAGTGTGGGTTAAAAACTACAATTGTAGTGTAAAAAAGTCTGATGCAATGTTATAAACAAAGCTACTGTATATAACTGAAAATAAAAATATGAGACTCTTTTCTTTGCTACTAATGTTCTATTTATTATCCATACTACACATACAATTCATTATCTCATAAGTTTATTTTCGCTTCAGATTTGCTTTAAGTTCAGTTCCTTAGTCCATTCAGTTAATAAATTCATTATTTTCACTAATGATTTAGACTGTTAAATCCACTGGATATACTAGAGGAAGAGTGTAATCCTTGCTCATGTAATGTGCCACTTAGTATTTACTTATCTCATGCTCTCAATGTGTAAATGCACTCAAAACTGTGGTTACAAGCCAGTAATTTCACAGTAATGCTTCGTTCAAATATGAATACATGAGCACCATGTAATTCCCCAAGCGCAATGAGTGATCCTAATGTGTGTGACATTAATTCTGCTAATACAAAGCCAGTATACATTCCTTTTATTTCAGATGTGCCATGCATCTCATGCATCTTGGAGCTCTGCAAATTCTAATTTATTGCATACATTTTAAGGAAAAATAATAATACAAATCGTAGCAGCCAAACTGTGCATAACAAGGTCTTAAATGCTTCTGGAAAAGAAAAAAAAGTGCACACACAATATCTGGAGACTAAATGCCATTTGAACATAATAAACACCTTCTGGGAGTTCCATAGTAATTACTGCAAGAAAAATAATTTCCATCTTGTCGCTAACTATGTTGGATTTGAAGCCAGCGCCTAGATTATCCTTAAATACCTTTTACTTCTGGGAAATCTAAATCTAACATTTTGTGACATCATGTTTGCCAGTATAAAATTATTATTATTATTGTTATTTGAGCATTCACACATCTGAACACTCTTTCTCAGTGACCTTCCAATGAGAGATTGAAATGCTAAACAGAACAGCACTGGCTACTATTTTAGTAATATTTGATAGATTATTTTGTTTGATAGATTTATATAAACAGAGCCTGGTATCCATATTAATGAGGCGTCCTATACACTAGAACACCGACATCATTGCCTTGAGTGAGTGATTGAGTGAGTGAGTGAGTGAGTGAGTGATGATGTCATTGTAAAAGTTACATCTTTGTCATACTCACCCCATTCTGTTACTGCCCAGTGTAAACACTGTCCGCAATGCTACCCATGCTTTTTTAAAAGAAGGTAAATTGATACAAGCACCTCACAAATCGAGATACTTTTCTCTAGAAGGACGCCACACAATAGTATATACTCCTCAGCCCCGTGTATAACAAACCAACAGCTGGCCATCACCAAATAAAACAAAAACAGGGGTTCAGATCTCCAGTTTCCAAAATAAAAGCAATTTATTGCAATTAATAAAAACAGTTCCCAGATCAGTAGTATTCACATTGTGGGTCCTTGCAAACAGGACCTGGGTTCATATACAAGCATTCAAAACAATGCACGGAAAGTGCTCAGTGCAGTGCAACAGAAATCACCGGTATACAACTTGCCCACCTCTCCAAAACCCGACTAGATGGACAATATAGTGCTAAATTACTGGCTTGTAACCACAGTTTTGAGCAGGGATGGGCTCTCGGGTAATTCGTAATTAAAATTAACCTTAATTGCCGCAGCTGTGCGGCTGGATGATAAGGGGTTCTTTACCCCCAATTTTGCTATCCTGTCTGCGCTCCAAATAGCTTGCACGCGTCCTATTGCACACGTTGCAAGTCTCACCACAGCGCACTTCCTCCTTCTGGCTTGAAGGAGGAAGTGCATAAAGTGAAGCTTGCAACACATCCAATAGGACGCGTGCAAGCCATTTTGAGCGCAGGCAGGATGGTGGAATTGTGGGTAACTAACCCCTTATCATCCAGCCGCACAGTTGCTGCAATTAAGGCACATTTTAATTACGAATTCAGTGAGCCCAACACTGGTTTTGAGTGTATTTACACATTAAGAGCATATGGGCACCTGTGGCCCAAATTTCCCTGGTGCCGCTTATACCCAAATTGTCCATTTTGTTAAGACCCTTCTACCCATATGAAGAACATATAGGACATTGTGGAGTCACTTTATAGTAATTCTATATATATACCATCTAGGATGAATTTGTAATAGTGAAATGGATACATGTAAGGTTTATTTCGCAATGTGTTTCCTGAGGGTATAGCGCCCTCGCTTCATCAGGCGAACAGTTTGTTATAAGGGAGCATTGCACTTATATACACAAAGTGAGGTCAGTTAGTAAAGTCTGACATCAGTGAGAGGTATCAGCCCATTAGTGTGAGAGAACCAATCACAAGCGTCTATGCAAATAAGCAGTTACCTATAGTCCTTAGGTACATATTCAGAAAAACAGGAAATTTGGGCACCAGCTAGCAAGGACATTTTAGGTGCAAATTTCCTTCCCTTGCTGAAAAAATGAATGGAACCCTGATGAGGATGACAAAATTGTCCTCCTATTGGGGTGTGGGGGGGGCTTAGGCATCTGAAAGGGGGTTTGTGTGTGTGGGGGGGGGGGAGGGGAGTTAGGGTAAGACACCAGGAAGGGTGTTTGTGCGAGGAGGGATTAGGGTTAGCACCAAAAAGGCTGTTTGTGCAGGAGACAGTTAGGGTTAGGCGTCAGGAAGGGTGTTTGTGCGCGGGGACAGTTAGGGTTAGGCATCAGGAGATCTGTATGAGAATAGGCTTAGTTTTAGCTATAGTAAAATATCGGCATTTAATACTGATATTTTACTATTATTTAAAGCGGTATCATCACCATAAAAATCAAATTTCAACAGCAACTGGTCTGAGGCTAATTTCACACCAGGACGTTGCGTTAGAGGGGGCGTTAAGGTCGCATAACGTCCCCCTAACGGAACGCCTGGTGGTGCTGGATCTGGACGTCAGAGTGAGCCGCATTGTGCAGCTCACTCTGGCGTCAGTGATGCCGTAATGTGCACTCTTGTGCGCATGCGGCATCACGTGGTCCCGCCGGCCAATCGCCGCACAGAGCGGCCGCTCCAGGAAGTAAACACTGCACGTCACAATGTGCAGTGCATATTAATTAGCCATGTGCCTAGCCGCTCTCCGCTCCTCCACAAGATTACTGAGCATGTGCAAGCAGTCTAACGCGGCTCAGCCGCGTCTAAAGTACTGCATGCAGTACGTTGTCTTGTGACGCAGCGTTACAATGTAACGCAACGTGGGCACTGTGAACAGCCCCATTGATTTTTCATTACTGTGCGGTGGGCTGCGTTACAGGCTGCTCTAACGTGCGCCTGTAACGCCCCACTGTGAAACCAGCCTGAGTGTATTAAGTGACAAAGGTGCTAATCATGCATTCAAAACTTTTTCTGCTGTTATGATTTGGAGTTATCACATACTTATGGAGCACTGGCCCTTTAGTAGTCATTGCCAAAGAATTGCATGCTGGGGGTTCTTATCTATAATCTATTCCTCCTCTTCCCTTTATTTCCCTGGCAGCTGCTTATCTGAAACCTAATCCCCTACTCACTGGTGTTTACAAGCAAGGCTGAGGCGACTCAGCGATTGGAGGAGACAAGAAAAAAAGTAAAGGGCAGAAATGACATCACGAGTTAGTCTTAACTGTGGGCAAAAGACATGGCCCCCACCAGGAACAGAATTCTTGTCATTTACTTACTAACATATACTGAAATCAAAACGTGGACAGTATAATACATGTGTTATGTAAGTAGATCAAATATTTATCTACTTATATATGTGTTTTTTTTCCCCTGGCATAGTATGGCTGATCCTACTGCTTTAAACATTTTAACTGGATTACTGGGCGCCTAAATTTCCAAGTGCCTTTTTTTATGTACACCTGTAATATCCGAGGCAGCTGCGGCGAACAGCACCGCCGCCGCAGCTGCCTCCATGCAGCCATCCGTCCATTCGGCGTGCAGGACGCACTCTGACTTTGTATCTGTCTTCTGATCTTGTACTTCTGCCCATCTGTCTTCCTGTTGCTAAACCTCTGCCTGATTACCGATTACTCTCTTGCCTCACGATTCTCTACCGATACGTACCTTCCTGTTGCTGAACCTCTGCCTGATTACTGATTACTCTCTCGCCTCACGATTCTATACCGATACATACCTTCCTGTTGCTGAACCTCTGCCTGATTACTGAGTACTCTCTTGTCTCACGATTTTGTATATACTTACCTCACTGTTGCCGAACCTTGCCTGCCTGACCACTCTACTCACCAGTGGGCCCTCGCCACTGGTGAGGTACTGGTTACACCAGCTCCTTTGGTGGAACCGTTTTGTTAAGCTGTAGTACAGCCCCAATTACCTGCTCTATTAGAGCATCTGTCATTACACTTGTATTGTATCTCCTTGGCTGCTGTTCAGTCTGGGTCACCCGCCCCACGGGTGTCCTCGTACCTGCAGTAGTATCTGAATCACCCGCTCCCCGGGAGATTCAGCCTCTTCATTACTGTACTCTCCAGCCTGCTGGAACTCACGCTAGTGCACGTTAGTGTACTGATAGTACCTCACCAGCCCTCTGGTGAGGTGTGGTCAAACTATTTAGGTGACTGTTGCACCCAAACACTTACACTTGTTAGGTGTCCAGAGGTTAGTCACGCTTGTATTGTTGGTTATTCTGCAGATCATTAATAATCAGGTATACGTCTGTATTGTTGGTGATACTGTAGATCACCAATAATCAGACACTCTCTGTGTGCAGACACCCATCGTCACAACACCATATTCAAGGAACATAATGAATTCATTAAAACAGACATAACATTGCAAAAACATGATTAGAATAAATCCAAGTGTACTGATAAATGCATAGTTACAAATAGAGTGAAGATAAAAAAATAATATTAAATATTTATAAAGTCACTGTAAGTGAAATTTTGCTAGTGGGGCATAAAACTAAAACCAGCCTCTAAAAAGTTTGTAAAAGAGGGCTTTTCCTCATGCTTTCCAAAGCTTGATTAGGTCTATAGGGGGCCAGAGTTCCTAGTTACAGGATTCAAAAGGTCTCTTTGTTGCATACAGTACAGAATCTAACAAATGGATTGTGGCTCGCACTGTGCTGAGGTCTTTTTCATAAAAGTCCAAATAGTGTTTGGATACACTATGTTTAGTAAATCTTGTGTGAAATGTTAGTTCTGTTTGTTTAGCCTTTTGTAGAATGGCTGTTTGGTGCAGCCCACATACTGCAGGCTGCATGGGCAGGTAAGTATACATATAATAAAAGTGCTTTTGCATCTCATCCAGTTAGTAATAGGCCAACTTTTTTTTCATCTACAAAAGAACAACATTTCTGAAATCTATATTTTATTGACGGCCAACAGTTACATCTAATGTCTCTACATGAATCTTCAATGATCTTCCTTGGATAGTTTTTTCTTTGAAAATTGCGGGTCTCTGTTTATGTTAAAAAGTCCTTACTGTGAGTGCAATTCCTTTAAATGCATTTAAATTTGCCATAGGGAATATTATTTGATCATGGTTTGTAGTGTTCAATCTTGTACTCCAAAATAATCATTACTGTCATTTTTATTAAGTTTTTGTGCAGATTGTGTGCAGATTGTGTGGATGGACAACCGCTGTGAAGGATAGGCTAAATTTGTTTGCTTCAGGTATTCCAGATACATGTTTAGGTCCTCCTGGCTACATGGCACATCATGAATCTCTTAGGGAGGACCAGGTTCGCAACGTATGGGTTGTCCTGAGACCAGATGAGGACATTCTCAAGCCAACCCATATAAAGGTTTGCAAAATTTGGGGCGAACCTGATCCCCATCGCTGTCCCTCCTGCCTTTAAGTAGATTTAATCTAAAAGCTAAAATAGTTGCTTTCAAGTATAAACTGTATCGATTCCAGTATGAACGTTTTTTATAGTTCGAGCATAATTTGATCTCCCGCAAGTTCCTAACCTTGTCCTGAGGAATATTTTTATAGAAGGCAAATACATCAAGGTAGGCCCATAGATTCTTGGGGTGCCATTCAAGGGATTGTAGTGTAGATAGTACGTGAGTGGTGTCCTTGAGATGGGAAGGTAAAGCTGTAACAAACAAGCAGGTGTAGGTCTATGTAATGTGACAAACTGCTCATTAAGACTCCAATTCCAGACATAATTGGTCTCCTTGGTGGGTTCTGTTGGTATTTGTGGATCTTTGAAATATGAAAAAAGCTGTGGCTTGGTTCTTAATGTTTAGGAAGTTGTATTAATCTTTGGTTAACATTTTATTATCAAAAACTCCTTATCACAGTATTGTACTTGGGGAGGAATATTTCAACTGGATCCTTATTCGGTTTCCTATATTAATTGATAGTGCCTAGAATGTTTTGAGCATCTTTTATATAATCAGTTCAGTTTTGTACGACAACACAATTTATTTCTCTTCTTTCCTGCTCTTTGTTCTGAGGTGCTGCTCAGCCCTAAAAAAGAATGTCCAGCTGGGACAATGGGGAATTCTAGGAGTGGGATATGCAGGTATAGTGGGAGTATGATGAGGGTGGGCTCCACTGTACAGTTATAAGAGCTTGAAGGTATTGTTTTTCCTTCAATAATCCTTGGGCAATTAGTTTCAGGAGGTTGGATTGAGATTGTGATGCTCTTGATTGCTGACTTGAAGGGCTGCATTGAACCACATCTAGCAATTCCGTAAAGGAGCAATTGTACTCTAGAAAAAGGATTTGTATCAATACTGGAATCTTGTATGGAGGTGGACAATGGGTTCAAGCTGTGGATAGGGGTGGTGGATTAGCTTGGTTGTTACTAGTTTACCACTAGAAGTGGAGGTGGTTTCCAGTTCCAAATTTGTAGCTGAATTATGTATAATGGCTTGTACAGTTATTGATTTCTGGGAAGGGAAGGATGTTTTGAACTATGGCATGAAAGGGGGATTGACATACCAGGGGCCAGCCAGATGTTAATGACTCTGTGGAATGATTAAGGGATATGGGTGGAGGTAGTACAGAATGCAGTTTTGTGGAGTTGTAGATTATTCTACTCTTGGTCTTAGGTGTGTTTCTATGTCTGGTTTGGTAGGTGGGGTATTTGTTTTATGGTTTATTTGATTGTTGTCTGTTAGGATAGAATTGACCCCATGAGGGGTAAGTAGGCCTTAAGTTAGGGATTTAGAAGACTAGGTCCTGCTGGTTCTCAGTGGTTGCCACCATGGTTGGGGCATTTCCTGGGGTTTATGGGTGGATAGGATGATGGTGGGAAAGGATTAGATCTGGCTTTGGAGGGATATATATTTTGTGTCGCAATCGATGGTGGTAGTGGAAAGGGAATGTGGGAGGGGGACCATGGGCAATGGACAGTGGTGGTAATGATAATGGTTTGGGAGTTGTATCATCTTCTTTATTATCTGCCCATCCTTCTCCAGTGACTGTACATGTCCCCAGTCAAGTATGGCCTAGTTTGTACAGTAGCAATAAAAAGTATGCACTGCCATTAAGTGCACTCGCGCTGCCATTAAGTTCCGGGTCGCGGCTTGATGGCGTCATCAAGCAGTGACCTGACATTTAAGGTAGAGTGAACGGGGATGCTCGGCCAGAGTGAAGGGGAGCGACGATCGCCGAGGGAACGTAAGGAAGGTGAGTGGATCCTCTTCTTCCCCTCCTACTACAGCTGCTCTAATAGTGATCACTATAATCGGCTAGCGATCGGAGTGATCACGTGATCATAGTCAATCGCAATGGCTCTTGATCACTGA
Source organism: Hyperolius riggenbachi (assembly GCF_040937935.1). Lineage (NCBI taxonomy): Eukaryota > Metazoa > Chordata > Amphibia > Anura > Hyperoliidae > Hyperolius > Hyperolius riggenbachi. The sequence continues at coordinate 107,723,982 of NC_090650.1, forward strand.
GGAGTGATGTCAGCTGTCATATGACAGCTTAATCTCCCCTCTCGGGTGCACACAATCACTTCGGGAGTGGAAGCAGCAGGCGGCATAAATCCTACGCCGCATCAAAGCTGGACAGCCACAAGTGCGGTGTAGGATTTAACTAAAAGGTTAAGCAGACTGTGATTGTCTAGTGTTGTGACTTAGATGAAGATCAGATCACATTGTATGACCAATTTGTGCAGAAATCCATATAACTCCAAAGGGTTCACATATTTTTTATTGCTACTGTAGTCTTCCTCCCTTAGGAACTTTTTCATTTTGGTGTTGAATGTTTCTCTTTCTAAATGATCTAATCTAATCTTTTTGTTCCAGATTATGAATGTTTCTTCCAATAGAAAAGGCTGTATTTCTAAGATGCATTTGTCAATATCGATTTGTAGTATGAATAAAAGGTTTTCCTGTTTCTTCATAATGATGTCCATGGCCTCCAGGGACTTGAGGTCCCAGAATTCATCCCATTCATTGGTGAATGTGGCGTCATGTAGAAATGCAGTTTGTATTGGTACACTTAAACCTCAGGAGACAATCCTTGCTTCTTTGTACAATTTCATAAAATGGATAGCCAGAGTGTGTTTAATATCTTTATCCAGTAAACTTTCAAGATTTTGCACAATACTAATAATGATTTTATCAGTGGTAGTAGATTGTTTAGTATTAGTGGTACATGTAGTGGTTAAAGCATGTACCTGAAGGAGTTCATGTAATTTCTCAAGATTTAAACAGTAATCTGTGTTTGTTGAAACTCTCTTCATTATTGGTTTTTGGAGCTTGTGAAATCCTTCCCCCTAATGGAGATGTGTGGGTGTGCACTTGTCAGTGCTAGGTGGAGTGATCAGAAAGTTTGTCAAATCCAGGGGTTGAGGTGCTGTTCCACAGCTCTGGATACAAGGGATTGCACACCCAGAAGAATCACAAACAGTGAATAAAGCCACCGGTGGAATGCTCTCGCCTCTGGGGTTGGCTGAAAAATCCCTATGGGCTATCAAGCAAACTTGATTTGTCCCACTAAGTCACTAGCTGGGCACCTGGGTTACCACACCCAACATATGAGTGGAGAATACCCATTGGTATCAGAGAGCGATTCCCCAGAGCTATGTATGTAGATCCAGAAGCAGGGACTTGCATGGCTACATACCACTTATGTAGATCTGTGGATTCTGGTAGTAAAGTTTTTTTTTATGCTTGATAAAGCAGGGGTGCATTAAAGTTTTTTAACACAGCCCTTGCATATCATTGTGGCTAACACCGCCTTGCTTTGCCAGCTGTTTTTAACTCCTACTATTACACTCATAGCCGGAGAATCAGGCTCGTACCGGCCGAGCGTCGAAAAATGTTCACACACCCACCACAGCGTGTTCCAAATAACTACCGTGGAATCCCGACTGGATCACCAACCAGGACCGTGAGGATATTCGTGCAAGCCAGGTCCCCGGCATAAGAGGAACACAAGCGTGACAGCTGGCAAACCTATATAGGTTTCTCCAGCCTCGACAACCAGGTGACACCTTTCTTATAGGGCCTAGAGCCCTCACCTACTAGTATCACAGTGTGCGCTTTTTCTCCTTTCTATCTACATACCACTTATAACCACTATGCTGTTGGTGGTTTGCAGTGGTACAGGAGCCTGGGCACCAAACATTGCCATCATGCCATCTGCATGTGGTATTTTTTCTGCTGAATACACTATCAAATTCTGGGTGGCATTTGTAAAGGTGAAATTTCCACTTTAATTGGAATCTCACTTTAATTTTAAAGAACATGCTTAGTCAACAAGAGTACTTGGGAAATAAAGTATATCTATGATCATAGAAATAGGGCAGGATTGTTTTCCACACAGCCAGGGGAAATCCAATGGCTTTTTATTATGAATTGAATTTTCTCTTTGAAATTGCAATAATCAGATTGTTGTGGAGTATCACCTGTTCTGCTGCCTTAGCTTGTTCAGAAAAGATCAGGTCAGAAGGGACCTGAGGAGGGTCCGTGATGTTCTCTATCATGTGCTCTCTATCTTTAATCTCCCTAGCGGTATGATTACTTCTGGATTTTAGGGTCAAAAAATGGTGCACTTTTTTCACAAGCTTTATGCCCTAAAAGCATGAAAAAAATAACACCGCTAGCTAGATCTGCCACAGCCCTGCACATTACTCACCTCCCCTAGATCCAGCTCTGCAATTCTCCCTCCATCCACCAGCTGGCACTCTACTCCTATAGTGAGATCGCCTTCTGTCATCTTGATGACAGATGGCGATCTCACCAGAGGGATCGAGAGCTTCTGAGGACTGAAATAAGAATGGCTGTAGGCGTCTGGATCCCGGGGGGAGGTGAGTTACAATTTCCCGCTGTGCACTATATCTCCCGGCAGCTACCCTGAGTCAGGCTTGGGGTTACCGCTCTGAGCGGTGGATTTCCAGCCCGAGCCTGACTCGAGGTAACCACTAAGGAGGTTGATACAGTTTCATATTCCAAGTAGTGTGCAGCCTTGTTTTTTCTTATTGGAGTTTACCACCATATACTGTATGCGCTAGATTCTGTCTGCTCAGAAACATCCAGCATGTGTACAAGGCTATAGACTACAGAGAAGACTTTGTGCTATATCTAATGAACGCTGCTATTTTCTCATATTAATCTTTAGTAGAAATATCCATCAGGAGGACACTTCTAGAACATTCAGTGAAAAAAAATACTTGTATGTACAGTTAAGTTTTAAAATTCTGCTGAACATAGGTGTTGCTTTTAAACATCACAATAAAATAGGTACAGCCTTAGTCATAACAATGTTCAGCCCTTTAATAAATGCAACAGTTTATTCTATCCATAAAGAGTACAGTTTAATTGTCGGTGTTCTGAAAGCAGACAAGCATAGAAATCTATTCTGCTCACCCTGGGCCTGAATCAACCTGTCTGACATACGGGCTGCAAAAGTCAACAAGTTTGTTTCTAAGACATTAACTCTGCATTCCAACACACAGAATGATCCTGCTATGGATGTTTAAAGCACTGACAGCGTTTAAAAATAGGAAGCTATTGTACACAAAAACTATAGATCCAGCACTGCTTACATTTTGTGTATTTCAAAGAGAAGTTTTGTTGTGAGAACCGCTGTCCGGCTTGGTGTCTGCGTATCCCACACATTTTGTGAAGCAATTAAACGATACTAGAAAATATTTGGAGAAACAGGGGGAGCAGGCATGTATGGTGAGCTGTCCTGTTGCTCACCGCTCCCCTCGTTCTCCTCCGTTTCCCTCCTTTGCCAGCTAAAAGCCCCTCTGAAGCCTTTTCCGGGTTGCCAGTTAGGATCAGTGCGCAGGTGCTGGCCCAGCTGCATGTGTCCTGCAGAGCCCCACCATGGCTGGGAGCATTTTGCACAAGACGTAATCGTGACTGATGCCCGACTCCGTTGACCCGTAAGAGGCTGCCAAGGAGCATTTAGCTGGCAAAGGAGGGGAACAGAGAACAGAGAAGTGGTGGGCTTTAAGGCAACTCACCGTATATGCTTGCCCCCCCCTCCCCCCGTTTCTCCTATTCTTTTTGGCTCTGGTATCCTTTACGGATGCTTCTTAAATTAGTAACCTAATTAAAAATCCTTATGGTTGATGGCAATCTTCTGAGGATTTACCAATCCAATCAATTCCCGAAACGCAATTTATTGGCTGGGAATACTAGATCTAGGAACGCTTGTGTACAATGGATCTAGTATCTGATCTTTTGCCCCTGTAGATTTTCTTGTGTGTATATAGGGAAAGCAGAACTACTGTAGGGCCAAGCAGGGAGGAAAGCCAGAGCAACGGACAAGAGTATCTGGAAACTCACCAATCATACTCCCTCCCACTTGACTGGCAGCTGTCACATCCTACCCACATGACAAGCAGCAACCTTGTCCTGCTCACAAGACTACTCACTGTCATGTTCTGCTCCCTTGACTTGCAACAGCCTCATCTCACTCACATAACCAGTTTCAACCATGCCTTGTCCACATGACTAACCACAGTTACGTCCTGTCCACTTGACCAGCTACAGCCACATCTCACCCTTATGGCCAGTCACAACCATGCATTGTCCACATGACTAGCCACAGCCACGTCTTGCTCACTTGAGCTACAGCCACATTTCACCCACATGTCCAGTCACAACCACGCCCTTCCCCATGACTACCCACAGCCATGTCCTGCTCACCTGACTTGCAACAGTTTCATCCCACCCACATGACCAGTTGCAACCACACCCTTCCCATGTGACTATTGTTCGCCCAACACTACATGTGACCCGTTCGGCCAATCACAGCGCTAGCCGAACGTTCGGGTAACGTTCGGCCATGCGCTCTTAGTTCGGCCATATGGCCGAACAGTTTGGCCGAACACCATCAGGTGTTCGGCCGAACCCGAACATCACCCGAACAGGGTGATGTTCTGCAGAACCCGAACAGTGGCGAACACTGTTCGCCCAACACTAGTGACTACCCAAAGCCGTGTCCTGCTCACTTAAGTTGCAAAAACCTCAATCCACCCATATAACCAGTTGCAGCCATGCCCTGCCCTGCCCACTTGACTACCCACAGCCATGTCCTGCGCACTTGACTAGCAGCAGCCAGCCACATCCCACCAAATGACCACTCACAACCATGCCCGGCCCACATGACCACCTGTGCCTTCATCTAGCCCACATTCAGTTCCCACTGATGCAGATATAAGTCTGTCCTGAATAACACACATCAGGTTTTGTGCAGGACCGTTTGATATTTACTAACATGTCCAACTGAGGAGCTACCAAGAAAAGATTGAATCATTTTTAATAGTTTTTTTTCACTTCCAGCCAATGGGCAATCTGACTATTTTGCTTGGATGATTTTCCCACCAGGATTAAGTATTGCATTGTGTGTATCAGCACTAGCATACTTATTATTTAATTACTCTCACCTGACCTTACCTGGCTGTTTGTCATCTCATCGATATGCACACGGGAGGCAATTGCACTCTGCCTGTTTTCTGACCTGTCTGTTATGCTATTGTGAATGTAAATACTTAGCATTTTTTTATTTATAAATGTTTATTTCTTTAATATGTTTTCTTTTGTACTTTTAAAGTATTAAGGTAATTATGTGTCAAGATCTTAAAATTAGATCAATAAAATGAGTATACGTGCATCAATGAAATTACTTTTTTAAGATACTCTCATGCCAATGCTCCTATGTACATTGTAGCATAAGTGGTTGCCTAATATGCATTTAACAATTCTCCTGAGTTATCTCCTAGGAGATCATTTTCATATCATCATTAAATAACTTTTAAGCATTTTACAATTGAAAAAGTACCCAAAAGTTGGCGAAAAAGTATTTTGAGTATTTTCTTGATTGCTGTTGGGTTAAAAGGCCTTTGATGACAAGGGACCATATGCAATTTACTTTTTCTCCTAAGTTTTCTCCCAGATGATATTTTTACAATGCAGAAATAATATATATTTTAAGCCATCAGTAAGCAAGAATATACTCAGAATAATTTTGACAGTACTTTTTCACCTAGTTTTGACATTTTTTCAACTGTAGAGTGCAGAAAAGTTATTTTAAAGAGAACATGAAAATGTGTCTCCTAGGAGAAAACTGAGGAGAAAAAGTGAATTGCAGATGGGCCATATGCACTTAACTTTTCCTCTTGAGTTTTCTCCTAAGAGATATTTTCAAACTTGTCAATAAAATGCCTTTTAAATCACCAGCAAGCAAGAAAATACTTAAAAATAGTTTTGATGGTACTTTTAACCTATTTTTGGTACTTTTCCAATTGCAAAGTGCTAATACGTTATTCTAACTAAAAGATGGAAAAAAGTTAATTGCATACGGGCCTCTCTGTGTTAACTAAAGCTTGGTACACATCTAATTTTACCACTTCCTTGTAGTATGGGAGCTTACCTACACAATCTGTTCATAGTATTAAAAGTCTATTGGCCCTCTTACTACATGGAGAAATTGGTCCTTGATTGGCCAATCAAAATTAGATGTGTGTATGCACCTTAACCTGCCTGGCGTTCTATTAAGATCGCCAGGGAGGCTGCGGGAGGGTTTTTTTTTAATAAAAAAAACCTATTTCATGCAGCCAACTGAAAGTTGGCTGCATGAAAGCCCACTAGAGGGCGCTCCGGAGGCGTTCTTCCGATCACCTCCGGCGGCCAGAAGTAACACGGAAGGCCGCAATGAGCGGCCTTCCGTGTTTCGCTTACCTCGTCACCATGGCGACGAGCGGAGTGACGTCATGGACGTCAGCCGACGTCCTGACGTCAGCCGCCTCCGATCCAGCCCTTAGCGCTGGCCGGAACTTTTTGTTCCGGCTACGCTGGGCTCAGGCGGCTGGGGGGACCCTCTTTCGCCCTTGCATGCGGCGGATCGCCGCACTGCAGCGGCGATCAGGCAGCACACGCGGCTGGCAAAGTGCCGGCTGCGTGTGCTGCTTTTTATTTGAGCCAAATCGGCCCAGCAGGGCCTGAGCGGCAGGCTCCGGCGGTACTGGACGAGCTGAGCTCGTCCAGACCGCTCAGCAGGTTAATAGTAAACTAGCCACAGCGTTCCCTTTTCCAAAAATTTGCTTCTAAAATATTCTCACTGCTTTCTAACTTATTTGTTTTTCACTCATTAGCATTGGAGAGGTTACTGACTCTGTAGATGTGATGAACATCTGCCACAACAGAAAAGCTCGAAGCTAGCTTATTTTACATACCCTGACCTGAAATAATAATGGACAGGGCCGGCGCTACCATAGAGGCAAAGGAGGCAGCTGCCCCAGGGCCCCAGTGCTTGTAGGGGCCCCCAGTGGCTACAAGAGGAAAAACAATTTTTCAAATCGACCTTATAGTTTTTGAGAAAATCGATTTTAAAGTTTCAAAGGAAAAAAAATACACATTTAAAAACCAGCCGACTTTAATGGTTAATAGGAAATCCACCTTATATTCTAGGAATTTCTAGGATATATTAAGGGGATCATTGGGAATAAGAGGAAAAAACAATTTTTCAAAAAGACCTTATAGTTTTTGAGAAAATCGATTTTAAAGTTTCGAAGGAAAAAAGTATACTTTTAAATGCGGTAAATGTCACTTTTAGTACCTAACGGTAGTGTAATTTTACATGTATCAAAAGAAAGTGTAATACATTTCCTGACAGGGTTTCCAGGGGGTCCATACGCAGCCGCAGCGCTTTGGCCAGGGATCGCTATACAGCCGCAATATGGCTGTATGAAGATCCCTGGTATTTTTTCCTATTTTCCCAATTTTTTTTATGTTTAGAGTGTGGGATTTTTTTTTTTTTAAATTATGTGGGGTCCCCCCTCCTGAAACTTTTTAACCCCTTGTCCCCCATGCAGGCTGGGGTAGCCAGAATGTGGAGCTCCGACCGATTGGGGCTTCACACCCTGACTATACCAGCTGCAAAAAAGGTCCCTTAATGCCAATTTTTGCTCCGGGGTATCTGTTGGGGGGCCCCCCAGGTTTATTTTGCCCTGGGGCCCCATTGTTGCTTAAACCGGCCCTGATAATGGACATACCATACCCTGACCTAAAAATAATAAGAACATTCACGGAAATATTTCACTGCTATGCGGTTGATACTGCTGAAGCTGATAGGAGTTTTATATATGTACAGCAATATCTTTTGACAGTTATTAGTTCTTATCCCATTAATCCTCTGTCTATTAAACATTATAAATGGCATTTAGAGATAAGGTCACAATGTACAATATGACTTATCTTAAGGAAAAAAAAAAACATCTTCAAATCATCTCTGTTATTAGTCCAGTGCAATTATAACTTTATTTAGGCAGGCACAGTCACAAACAAGCCTCATTTTTAACAAGGAATGTGTGACATGGGCAGCATATTTTTCAATAATGTAGCTGCCATTTTTAATTATATTCAACTACAGTAGCAATAACAAAATCATGAACTGCAAATTACTTTACATAAACCTTGACATCTTACTTTGATGACAAATTGAAACAGAAGAGACGGATAACTCTGGGATAAAAAGCAAGTCGCGATCATTTTCCGAGTGGAGAAACCCGGTTTGATGATTTTGATAGAAAAATTGACCAATGCTGCTTGAGCTCTTTTCCTAAATACCTTCATTTTGCTTTTGAAACAATTTTTTAAAGCAAACCTGAACTGGCAAATGACTTTAAAATTAAATAAATATTGCCCCTTAACCTGTCGAGGACCACGGTCTTAAACCCCCCTAGTGACCAGGCTATTTTTTACAAATAAGGCCACTGCAGCTTTAAGGGCTTGCTGCAGGGCCGCACAACTCAGCACACAAGTGATCCCCCCACCCTTTTCTGCCCACCAACAGAGCTCTCTGTTAGTGGGCTATGATTGCTCAGAGGATGTTTATTTTTTTAATAAACATTTATTTATTATTTTTTCAATAAATAAAGCTATTTTGCTTTAATTTTTGTAAATTTTGTCCCTCCCTCCCTCTCTGTGCCAGCCTATGACAGCGATCGGCTGTCATAGGACTCAGCCTATGACAGCGGATCACTCCTGTCTTCCCCATGGGGGAGCCTTAGATTGAAGTGCTGTACAGTGTTACTAGTCGGCGGTTTCACCGTCTAAAAGTCTCCTAGTGCGGATCGACGCTGGGAGGCTGATGATGGAACGGAGCTCAATCATTCAAGCAGGGATGCGAGTGGATCGGCACGCACAATCCCCTATAATCTCCGCCCCTAGCACTTCACGCCAATTGGTGTGGAGTGGTCCTTGGGCTGCCGCTAGAGATGGCTCAAACCTCCGATTTTCATTTCGCAAACCTCGAACGCGCACATCCGCACAAGTTCGGTTCGCACGAACTTTCGCAAACTGCAATGGATTTCAATAGGGATGCAAACTTTGAAAACTAGAAACATTTATGCTGGCCACAAAAGTGATGGAAAAGATGCTTCAAGGGGTCTAACACCTGGAGGGGGCATGGATGAGTGGGATACACGCCAAAAGTCCCAGGGGAAAATCTGGATTTGACGCAGAGCAGCGTTTTAAAATCAGAAATCAGATTGCATGCTAAGTTGGAGGCCTAAAGTGCTTTAAAACATCTTGCATGGGTATACATCAATCAGGGAGTGTAATTAGAGTACTGCTTCACACTGACAGACCAAACTCACTGTGTAACGCATCGCAAACAGCTGTTTGTGTAGTGACTGCCGTGCTGGACTGGTGCGCACCATGGCCAGAGTGCAGGCGGGTAGCGGTTCTCAAGCCCATATGGTCACCGGGCTGTGGAAGCTCAATGATAGAACAACAGTGATTGCCCAGCTGATCGAATTTGGTCCGTCCACAATGAAGCAACAACCTTATTATCTTGGGTGTGCAACCCCCCCCCCCCCCCCGAGACAATCATATAGCCGTCGGTCATTGCTTCATTGTGATATGCAAGCCCGTTCACCGCGGCAAGGTAACGATCACGAAGGGGAATTGACCCATGTACATGCCTTTTGTTTTGCTGTTGCAGTTGCAGTGCAGCCAGAAAAATTAGGCAGGCATGTACACGCACCAGAACAATTATTATAGCGGCTGCTGCTAGCAGCGGCCTTAAAAATTCAGGAATCCGCCTAGTGCCCTGGACCCTGTTGGGGGTGGCGGAGAAGGCAGTCAAGCGGCCTGCAGGCAGAGATGCTGTGTGGGGAACCGACTTTGTCATGGGGCAGGCAGTCACAGGGCGTGCAGGCAGAGATGCTGTGTGCGGGGACTGACTTAGTCTTCGGGCAGGCAGTAGCCCTCCGGGATCTATGCCTCATTCATTTTGATAAAGGTGAGGCACTGGACACTTTTGTGACTTAGGCGACTTCTCTTCTCAGTGACAATGCCTCCAGCTGCGCTGAAGGTCCTTTCTGACAGGACGCTTGAGGCAGGGCAAGACAGAAGTTGGAATGGCAAATTGGGACAGCTCCGGCCACAGGTCAAGCCTGCGCACCCAGTAGTCCAAGGGTTCATTGCTGCTCACAGTGTCTACATCCACACTTAAAGAGACACTGAAGCGAAAAAAAAAATATGATATAGTGAATTGGTTGTGTACTATGAATAATTACTAGAAGATTAGCAGCAAAGAAAATATTCTCATACTTTTATTTTCAGGTATATAGTGTTTTTTCTAACATTGCATCATTCTATAATATGTGCACATTACACAACACTCAGCATTCAAAATGAGTCTTTCAGAGCAGTCTCTGAAGTAATGACCTCTCCTCTAGCAGAGGAAAAGTAAATAGTCCAGGAACAGTTGAGATAATAAAAGTCAGATAACAGCCCTCTCCACGACTAACTTAGTCGGAGAGCTTAATGGCTTGTTTGCATAGAGATAACAACTGGAGTTTCTCAACTCTTCCTGTACTGGAAACAATTACACTGATGTATCTGATCTTAATGTTTTATTTCTTAGCTGTGCTACACATACAAATCATAATATCATCATTTTTTTTCGCTTCAGTGTCTCTTTAAGGCCAGGTAGTCGGCTACCTGCCGGTCCAGACGTTGGTGGAGGGTGGATCTGCAAGCGCTAAGGCGAGGCATTGGAGTAAAGAATGTCCGCATGTCAGACATCACCGTGAGATCACTGGAGCGTCCTGTCCTTGCCTGCGCGGACATGGGAGAAGGATAACTGGTAGTGGTACCTGTATTGCATTGTGCTGTGACATCACCCTTAAACGCATTGTAAAGCATAGTTGCCACCCAGCTTGTTCTGCAAGTGCTGCATCCTTTCTGCCTTCATGTGATTTGGAAACATTTCCGCCACTTTGTGCCTATACCGAGGGTCTAGTAGCGTGGCCACCCAGTACAGCTCATTCCCCTTGATTTTTTTTTATACAGGGGTCCCTCAACAGGCTGGACAGCATGAAAGATGCCATCTGCACAAATTTGGATCCAGACGTACTATCCATCTCCTCTTGCTCTTCCTCAGTGATGTCAGGTAAGTTCTCCTCCTCCCCCCAGCCATGAACAATACCACGGGAATACCACGGGAACGTTGAGCAGCACAAGCCCCCTGTGACACCTGCTGTGGTTGTTCTTCTGCCGCCGTCTCCTCCTCCAAAAAAAAAAAACATCTTCCTCATCATCCGAGTCTGACTCCTCTTCCCCACACAACTCTTCCTCCTCCTCCTACCCCCTCTGTGCTGCCGCAGGTGTTGAGGAAACATCTTGTTCTGATGAGAATTGATCCCTCAACTCTTCCTCCTGTTCCTGTTCACACTCCTTCACAGCTTGCTCCACCACTCTACGCACGGCACGCTCCAGGAAGAAAGCGTACGGGATCAAGTCGCTGATGGCGCCTTCACTGTGACTCACCAGGTTGGTCACCTCCTCAAATGGCCGCATGAGCCTGCAGGCATTTCGCATGAGTGTCTAGTTCTTGGGCCAGAACTTCCCCATCTCCCCAGAGTATGTCCTTCTACTGTAGTTGTAGAAATACTGGGTGACGGCTTTCTCCTGTTCTAGCAGGCGAGAGTACATAAGGAGGGTCGAATTCCAGTGAGTCGGGCTGTCTCAAATCAGGCGTCTCACGGGCAAGTTGTTTCTCCGCTGAATATCGGCAAAGTGTGCTCTTCCCATTGCAGTTTCTGCCTTTTCTCCATGTGCCTTCTTAACCACTTGCCGACCGCGCACGTATAACGCGCGTCGGCAAAGTGGCTCCTGGAGGACCAGGCACGCACATCTGCGTCGCCAGGTTCCCGGTAATTAATGAGCGATCGCGCGGCAGGAGCCGCGCGATCGCTGTGTCACGTGGTGCCGCCCCCTTGTGACTACAACCCGCCGGCCAATCCGCAGCGCCGGCGGGTTGTAAAATTTCAAACCAGCCACTTAAAAACGTATAATACAGTTTGTTTACCTAACAAACTGTATTATACTGCCTGCCTCCCCGCTGGTGGTCACACTTAGCGATCGACCACCGGCGAGGAGAGCAGGCATAGTGAGTCACACACCGCACACGTTAGGAGCCCCACAGACCCCCCCGATCACCCGCAGCACCCATCAGACACCCAACTGTACCCCCCTGCAGCACGCAGCTTAGACCCAACCACCCCCCATATCACCCATCAATCAATCCCTGACACCACCTGTCACTCCTATCAATCAGATCAGACCCCCAACTACCCCTTAGGGTTATCTGATCACCCCCCACCCCTTCAGATCTCCCCCCCCTCCCTCCCCCCCTGTATACTGCATATCTCTATCTCCCTCTAATAGCCCACTGATCAGCTGTCAATCACCTATCAGTCACCTGTCAATCAACCCTTGTCACCACCTGCCACTGCCCCACATCAGATCAGACCCCCCACTGCCCCTTAGGGACTTCTGATCACCCACCCACCCTTTCAGATCCCCCCGAGACCCCCCCCCTGATCACATCAGCAGTCCATTGTTTACATCTTTTTTTCCCTGTAAAAACCCACTTATCACCCATCAATAACCCATCTATCACCCCCTGTCAACACCTGTCACTCCCATCCATCAGATTAGACCCCCAACTACCCCTTAGGGGTATCTGATCACCCACCCACCCCTTCAGATCTCCCCCCCCCTGACACCCCCCCCCCCCCCTGTATACTATCTATCTCCCTGTAATCGCCCACTGATCAGCTGTCAATCACCTATCAGTCACCTGTCAATCATCCCTTGTCACCACCTGTCACTGCCCCACATCAGATCAGACCTCCAACTGCCCCGGGGCTTCTGATCACCCACCCTTTCAGATCCCCCCGAGACACCCCCCCCCCCCCCCCCCGATCACATCAGCAGTCCATTGTTTGCATCGGTTTTTCCCTGCTGTAAACACCCACTTATCACCCGTCAATAACCCATCTATCACCCCTTGTCACCACCTGTCACTCCTATCCATCAGATCAGACCCCCAACTACCCCTTAGGGGCTTCTGATCACCCACCCCCTCAGATCCTCCCCACACCTTACTAGTGCATTGCTTGCGTATATTCTCCCCCCTGCCATTGTGTATCTTATCTCCTGCCTGTAAGGCTTAATTGTGCTTTGTTTGGCTACAATTGTCTCAATTGTACTGTGATTGGCATCGATTGTCGTGTGATTGGCTTCGATTGTCACGTAATTGGTTTTCGATTGTCGTGTGATTGGCTTCAATTGCCCTGATTGGTTTTGATTGTGCCAATTGCCCTCTGATTGGCTGTTTTGCCCTGTGTCTCGATTGTCTCAATTGCCCTGTGATTAGCATCGATTGTCGTGTGATTGGCTTCGATTGTCACGTAATTGGTTTTCGATTGTCGTGTGATTGGCTTCAATTGCCCTGATTGGTTTAGATTGTGCCAATTGCCCTCTGATTGGCTGTTTTGCCCTGTGCCTCGATTGTCTCAATTGCCCTGTGATTAGCATCGATTGTCGTGTGATTGGCTTCGATTGTCACGTAATTGGTTTTTGATTGTCGTGTTATTGGATTCAATTGCTCCTTGATTGGCTTTGATTGCGCAGATTGCTGTAATTGTGTTGTAATTGCCTCGTGATTGTTTTTGATTATTTGTGATTGCTCTCTGATCCCCCAACCCCAACCCCCCCTCACCGTCACTATCCTAGTGATCTAAAAACAGTGATCAGTGAAAACTGTCACTTTTTTAGTATCACTAGTGGTAACAGTTAGGCCAGTTAGCTAGGCAAAAGGGTTGTTAGTGTCAGTTAGTGCTCAGCCCACTGCACCACAGTCACTAATTAGCGTCATCACTGTCGCTAATCAGCATTGGTACTATATAGTATCTGTAAGTGATCATTTTAGTGATCACAGTCAGATCTATATTAGGGTCACTAGGATCCACAAAAAAACGCAGTGTTTGCCCGATCAGACCTGATCGTTCGCCTGCACTGCGTTCAGCCCGCCCCACCGCAGTGACAGAAATTTATTTTTTCTGATCACTGCAAAAAACACTGTACACTAGCTGTGGCACTGTAAACAGCAGTTTTGATTTTTTTTTTTAATCAAAACTCAGTGACCACAGCTTTCTACCTCTCAAGTACTCCATTTCGCTAGGTAGGTGCTCTTTTTCCTGGGTAGTCTCAGAGGAATACCTCCTAAATTTAGCAGGCCACCATGGCAAAAAAGAGGTTTTCCAATGAAGACATCTACAGGTACATGGACCAGTCGGATGAGGATGATTGGGTCGACTTATTCGACGAATCTTCTGGTTCAGAGTACGATCCTGTAGACAGCAGTGGCTCTCTGACCGATAGTTCCGATGACGAGGTTGAGGTCCCGGCTAGAGCCAGGCGTACCACACCCCATGTCACTGGACTGCAGGTGGCGGAAGATCAGTCTCAAGGGCAGCAGAGTGATGCTGGCGCTGATCTGATTTTTCTTGGTGAGGCATGCACCAGCAGCGCAGCATCTCCTGGACCTCTCAACACCAGTACTTCCGTAGAAGACCCTGGTGAAGTGGCGAACACCAGGCCGGAAGTAGAAACTGGTTCGGTGGTACGTGAATTAAGACCCGATTCGCAGCCAACAAGTAGACGGGCCCGTACTCCCATTATTTTTCCAGAGGTGCTGGCAAACCCTGATTGGCATTCCCCTGATCCCGCCGCACCCGTACTGCCCCCTTTCACCGCCCAGTCTGGAGTCCAGGTGGAGACAGTTGAACTAGGATCGGCCCTAGACTTTTTTGAACTGTTCCTCACCCAGGATCTCCTTGACTTAATTGTGGCTGAGACCAACCGTTATGCCACACAATTTATAACCGCCAATCCGACAAGCTGCCACGCCCAGCCTTTTCGGTGGAAACCACTCCAAGTTTCCGAACTTAAAATTTTTTTGGGCCTTCTCCTCAACATGGGTATTACAAAAAAAAATGTATTGCGCTCTTATTGGTCTACACGCCCAATACATAACATGCCCGTGTTCTCTGCTGCCATGTCCAGGGCGCGATTTGAGATCATCCTGCGCTTCCTGCATTTCAATGACAACGACACCTGTCATGCAAGAGGCCACCCAGCTTATGACCGGCTCTACAAAATTCGGCCCCTCATAGACCACCTGTCATCCACATTTGCAGATGCTTATACCCCTGAACAGAACATCTGTGTAGACGAGTCCCTCGTACATTTTACCGGGCGCCTTGGCATCAAACAGTACATCCCAAGCAAGCGCGCCCGGTATGGGGTGAAACTGTATAAGCTCTGTGATAGGGCCACAGGCTATACATCTCGTTTAAGGGGCTATGAGGGAAAAGACTCAAAATTGGAGCCGGTCGGATGTCCTGACTACCTGGGGAGCAGTGGAAAGATTGTGTGGGACTTGGTGTCACCCTTGTTCCAGAAGGGGTACCATCTTTATGTGGACAACTTTTACACAAGTGTGGCCCTCTTTCAGCACTTAAAGTTAGAAGGAATCCGATGCTGTGGCACCGTGCGGCCTAGCCGCCGGGGCTTCCCCCAACGGCTCGTTAACACCAGACTTCAGCGGGGGGAGAGGGCTGCCTTGTGTACTGATGACTTGCTCTCGGTGAAATGGAAGGACAAGAGGGACGTTTACCTTCTGTCTACCATTCACACAGACACGACAGTACAAATTACACGGGCAACAGAGGTCATTGAAAAGCCCCTCGCCATCCATAGCTATAATGCCAACATGGGAGGGGTGGACTTCAATGACCAGATGTTAGGGCCCTATTTAATTTCCCGGAAAACCAGACGCTGGTATAAGAAAGTGTCTGTGTATTTAATTCAATTGGCGATGTACAACAGCTTTGTTCTCTACAGTAAGGCTGGGAGAACTGGATCTTTCCTTCAATTCCAGGTACTGGAATCCAGAAGGTGCCAGAGCCCAACCCCCAAATGCAACTAGCCGGCTGCATGGAAGGCATTACGCCTACACGATTCCCAGTACCCCAACTCAACGCAACCCCAGAAAAAGATGTCGTGTCTGCAGCAAGGCTGGAATAAGGCGTGACACCCCCGTTTACTGTCCCTCCTGTCCTGACCAGCCTGGCCTATGCCTAGGGGAGTGTTATGAGAGGTACCACGAGAAGTCACACTTTTAGAACCTAGGGAACTACAGACACAGCAGTAGGCACACAAGGGTCTCTCAGTGCTATTTCACACTGGCGCGATGCGTTAGGGCAAATTGCCTAGCAAAAGTCACACTTTGCGGTCCCCCCCTACGCCGGAAGTGCTTGACTTAACGCTAGTGCATGCCTACGTTACTGCGTGGCTTCTGCGGCAATTTGGGTCGGCCCGGAAGTCATGTTAGTCTACGGCGACGCAGTTAATTACTAGGCCGAATGCTACTCTTGTGGTATTCCCTGAAGATCTATTTTGGGCGAGACGGTGCGGCGGGCTCGACCGACCGGATAGGCCAGTATGCAGTGTGAACCCAAACATCAGGTTTTGAGAGATCCAAATACACTGGCCTGCCAGAAACCTCTCCTTTCACTTGGGACAGAATGCATAATGTACTTCGCCACATATCTGTGCGATTTGCACTTTGCACATTGACCCGTGGGGGAGGAGAAGTTTATCCTCAGCTCGCAGGTAAAAAAAAAACAAAAAAACAGGTAAGCAAAAAAGTTAATATTTGGTTACCAATGTTATTGTTTGGTTTGAACATATTTAATAAAGTTTAAAAAGTTAATGTTATTGAAGTGCTTTGCTGCTTGCTTGCTTTTTTTTTTTTTTTTTTTTTTCCTTCTTCTCTCTTTTTTTCCAACCGACCAATCAGCTGCAGCACTGATGGTGCATCCTGACAGAAGCATTGCGCTTCTGTCAGGTTACACAAAATCAGTGCATGCAGCGCTGTAGGACGAGATTTCTCCTCCACAGTAAAAAAGATACGTTTGCCGAGGCATATGGGCCGAGGAGCGGTGTTGGGGTTCATATGCTTTAGCAAGCACTTTGTATCAAAAAAGAACTCAAGCAATGATTTCTCCATTCACATCGATCGATGTGGATGAATAAATCAGGTTTGCCTGGGCATACGAGCTGGTGGGTTTGGATTTTTGGGGTGGCAGCTCCTATGTCCCTCTTTCTTTTCTTTTTGTTTCACATTTTTTGGCAGATATTTATTCATCCACATTGATCGATGCGAATGAAGGGATGTTTGCCGTTCATTTTTCCTTTCAGCCCAGAATGCACTACCTGTATGCCCAATATAAGGAGTATAGCAGAAATACTGGCCATACATGTAATGATTGCAGAGGCCCTAAAATGCCAGGACAGACCCCACAAATGACCCCATTTTGGAAAGAGGACACCCCAAAGTATTCCGTGAGGTGCATGGTGAGTTCATAGAAGATTTTGTTTTTTGTCACAAGTTAGCATAAATTGTTGTTTTTTGTTTTTTTTTCACAAAGTATCCTTTTCTGCTAACTTGTGACAAAAAATATTTTTTTTATAAACTCACCATGCCCCTCATGGAATACTTTGTGGTGTCTTATTTTTAAAATGGGGTCATTTGTGGGGTTTGTTAACTGCCCTGTCATGTGGGGGGGGGGGGGGGCTAAATTGTGAGCACCCCTGTAAAGCCCAAAGGTAGTCATTGAACGTTGGGCCCCTTAGCGCAGTTAGGCTGCAAAAAAGTGCCACACGTGCTATCGCCGTACCCGGGAGAAGTAGACCAATGTGTTTTAGGGTGTATTTTTACACATACCCATGATGGGTAGAAGAAATCACTCTGTAAATGACAATTTTTTGATTTTTTTTACACACAATTGTCCATTTACAGAGATTTTTCTCCCACCCAATATGGGTATGTATAAAAATACACCCCAAAACACATTGTACTACTTCTCCCGAGTACGGCAATACCACATGTGTGGCACTTTTTTGCACCGTAACTGCGCTAAGGGGCCCAGAATCCAATGAGTACCGTTAGCATTTCACAGGTCATTTTGAGAAATTTGATTTCAAGACTACTCCTCACGGTTTAGGGCCCCTAAAATGCCAGAGCAGTATAGGAACCCCACAAATGACCCCATTTTAGAAAGAAGACACCCCAAGGTACTCAATTAGGAGTATGGTGAGTTCATAGAAGATTTTACTTTTTGTCACAAGTTAGCGGAAAATGATTTTTATTGGGTTTTTTTACCAAGTGTCATTTTCCGCTAACTTGTGACAAAAAATAAAATCATCTATGAACTCACCATACTCCTAACGGAATACCTTGGGATGTCCTCTTTGTAAAATGGGGTCATTTGTGGGGTTCCTATACTGCTCTGGCATTTTAGGGGCCCTAAACCGTGAGGAGTAGTCTTGAAACCAAATTTCTCAAAATGACCTGTGAAATGGTAACGGTACGCATTGGACTCTGGGCCCCTTAGCGCAGTTAGGGTGCAAAAAAGTGCCACACATGTGGTATCGCCGTACTCGGGAGAAGTAGTACAATGTGTTTTGGGGTGTATTTTTACACATACCCATATTGGGTGGGAGAAATATCTCTGTAAATGACAATTTTTTGATTTCTTTACACACAATTGTCCATTTACAGAGATATTTCTCCCACCCAATATGGGTATGTGTAAAAATACACCCCAAAACACATTGTACTACTTCTCCTGAGTACGGCGATACCACATGTGTGGCACTTTTTTGCACCCTAACTGCGCTAAGGGGCCCAGAGTCCACTGAGTACCGTTACCATTTCACAGGTCATTTTGAGACATTTGGTTTTAAGACTACTCCTCACGGTTTAGGGCCCCTAAAATGCCAGAGCAGTATAGGAACCCCACAAATGACCCCATTTTACAAAGAGGACATCCCAAGGTATTCCGTTAGGAGTATGGTGAGTTCATAGAAGATTTTATTTTTTGTCACAAGTTAGTGGAAAATGACACTTGGTAAAAAAAACCAATAAAAATCATTTTCCGCTAACTTGTGACAAAAAGCTAAATCTTCTATGAACTCACCATACTCCTAATTGAGTACCTTGGGGTGTCTTCTTTCTAAAATGGGGTCATTTGTGGGGTTCCTATACTGCTCTGGCATTTTAGGGGCCCTAAACCGTGAGGAGTAGTCTTGAAACCAAATGTTTCAAAATGACCTGTGAAATGCTAAAAGGTACTCAGTGGACTCAGGGCCCCTTAGCGCAGTTAGGGTGCAAAAAAGTGCCACACACGTGGTATTGCCGTACTCAGGAGAAGTAGTATAATGTGTTTTGGGGTGTATTTTTACACATACCCATATTGGGTGGGAGAAATATCTCTGTAAATTGACAATTGTGTGTAAAGAAATCAAAAAATTGTCATTTACAGAGATATTTCTCCCACCCAATATGGGTATGTGTAAAAATACACCCCAAAACACATTGTACTACTTCTCCCGAGTACGGCGATACCACATGTGTGGCCCTTTTTTGCAGTCTAACTGCGCTAAGGGGCCCAGAGTCCAATGAGTACCTTTAGCATTTCACAGGTCATTTTGAAACATTTGGTTTCAAGACTACTCCTCACGGTTTAGGGCCCCTAAAATGCCAGAGCAGTATAGGAACCCCACAAATGACCCCATTTTAGAAAGAAGACACCCCAAGGTACTCAATTGGGAGTATGGTGAGTTCATAGAAGATTTAGCTTTTTGTCACAAGTTAGTGGAAAATGATTTTTATTGGGTTTTTTTACCAAGTGTCATTTTCCACTAACTTGTGACAAAAAATAAAATCTTCTATGAACTCACCATACTCCTAACGGAATACCTTGGGATGTCCTCTTTATAAAATGGGGTCATTTGTGGGGTTCCTATACTGCTCTGGCATTTTAGGGGCCCTAAACCGTGAGGAGTAGTCTTGAAACCAAATTTCTCAAAATTACCTGTGAAATCATAAAGGTACTCAGTGGACTCTGGGCCCCTTAGCGCAGTTAGGGTGCAAAAAAGTGCCACACATGTGGTACCGCCGTACTCAGGAGAAGTAGTATTATGTGTTTTGGGGTGTATTTTTACACATACCCTTATTGGGTGGGAGAAATATCTCTGTAAATGGACAATTGTGTGTAAAGAAATCAAAAAATTGTCATTTACAGAGATATTTCTCCCACCCAATATGGGTATGTGTAAAAATACACCCCAAAACACATTGTACTACTTCTCCCGAGTACGGCGATACCACATGTGTGGCACTTTTTTGCACCCTAACTGCGCTAAGGGGCTCAGAGTCCAATGAGTACCGTTAGCATTTCACAGGTCATTTTGAAACATTTGGTTTCAAGACTACTCCTCACGGTTTAGGGCCCCTAAAATGCCAGGGCAGTATAGGAACCCCACAAATGACCCCATTTTACAAAGAGGACATCCCAAGGTATTCCGTTAGGAGTATGGTGAGTTCATAGAAGATTTTATTTTTTGTCACAAGTTAGCGGAAAATGACACTTGGTAAAAAAAACCCAATAAAAATCATTTTCCGCTAACTTGTGACAAAAAGTAAAATCTTCTATGAACTCACCATACTCCTAATTGAGTACCTTGGGGTGTCTTCTTTCTAAAATGGGGTCATTTGTGGGGTTCCTATACTGCCCTGGCATTTAAGGGGCCCTAAACCGTGAGGAGTAGTCTTGAAACCAAATTTCTCAAAATGACCTGTGAAATCCTAAAGGTACTGATTGGACTTTGGGCCCCTTAGCGCAGTTAGGGTGCAAAAAAGTGCCACACATGTGGTATTGCCGTACTCAGGAGAAGTAGTACAATGTGTTTTGGGGTGTATTTTTATACATACTCATGCTGAGTGGGAGAAATAACTCTGTAAATGGACAATTGTGTGTAAAAAAAATCAAAAAATTGTCATTTACAGAGATATTTCTCCCACCCAGCATGGGTATGTGTAAAAATACACCCCAAAACACATTGTACTACTTCTCCCGAGTATGGCGATACCATATGTGTGACACTTTTTTGCAGCCAAACTGCGCTAAGGGGCCCACAGTGCAATGACTACCTTTAGGCTTTACAGGGGTGCTTACAATTCCGCACCCCCCAAAATGCCAGGACAGTAAACACACCCCATAAATGACCCCATTTTGAAAAATAGACACTTCAAGGTATTCATTGAGGGGCATGTTGAGTCCATGGCAGATTTCATTTTTTTTGGTTACAAGTTAGCAGAAATGGAAACCTTTTTTTTTTTTTTTTTTGTGTGACAAACTGTCATTTTCCGCTAACTTGTGACAAAAAATAATATCTTCTATGAACTCACCATGCCTCTTAGTGAGTACTTTGGGATGTCTTCTTTCCAAAATGGGGTTATTTGGGGGGTATTTATACTATCCTGGAATTTTAGCACCTCATGAAACATGACAGGTAGTCAGGAAAGTCAGAGATGCTTAAAAATGGGAAAATTCACTTTTGGCACCATAGTTTGTAAACGCTATAACTTTTACCCAAACCAATAAATATACGCTGAATGGTTTTTTTTTCATCAAAAACATGTTTGTCCACATTTTTCGCGCTGCATGTATACAGAAATTTTACTTTATTTGAAAAATGTCAGCACAGAAAGTTAAAAAAATCATTTTTTTGCCAAAATTCATGTCTTTTTTGATGAATATAATAAAAACTAAAACTCGCAGCAGCAATCAAATAGCATCAAAAGAAAGCTGTATTAGTGAGAAGAAAAGGAGCCAAAATTCATTTAGGTGGTAGGTTGTATGACCGAGCTATAAACCGTTAAAGCTGCAGTGGTCTGAATGGAAAAAACAGCGCTGGTCCTTAAGGGGGGGGTAAAGGCTGAGTCCTCAAGTGGTTAAGGCAGTTGTCCCTACGTGAGTGTTGGCCTTTCCACGGCTCAATTTTTGGAGGCAGAGAGAACAGATGGCATTGCTCTGATCTGAGGCAGACAAATTAAAAAATGTCCAAACTGATGAGCCCCCCTGGGGTGATGGCAATATGGTGGCATTAGCAGCTGACGTTGAAGGGCATGTTGGCTGGCTGTCCATAGGTGGCGATACATGGCGCCGGACACTGCCAGCAGCTGTTTCTGAGGACGATCTCCCCCTGCTTCTTTCAGGAACTCGTCTCCTCCTACTCCTCTCTGACTCCCCTTCTGAACTGTCCCCCTGTTCATCTCCTCTATTGGGAACATACGTGGCATCTGTATCATCGTCATCATCATAATCATCCTGCCCAGCTTTGCTTGCCTCAGACACCTCCAAAACTGCACCAACAGCAGGTACTTCATCATCTTCCTCCTCACACCTTCCTCCATAGTGTCGCCTAACTCAGACATATGAGGTGGTGCAACTTGCTTAGCGCCTTCATCTGGTTGTAACAATAATGGCTGTGCATCAGTGATTTCCCCACCAAATAACTCCTGCGAACTGTCAAATGCAGCGGATGTGGTGCTTGTAGTAGCGCTGGTGTCTGTAGTAGTGCTGGTGGCTGTAGTAGAGCTGGTGGTCTTCTGTGTTAAATAGTCAACCACGTCCTGACAGTCTTAAAAGTTGATGGGACGTGCCTTCTTCTGAGCACTGTACTTTGGTCCAGGGCCACACAATATCACATCAGCATGACCTCGCACAGACCTGCTGGGTGGCCTTCCTCTGGGTCTGCCTCTACCTCTGCCTCTACCTGTTTTGTCCCTTTTGTCCATATCGGGGGGGGGGGGGATGAAGTGAAAGGTATGCACTGACTTGACTAATACAATGTGCAGTCACATAGGTGCAGTTAACAGGTATGCACGGAGTGGTATATGACACTGCGTGCACCCACGTAGGTAGGTGGGTGCACTGTGAACAACAGGTAGTAGGTATATGCAGTGATGGGTATTACAATGTGCACCTGTCACACACAGACAGGTACTGGACAGGCACAATGACTCTGCGTGTGCTCTCATAGGTAGGTGGGTGCACTGAAGTGAACAACAGGTAGTAGGTATATGCAGTGATGGGTATTACAATGTGCACCTGCCACACACAGACAGGTACCGGACAGGCACAGTGACACTGCGTGCACTCACGTAGGTAGGTGGGTGCACTGTGGTGAACAACAGGTAGTAGGTATATGCAGTGATGGGTATTACAATGTGCACCTGTCACACACAGACAGGTACTGGACAGGCACAATGACTCTGCGTGCGCTCTCATAGGTAGGTGGGTGCACTGAAGTGAACAACAGGTAGTAGGTATATGCAATGATGGGTATTACAATGTGCACCTGTCACACACAGACAGGATACCGGAAAGGCACAGTGACACTGCGTGCGCTCACGCAGGTAGGTGGGTGCACTGAAGTGAACAACAGGTAGTAGGTATATGCAGTGATGGGTATTACAATGTGCACCTGTCACACACAGACAGGTCCCGGAAAGGCACAGTGACACTGCGTGCGCTCATGTAGGTAGGTGGGTGCACTGAAGTGAACATCAGGCAGTAGGTATATGCAGTGATGGGTATGGCAATGTGCACCTGTCACACACAGACAGGTACCGGACAGGCACAGTGACACTGTGTGCGTTCACTTAGGTAGATGGGTGCACTGCCTGAAGTGAACAACAGGTAGGTATATGCAGTGATGGGTTTTACAATGTGCACCTGTCATACACACCTGTCACTGAATGTGCTGGGCCTGGCAGGGGCACACACAGTAGGAATTACCAAGGCTGTCTATGCAACACAACTGTCTGTGGGACACACACACACACACACACAAAAAATTAGATCACAAGAACAAGATTAGCTCTCACAAGAGCTGTTGAAGGGTGCTTTTTTAGCAATAAGAATCAGCAAAGAGCAAGCTAAGAAGCCTACAAGAGCCTAACTAAGCTTTCCCTATAACTCTCTCTGCAGCAGCTCTCCCTTCTCGAATTACTGCAGGCACACAAGTGAGACCAATGCCTGATGCTTCCTGCCTTTCATAAGGGGGGGAGGGCCTCCAGGAGGGAGTGTAGCCTGATTGGCTACAATGTGCCTGCTGACTGTGATGTACAGGGTCAAAGTCGACCCTAATGATGTAGTATAGGAGGCAGGTCGAACCGCGAACGAACGAGAACCACCGAAGTTGCACTGTCCACGTTTTGATCTTAGTATTTTTCTATAGTAAAAAAAAGAGAAAATTCTTCTTAGGATTTTCCATTTTGTCTGTATCTATTTCAGGCATGGACAAACTTGGCCCTCCTGCTGTTAAGGAACTACAAATCCCACAATGCATTTGCCTTTATGAGTCATGACTGTGGCTGTCAGACTCCTGCAATGCATTGTGGGACTTGTAGTTCCTCGACAGCTGGAGGGCCAAGATTGCCCATGCCGGCTCTATGTTGAAGCAAACACTGACTTCATTTCCTCCCTTACTCTTTTTATTATTGCCCCTACCCCCAGTCTTCAGACACTCCCACCCAGCTCTGCAATAGAAAGTGCATTGAGAAAAATTGGCCAATCAGAGAGGAACAGAGGTGTGGGAGGGGAAAAAAGGCGGGAAAGAGGCCAATCAGGCTGCATTAGTTAAGTCTGAGGGGAAAGTAAAGAAGAAAAAAAGAAAACCCAGCATGCCCTGCAACTTCCTTGTGCAGCAAATGTACCAAATAAGATCCAGGGAAGCTGAGGAATGATGTTTTATGGAGAAGAAAAGTAAGAGTGATTTTTAACTTTTGGATTGCCTGTTTAGCATCCTTATTTCTTGTTTATCAGATAAAAATAGAGAATTGTTTCTTTTATTTTATGCCCGACAGTTACCCTTTAAGTATTTAAATTCAATTTGAGGACTTTGTGCCCTCCATCTTTCCTCCTGGACCCAATTACAACATGTTTATGTATCACATTGTACTTGAAGAAACCCCCCCCCCCCCCCCCCCCCCCCCGCCATCATATAGGGATGCTCAACTGGATTCTGTGAAATTTAAGTTTCTGCATTTCCGATCGAAAATTAGAAATCAGATTTCCGCAGAAATACCGCATTACTGCAACTCTGAAGCATTGGACCAATCAGAAAGAATGCAGAGTCAACAGTGTCAGCAGAGTCGGGCAGCATGGTGGCGTAGTGGTTAGCACTCTTGCCTTGCACTATGCCAGCAGCAGTAACAGCCACTCACCATCAGCCACCACTATGCCAGCAGCAGTTACACACACTCCCTAACAGCTGCCACTATGCCAGCAGCAGTAACATCCACTCACCAGCAGCTGCCACTATCCTAGCAGCAGTTACAGACACTTCCTAACAGCTGCCACTATTCCAGCAGAAGTAACAGCCGCTCACCAGCAGCTGCCCCTATGCTAGCAGCAATAACATCCACTTACCATCAGCCACCACTATGTGAGCAGCAGTTACGGACACTTCCTAACAGTAGAGATGGGCTGAACTATTCAAATGGCAATTTTGGGGGGGGCACAAAATGGGTGTTCGCGTTCGCACCCTCAGGCGAATACATGGCATGTTTGACCTGCCCCTATACATCATCATTGAGCTAAATTTTGACCTCTTACCTTACAGTCAGCAGGCACATGGCAGCCAATCAGCTTTCTCTCCCACCTGGACGGGTTTACCCCCCACCTATCAGAAAGCCAACAAAGAAGCCATTTTGCAGTCTGTGTTTGGCTTCTGTGCTAGGCAGATAAGGGACAGTGTGTTATGACAGGGAGAGCGTTAAGTAGGCCTGCGTTCTGTGTCCTCAGTGCAGATTCTTGCTGCTTCCACATTGTCTTGAACAGCTAAGCCTTTCTTAGGGCTGATACATTGTTTTTCTTGCTATTGTATTTCTCTTCTGTGACCGGTGCACAAGTTAGCTGATGGAGACAGGTTTGCTAGTCTTAGTAGTGCATAACCCAATAATCCTTCACACCACTTCTGGCATCTAGTATCTACTACTGGCCCCTAAATAAGACCTCAGTGCTGTTGTAGACAGGTCTGCTGGTCCTAGTAGTGCACCGACGAAAACTCAATAATCCTTCAAACCACTACTGGCATCTAGTATCCACTACTGCCCCCTGTGCAAGGCCTCAGCGCAGAATCAGTGTTTTTTTTTTGGTCACTTAACTGTCATTGAACTACCTCAGCCTGACCATGGAGGCTGAAAAACCACGATTGCCTGCACTCCCACGATTGTGTACACAAGTACGGCGGCCATTACACACCACTACACAAAGATTGCCGCTGAGAGGACTAAAATTTATGTCCTGGAGATGACAACTAGTAAAAACAAAGAAATGCTCACCTAAAGTAATCAATAAAGGTCTTTGCAGGTGTGTGCGGACTGCAGTGCGTTAAACGCGGCGTTTTGTCTATCAGTGTGAAGCGGGCATAACCCTTACACAACCTTATGGACGTGTACACACGCTGGACGTTATAAAGCACTTTATTACACCAATTTAGAAATGCAATGTGATTTCTGCCCTTTAGAGATTGAAACACGACTCTGCATTGACTCCGTAATTTTTGGTGGGATGTTTGCCATGGATCTTCCTCCTCATCACACAAGGTCCCTTAAAACAACTGAAACAACTTTTCTGTCCAGAAACAGTCCCTGTTGGTTTTAGAATTCACCTGTCCATTGAAGTCTATGGAAATTCGCCTATTCACGAACTTTGGCGGAAATTCGCTTTCGCCATTCGCGAATTTTAAATTTGATGTTCGGCCCATCTCTACCTAACAGCTGCCACTATGCTAGCAGCAGTTACAATCACTCACCAGCTGCCGCCACTATGCCAGACACTCCCCAAGGGCCTATTTCCACTACATGTAGATTGGATGCAGAAAAACTGACACCAGTGAATGCCTATGGGAAAATCTGCATCAGTAAAATCGCGTTTAGTGGAAACAGGCCCATAGGCTTTCATTGGAGTCAGTTTTTCTGCATCCATTCTGCCTCCAATCTGCGTGTAGTGGAAATAGGCCCTTACAGCTGCCACTATGCCAGCAGCAGAAGCAGCCACTTACCAGCAGCTACCACTTCACCAGCAGCAGTAACAGCCACTCACCAGCAGCTGCCACTGTGCCAGCAGCAGTAACAGCTACTCACCAGCAGCTGCCACTGTCTCAGCAGCAGTAACAGCATAGCTCCCAACTGTCCCTTTTTTGGAGGGAGAGTCCCTCTTTGGGAACCCTGTCCCTCTGTCCCACTTTCTTACTAATTTGTCCCTCTTTCAGGACTGATGTACAGATCTACAGTATGTTAATATGTGTACTTTTCTACTGAAAAAAATGTGTAATTGTAAACTTCCCATCCTTTAAATCAATATACCGTATTTTTTGGACCATAAGACGCTCCGGACCATATATCTTTTTGATAGGATTTAGATATACTAAACCTGATGCATCCATGGTGCAGGGGCGTCTTCTGGAGATTCTCCCCCAAGTGCCTTATGTCAGTGTTGTGAAGCAGGGATTAGACTGTAGGCTAAAAGCTTTGACCTGCCACAATACATTGTAAAACAAAGACTAGACTAGACTCAACTATCAATATTTACCAGCCAAATTCACCAATTAATAAATGTCAACCAATAACACATTAGGTCAGCTGAAATAATAATAAAGTGCTAAGTGCAGTCAATTCATATAATAAGAAACCAGCTATAATTGGTGGATAACATTTGAAAAAGTGATATGTGCATAAATAGCAGCTATAAACAGAGTGTGCTCGCACATAGGTACAAACGTCCTAGTAAACACAATTGTGAAACCACATTACCAACACATGCAGAGAAGCCCATCTGTGAATAAAAGCAGCTTGCCCCGGAGCCCAGTGAAAAGCACAATCAGTGTCACTGGCCCTGCACCTTCCCGTTTACAGTGACAGCGGCAATGTCCCCAACCCAGGTGATCCACTGATCCCTCCCTCCGGCTGCAGCCGTTTGTCACTCACCCTGCTCTGCAATCACAGCCCATTTATAGTGACAACAGCAATGGCCCCTGGTGATCCGCTGATCCCTCCCTCCGGTGCGCAGCGGCTGCAGCCCGTTCATCACTCACCCTGCTCTATCCTGGATGCGGTGACAGAGGCAATGTCCTGAGGCAATCCTCTGGTCCAGTCCTCCCTCCGATGTACAATGGTTGTAGCTAAGGGGCCTTGGTTGATGACCTCATCAAGCACGGGACTCTTAAAGACATAGTATGTCACCGTGCCTGCCTAAGTATTGGGAATAGAACCGCCACTCCCGAGACCGACTGAGAGTGATCTTAATAGGCTGCAACCGCTGCACATCGGAGGGAGGGCTGGACCAGAGGATTGCCTGAGGACATTGCCGCTGTCACCGCACCCAGGATAGAGCAGGGTGAGTGACGAATGGGCTGCAGACGCTGCGCATGGGAGATAGGGAGGGATCAGCAGATCACCAGGGGCCATTGCAGAGCAGGGTGAGTGACAAATGGCTGCAGCAGCTGTGCACCGAAGGGAGGGATCATATTGCCTGGGCTGGGGACATTGCCGCTGTCACTGCACCTGAAAAAAAGCAGGGTCAGTGACACTGATCAGGCTGCAGCTGATGCGCATCAGAGGGAGGGAGGAGGGGACCACTAGACTGCCAGGGGGTTATTTTAGGGGAGGCCTTGGGGCCACATTCGGACCATAAGACACACTAACATTTTCCCCCTCTTTTTTTGGGGGGGGGGGGGTGCATCTTATGGTCTGAAAAATAGGGTATTTCTTATTTGTATCGGTTAATATGAAGGAAAATTAACCAAGATAGAAAGGACCAGTGTGCTTTGAATTATAAAACAACATATTTTTCTTATGAAATCTTTATGGTGTGCATAACTAGAGTTGTGGCGAGGGCATGATTAGGGGTGTGGCAGGGGCGTGGCTCAATTGTCCCTCTTTCTTATGTCATAAAGTTGGGAGGTATGGTAACAGCCCCTCACTAGCAGCCGCTGCTGTGCCAGCAGCAGTATCAGCCACTCCATAACAGCTGCCACCATGCCAGCAGTAGATACAGTCACTTATTAGCTTCCATTATACCAGCAGCAGTAACAGACACTCACCAGCAGCTGCCCCTATGCCAGCAGTAGCATCAGTCACTTGTTAGCCACCGCTGTGCCAGCAGCAGTATGCCTGCATACTGAATGGGACATGCTAACTGCACACAGTATATGGTTTATTTCCTGTGGAAATGTTTGTTTGACTAAATGTAGCAGGCATAATATGCGTAGGGGCAATCAGCAAAAATTGTGTTTCGCTTTGCTAGGTTGGCCCTCAGCAATATCAAGAATGGCAATGAGGCCCTAAAAAGTTTGGACACCCCTGTAGTACAGGATGGCAGCTAAGGCTTTTGTAAGTCAGAAAGCAGAATTGTATCTCGGGGTAATCTGAGTTCAAGCAGGCTCAAAACAAGCAGAGGTCAAAAGAGGCAACTGACGGACAGTGAATACATTTGTTAAATGGACAGCATAGCATTTGTTAAATGGAAAATCATAGAGTATGCTAACAGAAACATTTGCTCAAATGAGAAGCCCCAGCACTAGGCTGAAGTTTAAAGTAAAACTCCACTATCATTAAACATTGATGCAGACATATAGTAGTGCTTTGAACATCTTTTTGTCACGTAATGTTATCAAAACCATTTTTTTTTTCATTTTTATTTAGGCAACAGCTGTGATTTTCCAACTGACTAAACCTTTCTGGTCCTATTTCAGTTTTGCCAAAAAGACAGCAAAGCAAGGAAGGATCAGTCTGTACCATAACAAATGACCACAAGATGGTAATGCAGAGCAGTAAAGCAGCAACAAATGCTTAAAGTCCAGAGTAGAATTTGTAACTTTACCTGTTAAAAAATGTTCTTCAAAACTTATTGACTACAGAACTTTTAAAGATTCTTCAGACACACTTTCGATTTTCTCCACCTCATACATTGGGGTCTATTCACTGAACCCTTGGTCAACTTTATTTGCCCAGGCAACATAAAAACTTTGGGCAGCTAGCGTGTGAAAAAATACTGGCTGCTGCAATTCTGCGGACATAGCATCAGTTTCTTTACTGTCAGGTGTTGGCATGGTGATGCACTTTTGCATGTGAATGTAAATGATGTCCAGAAATATGTACGTGATTACTGCATATACAAGTTAACCTGCACTAACTTTGCATATACTAGATATCCAGGCACTAGCAAGGCATACACGTAAAAATGGCCCAGAGGAAAATTACTGATATTTTACTATATGGCGCTGACTAATAGCGATAGTAGAATATCAGTGATTTTTACAAATATTTTACTATTACTTAACCTAATCACAATTAACCTCCCTCCACCTACTACTAATTACACTAACCTGGGTACCCTGTCGATATCAGAGCAGCAAGCTAACACTAACCTAGCCCCTCCCCGACAATATCAGAGCTTCAGAGCTGCAATCTAAAGGTGGCCACACATGATACAATAAAATGATCCAATTTTATGGCAATTTGATACAAAAGATCAGATTTCCCCAAAAATCGAAAAGCTTTTTTTTATTAGAGCAAGAAATCTGATCGGATTTCTCGTTTTTATTTGATAAAACATGATAGGGAATGGTGGATTTTTCAGATTAATTTTTATGAAAATTGAATGGTGTGTGGTAGATTGTCAATTTATCAATATATACACCCAAGCAATTTCCTCAGAGTTTCCAAACATTTTTATCATAATTGGGGAAAAATCAAACATATGCACATACCATGTGTGTGGTACATTGCTTAAAAAAGGAAGATAGGAAACCGAGAGCCCCATATAGTGTAGTATTTAAAGTTGATTAGACAGATTGTTATACGAGCAACAAAAGTTATACTCACAAACAAGGGTTACCACACAGGCGACCACTGTCAAGGCAGGTGGGGAGCATTAGAACCTAGATACGTGCAATTTCAACGTTCATTTCCTTGCTATGTACTAATTTAATTAGTTTTTGGTCAGCTGCTCCCACTTAACAGCCATGCTTTTGATGTATATGCAGAGCTTCTGTTTGGGTTCAAGGTGCATTTGTAGTTCCTGGGGGGGCTCAGCGCATCTCTGATGGAGGCCATTCGGAGGCGGCCTGGTGTTGCGCTGATCCACCCTTTGCGCAATTTTCAATTTTCGATTTTACTTGATTAGCCGCACCCAGGCTATGCATATACATAGGTTAGGATTTAGTTAGTGTGAGGCCCCTCCCATGGAGGATTGACTTCTTTGCAGTGGGAGGGACGAGTACTTAATAGGTTGCATGCAAGCTGTTACAGGAAACCAACATCCTCCAGTGGTAGACAGGTCATGTGTATGCTCGGTGTGTATTATATCCCACAAGTGGGGCTTGCATTCTTCTGCAGGTAGGCACTTGCCTGTTTTTAAGTAGCGCTGTTCATTTCCTTGCTATGTCTCTCTGTAGATAGGAAAGGTATGGGGATATACCCCTCCACCAACGGTGGACTAGACTAAATACAAACTTTTGAACAGAGGCGCCAACAAGCATAAAAACATTAAAAAACGTTTAAAAGGGGGAGGTTTTGGTGGGCTTACCTCCCTCGGAGATTAACATACTGAGAATAGCTATTTTAATTCGAAATAACATTTATTAGATGCTCCAAAATGCTGTAGTGGTACATTGGTCAGATTTTTGAAATGTTACAATCAGTCAGAACAATTAATTGTTATTCTTGAATTGAACAGATATTTAAAAAATTGTATGGTGTGTGGCCACCTTAACACTAACTGAATACTACCCCCCAATATCAGAGCCGCAATCTAACACAAACATAACCCCCTCAAATATCAGAGCCTCAATATAACACCAACCTACACTCCCTATCATCAGGGCCGCATTCCAACACTAACTCTGCCCCCCAGCACCAGTGCCCCCCAAACCCCGTTGATAGCGGCCCTGAAATATCCGCCAATATCTATATACGGTCCCAATAGCTGACCATAGCTGTCAGCTCCAGAGTTTCACCACTCAAACACTCAAACGACCAGGTAGGCGCCAGCTTCCGCTATATGCACCATCGCTGGCCATGGTCTGTGAGGTCCCCATTTCACCATACGGTCGCCGGCGCTCAAATAACCAGTTTCCCTAGCGAGGCCTTTAGGCTGATACAGAGCCAGCTACCCTGAGAGAGAGGACGAGCTAGGAATAGGATTACTATTACAGAGATGGCTTTGATGCAGTGCTGCAGCTTCACCATGTTTGTGGATGTGTGTGACTCCTATGTCTGCTTTTATCTCATGTCAGAGAGAGTTATTTTCTGAAGACTAGAGTGTGTACTTGACATGGGTTGCCTCCTGGCTGCTACACAGTTTTCTCTGTATTCTTCCTTTAATGTAAGTCATATTTAGTTCATTGTGTTCATTATCTACCAGCATTCTCCATTTGTTTGCTAAGATGATATCAGAAGCAAGTCTTCAATGATGATATCTGTAGTGAGGTTTCAAAAGATGATTTATAAGTTGTTACCATTACTTTTTAAATTACAATCTCCAGAAGATACGGCATAGTATGGATTCCTAACCCTCACAGCTATCATGTTTGTGCTTGGTCTATTTCTCTGGTTAAATGGATTTATGCCAGTTTCATCCCCGACCTTCATATTTACATTATAGAAACTATATTCTGGTTTCATTAAAAACATATAAGTACTAGCTACCTGTACTAACATTTCATAGCATTTATTGGCACTTTACAGCTTCAACAAAATGCTAGCGCAGTATAAACACCATTGTTCTAAATGAGGTCATTTCACACTACAAATGAGGTCATTTTACACTACAATGAAAGCACTAAAGGGAAGGAACACACTACACTTTTTTTCAGAATCGCAAATGCATTTTCCATAGCACATAGTGGAAAACACATATGCGATTCTGTCTAGTGTGTCCCTACCCTAAAGGTGGCCATACATCAAGCAATTTTGGCAGCCTATCGGCCAAGAGTCAGATCAAATCTGATTGGAGAGAGATCTGTTGGCTGCCATAAACAGCAGGCTGATTCCCGATTGATTTCAGCATAAAATCTTTCAGGAAGCAGTCTAGTCCCCCAAATGTAGATGTAACACCCAGCACCCCTTCCCCATCCACCCCCCCCCCCCCCCCCGTGCCCTTGTCTTAATACTTTACCTATCCGGTGTCTGCCGCTGTCTCCACACTTCTTTTCCTCATTGGCGCACCCGATCGAACACGTCGGCCTGAAATTTCCCAGCATGTCTGATCAATACATGCGACCAATTTCAGCCTAAAATTGGTAGAATTTTCAATCAGGTATGCTCTTGGCCTCACTGATTTTATTCAGATTTGATAATAATTATCAAATCTGTTGGTCATTCGGCCGCCAAGACTACTGATGTATGGCCACCTTAACTTCCATCACTGAATATTTTACAAGATACCAAAGGTGAACTGGTGCAGGGAAATTGAGCCCATAGGTTTGGGCATGTGTGCCGAGCCTTCCATATCTTTCTGTTCAGTCACGAGTGGCTCAACTTTAACAAGTTGGTGACCATTGATCCATAGGTACTCGCTCTGCGCAGGCGCAGTATGTCAGTACCAACCTGATCCCTTGATGAAATGAATGCTCCAACTCCCTCTCCAGCAGTCTGTGCGTCTTTTCACATGAACGGTGGTATGTGAGGGGCACGCACAACCATACTCCAGGAGAAAGGCAAGTGCGGACAAA
The DNA here is from genome assembly GCF_040937935.1 of Hyperolius riggenbachi. Taxonomy (NCBI): domain Eukaryota; kingdom Metazoa; phylum Chordata; class Amphibia; order Anura; family Hyperoliidae; genus Hyperolius; species Hyperolius riggenbachi. The sequence goes on from NC_090650.1 coordinate 107,757,501, forward strand.
GAGATTGGAACTGGCATGTCGGAGCCTTCATTTCATAAAGGACCAGGTTGGAACTGACATGCACATGTGCAGAGCGAGTGCCTATGAGTCAAAGGCTGCCAACCACTAAAGTCACGGCCGATACCGGAGCAATTCAGGAACAAAGGGAGGGGATACAACAGAAATATAGGTAAGGCTCTGCACACTTAGGGTGAATACACACATGCAATTTAAATTGGCCAATCACCTGAGAAGGAAAATTCCCATTGGTCTGTTAAGGGACCAGTAGGGAGTCCTAGAGGGACTTTCAAAGATACTGTGCCAGTGCATGCTATATTTAGTATAGCAAGCTCTGACATTGCTGCTGGCTACCGCTACTGCTCCACACTAGCTCCGCCCACACATAATGCCTAGCCCCCCCCCCACTGGTACACAGGGCAGGGCACCCACAGCATCCTGCTCTGTGACATCTCTGGCCACCCCTGCACTGCTGCACATTAACCCCTGCTCCAGTTTTCCAATAATCCCTTTAAAGAAAAACATTTCTTTATTACAGCTGATACAAATCCTGCAATAAATCTGCAGTATGTCTACTTACTGCTTTCATGGAAGCAGACATAGGGTTAACACGCTGTGTCTCCAAATTAGCTGCTCTGCTGAGGCAGCCCGCTGACACAGCTGAGAGATCAAATTACAACTTGTGATTAGTCACAGATGAGGGGTAACTAGACAGGCTAAACTCTCTAAATGCATACAGAGTTCATTTCTCTATGTTTTTCTTCTGTGCAAGAGTTCAGGCCCATTTTAGGCAAAATTCCCACAGGAATCCGATCATTATTGAGTAGTGCAAAATAGTAAAATAATCTATATATTTCCTGAATTTTGTTGAACTGAGTTTTCAACAGGGAAATATTGATCATTCCTAACATTGGGAATACGTCATGTAGTCTAATTCTTCATACACACTTGAGATAACAGTCTTTGGAAAATGAAAGATCACAGACCAATTTTACCCCATTCCATGTAGTATGAGAGCCATACTCTACACAGTCTATTCTATGGAACTGAACTCCCCATCAGATAAAATCTTTGCAGGATGCTGCACACAAAGATGCCCGTACACACTCAAAAGATCATTATCTGCAAAAGATCTGTTCCTGCAAAAGATCCATTCCATGCAAAATGCATTATAGTCTATGAGATCTGCAGATCATCATACACACTTGGTTTAACAGACTTCATCTGCATATCTGGCAATCATCTGCAGATCTGAAAATCCACCCTGTTGAATCTGATCTGCAGATGATCTGCAGATGATTGTCTGTTAAACCAAGTGTGTATGATGATCTGCAGATCTCATAGACTATAATGCATTTTGCATGGAATGGATATTTTGCAGGAACAGATCTTTTGCAGATAATGATCTTTTGAGTGTGTACGGGCATCTGTGTGTGCAGCATCTTGCAAAGATTTTATTTGTTGGGGAGTGCAGCTCCATAGAATAGACTGTGTAGAGTATGGCTCTCATACTACATGAAGGGTGGTAAGATTGGTCTGTGATCTTGCCTTTTCCAAAGACTTTTATCTCAAGTGTGTATGAAGCATAAGTCTATGCCTAGCTTTTGTAAGCTAATCGCTTGAAACCAATGCAAAGTCGGCGATCATTCCCATATTCCATATTGACAGATGCTAAAAAGATACGCACAGTTTTCTCACCATTTTACATACTCTAACGCTTACTGTAAGAGATAGTTTGATAATGTGTATTTGTGCAATTATGTACTGTAAGTACAGTGAGGCTGCTCTAAAACCCATAATTAAGCCTGACGAGTGTATGTCACATTGAGTTTTGCCTATAGAAACAAACTCTTGGCCTCTTGCCAGGTGTTCTGTAGAATTTCTATGAAGAGAATCACTAATTCCTTTTGATCTGACTGAATGCAATTATTAGTGCATGCATGTGTACAATTTATCGCATTGACAATGAAGCTTGCAGTCGCAGGTAGCATTTACAGTACTCACCAGTAAATTCCATGCATTTCTTAAATGCCCAGTTAACGTGTTTTAACATAGACGAAGACTATTCCCAGAAATATGTTAAACATCAACATATCAGGCATACACCTAATACACTGAATAGATATATGAAAGATTAATGGATGGGCTGACAGATGGCTTACAATAGGTATTTTCCATATATATTCATAGAGAAAAAAAAAGAGTGTCCTCTTCGCGTATAAAGATTTGTAATAATTTTGTAATAATAATTACATAGTCACATAGCTAGTTTGGTTGACAAAAGACATCCATCCATCATGTTCAACCAGGAAAAAAAAACACCATCCTGAACTCGCACATATTCCTGTTAATCCAGAGGAAGGCGAAAAAACCTTATAAGGCCTGGGTCAATTAGCCTTAAAAGGGAAAAAATCCTTCCCGACTCTAGATGGCAGTCAGATAAATCCCTAGATCAGGCATGGGCAAACTTGGCCCTCCAGCTGTTAAGGAACTACAAGTCCCACAATGCATTGCAGGAGTCTTACAGCCACAGTCATGACTCATAAAGGCAAATGCATTGTGGGACTTGTCTGCCCTAGATCAACTCTCCCAGGAATTTCCTAATAATTATAGCAGTGGAAGCCCTTCAATGCAAGAAAAGCATCCAAGCCCTCTTTAAAGTGGATCCGAGATAAACTTTTACTCATTGTATCAATTTGGGTGCGCCCAGAAACCCACTAGGATCGATTTTCTGAGCGCTTTGCTATTTGAAAAGCTTTTGCTAATGTAATGCTATGGGTGTGATCCCACTTGAGCAATGTGATTTTATAAAAATCCCCCATAGCATTGCATTAGCAAGAGCTTCTTCAAATCACTAGCACTTAGAAATCGCTCGGAGTGGGTTTCTGGCCTTACTTACATATAGTAGTTTATAGGGCATTCCTCAAGCCAAATACTTTTTTTTTGTTTTGTTTTAATATAATTCCCAATAAACTAAACAAGCCTCACTCACAGCTTCTCCAGAGAGCCTTGGCACTGTAGCAAGGGCTTATGGGAGCTCAGTCTGGGCAGGAGGAGGAGGAGATTAGTAGCCAGATATTTTAGAGGCAGAGGGGAGGAGGGAGGAGGGGAGGGGACTGAATTTGTCACAGGCTAAGGGCTGGAGATGCTATCAGCTTGCCTGTGTGTAACGTGACAAACAAAACATGGCTGCTGTCATTGTATCACAGGAATAAATAATCATAAACTGTTAAAGCTGTTTGCAGCTAGATTTGCTATGTAAACTGTCTAAACTTTAGATAAGATATATAGACACTTGTTACTTGTTATAGTTGGTTTTTATCTCGGATCCACTTTAAATGCAGATATAGAGTTTACCATAACTTCTTCCTGAGGTAAGATACAGTATTCCGGATTTTAACCACTCTCACTGTGAAGGACCCCATTCTAAATAGACGACTAAAACTTTTCCCCTCCATACGCAGATCATGTATCCTTTCCCAATGTACAACCCTAGGGACAAAAAGCTCATCTTCCAAGCTTTTATATTGCCCTCTGATGTATTTATACATGTTAATCAGGTCACCTCTCAGTCGCCTTTTTTCCAAGCTAAATAGTAATAAAAAAATAATCTGGTCCTTAGCAGTAGGCATGGCCAAACATCAAGATTTTGGGTACGCGAATGTGTCCACGAATGTCACCATGAACGATCGCGGAGTAAACGCGAACCGGTGAGACCCATTGAGGGTGAAGTTCTGAAACCTTCTTGGCATATCTGCAGCCACAATTCCTATAAAAAGGTATACAAAGTTTACCCAAACTTAGACAGTGGAATGGTGGAGGGGGATCAAGGGCGAAAAGTTCAGTAAAAATTACATATTTCACGCAGAGGCTTTTTTTTATGTTTAAATGCCAAAAATTATTAGGAATTAATGACATTCTGAAATACTGACTGGCTGCTGTTTACTAGTTGACTTTGCTTGTCTGTTGTGTCCCTCCAGCTGTCCTGAATGTCCAATACAGACGGAGATGCCCCCAGGGTAACTAGGCTTGTATGCAAAAAAATCTATATTTTTACCACAAAACATCAATATTTTTACTGTGAACAAATCGTGAAAAGATTGACAATACAGAAAAACAATATTTTTTACTGCACCAATTTTTACTGCGAAAACGCAAAAATTGATATTTTTACCGTGAAAATTTGCAGAAATTAAAAAAAGAATAACAAAACAAATTTTCAATGAATTTTTTGCTCAAACATCGAATTTAACATTATTTTCATGAAAATTAATTTGAAAAGAATATTGGCATTTTTCGCTCATCCCTGGTGGGTCACCTCTCAGTCCCCTTTTTTCCAAGCTAAATAGTAAATAAAAATCATCTGGTCCTTAGCAGTAGGCATGGCCAAACATTAAGATTTTGGGTACGCAAATGCATCCTCGAATGCTAACAACTAGCGAGCCCCATTGAGGGTGAAGTTCTGAAACCTTCTTGGCATGTCTGCAGCCACAATTCCTTTAAAGAAGGTATAATAAGTGTACCCAAAGCCAGACAGGGGAATGGTGGAGGGGGATCAAGGGCGAAACGTTCTGCAAAAATGACGTATTTCACGCAGAGGCTTTTTTATGTTTAAATGCCAAAAATTTGTAGAAAGTAATGAAATTCTGCGATACTGACTGGCTTTGCTTGTCTGCGGAGTCCCTCCAGCTGCCCTGAATATCTGATAAAGACCGAGACTGTACCTGTGCTACATTGAATGGACGCATGTATGTGTGTGTGTGTGTGTGTGTGTGTGTGTGTGTGTGTGTGTGTGTGTGTGTGTGTGTGTGTGTGTGTGTGTACCCTTTGTAGACTGGTGTGGGTCATCAGTTGAGCCCTGTTAGTGATAAAACATTGAAATTATTTTTCTGTGTAGCTGACTGTCCGTGTGGCCAAAGTGGGCATGAGACCTGGTGGGCGTGGCCAAATTGTTACATTGTAAAAAATAAATAAATAAATAAATTGTATTATATTTCATTAAATTGGTTCATAAAGTTTGTGAATGTTATTACAGTAAATGTTATTAATTAACTTATTTAATTCCTGTGAACATTTGTACATAATTCCCTTCTGGTTGAAAATGGTGATAACCTTAACCACTTTTACAGTATGCGAATTCAGAGCCTAAGAGCCCCTCCTATGAATGCCGTCATTGCTCAAACACCAGAGCCGGGCCGAGGCAGAGGTTGGGCAGGCTACAGCCTATGAGCGCAGCCACTAGAGGGCGCATTCCACCTCGCCACCCGCCTGCTGCTGGTTCTGGCACTGAGCTAATCTTCCCAGTGTCCGCCGCCTGTGCAGTGCGGGGCGCACTGCTCCATAATAGCCGTGCTGTCATCACAGAGATGACAGGCACGGCTGGGGCATCATGTAACCAGGCAACAGTAGGAAGCCGGCTTCTGCTCTAACGGAAGTGGTGTCGGCTTCCTAAAGAGTTGCCTGAAGACTTTCTCTGCAAGTGTGAGCTGTGCCTGGACTGGATGGGGAGGGACAGTGCCTGCCTGAAAGCACTGTAATGCCATTAACCCGGATGGCTGAAGGGGAGGGGGACCCAGCTGCTTTCACGTGCCTGGCTGAATGAAGCAGGTATGGAGGGGAGATTGGAGTAGAGGGAGAGAGAAGAGAGGGAGGTGGAGAGAAAATGAATGAGTACTGTGTGTATGTGTACTGTATGTGTGTGTGTGTGTGTGTGTACTGTATGTATGTGTGTGTGTGTGTGTGTGTGTGTGTGTGTGTGTGTGTGTGTGTGTGTGTGTGTGTGTGTACTGTATGTGTGTACTATTTGTACTCTGTGTGTGACCTGTGTGTATGTGTACTGTATGTGTGTGTACTGTTTGTACTCTGTGTGTGACCTGTGTGTATGTGTACTGTATGTACTTTGTGTGTGACCTGTGTGTGTGCTGTATGTGTGTGTACTGTTTGTACTGTGTGTGTATGTGTACTGTGTGTGTGTGTGTGTGTGTATACTGTATATGTTTGTACTCTGTGTGTGACCTGTGTATGTGTGACCTGTGTGTATGTGTACTGTATGTACTTTGGGTGTGACCTGTGTGTGTGCTGTATGTGTGTGTACTGTTTGTACTGTGTGTGTATGTGTACTGTGTGTGTGTGTGTGTGTATACTGTATATGTTTGTACTCTGTGTGTGACCTGTGTATGTGTGACCTGTGTGTATGTGTACTGTATGTGCTTTGGGTGTGACCTGTGTGTGTGCTGTATGTGTGTGTACTGTTTGTACTGTGTGTGTATGTGTACTGTGTGTGTGTGTGTGTGTGTGTGTGTGTGTATACTGCATGTGCTTGTACTCTGTGTGTGACCTGTGTGTGTGTGTACTCTGTGTGTGACCTGTGTGTATGTGTACTGTATGTACTTTGTGACCTGTGTGTGTGTGTGTATACAGTCTGTGTGTATGTGTACTGTGTATATGTACTGTATGTGTGTGCACTGAATGTGGCGCGCGGGGGGAGGGGGGGCACACTTTGGAGTCTCTGCCTCTGGTGCTGGGGAACCTTGTCCCGGCCCTGTCAAACACGCACTTTCTCCTACATAAATTCGCTGTGTGGATTAACTTTTTTTGGGGGGTAAGGCACGCAGAGGTGTGGAATGCTGAGTGAGCCAATACTATCCAATTTTGGATAGTATGGAAAATTGTTAGAACCTCTTTTTGTTTTTACTGATGTCTGTATCATCATTTAATCACCATCTACTATTTTTAAGTCATTTTAACTGGTTCCAGACTGGCACAGTACAAATCTATGTCCAACAGGGTGTGCTGCGGCTCTGACTGGACGTAGATTCTACTGCTTCTGAATCACGTGTCCCCAACGTTACCACCGACCTCGCCGCTCTGCACCCACCCCAATTCTCTCTGTAAGCAGGTCAGGAGCCACTTTCATTGGCTCCTGACCCCGTGATCATGGAGAGCCAATCACATTGGCTCCCATAGCTAGTGTCAGGAGCCAACGAAAGCGGCTCCTGACTGGCTGACAGCACTCTGCCGTCATTGAGACGGCAGAAAGAGGAGCTTGCGGTGATGAGACAGCCAGTGGCGTAGCTATGGAGCTCGGGGCCCCGGTGCGAGTTTAACATTGGGCCCCCCCAAGCACTCTATACATAACACTTGATACGGCGCAACAAAACCTGCCAAGGTCATCTACAGTATTAGAGGTGCAAGAAGGGGATGGGGAACCGTGTGTTAATGATTACTACCATTCAAAGCCTCTATAGAAGTGATTATTACCACCAGAGGAACAAAAAACAGCTTTTACTTTGGTTTAGGAAGGGTCCCATGGGGCCCCAATGGCCCAAGGGCCCCGATGCGGTCGCTACCTCTGCAACCCCTATTGCTACACCCCTGGAGACAGCGTCGTGACCGGCGAGAGCAGCAGGTATGTGCGGTGAGTCATTGGGAGGTGGCGTTTTACCGTACCAGCAGTCTCTGATCCTTAAGGGGGCAGAGACTACAGGTACGGAAGTGGCTAAGCTCCAGAAAACAAAAAAATATTCATGAACAATGTCAAAAAATATATTAAATACAGGAACTATATAAATATATATGTAAATATACATTTAAACAGATAGAAACATAAGTAGACACATTACAGTACTCAGGCTCGGACTGAGCCACCGAACCACCGATGGTCCCATCGGTGGGCCCCGACTGCGCCTCCTCCTGGGGGACCCAGAGCTAAGAGGGAGGGGGGCACAGCTTGGAAGGGGGGGAATTGGGCACAGAGCGGCGGGGAGGGGGGGAAGCGTCCACCCCCTCACCTAGGGGCCCCCCCTTCCGCGCACCCCCCTCCTCCAGAAGTGCAGCCAGCAGCGAGCGGAGAATAGCTACAGAGATGATGCTAGCTCCGCTCCGCTCCGAGTCCGCATGCCGCTGCCCTGCTGGTCTCTGTCTGTCTGCTGTAGTGACGTTGTCCAATCACGCTCTCGCAGTACTTCCTGTGAGAGCGTGATTGGACAGCATCACTACAGGAGACAGAGACCAGCAGGGCAGCAGCGGCATGCGGAGCGGAGATAGCATCATCTGAAGCTCGGTAAGCTATTCTCCGCTCGCTGCTGGCTGCACTTCTGGAGGAGGGGGGTGCGCGGACGGGGGGCCCCTAGGGGAGGGAGGGGGAGGGGGGGAGGCAAATCCCCGTTGATCTGTGCCCGCTGATCTGTTCCCTCTGCCCCCCCTTCCAAGCTGGGGGGGGGGGGGGACTTGCATTGTGTGGGGGTATCTCTGCCACCAACCTGATTGCATTGTGTGGGGGGTATCTCTGCCACCAACCTGATTGCATTGTGTGGGGGTATCTGCAGCCAACCTGATTGCATTGTGTGGGGGTATCTCTGCCACCAACCTGATTGCATTGTGTGGGGGTATCTGCAGCCAACCTGATTGCAGTGTGTGGGGGTATCTGCAGCCAACCTGATTGCAGTGTGTGGGGGTATCTGCAGCCAACCTGATTGCATTGTATGGAGGTATCTGCGGCCAACCTGTTTGCATTTTGTGGGGGTATCTGCAGCCAACCTGTTTGCATTTTGTGGGGGTATCTGCAGCCAACCTGATTGCATTTTGTGGGGGTATCTGCCACCAACCTGATTGCATTGTGTGGTGGTATCTGCAGCCAACCTGATTGCATTTTGTGGGGGTATCTGCAGCCAACCTGATTGCATTTTGTGGGGGTATCTGCAGCCAACCTGATTGCATTTTGTGGGGGTATCTGCAGCCAACCTGATTGCATTGTGTGGGGGTATCTGCCACCAACCTGATTGCATTGTGTGGGGGTATCTGCAGCCAACCTGATTGCATTTTGTGGGGGTATCTGCAGCCAACCTGATTGCATTTTGTGGGGGTATCTGCAGCCAACCTGATTGCATTTTGTGGGGGTATCTGCAGCCAACCTAATTGCATTGTGTGGGGGTATCTGCCACCAACCTGATTGCATTGTGTGGGGGTATCTGCAGCCAAACTGATTGCATTTTGTGGGGGTATCTGCCGTCAACCTGATTGCATTTTGTGGGGGTATCTGCCGTCAACCTGATTGCATTGTGTGGGGGTATCTGCCGTCAACCTGATTGCATTTTGTGGGGGTATCTGCTGCCATTTGATTACTTGATGAATTATCATGAGGCATGTAACTACTTGAATATTTTATCTAAAATGTATCTGGTCAGACCTAATCACTGTGAATAACACCGCTACTTATTTTGTGTTTTGTATTTTTTTTTTAAGTCTGCCCATGACTCATCATGACCACGCCGATGTTCCAGTGCGTGGTGACACCCATTTATATATATTAAAAGACACCCCCCCCCCGCCATAAAAAAAAAGCGACTGTGGCATGCTAAACGCGACACGGCGGGTAATGCCAGGTGTAGGCTCCCTCCCCTAAAGTTGGCCTCAATATAGGTAGCTAACAAAAAATGGGTGTGGTTATAACCTGTGGCGCTAAGTGGGCGTGGCCATGACCAGGTGAGGGTGTAGCTAACTAATTTAAAGTGAACCTGGGATGAGAGTGATATGGAGGCTGTGCAATCGTGTCGGCAGCTTTGCCCAGAAAATACATGCAATCATGTGGAAGATTTGCCCAGAAAATACATGCAATCATGTGGCCAACCTGGCCAGAAAACACTTCAATCATGTAGCAGACCTGGCCAGGACAGTTGATACAGAATAGATAGTATAGTTGCCCCCAGTTTAGGTAATATAGTTGCCTCCAGTGTAGGTAATACAGTTGCCCCCAGTGTAGGTAATACAGTTGCCCCCAGTGTAGGTAATACAGTTGCCCCCAGTGTAGGTAATACAGTTGCCCCCAGTGTAGGTAATATAGTTGCCCCCAGTGTAGGTAATATAGTTGCCCCCAGTTTAGGTAATATAGTTGCCCCCAGTGTAGGTAATACAGTTGCCCCCAGTGTAGGTAATACAGTTGCCCCCAGTGTAGGTAATATAGTTGCCCCCAGTGTAGATAATATAGTTGCCCCCAGTGTAGGTAATATAGTTGCCCCCAGTGTAGGTAATATAGTTGCCCCCAGTGTAGGTAATATAGTTGCCCCCAGAGTAGCTAGTATAGTTACCCTCAGAATAGCTAGTATAGTTGCCCCCAGAGTAGGTAATATAGTTGCCCCCAGTGTAGGTAATATAGTTGCCCCCAGTGTAGGTATAATAGTTGCCCCCAGTGTAGGTACAATAGTTGCCCCCAGTGTAGGTACAATAGTTGCCCCCAGTGTAGGTATAATAGTTGCCCCCAGAATAGCTAGTATAGTTACCCCAAGAATAGCTAGTATAGTTGCCCCCAGTGTAGGTAATATAGTTGCCCCCAGTGTAGGTAATATAGTTGCCCCCAGTGTAGGTAATATAGTTGCCCCCAGAATAGCTAGAATAGTTGCCCCCAGTTTAGGTAATATAGTTGCCCCCAGAGTAGGTAATATAGTTGCCCCCAGAATAGCTAGTAAAGTTGCCCCCGGTATGGGGGAAGCTTGGAAGGAGGGGTGGCAGGGAGGGGGGCCGGACCCCCCACCTCCCTCACCTGGTTCCACTCCTTCTGGCGCTTCCCCCTTCTAATTAGCAGCAGCGGGCAGGTGCGGGCAGAGAGGACTTACCTGCTCCTGGCGATAGCACACAGCGTCATCCTCACGTGACGCTGCTCTCCAACTTCTCTGTCACTCACTGCGCTTCCGCCAATCAGGAAGCACAGTGGGCGGTGGAGAAGGCGGAGACCAGCGTAACGTGACAATGACGCTATGCGCCATCGCCTGGAACACAGGAAGGAGGTGAGTAAGTCCTCTCCGCCCGCTCCTGCCCGGTCGCTGCTACTAATTAGGAGGGGGAAGCGCCAGAAGGAGGGGACCCAGGTGAGGGAGGTGGGGGTCCGGCCCCCCTCCCCGCCGCTTTCCCTGCCACTCCTCTATTCTGTGCTGTGTCCCCCCTCCTGTCCGGCACAGGCCTCTGTGGGAGGCCTTGATGACACCCAATGGGGCGCCCGACACCCGGTGCGGGGCGCCCCCTGCCGCCCTATTGTAGGAACGCCACTGGACATATCCCTATTGGAGACTGTCCTCAGAATTGCTCACAATCTATTCCCTACCATACAGTCATGCAAAATTTCTAGAGTACATGTGTATGTGAGCCCAAAATGGGGGGGGGGGGGGGGAGGCGGAGGAGAGGGGGGGGGGCCCAGGCTGAAACTTCCTTGGTGGGCCCTTGGTTTCCCAATCCGACCCTGACAGTACTCACAATAGGCCGGCTGCTCTGCTGGTTCTCTGGGCCGTCATCACAAAGGCCTCCTGTGCTGACCAATGGGAACTCTGCTGAGGGATCTCCAGGGAGGCGGATAGCAATTAGCATGGAGGTATATGTGTGTGTATATATATATATATATATATATATGTATATATATATATATATATATATATATATATTCGGACGTGTGTGTGTTGAAATCACTCAAATACGCCTTGAGGGCCCTTTTCCACCAGCGCGTTTGCGCTGGCTGAATCGCAAAAACGCAAACCGCTAGTGATTTTACAATCGCTACGGTTTGCTTTTTAACATAGGAATCGCGGTAGGTTATTTCCACTACCGCGATTCGTTTTTGTCGGGAACGCGAACGCGCGGCGGAGCGATATTTGCCTCGATTTTGCTATGCAGTGCATAGCAAAATCGCGGCCGCGAACGTCGGGGAATCGCCGCTAATTGCGATTCAGCAATCGCTAGCGTTCAGCGTGAACGCTAGCGATTGCTAGTGGAAAAGGGCCCTGACCGATTTCAATAAAACTTGGTAAACAGAGCCCTTACTACCTGGGAAAAGAACCACTAACAGCCAATCATATTTCACCCATTGTCATCAATGGGAAAATATAGAAGGCTGAAATTCTCATAGTGATAAAGCCAGAGAACCAAAATTGTTCACTTGTTGACCGAGATGACAAATTTAGAAAAAGTGGGCGGAGCATAAAACAGCCAATCAAATTTCATTTTAAATGGGAAAATGTAAACTGCAGCCATTCACAGGGCCCTTACACACCAAATAGCATTTTACGGGTCGTTTTCAGTTTTTTAAAAAAAATGCTACCATTGACTTACATTAAAGTCATGGTAAAATCACGTCAACATTTTGCAGCAAAATATTGCTGCATTTTACCACAATTTTAATGTAAGTCAATGGAAGCGTTTTTAAATAAATAAAAAAAGACCTGCAATACGCTATTTGGTGTATCGGGGGCCTGTAAGGCAGGGGACACACTTGACTGTTTCCATGTGCAATTTCTGGCCAGAAAAACTGATTTGAACTGTGAACTTCATGCATTTTTTGCCCACAGAAAAAAACTGATACCCTGTAGGATAATTCTGCACATTTTGTCAGTTTTCTCTATTAATTACATTAGCTGCTGTGAAAAAATGCATGCGTTTTCTGCATACAAACACACATAATATGCAGATAAATGCATGCAGAAAAATGAGGCTAGGGTCACACTTAGCAGAATCGCAGGAGTTTTCCAATATGTTCTATGGGGAAAACTCCTGCAATTCTGCTAAGTGTGCCCCTGGCCTGAAAGACAATCGTGTCCCCTGCCTTAATTGCAGGGTTGTCAAACTTGGTGCATTTGCTCACTGGGTGACTGGGATTAATATTCAGGAAAGTGGGTGAAGCTTAAAACAGGCTATTGATTTTCAAGGGGAATATTTAAATTGAGAAAAATACCCACCCTTCCCCCCTCACTAAGCTCCTTCCACTGGCTGAATGTCACCATCTCTAACCCAGTGTTATTAGAAGTGTTGCCATCAGGGGGTACATGTAGTGCTCCTGGAAATCGGGGAGGAGGCCAAGAATCTTACTTCGCAACTAAGCCCCTGATGGAAAGTTTGTAAGGGGTTCACAAATCTCTATGGATTCTGATGGCGGTTCTAGCAGGATTAGTGGACACCAGTCTTCATTTAGCCTGATATAGCTTTTATTGAGAGCGAGTTAAAACAGTATCCCAAAGTATTTGTACTCATGGCTGGAGAAGGTCCTCAAACATCCAAGGTAGATATTAAAGTGTTACACATGTTAAAGTGTGAACCCACCTCACCTCACTCCTTCACTGCATGCTTAGCCTTCCCTTGATCACTTGTAGGCTGATCCTGGAAAGTGCCTTCTGGTGCCTCCTCGTCCTTTCTAAAAACAACACCCTACTTACAGCTAGGTCAACAGTTCAATCAGGCTGAGATAGGTGCTACCCATTTACACCCCCCCCCCCCCCCAATTCCAGCAGCAGCTTGGTACAGATCTCACCTGTCAGCCCCAGCCACTTATTTTGATGACCATATCAACATCAATGGATAAGAGCAGGGGTGTAACAATAGACACTGCAAGAGATGCAACCACAGGGGGGGGGGGGGCAGAAGCAGCAGGGGTTCCCGTGGGGGCATACAGTAAGTTTATTTTCCCTGTCCTGAGAGACTGATAACTAAGGGCATGGAAAGGAAAAAAAAACTTACTGCTCTATGCACAATTGTTCTAATGACTGCATCTGCTCAGCCACTGATAGTGAATCATACAAAGTTTTATGGACAAAGATTTGTTAACAGTCCCTATTCAGTGTGCAGCAGGGTCTTTTGTAGAGTGCTGCTCTACCCCAGCCTCTGTAATCAAGTGCTTTGTATTGTAGTGATGCTTGAGGAGTCTGGGAAAGAAAAGAAAAAGTCGGTCTTCTGTATACCATGTGTGTCTGTATGTATGAAAACAAGCAGGTTTATCACAGAAGCTAATGTAATTAAAGGAGGAAATGCATACAGTGCTTGACTGCTGCCTGTTTTTATCTGCATGGGGAAAACACATTCATGTTTGCTTTAGCCAGTTGAATAACATTAGTTCTCAGTTTACCTGTGCAGAAAGCGAGGGGGGTCATCCAAAGTTTTGCATGGGGGCCCAGTGATTTCTAGTTACGTCCCTGGGTAAAAGCATGGTTGGACTGTGCTGGGTGATTTGTTTCTCTGCTGTACAATTGTTCCCAGTTACAGCTCAGCTGTACGGAGTCAAATATTCCCCCCGTTTTATTTTACATGTTATTTTGCTGTGTTCTCCAAGAGTATGCAAACAACATCAGCAAAATAAGGTCTGGGACCCACTCGGAGTGTTTCTGCAGCACTTAACGATCGTCAGTGTGCTGCAAATGTTTAATTCTATTGGATTGTTCCACTAGCATCGTTGTGATCGAGGAGCAATCGTGAATCGCTGCTTGCAGCATTTTGGGTGCAATCCCACAGCAGCCATATCAGTGACTATAGTAGCCAAATGGCAGCACTTCTGCAATTCAGCAAATCGTGGGCACTTTGCGATTCCTTGCAAAACGCCCATAGCGGGTCCCAGACATCATGAAAAATACAGGAGCCCTTTTATACTAGTGCAATGCGATTTGCTGCGACTTTGCCTGATCACAAAAGTCCTGCATGCTGCCTTTTTTGTAGCATGTGTGGAGGGAGGAAAAAGTGACTTTTAATTATAAATTCTCATAACTGGGCGTGTTGCTGGGGCAGGCCCGGATTTACCTCACAGGAGCCTATAGGCACAGATGTCCTGGCACCCTAGATTTCGGACTCCATGAACCTACAAACACCAGCCAAACCGCACCGCAAGTGTGCTGTTGGCAGACCCACTCTCCCTGACACCCTCTCCCTTACTTCCCTTGCTCATCATAGGTAGCCACATATGCCGCTTAGCATTAGGTAGACAGAAGTACCCTGAATATTAAATAGCTAGAGGTGCGGCCAAGTATTAGGTAGCTATAGGAACCTCAATATTAAGTAGTTAAAGGTGCCCCCAAGTATTTGGTAGCTAGAGGAACCTCAGTATTAAGTAGAGGTGCCCCTGACTGAAGGGAGCAGTCATTCTGGTCAGTGGAAGTCCGAGAGCTGGGCGAGCAACCTCTCATTTACACTCTCATCACGACTCTGCATTGGGAAGGAGGGAGGGAGGCACTTAAGGAGGGGAGTGGACCACCTTTCTATCATCAAGCACCTGTAGGCACGTGACTACAGTGCCTTATATTAACCAGCACTCTCTTTCCTAATCCTAGATAACACTGTTTAGTTATCTCTGAGCTGATAAAAATGCTATACAGTTGTAACAGAATGAAAGCAAAGCACTCTCCTACCCCTAGGGAATTCAATGGCAAGACTAATGAATTAACAAGTGAGAAAATAAACATTTTACGAGCAGATAAATGTAACAATTAGGTAGTGTATACAATGTGTTACTAATACATTATCAAAACAAAAGAACTATTTAAATAAACCGGGGAGATAAGGTGCGTACACACGCACTGCAAAAGGAAATGACGGGACCTTCCCGCTGAGCGGTCTTTAGCCGACAATATGCGCGTGTGTACTCGCTGTCCGCGGGCTGATAAGGCTGTTTCTGAACGATCCGCTCAGCTTGTGTGTACGCACCTTAAAATACACAAAATGTACGCACCACAAATAAAATGTGTGGGTTTAATGTACAATTGGACTGTTTACATTAAAGCTATAATGTATGAAAGTGGATAAATTGTGTATTTTTTCACTTTTTTCCCTATTTTCATTTTAAAATGTATAAAAAAATAAGGTAATTACTGAAAACAACTATAAGTCACAAAAAGCCTAATTTGTCCTGAAAAAAACAATATATAGATCATTTAGTTGTGATAGTTATTGCCAAAGTAATCAGAACTGAACTGAACTGTGAAAATGACCAGGGACGTGAAGTGGTTAAATTCGACCCTGCGCTGGGGGATGTTCTTTGCCTAAATATTTTCGCACTGAAGGGTGTCCCTTTTTCCCATGTCATATAACTGGGAGGTTTTCCTGTAAAAGGGAATGATGGGCTCAGATTAGGGTGCCCACTGCCCATACATTACTTGATACTGCAGTCCGATCGACCTTCATAGTTACATAGTTACATAGTTACATAGTTATTTTGGTTGAAAAAAGACATACGTCCATCGAGTTCAACCAGTATAACTTTACTGGATTAGATAACTTTACTGGATCGAAAGAAACTAGGTGATGCAACACGGTCACCTTATCGATCTTTAGATCAATTTCTAGCTGAAATCCGTCGACAGGATCGACCAGGAATGCTGGAAAAACTCGGTCACAGGGGCTTGATCGGGTGAATGGAAGTAATGGCGTTCGATATCACAATAACCGGCAGACCTTGGCAATAACTGTCAGACCTTGGCCGGTGTCCCCCAAGTGAATATGTGGCCTTTCTGTACCTGTGTGAAGTGTTGGAGGCTCACCTGTCTGCCACCGCAAATCCTGTATCACAGCAAGTGCCTTTACCACATGTCACCAAGCACACGTAGCAACATCACTACATGTGCCTGGTGTCACATGGTACAGGTGCTCACAGTGATGACAGACACAAGAGGAGGCCAGGATTTGTGTCGGTGAACGGGTAACCCTTCAACACTGCACACGTGGGGGGGGAGGGGGGGGTGCGGGAGGGGGGGGGTACATATACACTTGGGGAGGGGAAGCAAATGATTTCCAGTAGATTATGTGTTGAAATCTATTGGAAATCAATGTGCGATGGATGAGTATGCAATAAATCTCTCTCTGACCAGGTTTGATCAGAGAGGCATCTACCTATAGGTCAATCTGGCCATACATTGAGAGATTTATTGCCACCTTAAAGCTATTTCCTCTGTGTCTGCCAGTACTGGCCAAATCACAGATCACATTGTACCGAGGAACCCTGGAATATGCTGCCAACACATCTCCCCTGCAAGCCAAACCTCTGTAGTGTCCTAAATCCATTCCTCATAGACCAGCTATGAAGCCCATTTCCATATTCTCTCTGAGGCCTGGGACCCACTAGCAGTGGTTTTCTAAGCACTTGTGATTTAAAAGCTCTTTGCAATGTAATGCTATGTGTGTGATTCAACTTAAAGACCAAGAATTGAACGTCATCCCAGTCAGAAGCTGATATCCCCTTTCCCATGAAAAATCTATTCCTTTTCACAAACGGATCATCAGGGGGCTCTGTATGGGTGATATTGTGGTGAAACCCCTCTCACAGTGTGATGTCAGTTTCCTGTCTGTGAACCTCATTGCAGTGTGGGATACAACAGCTGTTTACATCTGGGTCCAACTGCCAAATAAGCAAGCAGCATCCCCTTCCACTGACATCACCTGCCAGAAAACACTGACTAAATCTTTTATACATAATTATTGTAAAAATGACGCACTTTTTTATTACATTATTTTCACCGGAGTTCCTCTTTAAAGCGGAATGAAACCCAGCATTTCTTCTTTGCTCTAATAGATTATTTACAGCATATTATATACAACCAGCATTTTTGTTTTTACTAGAACAGCATTCAAAGTGTTAAACACAGGCCTTAGAAGTTCCCCTGCAGGGAAAACTGGACAATCCGAACTAAAGATAATGTTATCTTGTGTTTCATTGTATCAAGTGAGATATGTAAACAGACCCTTCTCTGACACTGCAAACTCTCCTGTAGACAGTGAGACAATCAGAAAGAACCAGAAAGCATTTCTGCTTATGTTAGAAGATGAATAAAGCAGTTATGAATAAAGTACAAAGTCAGCTTTCAGAGCAAAAAAAAGTGTACTTTGGGAACGTATAATTTCTAAATGGATAATAATACCTATGCACAAAACCAAATATGATAACCATATGGCATATAAAAAGTAGGAAAGCATGTTTTTATTTAACATTATGTCAGGGTTTTATACCGCTTTAAGAGATGTGATAAAAAAACAACAAAACCCAAACCCACAGCATTATTTTAACAAGAGCTTTCCAAATCACAAGTGCTTAGAAATGTGCTGCTAGTGGGTCCCAGGCCTAACTCTGATTTTAGTGATTCTGAGCATGGCATAATTATTGGTGGCAAAATACCTAATCCTAATTTAAATATTTAGCTGATGATCTTGCCCTATGGAGGATGGAAATGTCTTATTGATGGGAGAGATTAAAGGAAAATGGCTAGACAGGGTAAGCTGATGAAAAGGCCACCTCAAAAAGTACCTCAAATTACCTCTATGTACAACTTATGGTTATCTGAAGCATCTCAGAGTGCACAGCACATGGCATCAGTTTGGTTTCCTTTCCTCCCAGACAGGAACAGAAAGCTGAGTTTGCAGTGGGCGCAGGATTGCCAACACTGGACACCTGAACACTAGAGAAATATATCCAGGGCTGGTGAATCTTGATTTCTGCAGAGACACAGATAGGGTGGTCAACAGAGCTGGATAATCTGCAAGGCAACTTAGGCAAGTGCCTATGGCTTATTCGGTGTAATCAGTGGCGCCTCCAGCTTCAGATTTTTGGGGGGGCTCAAAAGGGGCACAATGGCCGGCAGACGGGGCTTAGGGGGAAATGTGCAAAAATGGGCGTGGTCATGTCATGTGGGCGGGGCTAACTGAATGTAGTTATACCAACTAATGTAGTTACATAACAAAAAAAATATGAATAAAAATGCACATAATGACAGACAGCGTTTCACCACATAAGAGACCGTTTCAACAGTAAATGCACATAATGACAGACATCCTTTCACGAGTAAATACATGTAATGAGAGACAGCATTTCACCAGTTAATGCACATAACGACAGACAGCGTTTCCCCAGTAAATGCATGTAATGAGAGACAGTGTTTTACCAGTAAATGCACATATTGACAGGCAGCCTTTCACCGGTAAATGCATGTAATGAGAGACAGCGTTTCACCAGTAAATGCACGTAATGACAGACAGCCTTTCACCAGTAAATGCACATAATGACAGACAGACAGTGCCAACCAGGAATTACTGTGTCCCCAGGGTCAAGTATAGCCAGGTGTATTACTGCAGCCAAATAGATCAGCAGGGCCGCCAGGCAACTAGTATTGTTTAAAAGGAAATAAACCCTCACCCCGGGTTCACTTTAAGTTAGTTAGCTCCGCCCTCATCCGGTCATTGCCACGCCCATTTTTTTGCCACGCCGCAGGTTCTATCCACACCCATTTCTTGCCGCGGCGCGCTTAGCGCGCCCCAGGTTGTAGCAACGCCCATATTTTGACGCGACGCGCGTCGTAGGGGGCCCACAATTACAATTTTGCACAGGGGCCCACTGCTGGCTGTGTCCGCCACTGGAGCGAATATAGGAGAATCTAGCATACACACCTATGAAATTGTTTTACATTTAGTTTATTTTTCAATCGTATTTCTGATTGTTTTTTCAAATGGATATTGATCGAAAGGACATATGCAAAGAATGATGGCTGGTATTTCGGTTGATATTTTCCAGCCTGTCTGATCTGTTTCCAATCGGAAAAAAGATTGATTGGGATCTATTGCTGGCAATCAATAGGCTGTATATTTTTTGCCCAATTGGATATGAAGACATAACAACAAAAGTTAGATTGTCACCTAAACAACTTTTAGTTTTTAAAAGTTTTATTGAATAAAGTCATTTTATAAAACAACAAGAATTGCAATGAGTATCCCCAATAGGGAAAGGTCTCAAGGTACATCTTACAAAATCAAGAGCAATTGTACAAAGAAACATTGGTCATATTAAATACAAGATGCAACAGGATTATATGAAGTCGACCTGAAGGGGTGTGAAAGGTAACTCTAGTGAGAGAGTGGCTTGTTGCCATTGTCTGGTCATGTGTAGTCTGGCAGCATTAGCTATATAAAAACACACGATTGGTTCACACGATGGCCAGGGGCCCCGGACCTCTCTCACTGGCCGGGGCCCCAAGGCCAACACGTGATACCTGGAGGGGAGTGCAGGTGTGTTTTTAAATGTTTTCTTTCAGCTCTAGGACATGGCGGACAGGTGAGCGGTTAGGGAGGGACCCCTGTGGGAGGGATGCCTGCACGGGGCGGTCCTGCTAGCGACGCAATCTTGCGATGGCGTCCAACTGAAGCCTCCCACCTGAATGCTAATGGCTGCTAGATGTGGTATGGCAGGTAAAGGGTGTATGACAGTGCATCCTGATTGGCTGACGAGCACCTGCTGACCAATTTCAAATGTAGCTGGATGCATGTACTGCTGTGTTCTATTGCTTGTGTGTGTTGAATTTAGCATTCAGTATGGAGGCAGTGTTGGTGGGTTTTCTGGATGTGAGAGGTCCAGAGCCTGGGTGTGAGAGGTCCAGGCCCACCTGCACTCCCCTCCAGGTATCACGTGTTGGCCTTGGGGCCCCGGCCAGTGAGAGAGGTCCGGGGCCCCTGGCCATCGTGTGAACCAATCGTGTGTTTTTAAACGTTTTCTTTTAGCTCTAGGACATGGCGGACAGATGAGCGGTTAGGGAGGGACCCCTGTGGGAGGGATGCCTGCACGGGGCGGTCCTGCTAGCGACGCAATCTTGCGATGGCGTCCAACTGAAGCCTCCCACCTGAATGCTAATGGCTGCTAGATGTGGTATGGCAGGTAAAGGGTGTATGACAGTGCATCCTGATTGGCTGACGAGCACCTGCTGACCAATTTCAAATGTAGCTGGATGCATGCACTGCTGTGTTCTATTGCTTGTGTGTGTTGAGCATTAGCTATATGTTGGGCTAACCTATGGTGTGGAAACTTCCAACCCCATAGCTTATTACTCAGCAGATGCATTAGGGTCTGGATTTAGTGATCGGTCTATCACCATGCTTATTATGAGTGTCGTTACCACTGAGTGATCAGAAGCATTTAGCCACTGGGCAAAACCACCAGACATGGGTGAAATTTCCCACTTAATTACTGTTCCTGAAACAGATATTGGTATTTATTGTGAGAGATTGCGTGAAGATCTGGGGAGGACTGCCCTGGTCGATCAAACTCTCACCATGCATTGCTGTCATTGAGGTAGCAGAGATAGGCATAAGTTCCACTGGGATGCCATCCATTTCCAGGTGTCAGCTCCTCCAGTGTGTGGCTGACGCTTTGTTGGAAGATGAGGAGAAAGAGGGAACCCTGACGATAGTGTACCGCGGCCTTCTGCAGTGAGAATGTTACAGGACTCGGCATTTTCTGGCATTGAGTGATTGATGGCACCTGGTCATGAAGCAGTTGCACTGTGGCCAAGACTCATGGGAGGGCTGAAAGATTTCTTGCGGCCTCTAGAAGCAAGTCACAGACCTCCTCAAACTGTAGCTTTAGGATAACAATTTGCACCCTGGATAGGGCCTTGTGAATGCGCACGATGTGGAATGACACCTGGTCCATCTGAGGCAGGAGGGCACAAAATAGGTTAAGGGCCATAGGTTTTACATCGTCCACCGACTCCAGTAGGCCTCTGATCTAGATGTTGCCCCTCCAGCTCTGGTTTTCCACATCCTCGAGCTTAGGTTCCAGGGTGGATATTTTTGTGGTTTGCTTGTTGATTAGGGCCTTGTCTGATTCCAAGGCATCAGTGATAGAATCTAATTGCTGTTCGAGATCAGCCACATGGCAACCCAGCTCGCGTACATGCTGAGAGATCCCGCACCACTTCCCAGTTCCCAGCGGAAGACTTACTTTAGCGGCAACAAGGGTCTCCTGGGATAAGGGCTAAGGAATCGAGCACTCCATGTACTGACACTGTGTGAAGATCTGAGGGATCTGTTTATCAGGGGTGGAAAGCCCTCTCTGCGGATCATCCTGTCTGTCGGCCATTTTCCTTCTGATGGAGGGCGGCAGAGGTTTTGGCGCTGAACTCACTGCGGGGTCTGTTGAGTAACCTCCTTTGTTCTTCTTTTTACCCCCGAACATGTCTCCGATCAATTTGTGTAGGTTTGGGGGCAGTAGGATTGCTGGCAAAAGTCCTAATTAGATTATGCAGCCATTCAAGTACGCAACGCACATATGCCCCATTTAAACAACATTTGTTGTTATATTTTTGGATTATACTCACAGTCAATGAGTGTTGCCCATTAGGAATGAGCTTGGTGCTTTGGGCAACAATGCGGTGCACGATTGGTGTACAGACACATCTTAGGGTTACAGCCAAGGGATGCATCTGTTTCTATGGATAAGGGAGGAGGGTGTGGCCGATGGTGATATGGTTTCCAGTGGGCAAGGTGAGGAGGGGAACAACGGGTCACGCATCATTCAGTCATCACTGTTGCTAGAGATTTGGAGTTCCATTTGGTACAAGGGAAAGGGGATGGTTTTATCCATCTGCAGGTTTTCCAAGTGAGTTAGAGAAATCCTCTTAATACTGCAGAAATTACAGCTTTTTTCAAGAGTTCAATAACATTCATGAGTTTACTTTGTCATATCACCAACACAACTGGACAAAGCATCTCTACCATTATATACGAGGTGCATATACAACTTGTGTAGTGTGTAAAGGATAACAAATGTACTACGCCCAAACTGTTTCCTTTTTGCGACACAATCTACCAGAGCTAATTAAGTTAATGCCACATAAATCAGCAAGCAAAGATCACATTGTGGGTGCTCAGTATATCCTCCTCAATATTTAATTTCGAAGCTAAGTTTTCTAATATATTTTCTGGTCATCTGCCAAATCAATGTTAATCAACAATGTATTGAAAACCTTCTACAATCCAGTCATATTTTGATTGAGAATAAAAGTGGAACTGAGCTCTGCAAAACTAAGTGACAAATGTAACATGATGAGCAAAATGTATAGCAAATGCCAAGCCACAAAAGGGTGAAAGAGCCCTGCCTTTGCATGTATAAAACCTAAAGGAATGGGTAGGAAATAAGAGGTTGGGTAATATACAATATGTGTACATAGAGAAAGTATGTTTTTGGGTTATATTTAGTAAGGAGCACCACTTGGCCAGAGGTTGAAGGGGAATGGCCTATGTCAGAGCATCAGCTTGTTGGAAAAAGTTTGAGTTTTGAGGGCGCACTTACAGATTTCAAAAGTTGGAGAGTCACAAATTTGTTTTAGAAGGTGATTCTAGAGGAGGGGTGATTCTCATGAGATATCTTGAATGCAAGGAGGTGATTCTAGAGTATTTTTGAAATCCCACAGGTAAGATGGCTTCCAAGTCACATTTTAGTGGTAGGACCCCTTTTGACTCTGAATGGACCTCATCATGGTGAAAGGGTCCATTATGGAGTGCCTTTGTATGCAAAACATTTTGAAAGCGAGCATTCTTTATTAGTGCAGCTATGAGAATGTTGGCCGAAAACGGAGCTGGGAGCAGCCAGCAGAGCTCAGTAAGGTTAGCCGTGTTTTTGCTCTACTGAGAAGAACATGGCACTGGAGCAGTTCATTCTTACTAACATTTGGATTGCAGTAGAACATTTCAGGTATACTGTTTTTTGAATTTGTATTTGAATATGTACTTTGTGTTATTTAACGTCGAAAAATTATATTCTGTGGCAACAAAATTAAACCTGTCCCCCCGTGTTTATGTGGAAAAATCAGAGTTCATGTTGTCTTGTTAAAACATAACAGCTTCTTACTGAAATGTAGTGACACTTAGTGGCTGCAGTGGGAGTGTGGGAGAGACCAGAAGGTGAAAGAGGTAAGTCCTCTGGGATCCAGTTGTGTCTGGTCAGGATCAAATAAGAGAACGTCTTATAAAGCTGGGTATTGTTACAGCAAAGAGATTAATTATAAAAAAGTGGAAAGACTCAGATCCTCCCGCAATGTTAGAATGGTTAGAGGAAATGGTGCCTCAGTTAGGGGATGATGAGGAAAGGGAGTGGTACGATGATGGAAGTTGTCAAAAAAGCCAGGACAGGAGAAAAGCAGTGAGACATCTTTGGGATGACCTTAACACATCTCAAAGGGAAAACCTTAGAGATCTTAGTATAAGGGGTGGATAGAGAGAGCAAAGTAGATGGATTGAATGAGGTAGAGGGTGGTGGCTGAGATAAGGATGTTAAGGGGTGTGTCTGAGACGGTATGAAAGAAGGCTAGGATGGGTGATGTAAGGTGAATGAGTATTGGTGTGCTTCTTTTTTGTTTGTTTTTTCTCTTTGGAATGTGAATTAAGAGGCTATAAATTATTGATAACACTACACCGAATTTTGCATGTGTATTAACAAGTTGTAAACTATTACGTAAAATTAAAAATTACTTATAGAATGCAAACCATGATGCTACAATTTCCCAACATAGGGAGAGCTTTGATGAAGCCAAACTCAAAGTTGGGACAAGGCATTCTTATGTAGCTGAGTGCTTGCAAAAAAGAAAAAAAAGGGAAGAAGTAAAAAAAAAAAAGAAAGAAAGAAAGAGGTAAGCCCTAAACATCGTTGCTGTTGCACTGATTTGAGGGTCTGAATTGACCACAGCCAGGAGAGAATAGAAGGGGGAGGCTGATGGAGGAGGAAGCGCCCAAATCCCCACCACCCGCTATTACAGGGCTGCTGTCCTGTAGTTATGTCACTAGTGGTAAGCCTAAGAGTAGTCCAGACCCTCCTCAACCCTGCTGCTGCTGCTGCTCAGGACCCTAATCTTTTTGTGGCCATTTTCCCAACTGAGTATGATATCCCCTGTGCTGGGTATGCAGAAGTATGGCTCATGCTTGCCCAGTAGAACAAAGCTGACTTTTGCACGGAGAAAGCAGCAATGCATGAATGGCTTCATTCAACTGGGCATGCGCAGACCACATTTGCGCTTGCCCAGTACAGAGAAACCAATACTTGTATGGGAACATGTTTATGAGATCATATTCAACAAGCTCTTGTTGTATATGCTTAGAGGGATCCAGTGCTGGAAAAGTGGATTGGGAAGGATGAGGGGTGCATGTATTTTTTAATCTTTACTTCACTTCAGGGAAACCTTAAATACAATTAGCATATTTACTTAACATATTACACTTTTTACTATTTCATTTAGTATAATGTTTTATCCATGTAAACTAAAGGTGACCACTAAGGCCAGATGACAATGCAGACACCAAGTCTGGGGTCAGCTCTGAGTGTGCTATGCATTTGTGTATTTAGTTATTTGCAAAGAAGATGCAGACTGGGCACTGTCTCACCACTAGTTTATTGCCTCCATCAACATTATAGCCATCAAAATGTGCTTCAAACGTACGTCCGCATGTGCACCGGCTGGTCAGTGGAGTGGCAGGTGGAATGAGATGGGTGCAAAGAATCACACAAAGTTATTTGCAAAGAAGATGCAGACTGGGTATTGTCTCACCACTAGTTTGTTGCTTCCACCAACATTACAGCCATCAAAATGTGCTTCAAACGTACATCCGCATGTGCACTGGCTGGTCAGTGGAGTGGCAGGTGGAATGAGATGGGTGCAGAGGTGACAGGACTGACACTACAGCCGTTTCATGCTGTACAGCACTTGCTCACCTGCTTGTACGGGCTCCAGGAACCCAAGCATGTGAGCAAGAGCTGTATAGTATGAAACGGCTGTAGTGTCAGTCCTGTCACCCCTGCAATACCTCATTCCACCTACCACTCCACTGACCAGCCCATGCACATGCGGACGTACGTTTGAAGCACATTTTGATGGCTGTAATGTTGGTGGAAGCAACAAACTAGTGGTGAGACAATACCCAGTCTGCATCTTCTTTGCAAATAACTTTGTGTGATTCTTTGCTCCCCACTACTGTGAGCATGTCTCTTTATAGCTTGATTTAAAGGAGAAGACAGGTGAGATACAAATTTTATTGCCTATGGATGGGGCAACCTAATTTTGATACCCCATGCCGGGTTTTCTATGAACTGTGTATTTGTTTATTAAGCGCTCCACACATATGGTAGATCAGTACTACACAAGCCATTTTGTAATTTAATTTTATCAAAGAAAACCTTTCCATTTCAATTTGCAGAAGCTATGATTTGGAAAATGTCCGTGTAGCCTTGGTGACAGTACTTTGATGTACGGACCATGTATATGTAGTATTACATTACATGTAGAGGCTGAGCCGCTGAAGTACTACTTAGTGATTGTATTTTATGGTCTCTCAGCGGTAAACAAGAGACTCTCAACTATATAGTGTAGTTGACTCGGCTGAAAAGAAGAGCTCTATCCATTATGTTTCCAGTGAAAAGACCATTCATAATGATCAATTTACAAAGAATGTCTCCAATAGTATAGCATACAGTACATAATAGCTCTCTCAAGTATATGTAGGCCTTATCTCAGAAGTTATTTACAACAGTTGGTATAAAATCATGATACGGAACATCCACCCCTTTTCAAGCTGACCAGAATACTGAAAATCTCCCTTCAGTTCAGCCTATTAATTTAATTGTGTTGCAATGGCAGATATTCACATTTGCTTTGCTTCTGGGGTGCTGACCAATCAGATTAGAAAAAGTACGTCTACAAAATGGCAATATAACCAGAACAAAAGCTGGGTTGTATGGATGGAAAAAAATGCCGATTACCTATTCTTTGGAAACTTAGATTTCTGCCAAAGGCGATTACTGAGTCCATGGATTTCCGACTTCTGATTTCCATGGAGTCTTTTAATTTGTTTTTTTGACATTTTTTTGTGTTCTCTGATTAGCCAAATACCTCTGAGTAGAGATGGCCCGAACGGTTCGCCGGCGAACGGTTCCCAGCGAACTTCCAGGGTTTCCGATCGCGGAGAACCGCAAACTTTTCCGGAAGTTCGGTTCGCCCCCATAGTGCACCATTAGGGTAAACTTTGACCCTCTACATCACAGTCAGCAGGCACATTGTAGCCAGTCAGGCTACACTCCCTCCTGGAGCCACTCCTCCCCTTAGAAAAGGCAGGCCTCGCCGGCATTATACTCACTCCTGTGCCTGCAGTAAATAGAGAAGGGACAGCTGGTGCAGTGCAGACTCTCATAGGGAAAGATTAGTTAGGATCTTGTAGGCTTGTTAGCTTGCTCCTTGCTGATTCTTATTGTTAAAATAGCAACCCACAACAGCTCTTTTGAGAGCTAATCTTGTCCTTGTGATCTATTTTTTTTTCTGTGTGTCCCACTGACACGTGTGTTGCATAGACAGCCTTGATAATCCATACTGTGTGTGCCACTGCCAGGCCCAGCACATTCAGTGACTACCTGTGTGTGTGTGACAGGTGCACATTGTAATACCCATTACTGCATATACCTACCTACCTGTTGTTCACAGTGCACCCACCCACCTACCTAAGTGAGTTGAGCCACGCAGTGTCACTGTGCCTGTCCGCTACCTGTCTGTGTGTGACAGGTGCATATTGTAATACCCATTACTGCATATACCTACCTACCTACCTGTTGTTCACAGTGCACCCACCTACCTATGTGAGTTGAGCGCATGTTGTGTCACTGTGCCTGTCCGCTACCTGTCTGTGTGTGACAGGTGCACATTTTATTACCCATCACTGCATATACCTACCTGTTGTGTTCAGTGCACCCACCTACCTACGTGAGTACACGCAATGTGATATACCACTCCGTGCATACCTGTTAACTGCACCTGTGTGACTGCACATTGTATTAGTCAAGTCAGTGCATACCTTTCACTTCATCCCCCCCAATATGGACAAAACAAAAGGCAGAGGCAGGCCACCTGGCAGATCTGTTCAAGGTCGCGCTGTTGTGATTTTGTGCGGCCCGCGACCAGTACAGTGTTCAGAAGAAGGCACATGCCATCAACCTCCAATATCATCAGGACATAGTGACTATTTAATACAGAACACCTCATCTTTCTCAGCTTCCGCACGGAAGCGTGACATATCTTCCTCCTCCTGCTCTGATTCTGGCACCTCACTTAACACTCAGTCGGCCTCCACCACCAAAGTGCCATCACCCCAGGGCTCAGCGGTGTGGACATTTTTTAGTGTGTCTGCCTCAGTTGAGAGCAATGCCATCTGTACTCTCTGCCACAAAAAATTGAGCCGTGGAAAGACCAAGACCCGTGTAGAGACAACTACCTTACGAAGGCACATGATTACAAAGCACAAACTGCAATGGGATGACCACCTGAGGTAAAGCAGCACACAAAAGCAAAGCCACACACCGCAGTGGAAGATACCAGGCTGCAATTTTTTCTCAAAAAAGGCGATACCTAAACTGTACCGTGATGTTAAAAGGCAAGTGGTGACATCTCTCGACCACCCTCCCCACCGCCAGGCTCAATACCCCCTTTCTGCCCACTACTCCTCCAGCTCGGCGGGCGGCCCCCCACCCACGGATAGGCGGGTGCCGCCCCCCCCAGATGTGCCACCTGGGGCAAATGTTTCACCCCGCCTCATGAGCGGGCCGGCCCTGCATGTGGAGCCTAGTACAGGCTACTTTCCTTTGTAGTGCAGATCAGAGAGGGCCATTTCACTGCAAAGCTAGGGAGAGTGGAGAATGTTAAGTACTGCCTGCAGAGGTATCGGAGCCACTCACAGGAAGTGAGTGGTTGCCTCTATTCAGTGGCGGCTGCAACTTTTAAAGATCCCTGGATACTGTACAAGCAATTTGTCCAGCCTGGCTATGCAGCCCTAAGGTATACTTAACCTTGTAGTCCACCAAATGTGCAAGTGCTTGTACTGTACCTCCAATGGGAGGACAGAGTTGCTCATTTGCAGAAGAGAATGTACCAGAGCATGCTGGGCCATTTATAGAACAATTTCTGATACAGTAAACCACTTTTCCCGGTCTCTTGGAGTTTACTATAACGAGATTATACTGTATTTAATACTGTATTGTAGACAGCTAAAAAGCTGTCAAGAATTGTGCATCAATACCTAGTGAAAAATGTTATACTTCGTTTTGTACATATTGATCTATTTATGTGCATAAAAAGAAAAGAAAATTGTGTATCCTTCTCATTACTAGTATTGTTCTACTTGTCTACTCTGAAGCTCTTCTGATCAGCTAAAAAGCAAAACTTTAGTAAGTCATGAGATAAAAGAAAGCAAGCAAAAAATTAAAAACAAGAGATAAAACATGCATTGCAAGCACTGAAGAGGTATAATGCTTCAGGCTTCTTATCTCATTTATAAGTAAATGTTACAATAATAGTTTCTCACTAAAAATAAATTATCATTTTCCATTAAAACACATGATAAGTATGCCAGAATTGTGACTTTGCAGCAACTTCTTGCTTTCGTTTTTGTTTTTTAATTTTGGGATAAAGGGTTTTATTTTATAATATCAGATATGTACAGTACATGTATTATACAATGGGTTGTGTTTGCTATCCATGATCAGTATGTCTGAGTGAATACATTCACACAACAAAGTGAGCATAGTACCCCACCCTTAAGTAACTTATGTGCACATATTAATATTTTATCTTTAAACTGTATGTAAAGACAAAGCAGAGTTAACTGAACAAAAGAACTATAAACAATAGACTTTACAATGAAATATTAAACACAAAAATAACACCTATGGCTTTTCTTCCTATGAAATAAGTAATTACACCCTTGGCACTGATATCAATATCTGCAGAAACAACCAAAAGGGATTTTAAAGAGAATCTGTACTCTAAAATTCTTACAATAAAAAGCATACCACTCTATTCATTATGTTCTCCTGGGCCCCTCTGTGCTGTTTCTGCTACTCCCTGCTGCAATCCTGGCTTGTAATTGCCATTTTTAGGCAGTGTTTACAAACAAAAGACATGGCTTCTAACTAGAGTGTGATAGGCTTGAGAGTAGCTCAGTCTCTGACTCATACAGAGCTTGGAGAGGGTGTGTATAGCTTCTGCCAATGACAAGCAGTGCAGCACATTCCACACATTCCAGCCTCAGTCGACAGAGTTGACAGAAGAGAGAAGATTAGATCATATAACAGAGATAACACAGCCACTGTGCAACTAGAAAAGGCTGCACTAACACAGACCACATTAGAACAGGTATAGGAACTTATAGGATAGAAGAAATAAGGCTGAAAATTTTGTTACATAGTCTCTTTAATTTCCCCACGCCTCCATGCAGATTGTTTTTGCTGCGTGATATGGTCTTTCTTGCATGCGTGTGTGTTCAGTCGCTAATCGTTGGTGATTCTTTGCAACCCCATGGACCACAGCGGGCCAGACCCCTCTGTCCTCTATTGCCTCTTGAAGCTTGTCAAAGCTTGTTCTTACATGTCTAAGGCCTTTCACATCTGAAACAGGTAAAAAGGGTGGTAGAACTGAGCCAAGTGGGATATGGAGGCTGCCACATTTAGGGCCTGTTTCCACTACACGCAGATTGGATGCAGAAAAACTGACTCCAATGAATGCCTCTGGGAAAATCTGCATCAGAAAAATTGCGCTTAGTGGAAACAGGCCCATAGGCTTTTATTGGAGTCAGTTTTTCCGCATCCATTCTGCATCCAATCTGCATCCAATCTGTGTGTAGTGGAAACAGGCCCTTAATTCCTTTTAAACAATACCAGTTGCCTGGCTTCCTGGTGATCTCTTTGGATGCAGTAGAATCTAGATTACATACACGAAATAAGAATGCAACTAATTCAGTCAAATGTCCGTTACCATCAGGCCCGGCCCTAGACTTTTTGCCGCCTGAGGCAATTTTCAAAGAAATCGCCGCCGCCCCCCACCCAAGCCGTGGGTGTGGGGGGCCGCCCGAGCTGGAGGGGACAGCGGGCAGGAAGGGGGTATTGGGCCTAGCGACGGGGAGGGGGGTCGCACGCTGACCTGGAAAGAGGAAGAGGTGAGTAATCCCCGCCCGTTGCCTCTTACAAATAGCTGCAGCCAGCACGGACCTTGTTAAAGCTGGAGGGGAGCGGAGGACGGGGGACCCAGGCGAGGGAGGGGGGGGGTCCGACCCCCCTCCCCGCCGCTAGGCCCAATACCCCCTTCCTGCCCGCTGTCCCCTCCAGCTCGGGCGGCCCCCCCCACACACGGACGGGCGGGTGCCGCCCCCCCAGAAGTGCCGCCTGAGGCAAAACTTTCACCCCGCCTCATGGGCGGGCCGGCCCTGGTTACCATGAAGTCCATTTCTGCATTTAGGTTCCCATACATCTTATAGCTATTAAGAAAACACATTGTGCAAGCTGACAATATTGAAAAAAGAAAACATTTTGTGAAACTGAGGTTCATTTTACAGTATTAGAAGAGTAAAGCCTTAAAGGACCGCTATCGCAAAAAATAGTAAGTTTACAATACATGTAAATCCGAAGACATAACAACAAAAGTTGTTTAGGTGATACCTTTAATGATTAACTGGACAAGATTTCTTTGCAAGTTTTTGCAACTTTAAGATTCTTCTTCAGGCCTGTTTCACAACTGGATCAGAACCAGCCAATACATGTAAACACACGCAAATAAGAAGTGAGTTTCTTCCACATTAAAATGAGTCATGAATTACTTTTCTCCCATCTTGCTGTCACTTACAGTAGGTACTAGAAATGTGACAGACCCGACAGGTTTTGTTCTAGTCCATCTCTTCGTGGGGGTTTCTTATCATGGCCTTTATTCCTTGAAAAGGATTTACAGTATATAAAGATGCTGACAAGCCTTCCTGCTTGCTGCCCACTGTACACTTTTTTAGCAGTTGGACGGAGCAACTGCCATTCACTAAGTGCTTTTGAAAATAAAGAAAACCCTGAGAATCCCCCATGAGGAGATGGACTAATCCAAAACCTGTCAGTTCTGTCAGATTTCTACTACCTACTGAAAGTGACAGCAAGATAGTAGAAAAGTAATTTATGGCTCATTTTACTGTGGAAGGAATGTACTTACATTAATTTTAAATTTTACAATTTTTGCGGTAGCGGTCCTCTAAGGTTGACTTGTACCCAGTATCAACTTGTATTCCATTATCTATGATAATGTATTAATAGTTTTTACCATGTACTTATATAGTATCACAGAACACAAAATAATAAAGATATCTAGGCTCTGCTGTACTTTATGGTTATATCTTATCACACTGCACTTGCACTTAAAGAGACACTGAAGCGAAAAAATATATATGATATAATGAATTGGTTGTGTACTATGAATAAATACTAGAAGATTAGCAGCAAAGAAAATATTCTCATATTTTTATTTTCAGGTATATAGTGTTTTTTCTAACATTGCATCATTCTATAATATGTGCAGATTACACAACACTCAGCATTCAAAATGAGTCTTTCAGAGCAGTCTGTGAAGTAATGAACTCTCCTCTAGCAGAGGAAAAGTAAACAGTTCAATTACAGTTGAGATAATAAAAGTCAGATAACAGCCCACTCCACAACTAAGTTAGTCGGAGAGCTTAATAGCTTTTTTGCATAGAGATAACAACTGGAGTTTCTCAACTCTTCCTGTACTGGAAACAATTAGACTGATGTATCTGATCTTAATGTTTTTTTTCTTAGCTGTACTACACATAAAAATCATAATATCATCATTTTTTTTCCTCTTCAGTGTCTCTTTAAAGAGAGTCTGAAGCGAGAATAAATCTCGCTTCAGACCTCATAGATAGCAGGGGCACGTGTGCCCCTGCTAAACCGCCGCTATCGCGCGGCTTAACGGGGGTCCCTTCACCCCCAAATCCCCCTCCGTGCAGCGGGGGAGCGCTTCCTGGTTGGGGCAGGGCTAACCGCCGCAGCCGTGCCCCACGCGCGTCTGTCAGCGTGTATCTCCGTCTCTCCCCCGCCCCTCTCAGTCTTCCTTCACTGAGAGGGGCGGGGGAGAGGCGGCGATGCGTGGCTGATAGACGCGACTGGAGGCAGGGCTGCATCCGTTAGCCCTGCCTCCAGGAGCGACCAAGTCTGCGACCAAGTGTTGCAGTGGGGGGTTTAGTCTCTTTAAATCTGAAACATACAAAGTCTACAAGGTACATCTGAGAGGACAACTGGTGGTGGAATGGGAAGACAGATGATGTATAACCTCAGATTAAATTTGGTCTGCATGAACGTGTTGGGCCTGTGTGTGGTAGCATCTGTGTGGAAATGCTGGCAGGAGATGTAAGCCCAGTGATTGGATCTCAGGTGGCAGAAGCAGAGCTGACAGGGTGGGCTAGGCAAAAGGGTGGCAAGCACATGAAAGACAATGCAGGGAATGTAAAGACAGTTACTTGGAGAAGATGGAAACAATGCATTTTGATTGGGCATCTTCCTCTTAGTAATAATATTATAATAACAATAAAAATATACAAGATTTAAAATGAGTGTATAACAGAGGTTTTAAATCCAGTGGACAATAACCACTAACTGGTAAGTTTGAACAAAAATCTAAATTTTAAACATTTAAAAACATTTTGTAATATATATATATATATATATATATATATATATATATATATATATATATATATATATATAATCTGTTTTTGGAAATTATATTAATCCTAATAAATAAACAACATTAAAAAAAATCTTTGTGTTATTTTTCTGTCATGAAAAGTTCATAATAAAGTTAAACTATGAGTAAGGTAACCATCCTTCCACCTGACTACTATTTCAATAATAAAAAATAATGATAATAATATTGGAGCTTCAGTGATGTGATCTTTATAGGCGGATCCATGGCAACAGAAAACCATCAGTCGCATCTGTTGCTAATGCCAGCAAGGGGCGGGTCTTTATGCACAGTAGCCAGCCCTAATGCAATAAAAAGAGTCAAGAAACCTAAAAATAGCTCTCATGTGGACATTTGGCTGCAGTTTCAACATTCAAATAAGGCTGAACTTCATCTTCAGCTTCAGAAGAGAAGGATAAAGATAAGTGACTACATGTTTAATAATGCATCGGCAATACATTTTAAACAATGATCATTCTGAGTTCCTTCCCTAAAAAGCACACTGAAACATCTTAGAACCAGTAGCACATTAGCAGAAAGGCATATTATAAAATATGTAAATATGGAGGAAGAGGGTGTAAAATTACAGACTTGATTAATGTGAGTGAAAACTGGAGCCAAGAATATTTTTATGGCTCCTAAAGGCATGATCTGTTAGCAGAAACTGTCTCCAAATATTTACATCCAGTTAAATAATTGCTAAAAAATTCAAGTTCATGGCTTGAAAATGACAATATACAGTTGCTGAGGTTCAAAGCAAATGAGATGGCGTATTTGGTAACTCGTTTTCTAGTAATATGATTGTAACATTTACCAAATGTTTATTCCTCTAAATACAA
Organism: Hyperolius riggenbachi; assembly: GCF_040937935.1. Lineage (NCBI taxonomy): Eukaryota > Metazoa > Chordata > Amphibia > Anura > Hyperoliidae > Hyperolius > Hyperolius riggenbachi. The sequence continues at coordinate 107,791,423 of NC_090650.1, forward strand.
AGCATACAATTGACACTGTGTGTGAAGGCCTTTGCTATTCTCATTCCCTATACATACAGTGGCTTGCAAAAGTATTCGGCCCCCTTGAAGTTTTCCACATTTTGTCACATTTACTGCCACAAACATGAATTCATTTATTGGAATTCCACCTGAAAGACCAATACAAAGTGGTGCACACGTGAGAAGTGAAATGAAAATCATACATGATTCCAAACATTTTTTTACAAATAAATAACTGCAAAGTGGGGTGTGCCTAATTATTCAGCTCCCTGAGTCAATACTTTGTAGTCCCACCTTTTGATGCAATTACAGCTGCCAGTCCTTTAGGGTATGTCTCTACCAGCTTTGTACATCTAGAGACTGAAGTCCTTGCCCATTCTTCTTTCAAAAACAGCTCCAGCTCAGTCAGATTAGATGGACAGAGTTTTTTGAACAGCAGTTTTTAGATCTTGCCACAGATTCTCGATTGGGTTTAGATCTGGACTTTGATTGGGCCATTCTAACACATGGATATGTTTTGTTTTAAACCATTCCATTGTTGCCCTGGCTTTATGTTTAGGGTTGTTGTCCTACTGGAAGGTGAACCTCTGCCCCAGTATCAAGTTTTGCAGACTCCAAGAGGTTTTCTTCCAAGATTGCCCTGTATTTGGCTCAATCCATCTTCCCATCAACTCTGACCAGCTTCCTTGTCCCTGCTGAAGAGAAGCACCCCCAGAGCATGATGCTGCCACCACCGTGTTTGACAGTGGGGATGGTGTATTCAGAGTGATGTTGTAACGATCGGTGAAGCACAGAGAGGATTTGATTACCAGTGATCTGCAGAATCACTGGGAATACAGATGTATACCAGATTATACGTGATCTGCAGTATCACTGATAATCCGATATACTAGCGAACCTCTGTTCACCTGAGTAGAGTGTAGTGTTAGGTGCAACAATAACACTTAGAGGACTAGGCCTCAGTGCAGCAAGGAGTACTGCACAGATTCCTTCCGCAGACCTGAGCTCTCCAAGACGGGAGGAGTCAGACTGACAGTAGGAAGGACAGACTGAAAGTAACCTTCAGGAGGAAGGATCACTAACAGAGCGAGGAACCGCCTCTAACAGTAAGGTCGGTTCTCAAGGTCAGACAAGCCAGGTCGTACACACACGGACAGATAAAGTACAAGATCAGGAGGCAAAGGCGGAGTCAAAGTACAGGCAGGGTTCAGCAACGGGGTATCAGATATATCGGGGTACAAAATCAGGAGGCAGAAGCAGAGTCAAGGAACAAGCCGGGGTTCGGCAACAGAGTATCAGAAATATCGAGGTACAAGATCAGAGTTCAGGAGGATAGTCAAGGCAGGCAAAAGTCATAACAGATAATCACAATCAAACTAGTACTTTAGCTATCAACAGAATCTAGCTAAGTGTAGGATTACAGCTCCAGCTGGTCCCGGCACACTTGCGGATCTGACTACGGATCTGGGTGCTCCCACATATGTGATCGCACGCCAGACAAAGAGCAAGTGAACAACCAGCAGTATATATACTCTAGGACCTTTCCAGGACCTCCCTAATTGCTGGTCCAATGAGAGCAGTGGAATTTGTCAGCTGACCCAGCTGGTCAGCCGACTCCCTTGTAACTGCTATTTAAACTTTGCCTCTGTGCTCGCGCGCGTGTAAGTCTGAATCTTGGTGGACTATCAGTCCCAGCCACACCAGTACTGTCATGCAATGTATCTAGTGCGGGGGCCGCCTCTGATGCGGATTCCGCCGTTACCAATGCGGATTCCGCCGCACTGCCTATGCGGCATGTGGCGTTTTTTCCGCGTTGTGACGCCATGCTGGACGCGGAAACAGCCGCCTCACCTCGAGAGACGGTGGCTTTTCCGCGTTTCCTTACAGTACCCCCCCGAGGAGTGGACTCCGGACAACTCCTACCAGGTTTCTCGGGGTGTAAGGCATGAAACTTACTCACCAACTCATCCGCATGCATACGGTTCCCAGGTACCCATTGCCTCTCCTCGATGCCATACCCTTTCCAATGTACGAGGTACTGTACCGAGTTTTGTACTTTGCGAGAATCTAATATTTTTTCCACTTCATACTCAGGTTGGGCATCTACCAACACGGGAGGAGGAGGAGTGGGACCCACCTGGACTGCTGGTTTAAGAAGGGACACGTGGAAGGACCTTACCCCCCGCATGCTGGTGGGAAGGTCGACGGTATACGTAACATTATTAATCTTTTTTACTACCGGAAATGGACCGACAAACCTGGGGCCCAATTTATCTGAGGTCTGTTTCAGGGCCAAATGACGTGTGGACACCCAAACCAAGTCTCCTGGCTGGAAGCTCCACTCTACTGAACGTTTCTTGTCAGCTTGACCCTTCTGAGTAAGAAACGCCTTTTGTAAACTATTTCTCACCGTACGCCAAATGTCCTTAAAAGACCTCTGCCAGGCCTCCAGAGCTGGAAACGGGGTGGAGGCCACTGGCGACGGTGAGAACTTGGGCAATCTACCAGACACAACCTGGAATGGAGAGAATCCGGTGGAGGAGCTTTTCAAATTGTTTTGTGCGAACTCCGCGAAGGGCAGAAACTTGACCCGGTCGCTCTGCGTCTCCGCAACATATCACCTCAAAAATTGCTCCAATGACTGGTTGATTCTCTCCGTCTGCCCATTGGTCTGTGGGTGGTAGCCCGATGAGAATGACAGCTTCATGCCCATTTGTTGGCAGAATGCCCTCCAGAATCTAGAAATGAACTGGACTCCCCGATCCGACACTATGTTTTCCGGAATGCCGTGCAGCCGGAACACATGTGTAATAAACAGGTCAGCCAACTCCTGGCCCGAGGGGAGTCCTTTCAAGGGCACGAAATGGGCCATTTTGCTGAAGCGGTCGACTACCACCCAAATGACCGACATACCTTCTGACTTAGGAAGTTCACCCACAAAATCCATGGACAAATGAGTCCATGGCTCACTCGGGGTGGGTAAAGGCTGCAAGGTACCCACAGGTGCCAGCCGGGAGGGTTTACTCTTGGCACAAATCGCACATTCCCTCATGTATTCCTTGCAATCTGCTGCCAAGGACGGCCACCAGGCGCATCTGGCTACCAGATCCTGTGTTCTAGATGCCCCAGGATGCCCAGCATTTTTATGTGCATGGAACATCTCTAGAACCTGGAGACGGAACGGTAGCGGAATGAACAGCACCCCTGCGGGCTTCCCTTCCGGGATGTCTTGTTGAAAGGGAATTGACGTCCCCTTCCAATCCTCCCAAGTCTCAGTTGCGGCTAGTACCAACCTCTGGGGAATAATAGTCTCTGGAATGGAGGGCTGTGCTGTCTCTGACTCGAAGCACCGGGATAAAGCATCCGCCTTGACATTTTTGCTACCCGGGGTGTACGTAATAATGAAAGAAAACCTAGAGAAAAATAATGACCAACGAGCCTGACGAGGGCTCAACCTCTTAGCCCCCTCAATGTACTCTAGGTTCTTGTGGTCAGTGTAGACCGTGACCGTATGCTCCGCTCCCTCTAACCAATGTCGCCATTCCTCGAAAGCTAACTTAATGGCTAAAAGCTCTCTGTTGCCAATATCATAGTTCCTTTCCGCAGGGGAGAACCTACGGGAGAAGTAAGCACAGGGGTGCATTCTACCCTGTAAGCCAGATCGCTGAGACAGCACAGCCCCCACCCCGACCTCTGAGGCATCCACCTCAACAATAAATGGAAAAGATGTATCTACATGTCTGAGGATGGGTGCAGAACAAAATAGGCCCTTCAGGGTGGCAAAAGCCTGTAACGCCTCAGGAGACCAGTGAGTGGTATCTGCCCCTTTCTTGGTGAGACTGGTAAGTGGCGAAATGACCGTAGAGTAACCCTTTATGAACCTCCTATAATAGTTGGCGAAGCCAAGAAACCGCTGAAGACATTTCAAGCCTACCGGCTGAGGCCATTCCAGAACAGCGGAGACCTTGGCAGGATCCATAGACAGGCCTGTGGTGGAAATTATGTATCCCAGAAAAGCGACAGATGTTACTTCGAAGATACACTTTTCTATTTTTGCGTACAATAGGTTCTGCCTTAGCTTGTTCAAAACGAACCTCACATGGGTCCTATGTTCAGAGAGATTGTTGGAAAAAATAAGAATATCGTCTAGGTAGACTAGAACAAATCTCCCCAACACCTCTCTGAAGACCTCGTTGATGAGTTCCTGGAAAACGGCCGGGGCATTACATAACCCGAAGGGCATCACCAGATACTCGTAATGCCCATCCGGTGTATTAAAGGCCGTTTTCCACTCATCGCCCTTTCTTATGCGTACCAGGTTGTACGCACCTCGTAAATCCAGCTTAGAAAAGATCTGGGCGCCCGTGATCTGAGTGAATAAATCGTCTATCAGGGGTAGCGGATAGCGATTCTTTACTGTAATTTTGTTGAGACCGCGGTAATCGATGCAAGGCCGCAGGCCTCCGTCTTTCTTTTTGACGAAAAAGAAGCCTGCCCCAGCAGGCGACCGGGACGGGCGAATGAAACCTTTGGCCAGATTCTCCCTGATGTATTCTTGCATAGCCACTTTTTCGGGTCCTGACAAATTGTACAAATGACCCCGGGGGGGGGGGGGGGGGGTACACAACCAGAACGGAGATCAATGGGACAATCGAAAGGGCGATGTTGAGGTAATTCATCGGCTGCTTTGGGGCAGAATACATCCGAATATTCAGCATACTGGTCTGGTACACCTTCCACCTGAACTCTGGTTTGCCCCAATGTTAACTTCCCCAAACACTGCTGAAAACAATGGGGAGACCAGGAGGTTAACTGGCCCGTGGCCCAGTCTATTTGTGGTGAATGGATCTGCAACCACGGCATGCCTAGGATAATAGTGGAGGTTGACATGTGTAACACAAAAAATTTTAACTGTTCCCCATGCAATACCCCTATGGTGAGCTTCACCACCGGAGTCTGCGACAGAGCACGATTCCGTTGCAGAGGGGAATCGTCCACTGCTGTGACCTGAATGGGGGGTCTCACGGGAGTGAGCGGAAGACCCAACTCCTGAGCAAATTCGAAATTCATAAAATTAGCCGCTGAGCCAGAGTCAATAAAAGCTTCAGTGGATACAGATTTATCCTCCCATGTAACTGTACAAGGGAGAAGCAATTTTTTCTCTTTAAGGGGTGAAATTTGTGTGCCCATGGTGTCACCCCCCACTACTCCTAGGCAAACTCGTTTCCCGACCTGTTAGGGCAGTTTCGCACCCTATGCCCTGCTGCTGCACAATATAGGCACAGCTGTTCCGTCATCCTCCGTAGTGTTGGGCGAACATCTAGATGTTCGGGTTCGGGCCGAACAGGCCGAACATGGCCGCGATGTTCGGGTGTTCGACCCGAACTCCGAACATAATGGAAGTCAATGGGGACCCGAACTTTTGTGGTTTGTAAAGCCTCCTTACATGCTACATACCCCAAATTTACAGGGTATGTGCACCTTGGGAGTGGGTACAAGAGGAAAAAAAAATTTAGCAAAAAGAGCTTATAGTTTTTGAGAAAATCGATTTTAAAGTTTCAAAGGGAAAACTGTCTTTTAAATGCGGGAAATGTCTGTTTTCTTTGCACAGGTAACATGCTTTTTGTCGGCATGCAGTCATAAATGTAATACATATAAGAGGTTCCAGGAAAAGGGACCGGTAATGCTAACCCAGCAGCAGCACACGTGATGGAACAGGAGGAGGGTGGCGCAGGAGGAGAAGGCCACGCTTTGAGACACAACAACCCAGGCCTTGCATGAGGACAAGAAGCGTGCGGATAGCATGCTTTGTACCACCATGCAGTCATAAATGTAATAAAGATAAGTGGTTCAATAAACAGGGACCACGCGGCAACGCTAACCCAGCAGCAGCACACGTGATGGAACAGGAGGAGGCGCAGGAGGAGAAGGCCACGCTTTGTGAGACACAACAACCCAGGCCTTGCATGAGGACAAAAAGCGTGCGGATAGCATGCTTTGTACCGCCATGTAGTCATAAATGTAATAAAGATAAGAGGTTCAATAAACAGGGACCACGCGGCAACGCTAACCCAGCAGCAGCAGCAGCAGCAGCACACGTGATGGAACAGGAGGAGGCGCAGGAGGAGAAGGCCACGCTTTGTGAGACACAACAACCCAGGCCTTGCATGAGGACAAAAAGCGTGCGGATAGCATGCTTTGTACCGCCATGTAGTCATAAATGTAATAAAGATAAGAGGTTCCATAAACAGGGACCGGCAACGGTAACCCAGCAGCAGCAGCAGCAGCAGCAGCACACGTGATGGAACAGGAGGAGGCGCAGGAGGAGAAGGCCACGCTTTGTGAGACACAACAACCCAGGCCTTGCATGAGGACAAAAAGCGTGCGGATAGCATGCTTTGTACCGCCATGTAGTCATAAATGTAATAAAGATAAGAGGTTCCATAAACAGGGACCGGCAACGGTAACCCAGCAGCAGCAGCAGCAGCAGCAGCAGCAGCACACGTGATGGAACAGGAGGAGGCGCAGGAGGAGAAGGCCACGCTTTGTGAGACACAACAACCCAGGCCTTGCATGAGGACAAAAAGCGTGCGGATATAGCAGCAATGCTTTTTGCCGCCATGCAGTCATAAATGTAATACAGATGAGAGGTTCAATAAACAGGGACCGGAAACGCTAAACCATCCCAGATGTTCATCGGTCATGTTACTTGGTTGGGGTCCAGGAGTGTTGCGTAGTCGTTTCCAATCCAGGATTGATTCATTTTAATTTGAGTCAGACGGTCTGCATTTTCTGTGGAGAGGCGGATACGCCGATCTGTGATGATGCCTCCGGCAGCACTGAAACAGCGTTCCGACATAACGCTGGCTGCCGGGCAAGCCAGCACCTCTATTGCGTACATTGCCAGTTCGTGCCAGGTGTCTAGCTTCATGCCCGGTTTCAGGTCCAGCGGTGCCAGCCACAAATCCGTCTGTTCCTTTATTCCCCTCCAAATTTCCTCCCCTGTGTGCTGCTTATCCCCAAGGCAGATCAGCTTCAGCAACGCTTGCTGACGCATGCCAACAGCTGTGCTGCACTGCTTCCACGATCCTACTGCTGCTGGTGCTGGGTTAGCATTTCCGGATGAGGTACAGCTTTGAGATGCGTTGGAGGAGAAGGAGTCAGAGAGGTAGGTGCTGCTGTTGTTATCCAGCTGTTTGCGGCGTGGGCAACACCCGCGCCGTAGCAGGTGAGGAATCGCTGCCAGGCTCCACAAGGTTCACCCAGTGCGCGGTAAGGGAGATGTATCGACCCTGGCCGAACGCACTCGTCCAGGTGTCAGTGGTGAGGTGAACCTTGCAGGCAACGGCATTCTTCAAGCTTCGGGTTATTTAGCTGACCACGTGCTCATGCAACTCAGGCACTGCAGAGCGCGCAAAGTGGTAGCGGCTGGGAACAACGTAACGTGGGATGGCCACTGACATCATGCCCTTGAAGCTGTTTGTCTCCACCACTTGATATGGCAGCATTTCGCAGGCCAGAAGCTTGGCTATGCTGGCTGGCTGTTACTGCCACGGCCCGGGGGTCATTTGCTGGCAATTTCCTCTTGTGCTCAAACATCTCAGAGACAGACAACTCAACCGTAGCGCTGCACACCGAAGGGCTGTTGGTTGTTGTGTTTGATGAACACTGGGAGACCTCAAGAGCACTAGTCCGGAAAGTGACAGTGTCAGCATCGTCTGATGTTTGTGAATGTTGTGAACCACGCAATGGCTGGGCTACTGCTGCTGCTGAGGCGGGTCTGGTGGTGAGTCTGGTGAACCCAAGGGAGGCAGTGTTGCTGGTGGTACCCTGTCCTGCCGCGTTTGCCCACAGAGTGGGATGTTTGGATAGAATGTGGCGGCTCATGCTGGTGGTGGAGAGGTTGTTAATACTTTTCCCCCTGCTCAGGCGGGTCTTGCACACCTTGCAAATCGCCATGGTAACATCCTCAGTGCAGTCTTCAAAGAAAGCCCAGACTTTAACTGGCTGAGGACTCGGACCTCGTGCGTGATGTGCTGGTGCTGCTTAACCCACTGCTGGACGCTTGAGAGGTCATCCAAGTAATTATCTGGTCCTGTTCTTTTGGATCTGTGAGGGTTGTTGTCCTGGACAACATGGGCAGTATTGAGTGGGTTTTCTTGGGTGCTCCCCTGTGGCCTGTACGTGAACCGTCAGGGGAAACACCTCTTCCCTTGCCCCTCCCTCTTTCACCGGATTTCTTCCTCATTTCACTTATCCTTAAAGTACACGCTGACTGGCAGCAGTACAGTGGCAGTACAGAAATGCTATACAGTGGTGGGTGAGCGGTGTACCACTATTGTCAGCAGTGACACAGAGCACAATGCTATACAGTGGCGGGTGAGCGGTGTACTACTGTTCCCAGCAGACACAGAGTGGAAGTAAACACAATGCTATATAGTGTGGCTGAGCCGTGTACACAGAGTGGCATTAAACACAATGCTATATAGTCTGCTATATAGTCACCCCGAACAGGGTGATGTTCTGCAGAACCCGAACAGTGGCAAACACTGTTCGCCCAACACTACTGGGAGGGAACGCAGATTTTAGTACCTAAACACACAATACAACATGTTTTCCGGGGTCGGACTCTGAGGCACATACAGATGGTCCCGATCATCATCCTCATCATACAACTCTTCTCCTGAGTCTGACCCACCCACCACCTCTGCCACCCCAACATCCCCAGACACAGACCCCTCATCGTCCTCAACATTAACTTGGGATGCTGGCCTGAGCCAGACCTCCTCCTCCACATCAGGCCCCATCATCTCCTCAATGGCAGCCCTCATTAATCGCTCTGGCGACGGACTGATGGACACAACGTTCTCCTCCGGGGAGGGCTGCTGCTGACCACTGGCTGCTGGGGTGGATGTTATAGCTTGCGTGGGGCGTTGGCTGTTGCTGTTGTTGGGAGTGCTGCTCACAGCGGAGGTCTCTGGGGAACTCATGTTGAGCTCATATAGTGGTTGACGGTGAGTGGAGTATTACTGATCCCAGCAATATACACACTGACTGGCAGAGTACGCAATGCTATATAGTGTGGCTGAGCGGTGTACACAGAGTGGCAGTAAACACAATGCTATATAGTCTGGCTGAGCGAGCGGTGTACTACTGTTCCCAGCAGAATCAGAGTGGCAGTAAACAATGGTATATAGTCTGGCTGAGCGGTGTACACAGAGTGTCAGTAAACAATGGTATATAGTCTGGCTGAGCGAGCGGTGTACTACTGTTCCCAGCAGAATCAGAGTGGCAGTAAACAATGGTATATAGTCTGGCTGAGCGGTGTACACAGAGTTTCAGTAAACAATGGTATATAGTCTGGCTGAGCGGTGTACACAGAGTGTCAGTAAACAATGGTATATAGTCTGGCTGAGCGGTGTACACAGAGTGGCAGTAAACACAATGCTATATAGTCTGGCTGAGCGAGCGGTGTACTACTGTTCCCAGCAGAATCAGAGTGGCAGTAAACAATGGTATATAGTCTGGCTGAGCGGTGTACACAGAGTGTCAGTAAACAATGGTATATAGTCTGGCTGAGCGGTGTACACAGAGTGTCAGTAAACAATGGTATATAGTCTGGCTGAGCGGTGTACACAGAGTGGCAGTAAACACAATGCTATATACTCTGGCTGAGCGAGCGGTGTACTACTGTTCCCAGCAGACACAGAACAGTGAACAGAATGCTATATAGTGTGGCTGAGCGAGCGGTGTACCACTATTCCCAGCAGACACAGAACAGTGAACAGAATGCTATATAGTGTGGCTGAGCGGGCGGTGTACCACTATTCCCAGCAGACACAGAACAGTGAACAGAATGCTATATAGTGTGGATGAGCGAGCGGTGTACCACTATTCCCAGCAGACACAGAACAGTAAACAGAATGCTATATAGTGTGGCTGAGCGAGCGGTGTACCACTATTCCCAGCAGACACAGAACAGTGAACAGAATGCTATATAGTGTGGCTGAGCGAGCGGTGTACCACTATTCCCAGCAGACACAGAACAGTGCACAGAATGCTATATAGTGTGGCTGAGCGAGCGGTGTACCACTATTCCCAGCAGACACAGAACAGTAAACAGAATGCTATATAGTGTGGCTGAGCGAGCGGTGTACCACTATTCCCAGCAGACACAGAACAGTAAACAGAATGCTATATAGTGTGGCTGAGCGAGCGGTGTACCACTATTCCAAGCAGACACAGAACAGTGAACAGAATGCTATATAGTGTGGCTGAGCGAGCGGTGTACCACTATTCCCAGCAGACACAGAGTGGCAGTAAACAGAATGCTATATAGTGTGGCTGAGCGAGGTACACAGAGTGGCAGTAAACAGAATGCTATATAGTGTGGCTGAGCAAGCGGTGTACTACTATTCCCAGCAGACACAGAGTGGCAGTAAACAGAATGCTATATAGTGTGGCTGAGCGAGGTACACAGAGTGGCAGTAAACAGAATGCTATATAGTGTGGCTGAGCAAGCGGTGTACTACTGTTCCCAGCAGTGACACAATGACAGGGGGGACCCTGGCTAGCGTGGCTGGAGCGCGAACTACCCTGCCTGCCTACCCAAAGCTAAACCCACAGACAAATGGCGGAGATATGACGTGGTTCGGGTATTTATTTACCCGAACCACGTGACCGTTCGGCCAATCAGAGCGCGTTCGGGTCCGAACCACGTGACCCGTTCGACCAATCACAGCGCTAGCCGAACGTTCGGGGAACGTTCGGCCATGCGCTCTTAGTTCGGCCATATGGCCGAACGGTTTGGCCGAGCACCGTCAGGTGTTCGGCCGAACTCGAACATCACCCGAACAGGGTGATGTTCTGCAGAACCCGAACAGTGGCGAACACTGTTCGCCCAACACTAATCCTCCGCCTTCGCTCCACGTGGGTCAATTTCGATCGACCAATCTGCATTGGTTCGGGTGGAGGCAAGGCCGGAGGGGATGAGACAGAGGGAGACGGTGTTACTAAGGGTGCAGCAGAAGGTGCCGCATAGGATGTCGCCCTTACACGGTGACTGCCTCGAATTTGCCTCTGATGGCGTAATCGACGGTCGACTCGGATGGCCGATGTGATGGCCTCATCGACTGTCCTGGGTTCGGGCAAAGTTAACATTAAATCGGAGACCTCCTCCGACAACCCAGACAAGAAGTAATCCATCAGGGCAAAATTATCAAATCTGGCAGTGACTGACCATCTGCGGAATTCTGCCGCGTAATCCTCGACTGAGCCTCTACCTTGCCGCAAAAGTTTGAGCTTGCGCTCAGAGGTAGCCGCAAGGTCAGGGTCGTCGTATATTACGGCCATGGCCTTAAAAAATTCCTCTACCGAAGTTAGAGCAGTGTCAGTGGGAGGCAGATTGTATGCCCAGGTCTGGGAATCACCGGTTAACAATGTTTTAATAAATATGACCCGTTGGGTCTCAGTCCCCGAGGATCGGGGTCTCAGCTCGAAGTATGATAACACTCTACTCCTAAAATTCCGGAAGTCAGACTTGTGGCCGGAAAATTTATCAGGTACTGGCATACGTATGTCAGCACTAGGAGAGGATCGCACTGAATCAACTGACGTCTGGAGGGTTTGCACAGAGCCTGATAGGACATCAATCATAGTCTTGTGGCTACCCAGCACTTGGTTGATGTTTTCCACCGAAGTGGCAAGTGCGCCCAGACGGTCAGTGTGTGCGTCCATTTGCATTTTTTGGTCTGGCGTTCTGTAACGATCGGTGAAGCACAGAGAGGATCTGATTACCAGTGATCTGCAGAATCACTGGGAATACAGATGTATACCAGATTATACGTGATCTGCAGTATCACTGATAATCCGATATACTAGCTAACCTCTGTTCACCTGAGTAGAGTGTAGTGTTAGGTGCAACAATAACACTTAGAGGACTAGGCCTCAGTGCAGCAAGGAGTACTGCACAGATTCCTTCCGCAGACCTGAGCTCTCCAAGACGGGAGGAGTCAGACTGACAGTAGGAAGGACAGACTGAAAGTAACCTTCAGGAGGAAGGATCACTAACAGAGCGAGGAACCGCCTCTAACAGTAAGGTCGGTTCTCAAGGTAAGACAAGCCAGGTCGTACACACACGGACAGATAAAGTACAAGATCAGGAGGCAAAGGCGGAGTCAAAGTACAGGCAGGGTTCAGCAACGGGGTATCAGATATATCGGGGTACAAAATCAGGAGGCAGAAGCAGAGTCAAGGAACAAGCCGGGGTTCGGCAACAGAGTATCAGAAATATCGAGGTACAAGATCAGAGTTCAGGAGGATAGTCAAGGCAGGCAAAAGTCATAACAGATAATCACAATCAAACTAGTACTTTAGCTATCAACAGAATCTAGCTAAGTGTAGGATTACAGCTCCAGCTGGTCCCGGCACACTTGCGGATCTGACTACGGATCTGGGTGCTCCCACATATGTGATCGCACGCCAGACAAAGAGCAAGTGAACAACCAGCAGTATATATACTCTAGGACCTTTCCAGGACCTCCCTAATTGCTGGTCCAATGAGAGCAGTGGAATTTGTCAGCTGACCCAGCTTGTAAGCCGACTCCCTTGTAACTGCTATTTAAACTTTGCCTCTGTGCTCGCGCGCGTGTAAGTCTGAATCTTGGTGGACTATCAGTCCCAGCCACACCAGTACTGTCATGCAATGTATCTAGTGCGGGGGCCGCCTCTGATGCGGATTCCGCCGTTACCAATGCGGATTCCGCCGCACTGCCTATGCGTTTTTTCCGCGTTGTGACGCCATGCTGGACGCGGAAACAGCCGCCTCACCTCGAGAGACGGCGGCCTTTCCGCGTTTCCTTACAGTTGTGCAGTGTTAGTTTTCCGCCACACATAGCGTTTTGCTTTTGGGCCAAAAAGTTCCATTTTGGTCTCATGACCAGAGCACCTTCTTCCACATGTTTACTGCGTCTCCCACATGGCTTGTGGCAAACTGCAAATGGGACTTCTTTGCTTTTCTGTTAACAATGGCTTTCTTTTTGCCACTCTTCCATAAAGGCCAACTTTGTGCAGTGCACGACTAATAGTTGTCCTATGGACAGATTCCCCTACCTGAGCTGTAGATCTCTGCAGCTCGTCCAGAGTCACCATGGGCCTCTTGACTGCATTTCTGATCAGCGCTCTCCTTGTTCGGCCTGTGAGTTTAGGTGGATGGCCTTGTCTTGGTAGGTTTACAGTTGTGCCATACTCCTTCCATTTCTGAATGATCGCTTGAACAGCTCTCCGTGGGATGTTCAAGGCTTTGGAAATCTTTCTGTAGCCTAAGCCCTCTTTACATTTCTCAATAACTTTATCCCTGACCTGTCTGATGTGTTCTTTGGACTTCATGGTGTTGTTGCTCCCAATATTCTCTTAGACAACCTCTAAAGGCCGTCACAGAGCAGCTGTATTTGTACTGACATTAGATTACACACAGGTGAACTCTATTTAGTCATTAGCACTCATCAGGCAATGTCTATGGGCAACTGACTGCACTCTGACCAAAGGGGGCTGAATAATTATGCACACCCCACTTTGCAGTTATTGATTTGTAAAAAATGTTTGGCATCATGTATGATTTTCGTTCCACTTCTCACGTGTACATCACTCTGTATTGGTCTTTCACGTGGAATTCCAATACAATTGATTCATTTTTGTGACAGTAATATGACAAAATGTGGAAAACTTCAAGGGGGCCGAATACTTTTGCAAGCCACTGTAGGTAAAAATAAGCAAATTGAACATAATTCCATTGCTCCTATAGTCCATAGACATTCCGTTGTGGCCACTAAACTAAACAAGAATTAGTCATCAGCTATTTCGATTTCATGTTAAGTAGAAAAAAATAATCCACAATACTTGTACTTACTGTCCCTGATGTGCAGACCCATCCCTGCCTCAGGGAAAAGCAATTAGCCTAGATAGCTGTTCTGATACTTTTTCCCAATAAGATACGGTTGCTCCAGTGGGTCCTAAGCCTCATGCACATGCTAGGCAAAACTTGACTAAGGCAGCCATTCAAGAATCTAGCATATGTATAGGTATCCCCCAAGGTCAAGATCTGATCACAACCAATACCAAGTACTAGCACTCACGTAAGCATAAAAACACATTAATAACATCTAATATGAACAAGTACAATTATCTTATTAAAGTGGAGCACACCCTGCTACCTATACAAATAGCTTTTAAGATAGTTAAAAGTTCATATGGGGTTAATAGCACTCAGATGAAAGTCCACACTTCAATTTTAAATACAATTTTAATCAACAGCAGCAAATACTTGTCTGTAGTGGGGAACCCCCCTTCGATTCACAAGTCACCAGATCCTGCTGCCGATTTGGGACTCTCCTAGTCTCCCTGGCACAGCTGCTGGGCTCGACCTCTTCGGAATCTCCACTTCCAGGCTGGTTACCTCCAATGAATGAATCACAGATACCACCATCATAGTGTAAAATGCTTTATTTGTATAAAAAAATAACAAACTAGGAGTTCACATTCCATGTGTAAAAAGTATACAGACCACTCCGCCGCTTCGCAGCAACTTAGGGTTTGCAAATAGCTGGCACAGTTACAGATGTGAAGCCTAGACTATAAGCACGCACCACTCTTAGCTGGCGTGTGGTAACGTCTTGCCGATATGTGCTAACCGGCAGATACCGCTAGAAGCCAACTAGAAAAAAACTCGTCCGGCGTAGTATATAGTAGCTGCCTCCAGCTTGCGTCCACGCTCACGTCGCTCTGTAGCTCCACCCAATGCAACAGCATAAGGCCTGGAATCCACTAGATGTGCTTTTCTAAGCCTTTTCTAAGCACTTGCGATTTAAAAACTCTTGCTAATGTTATACTATGGGTGTAATCCCACTTGAGGGATGCGATTTTAAAAAATCCCCCAGCATTACATTAGCATGCGCTTTACAAATCACAAGCGCTTAGAAAAGCGTTGATAGTGGGTTCAAGGCCTAACACATTGTTCCCACTTGAACCCAAATGCTGGAAGACACTCCATTGTGTACAACACTGTCATCTTGCCTCTTCTCCCCATATTAACCGTATGTGTCGTTCAGCTGTAGCTGAGGGGACTGCATCTCTATGATCTCAAGGCCAGAGCTGTTGCTCTAGGGATTGATTACCAGTCCCTAAAAATGACCTCATTCTACTCTCTTCCCAACCCACTGCATGGGAAACAACCTTCCTTAGAGCCGTTCCAAGCAGCATATTCATACAGGTGATTTTCAAATGAAAATCTTTCTGCAATAGAAATATACTTACAAATCTGACCATCACTCAGTGTGTGTACCAGCTTTCTGTGTGCTAGTTTCACAAAGTAGGGTTAAAATTGTAATGTCTGCAGGCAACCAGTTAAGAAGCTTGAAAACAATGACAGATCTCCAAAATAAACTAAAGCTAGGCATACACTGTTCAATTTGGCCAAAATATAGAACCTTCTCAGATCATAACCTAATCAGAGAGGGATCTATCTGATCAAATGTTTCCATACACTGCACACTGCTGCTCCTGACCCACCACCGATTGATCAGAATCATCTGTCCAATATGATTGACCAATTCAATCAATATCATCTTAAAATCTATCGGTCGACTGGGATGACATGTTGGGGCACCAATTTATAGATATAGGCTGGATATTGATGGGGAAAAGTGTATTGCCACCTTTAGTCACTGCAGATTTTGTTATCCAGGGCTGCATTTCTGGAAAGACCCACAAAGACCCAGGCCTTGGGCAGCTGCAGGCCAAGGGGCACCTGGACACGAAGGAGAGGTTACTACATATGAAAGAGGAGGGAGCAACACATGAAAAAGGAAAGTGATACCATAGGGGGTTGTACATGAAAGAAATGGGATGCTGTACATGGATGATATACATAGAAGAGGGGGCTGCACATTGGGAATGGGAGGGGCACTGTAGAACAAGAAAGGGGAGACACAACATACTTGGTCTATGGGCACAGAATGCTCTCTGCCCCAAATGGTGGAATTTTCTGTTCACCTAGCAGAAGATCCAGGCGGCGTTGGAAGATGGCGAGGGACCGATTAGCCTGAAGGGGGCAGGAGGAAGCCCTAGGTATGTAAACTTTATTTTTTCATTTTTAACATCTCAGGTACACTTTAAGGAAGGTTGGGTGGCACTGGCAAGCAGGGGATAACCTATGGTACCTTGACTAGGACCACATTTCACCTGAATTCATATCTGCATACAGTGAACTTTCCACTTCCATGCTACTCTCTGTATTTATTAAATTAGACTCTGTGGGTGTCAATATTTCCTTTATTCCTAGACCAACACATATTCATTATGTAAAGGTGCGCATATATCTAGTAGATCAAGCACGAGACAGATCTCTCAGATCAAATCTGATCAGAGAGAGATCTGTTGGCTGCCCATACACCGCAGGCCGATTCTCAATTGATTTCAGCATGAAATCTCTCAGGAATCGGCCTTGTGATTCCACCTTTGCTGCCTGGGCACTGTCCCCTCAAATGTTAATGCCCATGCATTCACATATCCCCTGTTCCAGCTGCCGTGACTGCCCAGCTGCTCCTGGTCTTGTCCGCTGCTTCCCCACGTGGTTGCCGGGTATAGCACGTGGCGCGTGTGTGACATCATATACAAGCGCCTGGTGATGGAGAAGCAGCAAACTGGACCAGGAGCAGTTGGACAGTCGCGGAAGCTGGAACTGGTGACATTTGAATGCATGGGCACGGACAGGCACATTTGTCCAGGGGATCCGTCGTGTTTATTGGTCATTGCAATATTGCATGGCGTTTCTACTGTGCAACTGCTCGACCATGTTGGCCTGAGATTTCCCAGCATGCTTGAACGATACATTCAATCTATATTGCCCTGAAATTGATTGAATCGTCATTTATGCATGCTTGTGGCGGCATCGATTTTCATCCGATTAAAAAATGAACTGACTGGATGGTCGATCGGTCTGCAAAGATCAACAGATGTGTGGCCACCTTTAGTTTCTAAAGGTGCGTACACATGTCTGATTTTCCAAAACGACCGTTCGTTCGGACCGGTCGTTTGGACGTCAAACTGGGCGTGTGTAAAAACGGTCGTTCAGCTGATAACGCTGGTTTTGACGGATCCACTTAGCAGATCGGTCAAAATCAGTCTTATCAGCCGAACTATTATTTGTACGCACCTTTAAGGTGCGTACACACGCACTACGGCCGCCAACAACGGGTCCTTCAGACCCTCCCGCTGGGCGGATGTTCAGGCAACAGTAGCGTGTGTGTACGTGCTGTCGGCGGACTGATAAGGCTGTTTCTGAACAAACCACTGAGCGGATTGTTCAGAAACAGCCTTATCAGTCCCCCGACAGCGCGTACACACGCACTACTGTCTAGCGAACGTCCGCCCAGCAGGAGGGTCCGGCGGACCTGTCATTGCCACCGGTAGTGCGTGTGTATGCACCTTTAGAAGCCTGGTTATGTCTAATGATTACAAACCTGGATAGCTAAGGGAAGAGGAAATTAAGCAAATGTACTTAGTGACATGTGTTATCTTTCTTGTACTGAGAGTCCTGTGGACTTCAGGAAGCCTGAGAATTATCATTGTTTTGCCACATTACTCATTACACCAGCTTAAAATACCTGGCACTTGGAAAACTCACTGATTATTCCTGTGTTGCTTCACCACATACATTTCAGTTAAAGTAAATCACAGCTATTTGGAACAGGATATTGGTTAATGCATTAGCACTATTGTCTTAGCTGTGGATAGTCATCTTACAGTAAATGAGCTTTGGCAACTCCCTATTGTAGAATTAGTCAGGCACACTGCTCTTAACAATAAAATAGAATAATAAATTGTATTGTTTTATTCTTCAAATAAGTCTTTTCAAGTAGTAAATTCCTATAAATTGCAAGTCCCTTAAGCTTGAAGAGTACAATTAGGTCACCATGCATTGTTTAGACTGCCATAAATAACTGTAAATTGAATTGTCACCTGACAGCAAGTTACATATTTGATTTCGGCACAACTGAAGCATGTTTGACAGTGGTGTATATGGCCGGGCATTGGTGATAAATGGATCTGCGACTTGAGTCCAGTTTTAGCAGAGGTGTAAACCCTCTCCTGCCAGGACACATTCAGACTGCTGCAAGATCATTTCACCGGAATATTTTTTCAGATGAGTTTTTTATTGAAAATGTCATGCCTAATTTAAGTCATGCTATTTCAGTTATTTGCAGGGCTCACTTGAAGTCATTCACAATAGACATAATAATAATTTGTCCAACTCAAATACCATAGCTGAGATCATTTCCATGGAGAATATTCCCGTATGAAGGTCACTGTAAATACACTATCCTCTCTACATTGTTACAGTGAAGATATGCAAACTAAAGCCTTAGGGTCCTTTACACTTAATAATCAGTTGCTCTCAGTTAAAACGGAAAGAAAACAGATTTTCAAAGTAAGTCCCATGTTTTCCTATGGCACCTTTCACACTTAACGCATTTTAACTGAAATCTTCTTCCCAATGCACTGCTATGGAAAAAACGCGTACCAACGCGCACTAATGCACAATAAAGCATACTAACGCATACCAACTGATTAAGTGTAAACGGGGCCTTTTAGGCTATTTAGTGAATGTCTTATTTCCACTCTCCATTTGCACTTGTCTCAGAGGTGCGTACATTCTTTATTGTCACTATTTCTTTTTGCCAGGAAATATTGCTAAAGTGACTTTTTTTGGGCAATATCCTATTGTATTCCCTGTTTGTCTCATATGCTCACATTAACCTTCCCCCTTTTAGCGCCAGTTCACACTACAACACGAATGCAGCAGATGCAGAAATGGTGCAGTACGTAACGTGCATAGACTCAAGATGTGCTGGCATCCGCGACATGTTGTTCACATACTCACCATTTGCGTCACCACCCATCCGCTTCCTCCCCTGTACCATCCCCTGCTGCTGCTGCTCTTCCTCCATCAATGAGAATTTTCCCTGTTGAAGCAGGATTCCTATTTTTTTTTTTTTTTTTTTTTGACAAACCAAATCAAACCAAAAGTTTCTGATGGTAAAAAAAATGGTGTACATTATATATATATATATATATATATATTATTTTTATTGAAAGCTCAGTGTGATGACATTTCAAATAATTCTTCATTAAGTACACTAATGCTGGGAATACATGATGCGTTTTTTCGACAGACAGATGGTTCAATAGATAATTTCCGACATGTTCAATCTTACTTTCGATCGTTTTTCAGCTCGATTTCTCATATAAGTGAATGGAAACTGATAAGAAAAAATAAGAAAATTAAGCATGAAATTGAGCAGAAAAACGAATTGAAAATCGTATTCCCAGCTTAACACTTTAAAACAATAATAGATTGTCAAATATTAGCTTTCCGTTTCCATTCTTGCATTACATGGCCTCTTTGGACACGTACGTGTTTGTGAATATTATCCCAGGCAAGTCCTGACATTGCTCATGGTTGATTTAAACTTTAATGCAGGAGAAAAGATCATTTAATAATTCAGAAAAATGTCACGTAAAACCACTTCCATGTAGGAACCACACAGTTGTGTTTTTCATATGAACTTTTGTGGAACATCCTTTTCCTGCTATCAGAAAGAGTTAATACAGTCGGCTTGGCTACAGGATTTTTCTGTACTTACTGTAAGCCACAAATTGACTTGCTGCGGCTTTTGAGAACGGTTTTGGTTTCCATCCCACAATACTCAGAGGTATATTTTTCCTTTGTATTGTGATTGCCTACAGCATAAAAAATAGTCCTGTCTGATGAAAAACCTTTTAATACTGCCATTATTAATATTAGTACATTATGATATTATTCTGAAAATGCCTTGTAGGTATTATTTGTTTGATCTCCTTTATATGGAAATGTACCTACAGTATACATAATTGCTGTTCATAGATTAGAAAGGAATAGACAAAAAATGCAGTTTGTTCCTAATGGCACACTGGATTTCTGAACCATAAACTCCTTGCTGTTTTATTCTTGCATAGTAATGCCATTGCTGATAATGTGGTCATAAGTTTCAAGATAATAGTTCATTTCAGCATGTTTGTTTTATTTATCTGTTCTGTTTATCATTGCAGACCACTTGCCTAATAACACCTCTCTTGCCTTCTGCAGTTAAACCAGTTTCTTAAATAATACAAAAGCCAAGTCTTTCTGGTAACTCATACTCAGGGCCAGTTCTAGTAAAAATGGAGACCCCAGGCAAGATGCGGACCAGCTGACAGACACCCCCTGCCAACCAAAAAGTGGCATTAGGGGCCCTTTGTTGCAGCCAAATGGCCGCTAGGGCCCTGTCCTGAGCTATCTACCTCCCTTCCCCCAGATCACACCTCAACTTAACTGTGCCCTCGAGACCCCTGCAATGTCTTTGGAAGAGTAGCGTCTTGCCTTTCCTGGCAGGTGTGTACCTCTGTCAGTCCTTCATTGCTCCATTGCAGGGTCCCCAGTGAGCACAGGTAAGTTAGTGGAGGAGACACATTGGGGGGAGCCCTACAGGCTCTGGGGTCCTGGAGCAATTGTCCCCTTGGCCTCCAAGGAAGTGCCGGCCCTGCTCATACTTAAGCTGGCCATACACTGATTGATGTGGTCAACAGATAGATCCCTCTCAGATTTTCATGCTGAAATCTATTGAAAATCCGTGGAGCTGTGAAATGCCTGCCGGGACCCCCAGGTCTCCCCCATCTATGTCCTCCTCTCCCTGGCCATGCAGAGTGTAAGCAGTGGAGCTTATACTGACCTGTCTGCCAGCGCATCTCCTCTCCATAACTGCCAGTGCTCCTCCTTGGAATCGATCCATACAGCACAGTGCAGTAAATGTAAAGTGCTCGGTAAATCACCGAATTCTGTATTTTAGATTTGTGTGTGCTAATTCATAAAAATGTTCACAGGTGCTATAGAAGTTCGGTAATGTACCGGCTTCAATAGACAAAACTGTGCAAACACAGCATTACAACAGTAAAAGGCATCCTGGCATCCCTTTAGATGTACATGTTTTGCTATAATGTTTGTTATGCTGCCACTGCTCGCTCTGAATCTGTCTATAAGTCTTTCTTAACATTTTAATTAATTGCCACAGCTTACATGAACTTCCAGAAAACTTTACACATGCCAAGCTTATATGATTTCCCTACTAGCTACTCTGGATCTTCAAATAGGAACAGAAGAGGTTAAACTGCTGAAGGGAGGCTGGGGAAACTTCTTTTGTTCCATTATCTCTCTGCTCACTGCCTGGGGGTTAGAAAGTTAGACCTACTGGAGAAGACTTCGGGTCCAATCAAAATGCATCATCCCGACTTGCAGGAGACAGGGGCTGTTTCTATTGGCTTCTGCTCCTGTCAGTCATAGATTATCCCTTTCTGCTTGTCTGAGTCACGCTGGCTTCACACAGTATTGCACAGTCTCCACTCATTTCGCCACACCAGAGGTATCGGTAAAATTTCAGGCTTTTACGGCAAGATCTATTCTTTATGAATGGACATTTACTGACATTTGCTGACATTTATTGAGGTTTTTACCGCACAAAATGGTTATTTAACTCACTGCTCGGTAACTTCAGTTTCTCATGTGGTAACAGCCTTTATAAATTGACATTTTCAAGTGCTTGGTAAAGTCAGCTGTTTTCAGCATTACCGAATGAGGTAATACTTTATGAATCAAGGCCCTTGTCTCTTCTCAACGGCACCTGTTTCAAGTGAAAAATGCCAGAGGTTGGACACTAGAGGCACCGCGGCATGTACCTTAGGTGGCCACTTAAGGCTTCCAGTATTTGGAATGTCATTTGTCATGTGACACAAGTGCTCCAGGAGAGAAGAGACATAGAGGATCACCCGGCAGCAGAGAGAAGACATGGGAAGCACCCCGACAGACAGGTGAGGGTAATCTCTCCTACCTACACTGAACATCCCTGGAAATCGAATGCTACTACCCACCACTGATCGATTTCAGCCAAAAATCGATCAGGTATGATATATAGCATCGAATTGTAGCAGATTCAATTAGATGATTAACTCAACCGGATACCAACAGCAAAAATCAACTGGTGTATCATCACCTTTATATCATATTTATCTCTTTTATTCTATCAAACCTTTACTACACAGCAGTAAAAATAAGAACCTCTGCAACTTTCAAAGCGGCACAGCAGGTGGCTCTCCAAACAAATGTCATATTTTTATCTGTAATATGTAACTTTTTCTTGAATTAAAAAAATTGAAAATTACCTATAGTCTGAAATAAGCATAACAAATAAAACAACTGCTTTTGCATTCCTTTGAAATAGTTTACAAATTGTGTAGCATATCATCACTAAAAAACACCAAGCAAGAGACAAATATTCTATGGAAGTGTGCCTTTATTTCACAATTCAAGGACTGATGATGTTGGTGCAGTTATGCGTACTTTCTAGTTTTCAATTCATTGTTTACAGGAGTCATTACAGTGTCTACCAGCCAATTAGATATTCCCAAGTATTACTGCAGGTCTAATTGAATGTCCTTTGGTTTCATTGTTATAGTTATTATTCTCATTCTTTTCCAATAAACTTTATTTCTTTAACATTGTTTGTTATAGGCAATCCCAAAGGACCATTGGGTAAAAATCAATGTGGGAAAAAAACACCATAAGGTGTCCCCTACCAAGTCATTAAGGAGGATCTGTACCGTCTGATTTGTACAATAAAAAAACATACCAATTGAGTCACTGTGATCTTCTGGGTCCCTCTTTGCCGTTTCCGACACTCCCCGCCACGATCCTGGCTTTTAATCGCCAGTTTTAGGCAGTGTTTTTACACAAAAAACATGGCTGCTAACCAGGAAGTGATGTATGTGTAAATATATAGATATATACATGTATACACACCCACACATATGAGTGTGTGTATGTATGTGTGTGTACATATGTAAATATATATATAGTATATATATCATTTTACAGTATACTACAAGTTTCTGCACTCCAGTCTGGAATTAGTCACAGTTTCTCAGCATGTGACAGGCAGCTTCCTTCCCCCTTAGCCTCACAAACTGCATCACAGACAAGCTGAAACTGAGAGTAGGGATGCTATCTATTAGGAATAAACAAAGCACACAAAGCCTGGAGTGGGCGGGCAGGGAAGTGCGCATAACTTGTCCCTATCAAAACAGAGGCAGCCCATTACTCCCTGGTTCGACAAAGCTTGACAAAGAAAAGAAGATTAGATATATTACAGAGACAGTGCAACTACTAAAGGCTGCAGTAATCCAGGCCACATTAGAACAGGTATAGGAACTTATAGGATAGAAGAAATAAGACTGAACATTTTGTTACAGAGTCACTTTAATGGTGGAGCATTTGAGGATGGGCTTCATTCCCTGGCCAATCCCAGCCCACATGGTTCTTTACATCAGGGGATAACTCGCAAAAGTGGTGATAGCAAAGCTTTAAAAGACAGGGGCGCTTAGCATAATCTTGACCTGTTACTGCCATATACTCCTTGTTTATTGCCTGATGAAGCGGTATTAAACCTGTGTTGCAACCTTGTTTTGGAGTATGGCAATACATTTTTGTTTGTATTGAGATTGACAGTTCTTGTGTCTGCTTCAGGGAGGTAAGTCCACTACTGCCACCGTAGCAATTTTAAGAATTTTAGTACGTATTTTTATCCTTTTTTGGCGCCTCTGTTTGCATTATATCATTAATCAATAAAGGATTAATAAGCCCCTCTAGTGATGCATAGTAAAAATATTTATTTATTGATTTATTTTACATTTTCAGAGTATTTCAAAGCTGCTTTGTTGACCCAGAAATTACCATGGAGGAAAGAATTCCAAGTTTCAGATACAGGCAGTGATTATGTGAAAAAGTACAAAGCATTTATGGAAATATATTATAGGAGTACTGTTAATATTTAATCTATTGACAAAATGCATTATGCTTGATAAAACTCACCCCCCCCCCCCCCCAAAGTAAAAAAATTACCAGTTTTTTTACTACGTTCTCGTGCAGTATTGGGATGTTATTAATTTGTGTTGTGATTGGCGGTGTCCAGGGAATGACCAGCTGTGATGTCCAGTCTACTGAAAGGTTAGGAATTTTCACAACTGTATAAATCGGCCACCTAGGATTTATAAAGAAGATTTTGTACTGAAGAAACTATAATTCCAGCACAGCTCCGAATAAATTCTTCACCTATTATTAATAATGACAGTAATATCTATTTTATAATGTTAGACGTAGCAACTGTCTCCATGTAATTGCACTTTATGTAGCTTTACGTTTACCAACTAATTTTCTGCAGACAGTTGGGAAGTGGTAGGCTAGGCATGCTTTTATGTCACGCAATTATGCTGCACTAATAACAGTAGAGAACAAACCTACGTGTTCAACAGAACTTTACTGAAGCCATTTCTTTAACATTGAGCATATCGATCCACATTAAGATTTAGGTATAAATAAAGGAAATTAAATCATGGAATGAATCATACCAATTATAGGACTATAGTATATTGGAATGATTAGTGTCCTTCATGCAGTATTGCTGTACTTAACCACTTCGCATCCAGACCTTGTTTTCCCCCTATGGACCAGAGCGGTTTTGACATTTTAGCTATGTCCCTATTTAATCGGCCATAACTTTATCCTCACTCATGACACCTAAATGATCTAGATATCTAGATAGATATCGTTTTTTTCAGGACAAATTAGACTTTCATTGGGGGGTATTTTGTCCCATGAAAAATGTTGTTTTCTATACATTTTAGTGGGAAAAAGAGGGAAAAAAAGAAACATGCATTATTTCTCAGTTTTACCAAGTCTAGTTTAAAAATAAAAAGTGCTACAGTATAGTACAGTATAAAAACATGCCACCAGTATTAGCCCCCCCCCCCCAAGGTAGATAGCCAGATATGTTCCCAGCATCAACCCCCCAGTATAGCCAGATGTGTCCCCCAATATCCGACCCCCCTAGTATAGTCAGATGTGTCCCCTGGTATTAGGCTCTCCCAGTATAGATAGCCAGATGTGCCCCTGGAATTAGCCCCCCAGTATATAGCCAGATGTGCCCCTGGTATTAGGTCAGCCCCCGCCTATGTATATATAGCCAGACGTGACCCTGCTATTAGCCCCCCTCCCCCAAAGCATAGCTAGCCAGATGTGCCCCTTGTGTTAGCTCATCTCACAGTTTCAACTGGAGAGAGCTAACTTTTCTGGTCCCCCTGGTGTATGGCTAGCCATATGTGCCCCCATAATTAGGATCCCCCCCCCCCAGGACTATACATTAGAAGCCCCGACCCTCCCTCCTCCCCTATTAGGCACCCTCCCCTATTAGGCACCCTCCCCCTCCATGTAGAGATCTGTAAAAAAAAGAGCTTGGCTCACCTCTCCTTTATCCTGCAGTGGCAGCCTCTGTATTCCGCTTCACAGCCACCTCCGTACTGCCCCATGTGACGTCATCAAGCCGGGACTCGTATATGGGGCAGTACGGAGGTGGCTTTGAAGCTGAATACAGAGGCTGCCACTGCAGGATCATCGCTGGATAAAGGAGAGGTGAGCCAGGCTTGCTGGACATGCTTTTTTAAACAGATCTCCACAAGGAGGGGGTGAGATGAAGGATCACCGCTGTTTGCTACAACGGTGGTCGTTCCTCTGCGAGGGGGGGGGGGGGGCGCTAATTGGTTAAAGGGACTTATTTTCCCTTAGACCAATTAGTAATGCAGCTTAAAGTGCCGGGGCGTGCCCAATCGTGCACAGGGATGCCACCAGTACAAAACGTATATCTACGTGGTTGTGGCTTGGATGAGCCCACAGATGATGTAGATATACTGTCCTGGTGCATTAAGTGGTTAAAGAGACTCTGTAACAAAAATTTCTACCATCCTACAAGTTCTTAAACCTATTCCAATGTGCTCTGGCTTACTGCAGCACTTTCTACTATCACCGTCTTTGTAATAAATCAACTTATCTTTCCCGTCGGATTTGTCGCCCTGTGTCTGGAAGGCTGCCAACTCTTCAGTGTTGTTGATCTGTTATGCAGGCCCCCCTTCCTCCAGGCCCCCTCTATGCACACTCCTGTGTGTGTTATTTACATTAGGCAGCCTCTCTGCTCTCTTATCTTTTACAAGCTGGATACATGGTCATTACAGACACTGGGCAGAGCTCTTTGCAGGAAGAAATAATCAGCCTGTCACTCTTCAGTGGATGAGAGTTGAAGGGGGTAAATACACAAATGACCTATTGAGATTCAAAAGGAAGGCTGTATACAGCCTGCTTGTGTATGGATGTATTTTCTATGTGTGGACATACTGTACATCAACCTACTTCCGGCTTTGGTGGCAATTTTGTTTGTTTATAAACAAACTTTTTAAAACTGTTTGAGACCACTTTTAATGCGGCGGGGAGCAGCGAAATTGTGACAGAGGGGAATAGGAGATGTCCCGTAACGCACTGGTATGTTTACTTTTGTGCGATTTTAACAATACAGATTCTCTTTAAAATATACAGTACCTGAAATAAGAGCGATATGGAGGCTGCCATATTTGTTTTATTTTAAACAATACCAGTTGCCTGGCTTCCTGCTGATCTCTTTGGATGCAGTAGTGTCTGAATCACACACCTGAAATAAGCATGCAGCTAATCCAGACAGACTTCAGTCAGAAACTCCCGATTGTCATGCTTGTTCAGGGTACCTAGCTAAAAGTATTAGAGGCAGAGGATTAGCAGAACAGCCAGACAATGCTGTGCATCTTCTGAGACCCAGGTGCACGCTAAGTCTCAGAAGAAGCACAGCACAGTGAAACGGTCGTCAGGCTGTGCACCACCGGCACCCACTGCCCTTCCAGCCCTCCACATATGCCACAATATGTACACTGTTTTTGTATTTAATGTCTTTGCATGGATTGCTTGCCATTGGCAAATAAAGCTGCAGTAGTCTTCTTGCTTTTTTTACAGGAATATTAACTTGTATTTAAGAAAAGCCCCAAGCAGGGATTCACTAATTTAAACTGGTCATGAGTGTGCCCATGCACAACCAATAATATCACTTCAGCAAACCTCCACGTAACATCTTACATCAACATGTAGCTAGGTACACCAGGAAAGGACTGCAGTGATTGTCATGTAATGGTCGTCGACGTTATTTGTGAGAAAAACACTTTTGCAAGCTGATGTCACACTGGAACACTCTGGAAGACTAGTTGCTTACTTTAGAGGGGGGTGGGGGACAATTTAATTTGCTTCTTACTCTGTGATCACTGTGAGCCAATCACAGTTATCACAGAGTCTGAATTGTAAAACAGTGCTCCAGTCCTTAATGGGTTTTTCCACGTTGGCACTGAGAGAGTTAACATAGGTGAACTAGGTGACTGTCATCTCATGTTAGTGGGTAGTTTTAGTTCCCCTGTACTGATTCCTTTTGACAATTCTTTAGCTGTCCTAAGTAAAGCATTTATGCCTATTTTTTAGGTTTTAGCAAAGGGCTGCCTCTGTTCTACACTAAAAGCACCGTAGGCCAGAGCAACTAGCAGAAAACATTGAAAATGGAATGAGAAAGGTCAGGACAACGT
The DNA here is from genome assembly GCF_040937935.1 of Hyperolius riggenbachi. Lineage (NCBI taxonomy): Eukaryota > Metazoa > Chordata > Amphibia > Anura > Hyperoliidae > Hyperolius > Hyperolius riggenbachi. Next base: position 107,819,026 of record NC_090650.1, read on the forward strand.
CATGAAGCTGGAAGTTGTTTTGCATGGTTGAATTGCGCTGCATGATGTTCATCGCCATGCTACAATACTAGGATGATTTGTAAATAGAGCAACTGGCGCTGCCAATTCCTTCTGTCAGTAATTGCAGTGTATGTGCAGTTAATGGCTGTAACAGGTCAGAAATATTGTAAGTGTGATTGTTAGGATTTGCTGACTTGGGGCATCAGTAATTACTTCTAGACATGTGCCAGTCACACAGTTCTGTGGAAACTTGGCATATCCAGCCGTCTTTACACAATAGATGACAAGCAAGACCACATCATGAAGGACATTTGGAGGTATTGACTACCAGGGAATAAAATGGTTGCATTTTTAAGAGGAGCTGTCAGCCATACTATCTCAGAAAAAAAGTAGATAAATACTTGCTCTACTTACTTAACATATGTATTGCACTGTCAACGGTTTGATTTTAGTGATTTTTCTACAGCAAAAAAAGAGAAAATCCTTCTTAGCATTTCCCATTTTAGCTGTGGCTATTTTGAAGCCAATCCTGATGTAATCTCCTCCCTTACTCTCCTCTGCCTGATTGTGTATGCATTGCCCGCCCTCCACTATAGAAAGTGCATTGTCTCAGCAAGAGAAATATTATCAACAAGAAAAGTAATAGTGATTTTAACTTTTGGATTGCCTGGTTAGAATCCTTATTACTTGTTTACTAGATAAAAATAAAGAATTGCTTTTTGATTTTATGCCCGACAGTTACACTTTAAAGCGGAACTGTAAATACAATTTAAGTTTCACTTATCTGGGGCTTCCCCAAGCCCCCAGCAGCCGTCCTGTCCCGTGCCGGTCCTGCCTGAGCCGCCGTTCTCCCGCCACCAGCTAGTTTCGGTTTTGCCGCCGGGCCACTGCACCTGCGCGGCTCTGGCCACGCGTATCCTTTCTTCGCGTCCCCTGCTATTGCAGAGGGGAACGCAAAGAAAGGATACACTTGGCAGGGCTGCGCTGGCGTCGACTTTGAAGTCTAGGAACGGAACGGAGCTGGCGGCGGGAGAACGGAGACTCGGGCAGGACCGGTGCGGGACAGGGCGGCTGCTGGGGGCTTGCAGAAGCCCCAGGTAAGTGGAACACTGTGCTTAAATTGTATTTACAGTTCCGCTTTAAGAACATAACTTGTAGTGTTCATAAGATTCATAAGAAATGTAAAACAATCCACTATTGCCTGGGGTCTTTGAGTTTGTGTCTGAGAATGGCAATATACATTTTTGTAAATGCAGAACCTATTAAACACAAATGTCTCAATTCATAAAGAGCTGTTCAATAAAAAAAAAAAAAACAGGTCGGTAAAATACTGCATTCGATATTTTAGACATTTTTTGCTAATTCATAAAGATTTTTACAGGTACTGTAGAATTTCGGTAATTTACTGAAAAACATGGCTTTAATGCACAAAGACCTGTGTGGTAACAGTAGAGCAGCTGCAGAGAAGGTCTCTGCTGTGTTACTCTGATGATAGCATTACAATAGTAAAAGGCATCCCCAGCATCCCTTTAGATCTACGTGTTCGTTTTAGTCTGTCTGAATCTGTCAATTAGTCTTTCTTAACCAATTACGGACCGACGCAGTACAAATCTACGTCGGGCGGGTGGCGCTGCGGTTCTGACCGGACATAAGCTCTACGTCTCATTCACTGCGCGTCCCCGTCCGTTCCCGCCGCTATGTGCTGCCCTGCCGCCTCTATGATGGCAGAGTCATGTGAGCCGGTCAGGAGCCGTTTTCATTGGCTCCTGGCACTGTCATTACTATAAGCCAATCCCATTGGCTTACATTGAGTGACAGGTTCAGGAGCCAATGAAAGCGGCTCCTGACCGGCGCAAGGCGCTCTGCCTGCGGTGGGGACAGAGCGGCGTGACCGGCGGGAGCGACGGCTTATTGCGGCGATTCATCGGTATGCGCGTTTTAGTGTACCAGCAGCCTCTGGTCCTTAAGGGGGCAGAGGCTGCTGGTACCGAAGTGGTTAACATTTTATTTAATGGCCAGAGTTAGATGAGCTCTCAATAAACATAAGACATGCCATGCAAAGACATGGCGTGCCTAATCATGGCGTGTTTTATGTTTACTCCTTGGCATCTTCAAACAGGAATCTAAAGGGTTAACATCTAAAGGGTTGCAGGGGAAATCTCTTTTGTGCCACCTCTTTTCTCTGCTGCTTGGGAGGTAGAGAAACTCGTCCCTCCGTAGAACATGTAGGCACCAATAGAGGGACTAGCAGGATGAAATGGCTCTTCCTATTAGCTCTCTGCTGCAGTCAGTCATGTGTTATCGCTAGCTGAAGCTAGTTTCCGACACATCCTTCTTGGCTTTACCGCAAGTTCTAATCTTTATGAATTGACATTTACTGTGTTGAGGTATTTACCGCACAAGTCGGTAATTTACCTCATTGGTCGGTCAGCTTGCCATGCATAACAGCCTTTATAAATTGACATTTTACTAAATGCTAGGTAAAATCAGCTGTTTCTGCATAACCGTATGCAGTAATACTTTATGAGTCGGGGCAAAGCAGCCATTATCTAGTGCTGCAGTCAAACCATCTGTCTATTTTGTTCGATGTTAGTTGTTATGAGGCGAGCACTTTAAACGTAATGCTGGTGTCCTAGGTTCAGGTAATATTCAGAACACTATCTGCATGAAATGTATGTTTTGCCTGTATTTTTCTTGGTTTTCACAAGGTAATACAAATAAACTGTGAGAATATACTTTGAAAGGAAATTTTAGGTTGTCCCTCATATTACACTGAAGTGGTAATATTGTACAATCAAGATTGTATCATTAATGGACAACTTTAGATTAAGAGTCCTTTACAACTGGCAAAAAGTAAAACATCATAGCCAATAGGACTGTATGCTCCCTCACCAACACCAAGGTAGACTCTTTTAGGGTAGAACCTACTCTACACTATGCTGGCCTACTCTAACTGGTGCTAGACTCCCTAATAGCCCAATTCTATTGTTGGATGATTATTGTGCTGGTCCTACATCACCTATTCTGTTTAAACTTTTTTTTTTTAAACAATACAAAGAGATAAGCAGATTGTACTTGTACACTTGGTTTACTGCATAAAAGTACCCACATTTAGTTAACAATTGGAATCTGCCATATCTGCCAATCTCCCCATAAGGGAGGTTCATAATTGAGTATACCTTTGAGGGGACATAAATTAGGATGAACCTCACTACTTACTTGTTGGGTGCAGCTTCTCTGGCCCTGGGCCCATATGGGATGCACCATCTTCTCCACCTGACTGGTGATGATCTGCCAACTCAGCTATACAGTAGCCCAGTGTCAGCGCCCAAATTTGCATTGGAATCTTTGGTGGTGCCCAAGTGAAGTTGAAGCACAGGCACTCGGATTAACTGCTTTGTAGGGTCCTTTGGCCAGAAATTCACATGCCAGACAATAAGCACACACAGTCACATGTCCTCAGAAACTCTGGCACGTGAAAGCATTGGGCTGCCAGAGCCCCAGCAACCTTCACATTTTACAGGTTATCTTATTGGATGCTTTTAACCTTGTAGGGTGAATTCACCAGGTTTTTTTTCATTTTACATTATCATACTGCCATACGTATTATACAGTTATTGTCAGAGTCATTCTGTTGCTACAGTGCTTTATAAGTTATTAATTCAGTATATTTTTTCATGTGCTTACTATTAGGTTGACTTAGAAAGGAAGCTTGCTTTTATCACTATACTTTGACGAGGATACACAAACATCTTTGTTTTTGATGTTTTACTGGGTTTAAAGGACACCTGAAGTGAAAGGGATATGGAGGCTGTATATTTGTCCCAGAGTAAAATGCACTATAAACTACGCCACCTGCATAGCTCCGGTCCCCGCCCGCGTCCCTTCCCTCCAATCAGCGAGGAGGGAAGGGACGTGGGCGGGGACCAGAGCTATGCAGGAGGCAAGGAAGCACACAGACTGACAGTACAGAGGTAAACACAGCACGCTGTGACACAGTGCGTGTCGGCAGCGCGGCTGTGATTTATGGGGGATAGCAGAGCGCAGGGGGAACTTAGGGGGGATCTGGATAGCAACAGAGGCTAGGCAATATAAGCAGACCCAGCCTCTGTATATGGATAGCATTGTCAGAACCCCCACCTCAGGTTCTCTTTAAGGCTCTGTTCACACTGTCACTGAAAACCGCCCATTTGCCGGATTGCAGTTAGATGTGAAAACAGACAGTAAACGGATCCTATGCTATCCTATGTGATACGTAGGATCTGTATGCACTGTCAATTGGATCGCAATCAGAATGCAATCAGAATAAAATGCAAAGTCCTGACCTGGAAAAAAATTCTGGATAGCGAATGCCTTTCCCTTAGGATTAGGAATCTACAGTGGAAAGACACCTGGGGCTTGATTCACAAAGCGGTGCTAACTGTTAGCACGCCTGTGAAAACCCCCTTAGCACGTCTAAACAAACTTTTCGCGCATAAAAGTTTATGCGCATAAAACTTTACGCGCGCAAAACTTTACGCGCGCACTGCACAGAGCGCAGGGCGCTCCGTGCGAAGTGCCCATTAAAGCCTATGGGACTTAGCGCGCATAAAACTTTGCGCGCGTAAAACTTTGCGCGCGCAAAGTTGGCGCGCGATCTGATTGAGAAATCTGGTGCTAACCTACTTAGCACCCTGGTTAGCACGTCTAAAGGCTTTAGACGTGCTAAGTAGGTTAGCACCGCTTTGTGAATCAAGCCCCTGGTCTAGAAGTGAACCAGACTAGAAAGCTAATCAGAGCAGACACTGAACTGTCTGCTCCAAATGAGCCATTTTCTGTGGCTCAATGTGAAGCTAAAGAAAATACTGAGAATCCCGTATGAGGAAATAGACTAGTCCAAAATCTATCAGACCTTTCAGCTTTTCACTACTTACTGTAAGCGACAGCAACATAGGAAACAGGTAGTTTATAGTGCATTTTACTCTGGGACAAATATACTTTGTATATGTATGTACTGTATTTAAAATTTATCACAATAGTCATCCTTTAACCAGGTATCATAACCATTACCGTACAGGTGCTCCGAACTGCTGACAGTTTTTTTTCCTCAAACACATTACTATTTAACCTGAAGAATCGGGGAGAGACCCATGAAACGTGTTGTTTTACAGTGTTCTATTTCAAACTTGTTTGCCTGCCTCATGCAAGTCATATGTCATCTTTGAGGTAAGTAAACTTTTTGTCTCTTACACGGATGGAGACCATTTCCTTTTTTAGGGGAGTCTCTTCCCTTGCAGTGTATTGTCCATCCTCCTGATGCTGTGTTTTGCGGTCCTGCAGCTTGGGTGCTATGCTATGCGTTCTAGAATTTTAAGCAATTTTTTGTTAGAGGGCGACCTTCCTAGTCAAAAGTAGACCCCAGAATATGAGTTAGGACGGATTTTCCTTACACTCCTGATACTGTGGCTGTGAGTTCTTGCAATCCACTTTTGGGAATATTAATCTTTCATATACCCTAAATGTATCTGGTCCCTGATATACTAAAATATATGGAGCATCCGGGATCTCTGTGTTATTTCTTCTAGTTGAAAGGTCCTGCAGACTACTACAGACAATGCATGTTACCATAGCAACGCTCATGTTAATTGTGCAACACACGGTATTCTGATAGGATAACTTGGCTGTACAGATTACTAGAGATGAGTAACTTATTTGCCATAAATTCTTTTCAAGGGGAATTCATGGACAAAAATCTGACTGGCTGTTTAAAAAGGTGTGATCATCAACTTACTTTTGCTTCCTGTATAAGCTAAACCAACAAACAGTTATGGCCGGTTTCCACTGGGTGCCACATCCGTTTCCAAATCGGATGCAGCACCCATGCTGTGCGAAGCCCCAGCCTAATAGCCATAGCCGTGCCCTGCCTCGCTACACATGCTAGAATATTCTTGGCCAAGGTGACTGGTCGTGGTGAATCTCTGCTGAGTATGTAGTGTAAATAGAGCAACCTCAATGTATTGCCAAAAGATCGGTGTACTGAATCACCTCGGACAAGCGCATTGTTCCCCTCCCCACCCTAAAGTGGCTTGTTTGTGTCCTGTTCTATCATCCCACCTCCCCCTCCATAGCAAGAGAGAGCATTGTGAGGCTGTAGCCTAGTGACACTTCTGTACAGCACTCAGCCATGAACTTCGCCCAAGCAGCACTGTGGATGTCTATGCACTTTTATAGACATCTAGACATTATCAGCTTTTCTACAAATACTTCTAGACGAAAATATATGCAAACATGAGTATATCTACTGACAATATACAATACCAAAAAACTTCCCACATAGGGGTTTAATTGGAGCAAATGTGAAGTAATATTAATTATATTAATTGCATCACATTTATTTTTCACAAATTTCTGGTTTCATAATGAAAAACAAATGTGATACGATTTATAACTTTATACAGCTTAACATTTGCTCAATTTAAAGAGACACTGAAGCGAGAATAAATCTCGCTTCGGTGCTTATATTCAGCAAGGGCATGTGTGCCCCTGCTAAAACGTTGCTATCCCGCGGCTAAACGGGGGTCCCTTACCCCCCAAATCCCCCCTGCAAAATCCCAACTTGGTCATAGATTTTGCTGCTGTTGAGGCAGGGCTAACGGCTGCAGCCCTGCCTCTCAGCGCCGTCTATCAGCGGCGCATCGCCGCCTCTCCCCCGCCCCTCTAAGCGAAGGAAGACTGAGAGGGGCGGGGGAGAGGCGGAGATACGCGCTGACAGACGCGCGTGAGGCAGGGCTGCAGCGGTTAGCCCTGCCTCAATCAGAAAGAGATCCCCAGGACTTCACGAGGGGATTTGGGAGGTAGGGAACCCTCGTTTAGCCGCGTGATGGCGGCGTTTTAGCAGGGACACACATGCTGAATATAAGCTCTGAAGCGAGTTTTATTCTCGCTTCAGAGTCTCTTTAAATCCATATTCGGTAAGTTTTGCGGTATATGTTTATAAGGAGGAGGAGCTGATCAAACACTGTATTATCAAACACTGAGGGGGAGGAGCAATACAAACACTGTATTGTTTGTTCTTTAGGGATCTGTAGATACATTACATAAACCACAAAGACCAATAAAAAAAACAAAAACTGCAGTAATGAACCAATATACAAAAGCAAGACATTTTGTGAAATTTTTGAAACATTTTATGTATCTTATGGATCTTACTCATGCAAAAAATAAAGGCGCGTGACACATGAGGATAAATGTCAGTGCAGGTGCTCAACAAAGTAAGACCATACAGAGCATTGTGTTAACACAGAAAATTGTTCACATTGTAGTACTCAGATTACCAGAAGTTATTTTCTTTTTTTTTTGCATAGTACATAGACACCCCAATCTCACTCAAAACGCATTTGAAAATCGTTTTAGCTGTTATGAATGATTGAATCAATGTGTTGGTTTACAGTTCATGAGTCATATTAATTATTCTCAACCGATATATGCAACTTGCTTTACAATCAATTTATCAGTAAAGTTTTTACTTAAAAGACGAACAGTTGTTGTCGATGACATGTAATTGGACCTCTGAGAAATGTTATGTTAAAATACTGTCTTTTATTTATTATCGTTCATCAACCAGTATGATCAACTGATCGGCCTATAACTCATGGTTCTGACTAAGATACAAATGCCACCCTGACAATATTTATACAATAGGGTTTTACTTTATATGACACTTAGTGGCTTACCGGCAGGGCCGGGCCGAGGCATAGGCTGGAGAGGCTCCAGCCTCAGGGTGAAGTGTAGGAGGGGGCGCCGAATTCATTTAGCTGTCATTGCTAATTGTGTATGAAGCAGAAAGAAATAAGAAAAGGGGATACATATCAGTGACTGCAAGCCAGATAACTAGATATTAAGGTGTTGGGGAGGTTGTGGGCCCTGTGGCACCTCTTAGTCTAATAGCAATCAGTGAGTGACAGCTGGGGTGGGAGGGGTGGAGGGGCGCACTTTGGTGTCTCAGCCTTGGGTGCTGGAGGACCTTGTCCCGGCTCTGCTTACCGGATAAGCATGAAAATAAGCCCACGTTACCAAATGATTATTTTTTACACAAGTGGAATCAATGTGCTGCAAAAGAGGAAACTGATACCAGTGGGTTAACCTACTTGAAAGAATTAAATCAAATTTCACCCTACCTAGACTTTTAAAGTACACTTGTCAGTAAGGAAATTTTACTAAAATGTAACTTCGCTCTTGATAACATAAACAATCCTTACAAGATTTGTTATATACATTGTAAGAATTTTAAGAATCTGTATTATAGAGGCATACTTGTGTTTGCTGTGTAGATGATAATATAATGCACATGACGACTTTTATTGTGTGGTATAATTTGCTCCCCCAGTCTTTTGTGTAAATGTGTATGTGTTGGTGAATGGATTAAGTCATATTCAGATTTGAATTACTGTCAGCTTAAAAAAAATATGACCATAGTCCGTGAAGACAGACTATGTGAATAGAGACATCAAACTAATGCCTAAAATGATCACAAACAATCAGTTCAATCATCAAAACTTTGATGTGTGTATGCATCTAAGTGTAATACAGAAAACAAGGTCAACTCATAGTTGAACTATCTACACACAGTGAGGCATAAGTAAAAATGTTGAGGCTACAGAGCATTATGTTAACCCAACTATTCAGAGACTATAAGAGAAGAAGTTGTGGTCAGAGAACATAACACTTAACTTGTGAAGGGCAGTTTACAATACATAGCAGTTACATAATAGGCTCTTTGATTTTAGCCTAGTCATACAGAACATGGTGTGAATCCTTCTCTGTGACTGGAGATGAACTTCAAACTTACGTTTTTTTTTAAAAAAATAGGTTTTCAAGTGACAAGTGTACTTTAAAGAACCTTTAACAACTCTGTCCTAAAAGATTCAATTAGTCTTCAAAATAATACAATCTCTTACTTATCAAACAGTCTATAGCAATAAGATCAACATTACCGGCAGGTGCGCATTTTCCCTAAAACTTTCAACCATTATTATTGATTCTCACGGAGATTGATGCCACAATATGGCTGCCCAATTGTAATTTACAGCAAGTGTGCGCTCTGCTGCCAAAACTCTCCATGGGCCTGGGAAAGCATATTTTAGATGGGGTGGAGACCTGAAAGGTTCTGTCAGTCATTCCAAAATCTACCTAACTCCTGCATTTCAAGCAGGATCTTTCCCTCCTGAGCGATTGTTTGATTGGTTTCAGTCGGAAATCTATCAAAACTATTGATTGTTTTGGATTGAAATATATTGCTCAAAAGGGAGTGGTCATGTAGATTTCAGGACAACCAATGGACCCCCCAGGTCTCCCCACCCATGTAAAATGTGCTCCCCCGGTCCATGGAGAGTGTTGGCAGGATAGTTAGGTCTCCCAACCCATATAAAATGTGCCCCCCCAGGTCCATGGAGAATGTTGGCAGGATAGTAAGGTCTCCCAACCCATATAAAATGTGCCCCCCCCCAGGTCCATGGAGAATGTTGGCAGGATAGTAAGGTCTCCCAACCCATATAAAATGTGCTCCCCCGGGTCCATGGAGAATGTTGGCAGGACAGTACATACTCACCTGTCTACCTACACGCTCTTCCATCCCCATTGAGGTGCCTGTGCCCAATGACCCAACGGCATGTTCGTTACGTGATTACATACATGGTTACAGGGGTGATTGCCAACTGGTAGGGATAAGGAGGGGACACAGGAGGAACAAGTCAGTAGACAGGTAAGTCAGTGTTCCACTGCCAAACATCCTGCATGGGCCACGGGGAGCATATTTTGGGGGAGACCTGGGGGCCAGGCAGCCAGTCCTGCATGGCGGCTCCAAGGATTTTTAATAGATTTCAAGGTGAAATCTAATAAAAATCTACTTGCAGTGTGTGGCTGTAATAGATCCCTCGCTGGTCAGATTTCAATCAGAGATGGATCTATCTATCTATTGGTCAAATCTGGTGGCCATTTGCCACAGTATGGCCATCATTCCATATTCAGAAGACGATTATCAATGGCTGTTGCCATAAAGCAAACTCATGTACTTATGGAATGAGTCGTCTATGTGTTGTAATAACAGCACATCATTTAAAAACTTCAATAAACAGGTATTTCAAAAGCTTATAAAAGTATTCCGGAACAAGATGGGTTTTACAGCCACCCCTTATAATAATACCCTTCTTCAGATGTCTGGGGATGTATTTTTTTTTTTTTAATATATATGCATAAATGTATTCTGTTATATTTTTATTAACAGATAAACAAGGATCAAGCTACAAAGGTGATTTTTTTTTATCTCTTATGTAAAATTCCTGGCGACTGCCTGCTACTTCCCTCGGAGTAATTAACACCCCTTTACTTTAATGGATCCTTGCAGTAAAATCATGTAACAATCCTGCAGTCATCCATGACAACCACAAAAATGTCATTGCTAAGCAGCCACCTGTGGTGAGTCACTAATAATCGTGGGTACATGTCATTCCTAAGAGACTATTTAGTAAGTACCAATTAATTGCAGTAAGGTAAACGTTAACAATAAAAGAGTGATTTTTCCTTGTGAAATGTAGGAATGCTTTGGAAACCCTACATGCAACTGGACCGATGAAAAAATAATACATGCCCAGTTGATCTCCATCCTTTAAAAACAAATTCAGTTGATCTCCATCCTGTTTCAGTTTCTGTGACAGAAGGGAAGTTTCCTCTTTCACAGCCAAGATTAAGCACCAAAAACAGGGGTCTTAAAGTGCACCAGAGCAGAGCATATATAAAAGTGTTATACATACCTGAGGCTTCCTCCAGCCCCATTCACACGGATCGCTCCCACGCCACCGTCCTCAGCCTTCTCCTGCGCTGGTACCGGGTCCCGTAACTTCCTCCAATTGTGGCCAGCCTGTGCAAGAGAAGTGCGCCCTCTACGTATCTCTCTGGCGGCTGCTGGAGAAATACATAAAGAGCGCACTTCACTTGTGTCAGACTGGCCGCGACTGGAGAAAGTTACAGGACCCAGTACTGGCGCAGGAGAAGGCTGAGGATGGCGGCGTGAGAGCGATCTGTGCGGATGGGGCTGGAGGAAACCCAAGGTACATATAACACTTTTAAATATGCTCAGCTCTGGTCTCATTTAAGAGAAGAACTTTACCGAATTATAGTATTAGGTGACAAATTAAATTTAAGGCATTGCAAGTGAGCAGTTACAAAATGTGACTGTAAGCCGGCAGATCAACACCTTTACTGCTAGCAAGCATAGAAAAAATGGACAACACTAACTTCCCTTATATAAACACACCCACTAACAATGTAATAGGCTAGAAGGTTGTGTATATTTGGTAGTTGGCATTAGCCGTTATCTCCCACAATGCAAGGTTCACAGGAAATTGTAATGGCAATGACATCACTCTGTGGGAGGGGTTTAATCTCAGTATTGGCCATACAGACGTCCATGGTGAACTGATAGAGAAAAGGTAAAGATTTGTTGTGGGAAAGGGGGTCTCTGCTGCTGATTGGGATGAAGTTTAATTTTGCATTAAAGTTCCTTTTTAAGAGCTCTCCCTGCCAGGTTCCGACTCCAAGTGACCTTAACGTGACCTTGAAGTAAACTTGCATAATATGGAGTTATCAATTAATGGTAAACTACATATTCAAATGTTATCTTCAAGTAAAATGGCAAATTTACATTTCAGTCGTTTTACACATGTATGTATGACTAGGAGTAAAGTGAGACAAACTCATCATCAACAGGAAGGTTCTGAAGGAGTTTTTGCTGGCACACGGGGCCGTAGACATTCTTAGCAGCAGTAGCAGCAGCAGTCTCTTCTGCTGGGTGTAGCTCTAGAACAAAAAATGTTTTGTCAGGATTATGTATTTTATCATCATCATACTTCAGGTTCACTGTATTTCAATTATCTTTTTCTCAAAAATTATTCTACTAAGGGCTTGAACAGTGGAGAGTATAGTGCAAGGCAGGCTAGCCCCATCCCCTCATGTCATCATATGTCTTCTGGCACCCTCTGACTAGTGATACATGTCAGTTTGCATTCAGGCCAGAGCAAGCAGTGCACTGCAATAGGCAATAGTGTCAGGAAAAGTCAACAATCCGCTATTCTGTCCCTCTACTCCTTAGCCATTACCCTCCCCCCCCCCCCCCCCCCACACACACACACATGATGATTTTGCAATACACACTCCAGCATGTAAGCCCACCCCAAAATTAAAAGTAAGGTGCAGAGTGCATCAAAATCCCCAATTCTGAAATCACCTGAACTTTGTGCCATGTGAAAAGTTCCTCAGAATATACCGGTACATTTGCTGCGTAATCTCGGAATGTGGTGTTTCACTGTGGCTGGGTTCAGACAACCAGTTAGGGCCCTTTTCCACCTGCAATCGCTAGCGTTCATGCTGAACGCTAGCGATTGCTGAATCGCAAAACCGGCGATTCCCCCGACGTTTGCGGCCGCGATTTTGCTATGCTATGCACTGCATAGCAAAATCGCGGCAATTATCGCTCCGCCGCGCGTTCGCGTTCCCGACAAAAGCGAATCGCGGTAGTGGAAATGACCTACCGCGATTCCTATGTTAAAAAGCAAACCGTAGCGATTGTAAAATCGCTAGCGGTTTGCGGTTTTGCGATTCAGCCAGCGCAAACGTGCTGGTGGAAAAGGGCCCTAAATAAAATGGAGCAAGAGCACCCAAACATGGAACCCGTGCCAAGAGACCTCAGTGCCAGAACAACCAACCTCACTAACTGGGAAGTCAGAGTTACTAATCGGAAGATGTCTGGTGCCACAGAGTGAACTGACAGGAAGCTCTTGTGAATTGAAGAGATGACAGATAGAATTTTGTAAGGGAAATTGTATCATAGATTTTTTTCTATAGCAACCTGTTTTCCACACAGGCAGTGACATTTGTTTCTCATCAATAAGTAAAGCTGCCATTTAGCGCTTGGTAATCAAAGTACCATTTCTATTTTCTGTAAAATACTCCACACAAAAAATAGTAACTTGTGTTTACCACTGCCCACCTACAGGGTACAGACATGGATTCACCAGTTACATCTGACAGGATACAGTTCCTTATATACAGTCAGTGATATTCCATTGTACAGTATACACTCTATACAGACAAAACCCTTACCATATCTTACCATACAAACATTTTTAATTGTGTAGTTACAGTCAATAACCACTTCTAGTCGGAACATCTTTGCATAAAGAAAAACTGTGATACATTTATAAAAACAGCTAGCCGTAACAAAATAACTGCTGTTTTCATAGGCATAAACTCATATAAAAGAAATACACCTTTATACAGAAACTTTGTACAGATGTAGCTTGAAAATTGATTGTAAACCAAGGGAAGACACATTGCACACATCAATTCTTTTTTTTCACATTAATTGCATAAGTTTCTAAGGTGATCTATTGTTTTATTTTACCTAAGCTTGTTTGCATGATAGTAAAAATTGCATACCACAATAAGAGTGAAGCTTATAGTATGAATTGCTTGAATAACATAGAGCACTTTTTATAGGCAACTCTGTAAAGCACATTTTCTCTATTTAAAACTTTTAAGACACTTTGTTTTACTGCCCATCAAAATACATATATAAATAGAAAAAAAAAATCAGTATGGTAACAAAGATAAGCAATATTACTACAAAAACAAGAAAAAAAAAATAGCCCCCAGAAAAAAAATAATTACAACGTGATGATGCAGAATCTACAGATAAAGGGACCAAACAATCGCATATTCTTCCTTTTGTAAGCAATGAAACAAAGATGTAAAATAAAGAAAAAATACAGCGACCTTTATTTATTTATTTTTTAAAAAAGAAAAGAAAACAAAAAAAATAAAATAAAATAAAAAAGGTCTAAATTTTACGGCAGTGCCATATAACACAAGGCATTTGTTGGCATGTTATCAATTTAAACTGCATCCAACAGCACAGAGCTCTTCTGTACCCTATGACTGTGCAAGAGTAACATACTCTCCTATTTATATATAAGCGTGACTTTCTGAAGATCAAGTGTGTGTACAGGAACAGGAAAACAGAAAACAAAAAAAACCATCAACGGTTTCTATGTTTGTTTCAAAGCTTCAGCTTTCATTTCGCCTGCACTAAGCATCATGCTTTGTCAAGTATGTTGTGGCTTATCCAGTGAACACCGACTTCAAAACAAATGTCCATTGTCTCCTCTGGAGCTACGGAAAGTTTATAGATACAATAAAACATTTAAATATTGTCTGCATCATTTCCTTTGTCTTTTTGTGCAAGTCTTTTTTTTCTCACTATTCGATGGCCGCACAACATACAGTAAAGTGTTACGGACAGTATATAGAATGGAATAGGAATTTGTAATGCCAGTGGAACGTTGAGATAAAATAATAATACTTTATGACAAGTCACTCAATTCTGCAGTGATGTCTGTATTCCTTTCTCCAGTTATATTGTCTTCAAGCTTAACAGTAAACAGTGTACTAGGACTTTTGTCCTGGGTGTCCCCATCCATATCCTTGGACATCTCCTCATCTTCATAGTCAGCAACATCTACCTCTAAGCCGGCATTGTCTTTCAGCTTTCCGTGGTGTTTCAGATAGTAGCGCTGATTTTGGAAAAATTTTATAATTGTATATTTGGGCAGGTCAAGTTGAGCAGACAAAGTTTGGATGGCTTCTTCGTCTGGATACAGACCTACATCTTGAATGAAGCTCTGTAGAATCCCCAGGGCCTCCACCGAGATTTTAGTTCTGGGACGGGGCTGTTGGCGGTTTTCTTCCTCTGCCTCAGCTGGAGATGCCACGGTTGGCTGTCTTGGTGGCAGTCTGGGGCCCGGTAGTTGTAGAGGGGGAGGCTGTTGCTGTGGTTGGGGCTGTGGCTGCTGTTGTTGCTGTTGTTGCTGCTGCAATTATAATCAATAGATTTATATTTGCATTACAACTGAACATACAAAAAAAAAAAATACCTAGCTTTAGAAACATCCCACATAGTTGATGGTTGCTGATGCATAAATGTAATCACACAAGATATTTATTAAATCCTTGAACCTACTGAATTGGTGTCACTAGTTTGGATGCCAATGCTACTTATCAGCTATGTTTTTCAGGTTGGATTTGTTTTTCGGGACATCAAGGCAGTGTTTTAATCTGCATTTCTAGCGTTTGTCTTCTCATAATTCCCTTAACCCTTAACACAATTAACTAACCTACCACTTAAAACTGACTCTATCAAGCCTAAATGTCCTGATGTACACATAAACCTAACCTTCCTGGTATTCTACCAACACTAGCCAATATACACCTATCATTGTTCTTGTCCATGACTTCATTTCTAGGTCTGATACCCAATCTAATGTATCTCCACCAAAATCTCACTGAAGCCAAACTTACTTTGGCTTCAGTAGAAACCCAAAGCATGGCCACATAGCCAAACTAGATGATTTAGCCTAGCAGCAGCAATGGTGCTGAATCCATCTGCTTCATTTAACACTTATATAGACTAGAAATAAATACTATCTAGACTGTTAAATTAATGTTCCAAGCACATTAGGGATGAGGTGGTGAGTTCAAACTGCACGTTAGTGGGCATTAGCTATATCACCAACCTAACAGTCATTTTTAATATGACAGAAAAAAAGCCTGCAGCACAAAGTTATCAATCCACATCTCATCTTTGGCAACCTGTATCGGGCAGCATGGTGGTGCAGTAGTTAGCACTCTCGCCTTGCAGCACTGGATCCCTGCTTCAATTCCCAGCCAGGACACTATCTGCATGGAGTTTGTATGTTTTCTCCATGCCTGCGTGGGTTTCCTCCCACATCCAAAAACATATGTTATTTGGCTTCCCCCTAAAATTGGCCCTAGACCAGGCATGGGCAAACTTGGCCCTCCCGCTGTTAAGGAACTACAAGTCCCACAATGCATTGCAGGAGTCTGACAGCCACAGTCATGACTCATAAAGGCAAATGCATTGTGGGACTTGTAGTTCCGTAATAGCTGGAGGGACGAGTTTACCCATGCCTGCCCTGACTATGATACATACACTACATGATACATACATAGACATATTACTGCTGTAGGGATTAGATTGTGAGCCCCTCTGAGGGACAGTTAAGTGACAAGACAATATACTCTGTACATTGCTGCAGAAGATGTTGGCGGTATATAAATACTAAATAATAATAATAATAATCTGTCTGCTCACACCCAGTCTGTCTAGTGCCTACCTCCAGTCTCATTGGTATCAGAAAAACATTATTGACTGACTGACTATCTATTGACTGACCGCCCAATCATCGCTTTTAGTATCTAGTGTAGGAAATGAAGATTAGCAACATTTACTTGCAAACTTTTTATGCATGCTTAATTAAAAAATGTTCTATGGAATGTACATAAAAATTGTGCCTTAAAGGGGCCCTGGTCACCTTTTAAAATTGATATATGGACTTACCTGGAGCTTCCTCCAACTCACCGTAGCCCGCGAGGTCCCCCGGCATCCTTCTGGCTCCTCTCCCGGTCCCGCTGGCGGCTCTGTTAATCTGCAACTTTGGGTCAAATTCTTTGGCAGAAGTCATAGATTAACTGAGCCGCCAACGGGAATGGGAGAGGTGCCAGGAGAACTTCGGGACCTTTCGAGCTACAGTGGGCTGGAGGAAGCTCCAGGTAAGTCCATATATCGATTTTTAAAAGGAGCTCAGGGTCCCTTTAAACAAGCTGATATACTCCTATCTTTTTAAGTTAATTATACATACTAACCTGAATCTGTTCTGCAGACATATGGATCATATGCGATGGCCGCTCATTGTGCTGATGGACTGCATTGCTCTCTTGCTCATAAATCACATCTCTTTCCGTTTGGGGAAGACTCAGAAATCTTCGAATCATGGAGAGATTCTCCCAGAGAGTTCTGTTTTCTGGTGATGGGTCTTCTTTCCACCTCAGTAGTTCACACAGCCATCCCTAGAGCAATATAAGAGAGATAATACTTTCATCACAATTACAGTCATTCCAGCAACAGAGATCCACTATGGCAATACTGGACTTTATTAAAGCGGAATATAACCCTGCATTTCAACTTTGCTCTAAAACATTATTTACAGCATATTATATGCAAAAAGCATTTTTTTTTTACTAGACCAGCATTGGAAGGGTTAAACACAGAGGTTTTAAGTTCCGTGCAGACATTCAGATGGTTACATTCTATTTAGTTAGTGTGTAACTGTTTATCAATAGATACATCTCTTTGGCTGTCCTCCAAGCTCCTTCTCAGTGAGAGAGATGAGTCATAATAAACACATATTTGTAAACAAAAAGTATCTAACTCAAGTTCGGATTCGGTTGCAGAAATCTCTAGGGACTTTAAAGCCCTGTGTAACCCTTCCAATGCTGGTCTAGTAAAAAAAAAAATGCTGGTTGCATATAATATACTGTAAATAATGTTTTAGAGCAAAGTTGAAATGCAGGGTTATATTCCGCTTTAAGGGAAATAAAAAAGTGCATTCTTTAAAGACTGACCGTATTTATACTTAAATGGATGCTATACCTAATATACAGTAGTTAAGGGATATAATGCATATGCATATGCATGTTTCTGTAAAGCACAGAGAATGAACACATATTTCAAATAATTTTAGATAGTAACTTTAACTTCACTTAATGGGTTTTAGCACATTATTTTGAGTAAAAGAAATTTTCTTGCAATCGTTTGAGTCTCGGCCCACTTTGTAAGCTGCATACAAGGTGGTATAATGTGGTTTGGGGATGGTTTATATGGAAGCAATGCTGGTTAAGTAACCAGCTAAAATGAGCAGGGTCGGATAATATTTTATTAAGAAAATTATTTACATAGTCAGAGATGTTAAAAATTTAAGGTGAAAACTCAGGATCAGGGAGCTAGGTTTGGGTCTCATTAACATAAATGTGGTATTGGGAGCCAAAATAAGCTAGCCAAGACTATTGGTGGAGATGGAGAAAAGAAGAGGTCCGAAAGTCTTAGCTCTGTAGCATCAAGCAGTGTGAATAAGTGGATAAGATGCTTTTTAAATAAGCGATTTTAAAAGTCCTTCCATTGAGATGAGAGGAAAGCCATGAAAAATCATGGCTCTTTAGACCTAGACAAAAGTGAAATGGTAAAGGATGCCCAACACTGCATCAGAAAGTGCTCAAGAGTAGAGGTAAGGTTTTGATTAGGGCAGTGGAAGTGCAGTTTACTGTTATAGTAATTAGGAAGGGGCAGGTAATTGCAAAAGGCCAGGGTAAATTTTATTGTGCCAGCACCTCTGCAGTGTAATGAGTTACTGGCACTGAAATGAAAGTATAACTAGGATTCAAAGGCCCATGCCCAGTAGTTCATGACAATTACATGTTACATGCTAAAGATGCATGTTTTATTGGTTTTCTAAATAAAAAAGTTAAAACCTCCACTGTAGACAAAGTAAATGCAATTCTCATGTAATGCAATAACAATATCAGTTATTTTTAGGTATATCTTGTAAGAATTTATTTTTTCAAGGTACTAATTGATATTTAGGCATTCTCAGAATCTAATATTCAGATTTGTGGTGAAGACCAATGCTCTGTAGTGGTCTTTCTCGACAGATGATTAATTTTAACCCAAACAATGTTAGAGAATACAAAATGTATTTATATTTTAATCATGTAAACCACGGAAAAATGCAAATTATGGCATTTGATGTTACCCATTGAGAGATGCTTAATTATTTATGAAAACTGAGTGATAAACATGGTATATACTAAATTATATTTAGCATTTTTTTTTCTCATAAAGGTTTTCCATGTCATGTTTTACTTCAGATAAGTGGAAAATTCCAATACTGAATTCTTATACATTCTGTTAATGAATTATATTTACTAATTTAAAGGCAAAGGCCCATGTACAATTCACTTTTCTCCAATGTTTTCTCCTGGGTGATAATGTTTCATCTTCTCTTTAAAATAACTTTTCAGCATTTCACAAGTGAAAAACTACCAAAAGTAGTAATAAAATTACAATCAAAATTATTTTGTGTATTTTCTTGCTTGCTGGGGGTTTAACTGCTTACCAATTGCTCCATGCCACGTGGCATGAATGCGGTGGCAGCCCCTGGACTGCTCAACGCCAACTGGCATGAAGTCCTGGGGCGGGGTTTTGCAGGAGATGCAGACATCAGTCTCTCAGCGCCATCTATTTACACTGTACAGCGCTGCGATCTACGGCACAGCCGTATGACACGGCACAGAATCGATCGCCTGTCATAGGCTGATGTCTATTACAGCCGATCGCTGTGATTGGTTGGCGGGGGGAGGGAGGGGCTGGAAATAAAGTGAATAAAAAAGGGGATCATTTATTTAAAAATAAAAAGACAAATAAATAATAATAATAAAAAAAAAACAAATATGCCAGCAAGGATCAGAGCCCACCAACAGAAACTCTGTTGGTGGGCAGAAAACGGGGCGATCATGTGTGTGCCAGGTTGTACAGCCCTGCAGCGAGGCCTTAAAGCTGCAGTAGCCTAAATTGTAAAAAAAATAGCCTGGTCACTAGGGGGGTGTAAGCCTACGCTCCTCAAGTGGTTAACCTCTTGAGGTCCACAGGCTTACACCCCCCTAGTGACCAGGCCATTTTTTTACAATTCTGCACTCTGCAGCTTTAACAGTTAATTGCTCAGCTATCCAACTTAGCAGCCAAATGAATCATACTCAAATAATCAGAGCTTTCTGTTGGTGGGATCTGATTGCTGCTGCAATATTTTGTTTTAAAAATAAAATAACCTATTTTTCTTTAACCTCCTTAGCGGTAACCCCGTGTGTGACCCGGGGTAAGCCGCCGGAGGGTGCCGCTCAGGCCCTGCTGGGCCGATTTAAATAATTTTTTTTTTTGCTGGACGCAGCTAGCACTTTGCTAGCTGTGCCAGCACCCCGATCGCCGCTATCCGGTGCGGCGCGCGCCCCCCCCCAGACCCCTGCGCTGCCTGGCCAATCAGTGCCAGGCAGCGCCAAGGGGTGGATTGGGTCTCCCAATGACGCCATGGCGACGGGGGAAGCCCTCCAGGAAATCCCGTTCTTTGAACGGGATTTCCTGATCGCCTATCGCCGGAGGCAATCGGCGGGGCTGGGGGGATGCCGCTGAGCAGCGGCTATCATGTAGCGAGCCATGGGCTCGCTACATGATTTAAAAAAAATTTTTTTTTAAAAAACTGCTGCGCTGCCCCCTGGCGGTATTTTTCATACCACCAAGGGGGTTAATTCCCTCCCCCCCTCCCAAGATCCACCATTTCAATCACCTCTCATAGGCATCAGCGTATGAGAGGGATCAGATTGCGTGCCACTCTTGGGGACAGCTGAGTGACAGAGCTGTCCCCTGTACAGCACCGCGCTAGATCGCAGTACAGATCAAAATACCTGTAGTTTATTTTTCTAACAGCCTGCCAGCTCCGATCGCGACTGGCAGACTGCTCACAGATGGCTGCTGACATCACTACAGGGAACGCATGGGCATGCGCACACGTGTTCCCTGCTAATCTGCGCCTCCAGGACTTGACGCCAATCGGCGTCCTGGCGGCTCCACCCTCCCAATGGCGTTAGGCGGTCGGGAGGGGGTTAAAAGACATTTTATTGACAAGGTGTAAAAATGTCAACTGAGGAGAAAAAGTGAATTGCACATAGACCCCTGGCTGTTATTCAGTTCACTTTTTCTCATAAGTTTTCTCCTAGTGCTGGATTCACAGTAGTCTGTTGAATATTAATGCACATGTTATAATGAGTGTGAACTGCAGTGGAGACTGGATGGATATAGATTTTAATACAAAGCCTGCATGCAGCGTGTTTGAAAAACGCAATTAGTTACAACGCAGTACTGTGAACAGACCCACAGAACTGTATGGGCAGTGATTTTACATGCAGAAATATTGTGAAATGAATCTGAGCACTGTGAACCAGCCCTAAAAGTGACATATTCACACCCTATCAATAAAAGGCCAGGAAGCAAGAAAATGCTCAGAATAATTGACAGCACTTCTTCATCTATTTTTGGTTCTTTTTTAAATTGCAGAATGCTAAATAGTTGCAAACAAAACATTTCTCCAAGGAGAAAACTTGGGAGAAAAAAAGTGAAAGGAATAAGGATAAAAGAGTCAGTAGGTTGTATTGCAGGGTGAAAAGGTGGCAAGAATACACAGAGCTTAACACTGGCCATGCACAGATCAGTTTAAATGTATGGTTCAATATGATTGATGAAAAAAACAATTATAAAATAAATTACGTAGATCAAAATTGTTGTGCTTCTCGGTTCAATAATCTGATCACCACCTAAAATCAGCCCTTAGCTTAAGCTTTGTACACATAATGGAAATCGGTAAAAATGAATTATACATAATCAGTGTTCACACTATGGGCTATATGCAATTCACCTTTTCACCTGAGTTTTCTCCTAGGAGATAATTTTTCATCTTCGATTTAAAATAACTTTTCAGCAATTTTTAACTAAAGAAGTACCAAAAAGTAGGTGAAAAGGTACTATCAACATTATTTTGAGTATTTTCTTGCTTTCTGGTGGCTTAAAAAGCATTTTATCGACAAAGTTTAAAATGATCACC
Source organism: Hyperolius riggenbachi (assembly GCF_040937935.1). Lineage (NCBI taxonomy): Eukaryota > Metazoa > Chordata > Amphibia > Anura > Hyperoliidae > Hyperolius > Hyperolius riggenbachi. Next base: position 107,840,616 of record NC_090650.1, read on the forward strand.
TAGGAGAAAACTCAGGTGAAAAAGTGAATTGCATATGGGCTTATGGGTCAAAAATATTACATCAAAGTGCTTCCTTAGAGTCTGAGACTCAAAATCTATATACTACTCACTTATGAAAGGAAGAAAACAAACATATAAAAAAAAATATATCATTTATTGTAAATCACCATTAATAAAAAGGAATAAATTCCATTAAAATCCAGAGCCCTAATGCCAAACAACCAGGAGAGTAAGAACTTGACCAATGCAAACCATATAGCAACAAGTGTTCAAAAAAACTTTTAAGCTGGAGCTCTCAGCAAAAAAATCTATTCCATGTGGACCACAATACTGTTCACACTATGCTTGTGCTCTTTGCTTGGGTCGGCTCTGCTGTGTCTTTCTGTCCACGATTTGGGGGGGGGGGGGGGGGGGTCGTCCATCGGCCCCCTCGGATGCAGTTTGAACGAAATTCACATTTCTTTACTTGAGTTTAGATATCAGTTACAACTGCCCCTATGTAGGGACACTGTTGTATGTCATCATATTTAGGTTACTATGAATTTGAACAATCTTTTGCTGTATATGATGTTAGCTATTCATTTTCTAAAATAATGGATGTGTTTTAATTGTTTTCCAATGAATTATATTGATAATGTGGTAAATGTCCTTTGTTATGGCCCCCTGGGGTCCCCATTCCTTTTTCCTTTCCCCTTACTCTGATATGAGGTGTGTGTGACTTGGCCTAGGGTTTTTTTGGGGGAGTGCTGCACCTGTAGGCATTGTTGACATGTCCCCTATATGTGAATGATCCTATTCCAAGGGACTGTGTGTATTTTGCTTATTAATAATATTAAATATCATTGTAATTTTTTCCACTGGTGCAGTACTCTCCTTGGCCCCGCGGCTAGGCTGCTTGACGCCCCAGAGATTGGGGTTTGGTTGATGTCTGCTAGTCTGCGTAGGTGCAGCCCTGCCACGAGCGACAGGATACTTGTGGCTAGGCCACACATGAGCAGTATGCCCAGAAGATAATTCTAGGAGTCATGACTTGATCTTTGTTAGAAAACTAGTGACCTTAGCCCGTTTGAAAACGGGCTTGGTCTGTCACCGCGCACCCACCACTCACGCGTGCACACCTGCCTTGTGTGCGCGCACACCCGCCGCGCCTGCCGCACGCGCGAACACCCGTTGCTGAGCATATGTCCACCCCTTCTGGCCCCGTCTTCCCCTGCAAGCCGCTCTCTATGTCTCTGCGTCCCTCCCTGCACATGCGCACTGCAACAAAAGGTCACACACAGGGACATGGGACGCAGAGACACTTAGGGATTGTTACAGAGGATGTTTGAGTATTTTTGTAGGGAATTATTTTTTTTAACTGAATTGGGAGGAGAAACTCTGAAATGATGGCAAAAAAAACAAAAAAAAACTGTCTATCCTTTTTGTGTAAAATTCCAGAACTATGAAGAGTGTGTTTAGTGAGAGTGCAATAAAAAGACTAAGCCACCTTCTTCCTTCCACCACTAAAAATGGGCTATTTTAATTGTAAAAAATGCAACGACTAAAACAGCAGATGGCAAAAAGTACAATAGAAGGAAAGGTTAAGACATACTATGTAAAGTAAAGGAAATAAACACGAGTAAATAAATAATCATAACTTCCAGGATGTTGCTAATTTTCAAACTGACAAAGTTTAATTTGACACCTTCTGTTCTAAACACCCTTTTTTTCAGTATTCCGCCTTTAGCGGAAGCCAATAACCTTGCCCGCCACTTGCTTAAATTGTTGGCATGAGCTGCATATGAACTGAAAATGCCATGCAGATGAATGCTGGGCTCTGTTCAAACCTGCTACATACAACACAAATCCTGTAAAGTTATGTATTGTAAAGGGAAATTTATTGAGAAATAAAGGTCTTCAATCCATCTGCCACCTAAGAAATATTGTTATCCGCTACACTGCAACTAAGAACCATCTGCAGGCGTCTTGCAACAGTAAGCAAGAATATGCTGAAAATAATTTCACTGTCATTTTATTTAAATATATAGGATTTTCACAAGTTTTTATTTTATTTCTGGGAGTTTGGCATTAATTTATATATATAAAACACTGGACTGAAATGGAAAAAATACACATTTGGTCTTAAATTCATAAACAGATCGCTGTAAAATATTTTATTTGGTTTAACAAGACAAACAGTGCTTGCACAAGCTCTTAATTACACTGCAGCCACTCCTAGGTTTATATAATTTTTGTTAGTTCTATAAGCCTCTAATGAATCCCTCACAAATTACACAGATTTATTGAGAAGGGTGGAGTATTAACATATCTGAAGGTTTATTATTAATGTAGGAGTTAATATTGTTAAACTTGTTTGAAGCAATTTTAATATTCGGGCGGGATATAAACATTGGATACTGATGCCTATGAAATAACACAAGGTAATTTTTGTGTGTGTCAGCAGAGTATATCTACTATGACCAGAGCTAGAAATGTAGAGAGAAGCAATAGTGCTATATGAATAATAATAATAATAATAATAATAATTAAGCTAGTCATATACACAACAAATATCTAAAAAAAAATGACATAATACACTTGAGTTTGATTATACTTTTCAATTTGTTGAGTTAAAGGATACCCCAAGTGACATGTGACATGATGAGAGCCTAGCAAACAAATAACTATGCTGTGTTTCTTTTTTTCTTTCTCTGCCGGAAAGAGTTAAATATCAGGTATGTAAGTGGCTGACTCAGTCCTGACTCAGACAGGAAGTGACTACAGTGTGACCCTCACTGATAAGAGATTATAACTATAAAACACTTTCCTAGCAGAAAATGGGTTCTGTGAGCAGGAAAGAGATAAAAAAGGGAATTTCTTATCAGTCAGGGTCACACTGTAGTCACTTCCTGTCTGAGTCTGCTTTTTTCATCTTTTCATTTTTATGTGAAGAAAATATGACATTTACAGAGAACAATTTTCACTGTGGGCATTACTATGGAGGACTGTGTCCAGCACATCCAGCATACAGAAGCAGTCCTCACTGGCTATAATCTTGTGACAGAAATGTCTGCAGAACAGCAGAAGGCAGAGATACAGCATCAAATAGTGTGTAAATAACTGTAGCAGAAAAATCTCTCAGCTGTTCTCATATGATCTGTGAGAAAGCATTGTGTGTGGGCAGTGCAGAAACAAACAGTAAAATCATTCCTCTATGAATAATGGCAGGGAAGTGGTACCTATCCACATGGTACAGTCCTGCAATCAGTCGCCGACTTTGTTACAGAGACTTGTGATAAGAGACTTATGAAAAGCTTTATATTGTTACTGGCTAACAGCTCTATGTGGGGTTTACAGAATGACAGTTTCTTTGATAGTTCCTCTTAAAGTTTCAAGTAGCATTTAGATATGTGATTATCTTAGAGGCCTTTCTCTATCTCTGACTGATGATTGCAGACAGAAAGAACAGGATTTTGAACATAGTGACCACAGATCATCAAGAAATGAGGGAGGCAGTGTTGCCATGAGAATGGACCGAACATAATGTGACAATTTCTCATATGTCAAAATGTCAAATAACTATCACAAATTGGTGTTGTGCAAAGTACAAGCAACTCTCCATTCGACATCCAAAGCTGTTAAGCTTAAGGGAAATAAAATGATCTTTTTAGGAAGTTACTGTAGGTTGCACAAAACACGTATATAAATGTACATAATAATTTGAACAGAAAAGTCATTATAATGACCAAAAAAAAAAAAAGCACTGAAAGCATTTTAAATTATTTACTAGGTTAAGAGGGTGAAATGGTACTTTAAATACATCAGATTTCATCATCTCTGCCATTTTTTGGTGGCAAAGTGGTATTGATCTTTTGAAATGCTTAAAATTAACTATTTCCAGGAGGTTATTATTTGATTAAAGACATTACAGTTGAGGGCAAAAACGATGCACTTTGTCTTCTTTACCGTTCAAATCACAACGTAATTTAATATGAAATATGCCTTAATGATAATGAGGAGAAAAAACCTGGCCCAACATTGTAAGTGATATTCCTTACTCAACCTAGCATACTTCAGCTATATGAAATATATTGATCCTCGGATGGCTCTTTTTAAGAACTGATTTTTATTTTTTACATGAAGATGGATAAAACATGCTGCTTGTTCAATCTTGGATAGCGGGTTACAAAGGTGCACATTGGTAGTGCAGGTTTTTATGTGCAGGTCAAAGCAGAGCAGTGTGAGCATGCAGTACAAACTAGGGATGGTCAACAAGAAATCATTTTGAGTTGATGCAGGGTTATGTACATTTTGCAGGCAAATTTAAACAGCTTGAAAATGGACCAATCACATTTTACCTCAGCAGGATTTGATTGGTTCGTGGTCAAGCTGCATAAATTTACATACACAATGAGCATGATGCTGCATAAACTAGAAATTATTTGCATCTCATTGAGCATCCCTGGTACAAACAGAAGCTGCATCTACATGGAAAAGGTTGGCATTTGTCTAGTGCTGAGCTTCTCAATCCATACAAAACAGTGAGCGTGCTTGCACTGACTAGTAAAGAGGAAAAGTAGACGCTTTGTCATGAGTATCACTAGTTATATATGCAAATCTAGTAGTGTCATTAAAAGCATTGATTTAGGGAAAATTAGGATGACAAAAAAAGTTCAGACATACCAAGACACAAGACACAGATCTGAGATTCGTAGAGGAAATAAAGTTTGTCACGTAAAGGTACAAAAAACTACACATTAACCAAGATGAACTAGTTAAAAAAAAACAAAAAAAATCTGCATTCTCAAAAACCTCTGATGATCCAGAGGAAGGCAAAAGCAACATGAAAATGTGAGACAATTTATTAAAAAAAAAAATAAAGAAAGAATTACTTATTGACTGCACATGGCAATAAGTTATGCTTAGTGTTGGTTGAATATCATTCTGTTCAATTCACTTGCCTTCCAATCAAAGAGTGCCAAATTGTTTGCAGCATTTAACTTGCAAATTCAAGCATTATTAAAGTGAATGGGGGGGGGGAGGGTTAGGTTTCTGGACTGCGTAGAGCTTGTACAACCTAAAAATAAATTTAAAAAAGGCACGTCAAGACTCCCACAACAATGTACAGGTCGACAAAAAGATGGGGGAACAATCGTATACTGCACATGGAACATGGAAGATTTTATACAGGTCTCTGAGTAGAGGTAGAGGGCACCATCCATTGGTCAAAAAATTAGGAAAACTGCTGCGCATTATGAGAATGGTGCCAAAAAAGCTAAATTTGCCTAGGCGAATATCGCCGTTTTTCAGTTCGGCAAGGCCCAAATTCGAACAGCCATTTTTGTTTTTAATTTTCCCTTTAACCTCCTTGTCGTTCTAAAAAATCCGGCAAGGAGGCAGCACCGCACTTTTTTTTTATTTTTATTTTTTTTAAATCATGTAGCGAGCCCAGGGCTCACTACATGATAGCCGCTGAGCGGCGGCATCCCCCCACCCACTCCGATCGCCTTCGGCGATCAGAGTATGCAGGAAATCCCGTTGAGAACGGGATTTCCTGCAGGGCTTCCCCGGCCGCCATGGCGACCGGGCGGGATGACGTCACCGACGTCATGGACGTCGTGACGTCAGAGGGAATCCCGGTCCGCCCCTTAGCGCTGCCTGGCACTGATTGGCCAGGCTGCGCAGGGGTCTGGGGCGGGGGGGGGGCGGCTCGGCGCGGCGACGATCGCGTACTACACGCAGCTATCAAAGTGCTAGCTGCGTGTAGGAAAAAAAAATTATGCACATCGGCCCAGCGGAGCCTGAGAAATCCTCCTGCGCAGGTTACCCCGAACTGTGTTCGGGATAACCGGCAAGGAAGTTAACAGTGACTCAAATTTGAATACCAACCCTAATGGTGTTAACTTGTATGGGAACTCATAGAATATGATCTAGTTTGATCAGGATATACAATTCCTGTTAGCAATTAGCTGCAATCCATTAACCAACAGTCTACAATTGTAGGAAATGTAGGTAGAACTATAGACTCTAGTAGGCTCTTTTGAGATCATATCTAACCCTGTCTTGAAACTATTTTCTGTATCTGCTACAATTAGTTTTTCTTTTAAGGAATAGTCAATATTTTCACTTCTTCTAGTCTAGATCATTTCTGTAGTTGCAGATTAAACTTATTTTCCTCCAACTTCAATGGGTGTCTGAAGTCCTGGCAATGAGTTTAAAGTGAATATTTTTCATATTTATTTTTCATATTTTTTTATATAAGGCATGACTCTTTAATTTCTTCTTCCCAAGAGTAGTGTTTTATGCTCAATATTAACTCAGTGGTCATCAGGCACACCCTTTCTATTTCCAGAATATTTTGTTTGTGAATTGGAGCTGGACACTTGAGGTGTAGTCTTGCTCATGCTTTTTTGTTAGAATATAGTCTTTTCCTGCGTACATACAAAAAAGGGTGCCCGGAAATGTGGGCATCCATAAATGATAATGATATTTTACTACAGCTAAACACAACCCTATTTTCACACAGAACCCTCTTTTTACCAATGCTTACCCTAAGTCCCCTCCGATTCCTAACCTTAACTACCCCCTGTCAATGCTTAAGCCTAACCACCTTCCCCCCCGATACTTAACCCTCACTGACCCCCCACCCCCACTGATGCCTAACCATAAAAGTCCTCCCCCCACTGAAGCCTAACTTTAAAAGACCCACCAGGGATGCTCAACCTTAACCCCCCACTCCTGCAATACCTAACCTTAACTGTCCTCCTCACTGCAAAAGATGGGCATACTAATATCGGCTACAGTGGGAAATTTAGATGTCAAATTTGGATGTCACTATGCAAAATGCGGCTACAAATAGCTGGCATGTGCTTCACTGTCCAAATTTCCCACCTTACCTGTTATAGTATGGACCCCTATGGTGGCACCAGAACTTCTGCAGCACCTCTGGCACCTAAATTTCCTGCTTCCTAACATTTGGGGGGCAGCCAGGCAGGCGGCGTGGGTAGGCCAATTCCGGATAGATCTCATGCTGAAATTGGAAATCGTTTTATGGTGTATGGGCAGGTAACAGATGTCTCTCTGATGAGGCTGCAGACAAATCCCTACAGATGAGGTTGAAGGGGACCGGGGCAAACGAAAGTGGGGGGTCCCCTTACCCCCAACCCCGGCCAATAGTTCTGCCTCCCTTCTCCACCGATAGACACTACCCCACTGCGCCCCAGGGCCCCTGCTCATTAGAGGCATACCCACTTGCCCCGGCAGGCGGTGGCTGCACCACCCATGCAGTCTGTTGTCTGCCTCTTTTCTATCCGGCGGGTATGTGTAAACATGTGCCGGAAAGAGAAGAGGCGGACAGCATGGTTGAAGTCTGCACGGCCGGTGCAGCTACCTCCTGATGGGACAAGCAAGTATGCAGGGGCCCAGGGGGCATAGTGGGAGACAACTTAGCAGGATCTGGTGGTGCAGGGGCTCCGGCAGAGGTCGGGGTTCTGGGGCAACTGCTCTCTTCGCCTGTATGGCAGCGCCGGCCCTGACTGTATACAACAGTACAGTACAGACCAGGCTTTGTACTGTAACCGACTCTCCATATTGGAGCAAAATCTAACTAATGCTGTCTCCCTGCATCACTCACTGGGGCTATTTCTACAGCTTTCTGTAAGCAAATATTCTAAAATCCAGTTATACATTTACAATACACAATTGTTAGACCTAATTTGCTTTTCAGAGTAAATCAGAGAGGCTTGACCATACTGTATAATCTCTCGAGCAAAAGACTTTCATATCTGGCTTGCTGATAAATATCAAAGACGGCAGGAAAAAGTTAAAAGGTTATTTTTCCTCTAGTTCTCCGCATGTGGTTTTCATTTGTTTAAAAAAAAAAAAAAAGAACAAGCTGTTTGTGGTTAAACTGTGTAATCGGCTGTTATCAAGCTAGCACTGCATTTAAGATTTACAGGCTACATCAGCTTCTGTGCCACATTAGATGTAATAGGGAGGGGGTGGGAGGAAAAAGAGGAGGAGAAAGTATATCCTGAGGAACAATATTTCCAATGCAGCCACTCTCACACTACATCTGGTTGCGCCGGTAGCAGCAGTTAAATTGAAATATTTCTCAGCGTGTGTCAAAAACATGCAGAATGGTAATTATGACAGATCTGATTAAGGCTGAGTGCCACTAACTCCCTGGCCAGCGCCGGTTGTGCAGGTGTGACCTTGTGCATGCCTGCGTGTGTAAATAAAATTAATTACAAGTGAGAGGGCGAAGGCTTTGGTGACATCACAAAGCGGAGGAACTCCCAAGGGGGAGACCTAATGGAATATTTTCCCTCAGTCTAATAATACAGTTCATATTGACTTGAGGTAATTAGTGGGATCATTAAAGCAGTTTTCCCGGCGTATTTGGCTGCCTGATCAGATTAGTGAAAATGTTCTTCAGAACAAGCCCTGTGTGGTCTGCCAGAGGAGGAGGAAATAAAAGGCAACAAAGCACATTTTGGAATCATAAGCAGTCGTGGGCTTTTGGTTGCATAAAAAAATCATCCCATCTTAAGGGGCCTGTATTCAGGTGGTCTCAGATTCATTTGATAAAGCTCACTTGAGTTGAATAAATTGTTTGCCATATATACTTGAAGGAGAACTGTAGTGGGAGGTATATGGAGGCTGCCATATTTATTTCGTTTTTAGCAATACCAGTTGCCTGGCAGCCCTGCTGGTCTATTTGGCTGCAGTAGTGTCTGAATCACCCCAGAAACAAGCATTCAGCTAATATTGTCAGATCTGACATAAATGTCAGAAACACCTGATCCGCTGCATTCTTATTCATGGTCTATGGCCAAAATTATTAGAGGCAGAGGATCAGCAGGGCTGCCAGGCAACTGGTATTGCTTAATAGGAAATAAATATGTCAGCCTCCCTATCCCTCTCACTACAATTGTCCTATAAAGGGAGCCTGAAGTGAGAGGGATATGGAGGCTGCCATATTTATTTCTTTTTAAACAATACCAGTTGCCTGGCAGTCCTGCCGATCTCGTTGGCTGCAGTAGTGTCTGAATCCCACACGCATGCTAATCTTGTCAGAAACCTCTGATCTGCATGCTTGTTCAGGGTCTCTGGGTAAGAGTATTAGAGGCAGAGGATCAGCAGGACAGCCAGGCAACTTCTACTTTTTATAAAGAAAATAAATATGGCAGCCTCCACATCCCTCTCACTTCAAGTTCCCTTTAACTTGCACATATAACAGAAGGTTTTGGCTCACGGCGCACAGTGGCGAGCACTGAAACTAGGCGCCGCTATAATAGTAATGCTATTGTGCATGGGGCGGGTAAGGGTAATTTGAGGTTCTGGCGACCCCAAATTACTTCTCTCCGAGTTGCTATGACTTAGATGGGGAATAGTATTTAGCGTCACTGGGGATTTGAGCGGCAGAAGGGTGAGCTGTCATTTGGTTAACCCTGCGCCCAGCTCAATGGCGGCGTACTTATAGGTACACATATATCAGCACCTATGATTACTTCTTGCTGCATAGCCATTTTGGGGTAAATGTATTATTAGCTATAAAATGGCTTTTGATTGCTTTGTTGCGGCCCTGAGCTTCTGGGCACTGATATACAGCTCTTCTTCAGGTAATCTTCGGTCTATTCATCAAAGTCAGAAAACTGCCTTGAGAAATGCTATCAGAAGGATCTGACAACATTCTGCTTCCTTATTGTGGGTTCTCTGCATCACATGGAGCGGAGTGACCAATGGTGTGGAAAGGGAATAAGTCTCCACTCATATTAGAACATGGAAGAGTAACTAGGGAGTGCAATCAAGTTCTGAACAAATGTTGTGTGCCGCTGTACAATAGGGTTTGCTACAATGTCCTAGGGATGTCAGTAGCAGACAAAAGTAAAAAATAGCAAGAGTAATATTAGTAAGTGTAGAATACCATTTGTTTCCAATATTGCTCATTAAAAAGCTCTTCCTGCTGCTAATTCCAGCCTACAACTTGCTGAGGTAAAAGGCGTGGGCACAGTCTGACTGAAGCATCTGTTCTCAGTGCTGGATAGCTGTTGTACTATGGAGAAGGAATGAATTATCACCACTCCAGATGCCAATAGGACTCCGAAAAGCCAGGTTCAAGTTTGGTAAAGTAGTGGAGTTTGGTTAGTGTTAAGCTGGCCGTACACCACACAGTATTGATTGCACAATCCTCTGCAACCTGACCACGTCTATGTAGTATAAGAGCCAGCAGATTTGTGTATACAACAAATGGATCGATAAGGTATCATCCTACATGGAAGTGGTAGGATCAGGTAAGATCAGGCACGTGCAGAGGGGGGTGCTCTGGGTGCCCAGGCACCCCCCTTTTTAAAATCAGCAAAAAAGGCCCCTCTGATCGCGCAAAATAAGCCCCGCCCCCTACCGCGGTAAGCCCCGCCCACCCGCGAGAAGCTCCGCCTCCGCCTGGGGCACTTTTAGGTGAAGAGGCCTGGATAGGAATCCTAGTGTGGCATACTGACCTCACCCTCCACCTAGGACCCATACTGACCTCTACCTCCCCAAGCACCCATAGTGACTTCTCTCTCACCCACAGGGACCTCTCCATCCACCTAGCACCCACAGTGACTTCTCCCTCCCCAGCACCCACAGTGACCTCTCCATCCACCTAGCACCCACAGTGACCTCTCCCTCCACCTAGCACCCACAGTGACCTCTCCATCCACCTAGCACCCACAGTGACCTCTCCCTCCACCTAGCACCCACAGTGACCTCTCCCTCCACCTAGCACCCACAGTGACCTCTCCCTCCACCTAGCACCCACAGTGACCTCTCCCTCCACCTAGCACCCACAGTGACCTCTCCCTGCACCTACCACCCACAATCACCTCTCCTTCTCCAAATCTAGCAGTGATCCTGCCTATCCCAGCACCCACACTGACCTATCCTTCCCCCAGCACCCACAGTGATCTTTCCCTCCCCCAGAGGCTACCCTCCTGTCCCCTGCAGCACTTACAGGGACCTCCCATCCCAAAAGCAGCGCCCACACTGATCTCTCCCAACACACAGCATCCACAACTACTCCCTCCTCCAATAACTACAATGACCTCTCCCAGCACCCACAGTGACCTCCCCTTCCTCCAGCACTCATACTGACCTCTTCCTTCCACAGAACCCACAGTGACCTACCCTTCCACCAGCACCCACACTGACCTCTACCTCCCCCAGCAACCACACTGACCTCTATCTCCCCTAGCAGCAACTATGCCATTCATAGCAGTACCCACAGTGACCTCCCACTCCCTGCACCCACCGCAATCCCACCAATATTCAGCGCCCACATTACACTCAACCAGTAACCCCCACTATAGCAAGCACCCAGTACTTGCACCAAGCAACTTTCACCCAATACTTATATCCAACCTCCATATGGCACTTAGTACTTGCATCATTCACCCTATAGCTGGCACCCAGTACTCACACCCACTTGGCACAGTACTTGCACATTATCTGAACTCACATAAACCAGTACTAGCACCCAAAGTACCTGCACTCAGAATCCACATGACACACAATGCCCACCCATAGCTAGCACCTAGTGCAGGCAATGCACCAAGTATTCGCACCAATGTACCTGCACCCAACACCCACATGTTTAATCTGCAGTAGTTCCAGTTGCACTAAGCCTCGACTTGGTGCCCAGCACAAACACCAAACACTCACATATGACATCTAGTACTTGCACCCAGAACTCACAAGGGCTTGAGTAACTGCAATCAACACCTACATGATGCTTGACACCAACCCATACAGCCAGAATGCACATGACACCCTGTGCCAGCACCCAGAACCCACATGGCACCCAGCTTCTGCATTTAGCACTTACATGACAACAAATACCCCACTAGCCAGCACCCATTACCCAGATGTTACCATGTACTCGCTACCAGTACCCACTTGGCACTCAGTATTTGCACCTAAGACCCACATGACACCCTATAACCCCCATAATCAACACCCACATAGCATAGTACTCACACAGCACAAAGTTCCAAAGCCATTATATGCACCTAGTACCCATCCATGGCCAGCACTCAAATAGCAACCAGTACCCACCCTTGGTCTGAACCCATATGAGACTCAGCTCTCTCCCATGGCACACATCCAGACCACACATGGCACTCCCTGCTCACTCATGTCCAACACTCACATGGCTCCCTGTACCAATTAGCACTCACATGGCACCCACTATTGTTTATCGCCTTCTGCTACTCATTCAGCACCCAATACAGCATAGCATCCACTGCAAATAAACACCCAATACAAACTGGACCTTGGTACCCACAGCAGCTTGACACGGACTGTACTTTGGCACCCACTGCAACTTAGCACAAACTGGACCTTTGCGTCTTACCACCCACTGCATCTGTGCACCCACTGCACCTTGGCACTTACTGCAGTTTTGCATCTACTAATGCTTAGCAACCACTGCATATTGGCAACCACTGCTTCTTTGCCTAAAAAGAAGCTTGGGTGCTGATCTAGAGGGACAAAGGTCCCAGTAATTAAAGGTGAATCCATGCCTACATCAGGCTCCACTGTGCCAACTCTAATAGTGCGCACCTATGACTGCTGATTTGAGGGTGGTGGCACCAAAGAAGTTGGTTGGAAGAAGACACAAAATCTGCCTGATACTTCTACAAAGGTGTGTAGGTGTGTGTGTGTGTGTGTGTGTGTGTGTGTGTGTGTGTGTGTGTGTGTGTGTGTGTGTGTGTGTGTGTGTTGGGTAAGACTGCCTAGTGCTTTCTGGAGAAGGGGTATTACATACACAATTTAGCACGATTTTGTCGATTAGGGCCCCTTTTTCAAATTTGAGCACCCCCCCCTTGAGAATCCTCTGCACGGCCCTGGGTAAGATCGTATAACCAAGATTGTAGGGTATATAGCCAGCTGTGGGATTTGGTTTATTCATTTCTAAAGCAGTGTTTGACAACCCCATTGCTCAAATACCACCAAAGGATTATGTTTTCAGGATTTACTTCACCAAGCATGGATGAGTTAATAAGCACTTGTGACTCAGTAGTTACCACAGCTGTATAATGGTACGAAGTTCAGAATACATCACTTGTTGGGGGTACAAGAGCACCAGTGCTGAGGAACAATCGTCTAAAGGTTTTATAAGTGTAAGGGTAAGGCGAGTGTTCTGGGGTTAACAGTAAGGGCCTTTCTACACTTGTGGCCTGCGTCTATGAAGACTTGCACATTTAACGTGGTGCGGTGGAAGTACTATCCAGACCGCCGCATTCCTGACACAAAGTCTGCAGCACAACGCCACGTGATCCGTACCTAACACATGGATTATGCAGCAATGAAAGTCAATTGGCGATGCATTAAATGTAAATGACGGGAGCGTGGTGTGACGTGGCGCAAATGCACAGACAAACAGGAATCCCAGTGATGTACTTCCTGTCCAGCAGGGAGTATGTCACTGAGTGGGGGCGGAGCTATGCATATGACCCTGTTGCTGCAGTGTCATATGTAGGCTGGTTTTTGTGTAAAACTTGCCTAAATGGAAATTAAAGGGACTCCGAGCAGTAACAAAAATCCAAATCTGAACTTACCTGGGGCTTTCTCCAGTCCACCGTAGGTCAGGAGGTCCCTCGGCGTCCATCTGGCTCTTCTCCCAGGCCCTGGTCAGAAATGGCTCCCCGGCGGCTCCCCGCGACACTGGGCCCGAGTGTCAGGCTCCTTCTTCCTGAAAGGTGACGTCAGTCGTCATCACGCCGGCCACCTCGCGTCATCACGCAGGCTGGCGTGACAGTACCGCGCATTCGCGATCAAACCGCGCATGCGCAGTACTGTCACGCCAGATGAACGTCGAGGGACCTCCTGACCTACGGTGGGCCGGAGAAAGCTCCAGGTAAGTTCAGATTTTGATTTTTGTGACTGCTCGGAATCCCTTTAAGGTTAGGTGAAAAGCTAAAATTACTGTTCCAATATCTTCGGCTAAATGGTTAAGGTTAGCAAGAAAGCAAAGATGTTCCTTAAATTCCTTTTAATGTGGGCTGTGCTTAGCACAGAAGCACATTAACCTTTTACCTTTATGTATTGTCCTTGTAAAGTTAAAACATGGCTATGCTGGAATGCTCCCTGATGTTTCTTGCTTATTTATCTCCTGCTTCCTCTAAATCATACATAACCTATGAAACAGCTGTGATATTCTTCCACATCACTGCAGCTCTCTACTTCTTAACAGTCAAAATTACTGTGAGGGCAGGTTGCTCCTCAGCTGTGGCATATGAATAATGGTAAATTTACATTTGATGTAAGGTGTAACAGACCAATGCCTAGAGTTGGGATATGCAAAGTGTTTATTCAAACATGAGTTCTCATGAAACCCCATGTAAGCACAATAAAGAAGTCCCATTCTTTAAGTTACATTTTCATTCTATTTAACTGTGGGACAAGCTATATACTTTCTACTGGGACAGTAGACGCAACATCTATTGAGTATGGTGGGTCTAAGATGGATTTTTTCACCAACAGATGCCACAACAGAAGCCTCTAACATATGAAGCCATTTTAAGCTGGAACCACCAATCTTAAATACTTTCATCACAAAGGGTTAAAAAAGAATCCCTTGTTTATATGAAAGATCTACTTATTGAGCGTTATCAGGCAGTAGTACAGAGGCGCCAGAAAAGTAAAACCAACATTTTTAAAAAGTTTTAAAATGAAGTGGATACTGGTGGACTTACCCCTTCAGAGCAGACAATAAAGATGCAAATTATTGCAACAATTTATTTATTTATTTACATACTCCAGAAGGGTGCAACGCGTTTTGTGGGTATATCGGGTATATCCCACTTCCTCTGTGAGGTGCTAAGCTTTGAAACAGACTGGATGAGTTATATGCTCCCTTGTAGTAGATTTGGGCGCATGAGACAAGTGGACAAAAAGGGCGCCCCATTCACTTCCATTATAAATATCGTTTAATGGGCGCCGAACAGGGAAAAAAAGGCGCCGGAGATTATTAACGTTTTAACAAAGGCGCCCGGAGATTTTTAAGGATTTATAACTATGTTTGTGATGATTTAACTTTACAAAATGAGCCCGTGACGAATAACGTTTATGAAGATACTAAATCACTATTTCTAAAACATTTCTAAAACATTATTATCCACCCAAAAAAATTATTTACATTTTTTATTTATTAATGTCTGTAAAACATTATTATCCATAGGGGTCTTAGGTTTAGGCACCACCAGGGGGGGTGTTAGGTTTAGGCACCAACAGGGAGGTCTTAGGTTTAGGCACCAACAGGGGGGTCTTAGGTTTAGGCACCAACTGGGGGGTCTTAGGTTTAGGCACCAACAGGGGGGTCTTAGGTTTAGGCACCAACAGAGGGGTCTTAGGTTTAGGCACCAACAGGGGGTCTTAGGTTTAGGCACCAACTGGGGGGTCTTAGGTTTAGGCACCAACTGGGGGGTCTTAGGTTTAGGCACCAACAGGGGGGTCTTAGGTTTAGGCACCAACAGGGGGTCTAGGGGTTAGGGATAGGTACAGGGAGGGTTTTTAATAAACGTAAATATAAGTTTCACTTTACAAACAGGGAAGATGAACGTTTTAAGAATTGCCGACCTCATACACATTATTTAGTGATTTATAAATTCTTAAAATACTATTTGTAAACGAAATTCTACACAATATTTCTATAAACGATATTTCCATTTAACGTTTATACCACGCACCCTTTTTCCCGACGCCCTTTTCGTACGTACGCGCCTGAAGAAGTGGGATATACCCGCGAAACGCGTTGCAACCCTACTGTAGTATGTAAAGAAATAAATAAACTGTTGCAATAATTAGCATCTTTATTATCTGCTCTGAAGGGTAAGTCCACCACTACCCACTTCATTTAAAAAAAATTGGTTTTACTCTTCTGGTGCCTCTGTATTACTGCCTGGTTATCAAGTCCACCCTTGGTGAAGGGGTTCTGGCCCCCTTTCCTTCCTATCTACAGAGAGTGACTTCTTAATCCTGATTGGGGACAGGTCTAATCTTCCCACCTGCTTGTACAGTGGTTACCTGGATGGTAACCCTGGTTTGTGAGTAATAAATTATACTTACACATTTCATCTCCACAATTGTATCAAATACTACACTATATTGGGCTCTCGGTGTCCCCCCCCCCCCCCCTTTCTCTTATTGAGAGTTATGTGCATTCTCCTTAGCATTAGTGTTGACCTGTCATTGTTATTGGCAGCACCACTGTCCAACAGCAGACTCAGGAGATGATGGGTGGGTCTTAGTATGACATTCGGAGTGAAGGTCTGTATATGCATATGCAGTAGAGAACTTTGGAATTTAGGGATTATGAGTAAATGTCCCTAGGTGTCTGCAGTGTATCCATACACTTGAAGGCATTTAAAAATAAAGGTTACTGAGCATTTACAATAAGGTGCTTGAGTTCTTACCTAGCCTAAATGATCTTACTGTTATTATTGCTGAAATAGTGGAATCTGCTATGTTAGGATCTCTGTCCCCAGGCAATCTCTTACTGTACTTCAACCCCACCCATTCCTCCAATGAGACTTGCTCCTCCACCTTTCCACCCTCTGCAAACAATCTTTAGTCCTCCATAAGGATCACCTCCTCACATTCACGTATACAAGATTTCTCATGAGCTTCACCTCTCCACTAGAATCCCCTTCCTACCTTTGTAATCTCTAAGCGCTCCCTAAAAACTTACTTTTTCATGAAAGCATACACTTTGAGGCCCAACACACACCAAACAAGCATGGTTGTACAGGTTTACCAAATCTATGTAATGTAAGGACCAACAGATTGAAAAAAGGGTTGTTTTGATAGGCCCTTATACTACACGAAAGTGGTAAGACATAACATCCAAGATTGTATGGTGTGTGCTGAGCTTAACGTAAGCCATTCTCTTTTAACCTCTGCTCAAGTTGAGCTCCTTAATAGATATCACCTAAAAGCACAGGAATACATATTGCATACTACCTTCACCTCTTGTTTCCTCCCTATTCCTTTAGATTGTAATCTCGCAAGGGCAGGGCTCTCTCACCCTTTTGTGTTCTGGAATTTGCTATGCAATTTGATCATTATGTTACATTTGTCATCATAATTACTACCATATGTCTATCAATTCTGTATTATGTATCAATGTCAATATTTTGCGTATGCCATTGTCTGTATTATTATGTACCCCATGTTTGTTTCTTACTCTGTACAGCGCCACAGAATATGTTGACGCTATACAAATGAATAACAATAATAATGAAACATGACTATATTTGTAATGGAATGGAGACATGTATAAATGCTTGATAAAGGAAGGACGTGAGTATGCTATGGAGGGGGTGATATGAATAAGCTGAAAGTGAGAAATAACTGTAATTTGTTATATGGGGAATATGGCCATACTTGACTGTGACTGACTGACCATGACTGTGGAAGCAGGAAATTTGGGCACCGCCATAGGCACCTACTGAAATATCAGCAATGGGGGGAAATGTGGGCACCGTGGTGCCTATTTGTAGCCATTTTTTGCCTTGTGGGCAGCCCCGGGGCCCGTTATTCCCACAGTGGGTGCCCAAATTTGCCGATATATCAAAGGAAACCTACGGCAGGCCTTTTTTTCATTTATGCAGGGTTTATTTTTCACATATTGGTGTGTGTGGGGGGGGGGGGAGGGGTGTATGGTTAAGGTTAGTCGAGGGTGGCGGTGGTTGAGGTTAGTCGAAGGGGGTGGATGGTTAAGGTTATCCATGGTAGGGGTGTTTAAGGTTAGTCATGGGGGTTAATGTTAGCCGTGAGGGGGGCTGGTTAAGGGTAGCTATGATGAGGGGTGTTAAAGTTAGCCGTGGAGGGGGGGTGGTTAAGGTTAGTCAGGGGAGGGGTGGCTAAGGTTAAGCAATTGCAGCGGGGGGGAGGGGTGTCAGTGTGGAAATAGGGTTATGTTTAGCTGTAGTCAAATATTGACATTTAGTACTGATTATTTACTATCGTCATTTGCACAGTAACAGTAATATGTTGGCAGCGCTGCGTAATATGTTGGCGCTTTATAAATACAATAAATAATAATAATAATAATAATAATAATAATAATATTGGTAATTTTACAATCATCTTTTCTGCGCATCCAGCTATCCGGGGACTTTTTTTCATGTATGCCATGACTACCTGCGATAGCAACTGCATTACTATACCTGTTATAAAGGGAGGATATGGCTACAATTGATATGGATGGGGATATGGCTATAAGTGTTATAGGAGCACCATCACTATACTTGTTATGGGATGCAGAACTGCAAACTTGAGCAAAACAATGCAAAATTGCAATTGGCAAAAATGCTGAAAATTTGCAATGAAAAAAATGAAAGCAGGGAAAACACTTTTTTTGCCTTTTTAATTTACATGATATCGTATCTTAAAGATGCAAAATACCTAAAATTTCTTTTTTTTATTTATACCAATAGGCCCCTGACTGCAGTCATAACACTGCAGAATGTCTATTATCCTTCGGAATTGATACCCAGCTGAACAGCGCATGCTCCAGGCCGCTGTGTATCCGGGACATGCCAAGCTCAGTCACAGATGGCAGGCTTTGACAGCTCCCATCCATAGCAGAGATACTCGACAGTTCAGCACAAGATCAGTGACATTCTGTCTCATTAGAGCCACGCTAATTATCACAGCTAGTTTCAGGGGAAACCATGTGTTGCAATGGTCAATTTGAAGGAGTCTGTGCATCAACAAACTGGTAATAAGGATCAGACACCTTATTATATGACAGCATGCTGCCTCTGATCTGATTTACTGAATTAAGAGAACTAAGGCAATACTTACACTTGATTGTCAGAAAAAATACAGACTGAGACTACATTAATACATCCATCCCTGCAATTAGCAACCAGTATGCCTAGTGATACAGCTACAAAGTTTCTAACATAGACCTTCACATCCAATATGATTAATCTGAATTCCAGATCACCAGCTGTAAATATATTCAGTATACAACCCACAACTGACTAAAACCTACCAACATGCATAAAGTATATATTAAAAAACAAACTCATTATTCCATCCACCTTCTTCTTTGTAAATGGTATAAAAGCCCCTCACTATTTGACAAACTGTACAGTTTCAGCTCTAGGCTTTTCTTCTTAAAATGGAACTTTAACCCAGTATTGAATTTCATCCCAATCAGTAGCTGATAACCCCACAAAAAATATTTTCCTATTCTTGAATAGATCATGGGGGGTGGGGGAGTGTGGGTGGATTATATTATGGTGAAACCCCTCCCACAGTGTGATGTCAGGACCATGATCCTGTCAATTTACTGCGGAGCTACGGCCGGCGCGTCTGACGTCACTGCACTAGGAAGCGGTTGAGGAACGGTTTAGCGTGGAGGTAGGCGAGCCAGCACGGACCAGGCCAAAGGGATACTAGGAGGGATACGGGACGCCGTTCACCCCATGCCTGGAGGCCAGGACAGATCTCGCTGCCGCCAATATATATGATGCGCCTTATTTCAAGAGGACCCAAGTGAGTGCGCATTCATTGCGCGGGCTATTACATTTTTATGTAGTATACACTATGATGTATTTTATATTTCATGAGTCCGGAGAGGAATAATGCGTTATTAAACAGAGAGCTGAAGATTTTAAAAGTGCTTGGAGCTTGTTTGTGAAAAATACGCTAGACCCACCTGGCTTTGAGGTGGCTGCGATTTTGTGAGCGCAATCTAAACTGGGAGTGGATTCACGAGTGCAACACGAGCACATTTGTCACAGTGGTGATTGACTGTATGTGGCATATTGTATGTGTATGGAGTCACGCTATGTGCCATCTGTTTATTGATTTATAGGAAGGTGGAGAGCGCAGTTCAACTACTTGACACATGTCAATTTACTGTGTAACCTCATTGCATTGTGGGAAATAACGGCTTTTTCTAGCTACCAACCTAGCCATATGTCCCTCTGCGGAATGTTCCTTTCTATGCACAGAGATCACCTGGGAAGTGCCACCACTTGTTATACATTTCAGAATGTAAACTGGGGTGAAGAAAGATTTTACAAGGGGCAAACACTGACTAAATAATTTATAAATGAATATTGTAAAAAAAAATAAGCAATTTATTCATTATGGTATTTTCACTACAGTTCCTCTTTAAAGGAACACTACAGCGAAAAATAGGCAGTTAAAATCTGACAGAACTGACAGGTTTGGAATAGAACACCTCCTCATAGGGGATTCTAAGAGTTTTCTTTGTTTTCATATATATTCAACAATATCCATTCTAAAACAATATTAATATGATTATATTTTAAAACTCTCCTATTGGAAGGTAGCACCTACTATTGCGTGCATGAAATAGGGGCTCTATGCTCTATGCATACAGGCTGGATCTAGTGACAACGCAAGCAAGATGAGCGGTGGATGAGAAATTGATAAAACTTGAGAATAATTTTTTTTTTTTGTAATTTTTGGAGACTTGGAGTTTTTTTTCCAAATCACACATATCAGCAAAGGGGCAGCATACATACAGTGGGTTGCAAAAGTATTTGGCCCCCTTGGAGTTTTCCACATTTGGTCACATTACTGCCACAAACATGCATCAATTTTATTGGAATTCCACGCAAAAGACCAATACAAAGTGGTGTACATGTGAGAAGTGGATTGAAAATCATACATCATTCCAAATTTTTTTTACAAATAAATAACTGCAAAGTGGGGTGTGCGTAATTATTTGGCCCCCTGAGTCAATACTTTGTAGAACCACCACTGTACATACACATGTCTATCTCACAACAGATACAGTTTATTCAACATTTGAACATTCAGAAAACCTAATTTCCTTTTCCACCGGCAAGAAACGCAGTACCCACTTAAACCCTTCAATCTGTGTATGGTAATAGACAAATGGATTAATGAATGTAAGCTAGTTTCAAATTGAGCTTAAAACCACCACATATGACAAAGAGCTGTAAAACCAGTAGCCATCTAATACACATTTGTCACACGTGAATAAAGACATCTAAAAAGAGAAATCAGGTTTCTAGATAAACAAAACATTCTATCACAATTAGAAACATTTCAAAAGACCTATAATTTTCAATCAAAATTACAGTAATTTCTGATATACAAGCCATGATTCATGACAGAATTTTACACTTCATAAGAGATTGCAGTGGCCTGATGTATAACATGCTGAGCAGTGAACCAATATAAACAACTCTGTTTTATGTTTAAATAGCACTTAATGTTTAGAACCCAACAATAAAAGAAACACGTTGCAGAAATAACCACTTTCGCGTTGATTAATGGGTTGGGATGCATTTTAGATGCAACTGTTTATGTGCCCATTTATTAGCCTACAGCAGTGTACACAGCACAGCAGTGTACACACCATACAGGCTAACAAACATCCCTGTTTGGGGATGTGGAATCAAGTACATTTAATTTTTCTCCTCAAAATGCAATGTCCTTCACTCCTTATGCAGATGTTTTCCTGTGTACTGTTTACTATATTTTACAGTCGTCTACATGTTAAAGGAAACCAGCAGTGAAAGGGATACGGATTCTGACATCTTTGTTCATTTTTAATAATCATCTGTTTCTTAAAGTAAGCCTGAGATGAGTAAAACAAAAGGTCCCATATGCAATTAACTTTGTCTCCTGAGTTATCTTCTAGGAGATCATTTTCATATTGTCTTTAAAATAACTTTTCACCATTTTACAATTGAAAAAGTACCCAAAAGTTGGCGAAAAAGTACTATCAAAATTATTTTGAGTATTTTCTTGCTTTCTGGTTGTTTAAAAGGCATTTTATTGACAAGTTTAAAAATATCACCTAGGAGAAAAAGCTAAGTGCATATGGGCCAAGGAATGCCCAAGGATTACTTACCTGGTGCTTCCTCCAGCCCCCCATAGTTCATTGGTTCCCTCTGTATCTGCTTGGTCCTGCCTCCTGCTGTCAGTCCCAGTAGTCGTTAACTATTCACACCTGGTCACACACTTCCTTGTTCGCGCTCCCATAGCCAGAAGTGCTATGTGCCCACGCCGTTAGTTAAGGCTTGTAACTGCGCAGGTGTAAAATGCTTTCCGCCACCAAGGAGGCGCACGGCCTACATCGCAGATGCGCAGTAGTCTCCGACTGACCCAGTCAAGGACTTTACAGGAGCTAACTGCAGTGGATGGATAAGACTGGACACACACAGAAGGAGCCTATGAGCTACAGGGGTCTGGAGGAATCCCCAGATAAGTATGAATCTTTTTGTTCTATATATTTCAGGCACACTTTAAAAATGTTGGTTCTGGGCGGAGATCTGTGGAGAGCTTGTATGATTCAACAAACCTGAATTAAACTGGGCCTCATTCACAGAGGAGGCTGAACCATACACTTGTTGGGGAGTTCTGTCTTCCATCTCTCAACCCCTGATTGCCTTCTGGCTGCAATTTAATGCAGGTGAATAGCAGTGTGTGTAACTCCACTCGTGTCAGTGGTTGACATGTCGTTTGGTTACCAGACAGAAAAAAAAGGGATCATGTCTAGTCTGAGTGTGGCCATGCTTAGATGTGATTTATTAAGGTGACCCCCTTTCCACTGCCCATACCAAGCGCTACCAAGTGCCTAGTTGGTGCATGAATGCAGCTGACTAGCTTTCAGCCTCTTTTTGAAAGAGACCTCACTGTAAAGTCAGTCATCAATCAGGCGGCAAATCCTCATCAAAGTGAGTATTGCTCAAATGTTAGTGAAATAGCATTCATGCAATTGTGGTCACATGCAGCACATGCACTGCACACATTTTATATTACCTCAGAGGAGAGCTTGATTTACTACAGACAGTTCCCACTGCAGGTGGGTGTCTGCCACTACAATTGCACAGCTGCCATTTCACTCACATTCTGACAATCCTAAGGCCCTGTTTACACTTAATCAGTTGCTTTCAGTTAAAACGGAAAGAAAACGGATTTTCAAAGTAATGCCCATGTTTTCCCATGGTACAGTTCACACAACGCGTTTAACTGAAATCTTTTTCACAATGCACTGCTATGGAAAAATTGCATACCAACGTGAACTAACGCGCACCAACTGATTAAGTGTAAATCGCCCAAAGGCTCGGTTCAAACTTGAGCTGGATCACCAATCCTCAACCAGAGGAGACAGTGCAGTGTCTGCTTCAGTGGTTTGGTCCAGAGGCGAGTGTCTTTTCATGTAAACTGGCCCATAGATTTTAATGGAAAATGCATCCGCAGGTGTGGACTTTGCATTCTGCTGATACTGTGGATCCATTGCAAACTGACATGTGTGAATGGATCCTATTAGTAACATAGAATCCGTTGACATCTGTATTTTTGCATTGGTTCCACTCCGGCAAAATAAACAAAAAAATGTCAATTTTGCGTTCTGATCTGAACAGGCTTTACTTTCATGCGAATTACACAATTGAGGTTGCAGACTCGCAAAACATGCAGGGGTGTTAAGCTTTTTTTTTTCCCAGACAGTGACGTTGTTCTAGATTTTACATTGTAATGGTGTATGTTGCATGAGAGGCTTTATGTTGGCTTTAAAAAC
Organism: Hyperolius riggenbachi; assembly: GCF_040937935.1. Lineage (NCBI taxonomy): Eukaryota > Metazoa > Chordata > Amphibia > Anura > Hyperoliidae > Hyperolius > Hyperolius riggenbachi. Next base: position 107,864,179 of record NC_090650.1, read on the forward strand.
TTGAACAGGCCTAATCTAAAAAGTAGAGATGTTGAATGAAATGCAAATAACTCCAGCTTGAATGCAGATTTCATGAAATTTGCATGTTGCATGGAACTGGTCCAATAAGATGAACTTCCTGTTGACTTCCAATGGCCCAATTCTAAGCTCTATACAATTTGCATGCAATCCAATCTTTTTTGCATCTTAATAACTATCTCTACTAATAAAGGGGAGCTCATCACTTAGCAACAACTGAAGAGTTTTAGTTGAAGGGAAAAAAAATGTTCTGAAATTTTTTCATGTGACCTTAAAGGATCACTAATGTGCAAATCTTAAAATCATGTAAACACATACAAATAATACGTACTATTCTTCCGCAATAAAATAAGCCATAAATTAATTTCTCCTATGTTGCTGTCACTTACAATAGGTAGTAGAAATCTTACAGAACTGATAGGTTTTGGACTAGCTCATCTCCTCACTGGGGTTCTCAGAGTTTTCTTTACGTACAGAAGCTTTTTGTGAATGGCAGTTGCTCCGTCGAATTGCCAAAAAGTGTGCAGTGAGCAGGCAGGCTGGCCAGCATCTTTGTATAAATACTTTTCAGGGAATGTCTTTATAAATAATAAAGGCCATGCTAAGAATCCCCCATGAAGAGATGGACTAGCCCAAAACCTGTTGGTTCTGTCTGATTTCTATTACCTACTGTAAGTGACAGCAACAAAGGAGAAAAGTAATTTATGGCTCGTTTTAATTGAAAAAAATGCACTTCTTATTTATATGTGTTTACATGTATTTGGAGTTTTAAATTTTTTCACAACAGTGGTCCTTTAAAGGATATCTGAACTGAGAGGGATATGGAGGCTGCCATATTTATTTCCTTTTTAACAAAACTAGTTGTCTGGTGTTCTGCTCTGCTGCTCTGGCTTCAGCGATGTCTGAATCACATATCCTAAAACAAGCATTTAGCTAATCCAGTCAGACTTCAGTCACAAAAAACTGAGAATATCTATCTATCTATCTATCTATCTATCTATCTATCTATATCTGTTACGGCCAGAACCCGAAGTTTGGCCACTTCTAGTTCTGGACGGCCACTTCGGGTTCTGGCCGGCCAATGTGCGAAGTGGCCGCTGCGCTGCGACCAATGTGAGAAATGGAATGATTTATGTAACATTAATGTATCTTCTGGGCCCAATGCAGCGGCCAAATGTATCGCAACTTAGTTAATTTAATGAAATTAAGCCGGCGGCAATGTAACAGATGAAGCCGCTGGCTTTTGCTCTGCCTCTCTCTCCTCCCCCCCCCCCCACCTCTCTCTCCTTCTCTTATTATGGGCAGCACGCGTGACCCCTCCAGAGTCGTTCGTGGCGCCAGGAAAGCAGAGCGGGGAGGCTGCAGACATTGCTTCTGCCAGCACCCGCTCTGCAAGAACAGCAGGATTCCCTGCCGTGACGAACGACTCTAGAGGGCACATGCGTGACCCCGCCGGCTGCCCATAATAAGCGAAGGAGAGAGAGGCGGGGGGGAGGAGAGAGAGGCAGAGCAAAAGCCGGCGGCTTCATCTGTTCGCTGGGGCCAGAAGATACATTAATGTTACATGAATCATTCCATTTCTCACATTGGCCACAGCGCAGCGGCCACTTCACACATTGGCTGGCCAGAACCTGAAGTGGCCGGCCAGAACTAGAGGAGGCCAAACTTCGGGCTCTGGCCGTAACATATATATATAGATATATATATATATACATATATATATATATACTGTATATATATATATATATATATATATATATATATATAAGTCTATTGTTGCTGCAGGTGTATATTTCTTGTGATTTTAAATCTTGGGAGGGTCGCCTGCACCTCCAAGCCTCCCCCTCCGGGATGTCGCGGTGGTTTCCAGGCAGTGAGAGAGCTTGGGGCCCTGCAGCACCCCGGTTGTATGGGGGCATTGGAAAGCCTCCCCGTGGCGCTCCTGGATAGTGCTAATGTAGCATGAACTAATTCCCGCAGGGCAACCGTTTTGCGGTATTGGTTTCAACCCTGCAAACTTTGGCATGCAAAAGCAAATGCATATTTGCATGAGCTATGTCTCGTGAATAGCCAATTAGGCCAAATTTGCAAAGCCAGATTTGTCAGGTGTTACTTGGTTTGATGCACACATAAATTCTCTATAAACTGTAATCTTAAATCTTCTGTCTCACCTGCGCAACTCTTATTCAAAATACATGTGCCAAATTTTGGGGAGATTTGACCTTAAAACAGACAATATCGGTGTTCACAAATCTTTATTCCAAAATACATCACAAAACAATTATAAAAAATGTACCAATTACAGATCTCTTCAATACACAAAGTACAATAGAAACATACAACTGCCAGTATGAGAAAATCTAAGTTACATTACATTAATTCATTCATTTGAGCACCATAGCACACAGCAACATGCTACCAAAAAACGAAAATTTTGTCTACAACACAGTACAATACAATGCAGTGAATAAAGAAAAGAATGTACCTACTTGATTTAAATATAAAAACATAGTCAAAGCAGAATGCCAAATGTTTTGTGGAATATAAAAACAATTCAAAACCAATGCCTTTTCAGTGGAGGAAGCTCAGGTAAGCATCATATTAAATCTCTTACTTAAAGCACACCGAAATTGGGACAAAAGTACTTGCTCGGGGCTTCCTCCAATCTCCTGTAGACTGTAAGGACCCTCACTGTCCCCCGAGTCCCCTCCTATGTGCCACTGCCAGCTCGGAGAGATCTGCGAGCCTGCGACTGGGGCGCTAGTTACAACTACTAGGCACGTGGGTCCTGTTGTGGACCTCCTCGATCGCGTTCCTGTCACCATGCTATACTTGCATGGTTCTCCAAAGAATTGTACCATGCATGTGCAGAACTTCCCAGTGAAGGGAGAGCAATTAAGGACAGTGCATACCCAGAAGCTGCAATCAGAGCTCCAGTCACAGATCTTTCTGAGGGGGCAGCAGCACATAGGAGGACACTGAGAGGACCTGACAGACTACAGGAGGCTGAAGAAGCCCCAAGTAAGTAAAAATCATCTTTTTTTTGTCCCAATTCAGGTGTGCTTTAAGCCTCATACCTTGATTAAAGTCGGCTGAGGTGGCCGATAACAATGGGGAAGTTGGAGAATGTTTCAATGATTTGATACCCAACCCCAGAGCTGGGACAAGGCCCTCCAGCACCGAAGGCTGAGACACCAAAGTGCGCCCCTCCATCCTTCCCACCCAGGTTGTCACACACTGATTGCTATTAGAATAAGAGGTGCCCCAGGGCCCCTAAACCCCCCAACACCTTAATTTCTAGTTATCTGGTTTGCAGTCACTGCCATATATCCCCTTTTCTCATTTATCTCTGCTACAAACACAATAGGGGAATGAGAGCTGAATGAATTGTGCACCCCCTCCTACACAGCGCCCTGAGGCTGGAGCCTCTCTCGCCTCTGCCTCGACCCTCCCCTGCCCAAATCCTATCATGTTAAAGTGTGGTATGCTGCCACAAACATTATACAGAAGTGTGATTTTAGTAAGCTAATGCAGCCTAACTATACTTTTAACTATATCTATAACCATTTTATCCTTCTTGACGCAATCATCTAAATGTAAGATCATAATGAGAATCCAGTAGTAAAGGTGGAGACTTCGAGTGCATAGGGTGTCCACAGAAGTCCTAACGGATATTTCAGAGATTGTGCCAGCGAGAGTCATGAGGCAGCAGCACCCAACATTACTGTGAGAGGACTTGCAGCATGGCAGACCAGCTTAAAGGGGACACAAAGTTTGCTATTTATACACCTTACCCCCCAAAACTCCTCCATGATAACAATTTAGAATACAACTTATTCCACAAAATCTGTAAAAACAAGGTTGTATTTTTTCAGGCATTTTCCACTCAAAATAAAAGTTTTACTTTGAAAGTTGTATAAATATATTCACCATTCATAACATCTCCATCAGAAATGTCACTTTTTCATAGAGATTTGTCCAATATTCACTGGTGTTATTTTTTCTTTTCACAGCGAGGTGAGAATAGTCAATATTCAGCCTTAGTCCCATAAAACTTAGACACCACCCTGTGTACAATGCACTAAATTCACCTCAGGCACTAGAATGCTCTAATTCTGTACAGAAAGCAGAATAATATTTTTTCTTTAAATGGATATTATGTACCTGGCTTTTGGAAGCTGCAACCTTTGCAAATAGAGCTTGGGATACTTTAGCTCTTTTCATTTCCTGCTGGATCTCATCATAAATGGAAGCATTAATATTCATGCTGCAGTTTTCCAGGCTTCCGTTCCTCTCTGTTGCAATGGTTGCTGGCTTGACCTGGAACATACATTGATAGAAAATAATTTATTAATAAACTGCAATGCACTTCAAATATATAAATAAACAATATATTCATTTATACTATATGTAACTCAAGGAGGATGGGCTGTGGGTGTTTTTGCTTTCTTTGCTGCTCAAGTTGTTTGTGGATTATATACAATAAATAAAGAGAAAATAAAACATAAGAGTAAAAAGCTTGCCACTCGATGAATTCAATGTAAACATGAGATTTGTCTCTACTGGTAGATAACCTACTGTTTGTCCTAAATCAAAACAGCACAAAGCAAAAGCTAGTCCATTTACTTCACAAAACTCGAACGCCTTTAGAAGCTGTTCGGTCCACCACAACCTTGTGATTCCCAGAGGAGGACAGGTTTGGAATGAGCTAATGAAACTTTAATTTCTTACCTGAAGACCTCTCTTAAGGAGAACACAAAAAACTCTTTGTTAAAGTGGCAGCACAAAATAAATGATTCTGGGAGATATATAAATACCACCAATCACTTTTACTAGACTCTATCCTCATGCAACTGCCACAATATACAGTACTTAAGCCTCATCTACACGCGTAGATCAGGCTGCGATCCGGCGGCTCGATTAGCCGCCGGATCGCCTCTTCCGCGTACCCGCCGCGTCCCCGCTCACCGCGCGTGCGCCGCATACGATTCCCTGCTCGTCCCCGCCAGCGCCGCTTATCTTCCGCTCGATTCCCTGCCATTGTCCCCTCGCGGGGAGCGAGCAGGGAATCGGCGGAAGCAAGATCCGTCCTGTTGGATCTTATCAATCGATTGATAAGGAGCATCGCGGCCGCATCTACGTGTGTAGATGCGGCTTTAGAGGCACTTAACATAGTGAAAAGGGAAACTGATAGTTTTCCTTATCTGATTTCCCTGTTTACTAAGCTGACATAGTCCACTTATATCAAATTAGAGGTCGCACTGAGCTAGCAAAAGCACTAACCTGAAGAGGTGTCAAACTCTCTATTATGTTTACAAGTTGCGGTGAAATCTTTTGTGATGGGGTGAACAAGGTAGTGAAAAATGTAAAAAATGACAATGTTTTTAGTTTTATAGTACATTTAAAATAATAAATAATGATAAAACTTTGACTGAACCTTAGCATTGAGTTACGTCGGCAATTTTTGGAAAGTTCAAAAAGTTGTCCACATATGACTGTGGATCAATAGAAGATACTGTGACATGCTACAAGAACGTTGCTCAACCAAGTAGAACCAAAATCATCTGAAAACATCTGACATTCCTCTAGTCATTCTGCACAGTAGTGGGATCCAAGGGAATAAGCAAAACATGTATAGCGTATCCCCAAAGCATACATTATTTAACGTTTATCGATCATTCAAAGGCTATACTACAGACATCCACAAAACGTATTATTCAACCGACAACTTACTCTACCACATTACAATAAAAATAAATAAATATGATATAAAATATATTTTATAGTCTACAAACACTAGTCCTACTATAGTAAAAAAAAAAACAAAAAACACTGATGTACAAAAAAAAATAAAAAATCAAAAGCAATTTAGAGAAGTACGTATGCTATATACAAATCTATTTGTTCATTATCATACATGAACACAAATGACTGCATTTGGAACACATGAGTGATATATCATTATGAATTACCCATGGTTCAGGTCACAACTGTAGCTTTCTAAATATTTCACGTTTGACTAAAAGGTTAATACAACACCATCTCCATTGTTAGGTGACAACAAGGAATTACAAAGTCATAAAACAAGTTTGGTGGCAGCAAGCCAGTTTTTTTCACAGAGCTGTGCAAATGCACAACTGAAAGCTTTCTTTTTTTTTTTCATCTTGCGATTAATGGGGAAGAATTTAACCATCTGTCTCTGCAAAGACAGCTTATCTGGAATTGCGTGCAAAGTAACTGCCATGATGTATATCGGTGCTACAGATACAGATTCGCTATTCCACTTTTATTTTTATTAGATTTTTGCCTCTGATCAACTCTGTCTCTTTAGTTTTTTTTATAACCATACATTACATGTAGATATCATAATCTGTCAGCATTCTGCACGCTTAGTCTGCAGCATTACGTCCATTTGGAATCATTACCTTTACGCATACTTTCAGTATCTGTAGTGTAAACAAAGTCAAACAGAGGTTCTTCTATACTGTAACCCGTGATAGCTGCCAGATATCAGCCTTCATTTAAAACCACTTAACGACCAGCCAACGCCGGTAGGCGGCGGCTGGTCGCAGTGGTATTTCCATGGAAATAGTGAGATAACTCGAGTGGCCGTTTCCTGTCAGTTCACGGAGGGAGTCTCCGTGAACAGCCTGCGAGCCTCCGATCGCGGCTCGCAGGCAAAATGTAAACAGTCGGGGAAGAAATCCCCAGTGTTTACGTCACACGGCGCTGCTGTTACAGCAGCGCTGTAAAGGAGATCTTCGATCCCCGGCCTCTGATTGGCTGGGGATTGCCGCCGTCTGATAGGCTGAAGCCTATCAGAGGCGGTACAGGACGGATCGCGGTCCTGTACCACCCACAATGATGAGGAGAGGGAGGGAAGGAGAGGGCGGAATAGCGCTGCGGAGGGGAGCTTTGAGGAGCCCCCCAGCAAGGCACAAGGCAGCGGCGGCGATCAGACCCCTCCAGCAGGACATCCCCCTAGTGGGGAAAAAAGGGGGGAAGTCTGATCACCCTGCCTGCCACACGATCTGTGCTGGGGGCTGAGGAGCCCACCCAGCACAGATTATAGAAAATTACTGCGGTCCTTAAGTGGTTAAAGCGGACCTAAACTCAGAACTACCTCCCTGCTCTAAAAGATTAGTAATATTTAAAGAAAAACATATCTCTGTTACAGCTGATACAAGTCCTGCAATAAATCTGCAGTGTCTTTCATGGAAGCAGACATATTGTTAGCACACTTTGTTTACCAATTAGCTCTCTGCCGTGGCAGGCAGCTGAGGGATCAAATTATAACTTGTGCTTAGTCACAGATGAGGGGGAATTAGACTGGCTAAAAAGAGTTCAGGTCCACTTTAAAGGACAGCTCGAGGATGTGTTTAATAAAAATGGCCTCAGATATATTAACTACTGCAACTAATTTTAGTATATATTTCCCCTTGTTTATCATTTGCTTTAAAGTTTGCTGAAAAAAGGCTTTTAAAGGGGAATTTTACTGAACATAACTTAATGAATTAAATGACAATATTTTTACAATATAACCTTAAAGAGAAACTATAACCAAGAATTGAACTTTATCCCAATCAGTAGCTGATACCCCCTTTTACATGAGAAATCTATTCCTTTTCCCAAACAGACCATCAGGTGGAGCTGTATGACTGATATTGTGGTGAAACCCCTCCTACAAGAAAAGTACGTACTCTTGGCAGTTTCCTGTCTGTGAACCTTGCTGCATTGTGGGAAATAGCTGTGTACAGCTGTTTCCAACTGCCAAAAAAGCTTGCAGCAGCTACATCACCTGCCAACAGTAAAAATGTCACCATGTAATAAATGTCAGAATGTAAATCAGGGATTTAAAAGATTTCACAATGGGCAAACACTAACTAAATCATTTATACATAATTATTGTAAAAATGAAGCACTTTTTTATTACATTATTTTCATTGGAGTTCCTCTTTCAAATTATTTACTCAGTGTTTGCCTATTGTAAAATCATTTATCACCCTGATTTAAATTCTTAAGTTTATCACAGATGCTACCATCTTTAGTGCTGGTAAGGTGGATCATTGCAGAATGTTTTTTTGTGTGTGTTCTAAAGTAAGCAGAAAAAACACCTGGTCTCCCAGAATGCTCTTGGAGAAAAGGCAGCCCCTTCCTCCCTGGGTCGACAAAGCTTGACAAAGAAAAGAAGACTAGATATATTACAGAGACAGTGCAACTTGAAAAGGCTGCAGTAACCCAGACCACATTAGAACAGGTATAGGAAGTTATAGGATAGAAGAAATAAGGCTGGAAATTTTGTTACAGAGTCTCTTTAAGCCCTTACGACTTGTGCATGAGCTACACAGTGATTTGGATAAAATATGATTTTCTTTTTTTTAAAGAAAATCTCCTGCTTACTTTATTTCATGAAACATTTGCTACAGCGGCCAGTAATAATTGCTGCAACTTTTTTTTTTTTTCATTTATCAGGCTTGGAGCAGACAGTGATACCTGTTTTTGGATGAACATGAAAGGAATAACACATTTTTACAGCAATTTATAAATGTTTTGTACATATTTTTAGACTTTTGGCAAGAAACATCATGGTATGCAAAATAAAGTCATGCTCAGTTTTTGTTTTATTTATTTATTTACATTTTCAGTATTCGCTTCTTTTACTGTATTACAAATTTGCTTTTGTATCAGCTAAGTTTTTCTAGAGCTAAAGATCTTTTGGAGAAAGTAGGTGATCCAGCACACCTGGCCTGAATTTATTGAAAATGATCTGCTATTCTTGCCCCCCTTTTCAACTGGAAGAACAGGTAAACATTGATGACACAATTACGGCTATAGCAGCGCTCAGTGACTAGCTGAAATTAGAAAGGAAGAGGAAATTCAAAATACACATCCCTCAAGTTGAGACAACTCAGAAAGGGAGAAGAATGACTGCCACCACAGACTTTCAGCAGGCTCTGGGTGAGCCATCTTGCGACTTAACTCTGCGTCAAAATTTGTCCACGGGGATTTTGAATGTATGCCTCAGATCTACCTCCTCCAACCCAACTGATTCAGCTGCCTCTGGTTCTTCTCCTTTGCCATAATTTACAGAGTGCAGTAGTCCATGCTGTAGGGGAATGGGTAATCTACATTGCCTGGATCCATCTTTTGTGTCTCCTCCACTTAGGTGCTATCTACCGGTGTGTCTTTCAGGTCCCATTGCTTTGTCTCTCGAGTCCCTCTGCTGCTGCTGCCAGCCAGCCAGCAGCTTTCTACTGCCAATATTTATTCATGCCACCATAGGGGAACCTGGAAGTCACATATGCAGGTCAAAGAAAACATGGAGGCCACGTGAGCAGGCATGGGCCAAACTGAGTAGACATGAAAGCTGGAGGTAGCTCTATCCTCCAGCATATTCCACTACCTTCTCTTCATTAGTGGGGGACCATTGTCAGCAGAGAGGGGGTGACGTAGAAGCTCTGCTGTGGGTCCTGCATTAAGGGCTCGCTCATACTAGAGGCGTTTTCGGCTTTTTTTAAGCGCAGGTGATTTTTATAATCGCCCCCAAAACGCTTGTGCAATGAATGTCTATGAGAAGGTTCATATCAGCGCGGTTTGTGCGCTGTGCGTTCAGCAAAGCAGTACCTGGACCATTTTTGAGGCGATTTTGCTATAATGGAAGTTATAGGAAGAGCGCTAAACGCTCACAAAATCACTTTGTGGGGCAATTGCGTTCGCGTTTTAAAGAATACATTGTATTTATTATTTTCCGGGTCAAAGAGTTCACTTCCTGACTTGCGTGAGGGAGAGAATTAAAAAAAAAGCTCAGGAAAAGCGCTTTGAAAAGTGCTTTTCACAAAAACGGAATGCCCATCCAAGCGCTGGGAATCAAAGAATAAATCGCAAAAGAAAACCCCAACGCGAATGCTAACGCAAGCGGAACGCAATGTGAACGAGCCCTAGGAAGGTGGAAAATAGAGAAAATGCTTTCCCAAACAATTTTGATTTATTTAATACATAGTATCTGTTACGTATAACTACCGTAAATAGTGTCAACACATATGAGGAGGGAATACTGTACAGGTGTCAGAGACTAGAGCCAATCAACTAGTTTGCGAGTATAAACCACTTTCTTTGCAGTTGTCTGTGCACCAGTTTCCATGTTACTTTAACTTTCACCTTAAGTTGCTCCTTGGATCCCTACAGGGCCAAATGAAAGGCAGTGTAATTGCTTATTAGACTGAAGCATTAGCTCAGATTCCAGTCATTAATGACATGTGAGCTCTGTTCTATCTTGCAACAGCATCAGTTGGCTAAACTAAACAAACCTCACCATTTTCAATCATTGTTACAGAGCAATGCAACATGAGGCACCACCTAATACTATTATATGTTTTAAATTATATTAGTAATCATCTTAGCTACTGAGAGACACAGCAGCACAATGCCATGATTCAGTGAAGCCTTAGGCAACGCTAATTATTGAATTACTGCAGTTCTAGAGGGACATCACTTTTTATGGTCCGGAGTCCATTTTATCCCCTTATCTCTAAAAGGATCCTTCACTGGACTTCAGGCTAAACTCCATTAATAGACAAGACATTAGCACACCATGTTCCCTTTCAATAAGGAAATTTGCTCTCTTTCTTGCAATACATTAGTGCATAAACATAGCAGCTTCCTCCTATCCACCATCACCAACCTGCCTTATTTATTACTCCTGGAAGACATTTGGTAATCATTAGCTGTAAACTCGGCCGCCCGTCAAGAAAAGAAGCTTTTGTCTGCGATGAACTCATCGGTTTTATTGTGTACATTCAACCGAGCTATTGGATAAAAGTCTGAGCAATATTTTCCAGGAACGGTTTGATTTAAAGCACATAAGTACTGCTGTAAAACTTAATGGAAGAACCATTGACCATTTCTACATATGTGTGAACGGTGTTAGACAAGGTGAGCGACATCTGTTCATTGAGGAAATAACAATAGCTCTGATGTTGCTTTAGCGGGAAAAAAAAGAGAGGGCATCAAGGTGGAATGACCCATAACTGATGCATGAGGAACTCTCGCAATGTCTTTCTGAATAGCTACCGTATCTGCACAGCAACAAAATCCAATAACTGTGTCATCTAAAAGGTGGAATTCTAAAATAATGATCACCCTTACATAAAACAGCAGATACAGGGCTGTCTTGTCGTTGCTGAAATAAGAACCTGGCTGGACTAGCAGAGCTCCAAATTGCACTTTCGCCTTAAATACAGAAATGAGGATGACTTATAGTATTTATATCACATAAGCTGTAACATTAAGAGTACAGAGTCACATCACAAATAAGTCATGGGTCAGGGTCTTCAACTGTACAAAGGTGATCGGGGCAAACCCAGGATTTTCAAGGGGGAGGATTCCTGAAAAGGGCTCTCTCAGCCACACACAAATATGGTAGGACATTAGAGTATGACTATGGTAGGGATTCAATTGTGAGCTCCTCTGAGGACAATTAGTGACATGACTATGTACGCTGTAATGTGCTGCAGAAGAGGTAAGTGCTATACAAATACATGATAGTCTTTAGAATGAAACAATGTTGAATTTTGTATTTGGGTGGGGGGGAGGGGGGGGGGTGAGACAGAGAAAGGAGGAGAGTGAGAGAAAGAGATAGGAGAGAGTGGGGGACTGGTAGAGAGAGGAATGCGAGAGACTCTAAAGGGGAAGAGACATGAGTGCGTGTCTGTGTGTCTATGGGGAAGAAGAAACTGGGGGAAAGAGAGAGAGAGAGGTAAGGGGAAGAATGAGAGACAGGAGAGGGGGGCACAGAGAGACACGCATAGGACAGACCAAGGGGGATTCTGGGCAGCAGTTATCCCCCCTAAACTTGCCTATGGTGATGCAGGTCTTAGTCACTTTTACTCCCCCTTTACTTTATAAAATATAATCATGCAGAGCGTTAAGCAGTGTTTCTATTGGACCATGGATGCCTCCTGCACTGAGAGCTGTTTTCAACTGGCTCGTCAGCTGTCTGGCCCTCATTCACTTGCATTAGGATGTATGCGCAAGTAGACTTCTGCTGAGCTGGGCAGAAACGGCTCTTAGTGCAATAATCTGCTATGCCCCTGAGGAAGCTTTCCTTTTGTTCTCCACTCTGCATTACCACATTTTATAAAGTAAAGAGGGCATTTAGTAGGCCAGATCTGCTTAATAGACAGTGTATAAAGGGAATACCCCAGCAATGATTTTGATACTGGAGTTTAGCTGAGCATGAATGGCATGAAGAATATTTTTCAGCATATTTACTTTATTTTTTTGATATGCAGGTTTCAAATGACTTATGCCTGTCATCTAACCAGAAGCTACACTTATCCTTTAACATCTTTACTCCAGAGAGCAAAATGTACCCGTCTTGCATTTTGTCTGCCTGTGACTTCACTATGACAAATCTGCTCCAGTGTTCATACAACCAACTATTTACAGACATGGTGGTACTGCAATGGACTGATGCAAAAAAGATAGAACAAAAGTGGAGAAACAGTTTTGGGCTGCCAATCAGAACATTTCTTTTATTTAATGGTCAACACTTGAATCATCTGGCAAACTGTCTTGATAATTACAACTGTCTCGATAATTCAGTTCCATTCTATCCACAACCTACTTCTGGCGTACGTTAACAATTACATTTGCCTGGCACTGATTTTGCGCTCTCAAATTATATTACGGATACTGTGTTAACTACTTGCAGTGGGATGTGGCTAACACAGGACCCAGAATATAGTCAGAGACACCACGTGAGGTAGACTGTATCAGTCCATGTGGGAAGCGGTAGGGTTTTTTTTTTCTTTGGTGTTTCTTGTAGGGGCCAAGAATACCTAGGTGAGAAGGAGGGAGAGACCAGAAGCCCTATGGTGCAGTATCGTCAGGTATAGGGGGGGATAAAATTGTATCGATATATACTCACAACAGTGGGTTGCAGTTCCATGCAACCAACGTATAGGCCTGCAGGGAATTAACCATCCCTGCTCGGTACTCCAGGACCTGCTGTATACTGGATGGCACAAAGGAGGTCTGACTGATAGTGGGCATGATGAATGTGTGTGTTCTATTTAAGTATTTTAAAATACAAATAAAAAAGTATATAATAAAAAAGAGAGTAATTGCTTACCTCTCCACAAGATATAGACACCAGTTCAACTGGAAAAAGTTTTTGCTGAAAAAGCAATCTGACAACGCGTTTCACACAGTGAGGCGCCTACACTCTATCCCTTATGCTATAAAGGCATTTTGTATTGACCTGAGGAAGCGGGTCATGACCCATGAAACAAGTCATTTATTATATAAATGCATTTATTAAATAATTTTTTATTTGTATTTTAAAATACTTAAATAGAACACACATTGGGCGCCTCCATCCTACCCACTACCATGTGGGGAGCATAGACAGCACAGTAGAGTAGAGGCGAGGTCAGGTCACCACATTCCTGCACAAGCTGACCGGGGACCAAAGCAATCTATTTCAAAATGTAGTGCACAACTGATTGAAAAATGATCTGCTCTGGGCACGTTAGACGGATCAAAAAAATTCTTTATTTCCAGACTACTGTTCTTCTGATGGAGTATGTGCTTGTCTGAAAAGTGTGTGCAGCTGCAAATTGCTTGTTGAGCCTCTGAGGAAGCCACATTGAGGCTGTGAAACGTGCATCAGGCATTTATTATGCTCTATGGTGTATTGTAATAGCCAATATTTTTTTATTCACTTGACTTACTGTTTTTACTAAGTTTGTAAAAGTGGAGTGTGCAATACAAATAATGTTTGATTTTATATAATATGCATATTATACTTTATTGATGTCAAAGAAAACCCCTATTTTCATTACCAGTACTCCTGTGGGAGTACTTTGTATGCATATAAACTTGATCTAGAAGGGGTGTGCAGCCTTATAAAAATATGATCTGAGTTATCTCAGCCATGTTCTGCTTTGCCCAGCACCTCTTACAGGAAAGTTACACTTTAAATTACCTGGGGAGGACGGGCCGGGGGTGTGCTGATCAAGGGCGCTGGGCCCATGGTGGATGCAGCATTGAGGCTTCTTTCTCTCTCATCCTGGTAAATTCTGTCTCTCTCTGCCTCTGGCAACTGCAAGAAATTCTGCATTGCTCGAAGATTTACCAGTAAGGACTGTGATGCTGTTTTAGGATCTTCTTCTTTTCTTAATATTTCGGAGAGCAAGCCCTATGTGGGGGAGGTAATGAAACAAGTGAATTTAGCACAGATCACAAGCTACGCAACCTGATATTAATTTATATGTTCAATAGAGACTGCATGCATGCAAGCAGAATCTTGGAGTACTTAATGCACATGTGACACCAGAGGAGACCGCAACATAAAATTATCCTGGAAACCATTCACACAAAGAATGTTAATGCTAACCTATAGTAATCATAAAATAAATAAATAATAAATATATAAATAATTAGGTTGCTTTCAGTAAAATTTGCATATGTCATATAGGAGAAATCTAATTCATGTAGTCCACAGTGGAATCTAAGGATAATCCCATATATTGGAGTTCATGTTATTGTATACAGAGCACTAGTTTGACGCCTGTGCATGTAGGTAAAGTCCACAAATCCTAGAAAATTACTGCGAAAAAAGGTATATGGTCTGATAGGACTTTTGAAGGGACTATAAATGTCTTTCACATATGTTGTATATAGAGAACGGTAGTTAAAAACTACATTTATTACAAAATACGTAAATCCAGAATGACAAGTGACAGGTTAAGAACTGCAAAATAATTGCACATTTTGCCAATACAGGTTGCTTAATAAGCACATGTACATAATATTAAAACCCCCTACTCCCCAAACTATTATGCAAAGGAACAAGGGTATTATCTCCTGCTCTGAGGAGAGGGGGGATGTACATAATATGGGTATATGGGTATTACACCTCCTTTAGTTTTGAGAAGTATTCTCGAGTATTGTTACTAGGGATGCTCATTCGGATTCTGCGGAAATGCGATTTCCGCATTTCCGATCGAAAATTGCATTTCCGCATCAGAATGCGGAAATCGGCGATACAAGTGCGGTAGGCAGATTTTCGCCGGAAATCATGGAAATTTCTGCCGACTTTAACATTGATTTTCTCAAAAACTATAAGGTCTTTTTGAAAACTTTTTTCATCTTGTTCACAAGACTCTGTTTAATAAACCCTGAGAATTTGGAATCGGTAGCAGTAGCGGTAATTGGCAATGGCAGAATGCAGATTTTCGTTGAAATCGGAAATTGGCATTTCCGACCATCCCTAATAATTACATATATTACACTTTAATCATACAACATTGATTTATAAGGACTCAATGCGTTTCGTGAACCTCATAACTGTATTGTTCACTTCTTCAGGAGGAACTCCCGACTAAGGAGTTCTTGGACATAAACCTGAATCATAATTAACTATATGCCTGGTATATGTTGGCATCACAAAACTTTCCCCAGGTAACAATATATAACTACAAGAGGAGTCTTGTTAAATTTAGTCCATGAGCTCATGGGGAATGGCATCCACATAATATGGTGTCATAATCATTTCTGGAAATTTTGGTAACCAAGGCAAGATACCTCCCAACCCTTCAAATCTTCAAATTTTTTGAATGAGAAGATTTTAGCCCACATTAATTATCCTTACAGGCACCAATAACTAATTGATAAGTGATATACATAATATACAGCATATCTTGTTGTTTCTTAAAATAAATCTAAAAGCTATTACCAGGCCAGATACACCTTGCTGGCCAAAACTCACGAAATTCAGATAACAACCCCTTCCTATAATTGTTATATGGAATGCGTAGCCTTTTCATAGAAACATTATACTATTTATGTGCAACCTGGGTCTTTACAGGTCATGATATTGTCCTGGAAATTCGAAAGAGTTGAAAAAAATCAATTCAAACCAAACATAAAACAATTACAGCTTATTTAGCACATCAACAGCACCTGCCATTTCATTGTTATGCTATTCTGGCATCCTTAGTTAAGCTAGCAGTGCCCATTTCGTTTTTTAAACTTCCATTTACATCTTTCTGAATGCAACTAGCAGTTGTGTTCAAGAATTCCATAAATCATGGTGTATTTAGAATAGCTCTGTGGTGCCCCTTTTGCAGGTGTCACCTCTGGCATCTGCCTGGTTTGTCCATGCTTAGAAATGACCCCGGAAGGTTTGCTATTCAAGAGACACAACAGCCAGGCTAGCAGCATTCTTTAAAAGGAAAATATCAATGGTATCCTCCATATTTCTATGTATTCCCCTTCTACTTCCTTTAATGGTTCTGTCCCTTTCACTGATTTTTTGTTGGGTCAAAAATATTCCACGAGAACAGTATTGATTCAAAAAATAACAGACATTTGACAGCAAAGAAAAACAACAGAAATGTTCTCTCCTGTCTAATATTTTCCATGTACTCCGTCTTGTAAGACAGATGCCGCAAGACTCAAACGATCAATATATTCATATACAAATTGATAACTATATAGCAACGATGTCATCAATTCAAACCACAAGCACATAGCACATTTTCTAATCATATCCAGAACTTTTCCTAGACCAGCGATGTCTAAATATAATCCACTTAGAAGAGACTTGGGCTACTATTGGCTCTTACGTTTCTGTGGTGAGTCTGGGGCTGTGTTAGCACTTGAAATACCACAATAGCTAGAGAGCCATACGTTGTATACAGCTTACTTAGGTGGACAAGACCCAGGCCTAAGAGCTTTATGTTTTAAATAATACTCTTGCTTATCCACAACAAGATCCCTGCTTCTGAAAAATGTTATCTTTTAGGCTTATTCAATAAGGTGAAGTACAAAGTGCATTAACACAAAGCAGGCAATCAGGATTAAACCTTTAATGGTTTCAGGAACAGTAAATTAAATCTAGCTGTTAGGTGGACTTTGCACAACCCTACTGACTACGTTTCCATGTGTCCAATGAAATGGATAACAAAGCAACAACAAAGCAGAAGAAGAGAAAATAAGAAGCCCTGATTTTTGAGTTTCTGAACAAAAAAAAAATATGACTTCTAACACACAAAAGCACAAAGGAGTAGCAATAGCCACGGCAACTGTAATGGGTCCCAGAATCAAATGTGCAGCCCAGTAAGGTCCTAACTTTCCTGTGGGAGGAGACTATATATTTCTCTTCCTTAAGAAGAGTGAATGGGAATGAGAAGAGGAGGCTGATAGGAAGGGAACATACTCGCAAGGCTGCCTCTTCCTGTCTGAAAATTTGACTTTAGCAGAAAGTTTAATTTTTCAGGGCGTGATTATAGGGAACGGGGGGAACAAGGAGAGGAACAGACAATGCACAGAAGTATGTAGATCCAGCATGAAAATATCTCTGTGCTTACCGTAGGCAGCTTTGCCTTGGATGGTGTACTGGTTAAGGGCTCTGCCTCTGACACAGGAGACCTGGGTTCGAATCTCGGCTCTGCCTGTTCAGTAAGCCAGTAATTCAGTAAGGAGCTCTTTGGGCAAGACTCCCTAACACTGCTACTGCCTACTGAGTGCGCTCTAGTGACTGCCTCGCAAGCGCTTTGAGTCCGACAGGAGAAAAGCGATATACAAAAAAAGGTATTATTATTATTATAATGTATATTTTTATACAATGAGGCAGAGCTGTTTTTACAGCTCAGAAGCCCTAAACTCTGTGCCTCAACTCAGGCCACACCCCCACATTAGGTAGGCTTCCCTCCTCCCCTGACTAGGTAGCCAGATTTTCCTGAGTACTTGGTAACCCCATTAATCTAGGTAGTAGATGTGCCTTCCCCCTAAGTATATGGAGCCATATGTGCTCCCACCCTAGTATTTAGTAGACCCCCCCAATCGGTAGGGGGGATATCTGGGGATGGTAGCCGCCTCTCCAACATAAGGCGCCTGTAGGCACACGCCTATAGTGCTTTATGGTAAATCCGGCCCTGCAATGGGGTATTTCAGCAAAAAAAACAGCCACAGACAAAATGCAGAATAAATAGCAACATTTGTAACTGTAATATGCAGAGTACAATGGTAAAAGGCATCACTATGACTAAATTAAAAGGTATCTTCCAAGAAGACCAGCACACTCCAAAGCCTTTTTACAGAAAAATAGCTTTTACTTGAGTCAGAATTTTCAACATGCAAGAGTAAGACTATTTACTGCATTTATATTTGCCAGACAAGCCAGCAGGTGGAGCTCTGAAAAATAGTTTCCTAAGGAAAAAAAAGAAATAGGGACTCTAATGATGAGATCTCATTTCTCCTCCTACCTTTGTCTTCTAAAGTTATGTCCCCTGAAATGATCATTCATTATTGCTATAGGCAACATTTTACTTCTGATCATCTACAGTTGAGCTGCAAAGCACAATCAGTTCCATGGAAAGGAAAGAAACTATATAACAGCTGAGGATATTTTTCAGTTTGGAGGATTGCTGAAGAGGATGTTTTCAATATTGGGGAGAATGCTAAACTTTCAATTGTCACAGATGCATTATATTGGAAAACTACCATAAGGAGAGTAAGCCATTAAAGGAAACCAGAGACTAAATATTTTGCAGCCCCATCCGCACAGATCGCTCCCGTCCTTAGTCTTCTCCGTCTTCTGTACCGGGTCCCGTAACTTTAGACAGTTGCGGCCAGTCTGAGCAATCACAGTTCTCTCTCTCTGTCTCTCTCTGGTGGAGAATAGTACCGCGCAGGCGCCTCTGCCGGAGACAGAGGGAGCGCAATGCACTCACTCAGACTGGCTGTGACTGGCTGAACTTACGGGACCCGGTACAGAAGAGGGAGAAGACTGAGGATGGTGGCGCGGGAGTGTTCCGTGCGCATGGGGCTGAAGAAAGCCCCAGGTATGTATACAACTTTAAATATATTTCGTCTCTGGTACACTTTAAATCTCACTTATCGTCCCAGCAAAAAAAGTTGCTATGGGCTGTTTTTCACTAAGAAATGTTATCGCTGCAATTCGATTGTGTTTCTCACATTTTCCCCTTCAGCAATTGTTCTGCTGATCCACTGCTTTTAATACTTTAACCTCCTTAGCGGTAACCCCGTGTGTGACACGGGGTAAGCCGCCGGAGGGTGCCGCTCAGGCCCTGCTGGGCCGATTTACATAATTTTTTTTTTGCTGGACGCAGCTAGCACATTGCTAGCTGCGCCAGCACACCGATCACCGCCGCCATGCGCCCGATCACCGCTATCCGTTGTGGCGCACCCCCCCTTCCCCCGACCCATCAGTGCCAGGCAGCGTCGAGGGGTGGATCGGGACTCCCAATGACATCACGACGTCATCCCGCCATGGCGACGGGGGAAGCCCTCCAGGAAATCCCGTTCTTTGAACGGGATTTCCTGATCGGAGATCGCCGAAGGCGATCGAAGCGGGCGGGGGGATGCCGCTGAGCCGTAGGCTCGCTACATGATTTTAAAAAAAACAAAAAACAAAAAAAAAAAACTGCTGTGCTGCCTCCTGGCGGAATGTTTCATACCGCCAGGAGGGTTAAAGGACAACTGAAAAGAGAGGTATATGGAAGCTGCCATATTTATTTCCTTATAAGCAATACCAGTTGCCTGGCTGTCCTGCTGATCCTCTGCCAATCTACACGATACGATTCTTTGTACAATTCGATTATGATTCTATTTACGATTCGATTAAATCCGACCTGTCCAATGGGGATTCGATTCGATTCAGTTCGATTTGCAATTGCAAAACAATGGCAAATCGAATTGCATCGAATCGAATCCCGATCGGACATGTCGGATTTAATCGAATCGTAAATAGAATCGTAATTGAATCGTACAAAGAATTGTATCGTGTAGATTGGGCTTAATACTTAGACCCTGAACAAGTATGCAGCAGATCGGGTGTTTCTGACATTATTGTCAGATCTGACAAGATTAGCTGCATGCTTGTTTGTGGAGTGATTCAGATACTACTACAGCCAAATAGATCAGCAGGGCTGCCAGGCAGCTGGTAATGTTTAAAAGAAAATAAATATGGCAGCCTCCATATTCTTCTCTGTACAGTCATCCTTTAAGTCACTGACGCAGAGCGAGTATGCAGATCAGGTGCTCTGACTGAAGTATAAACAGACATTACCGGTGTGCTTGTTTCAGGTGCGTCATTCAGACACTACTAAAAGATCAGCAGAAGAGACAAGTAACTAATATTTTTTAAAATGGCATAAATATGGTATTCTTCATATCTCCCTCACTAGGGTCTTTTTTATTGCATCATTGGAGACACCGAGCAGTGGCTAAATTTTCTGGCACTCAGTCCTGACTCAGTATATCCCAGAAGAACTGAAATCCAGGGAATTCCAGTAAGCAATTAGCGATTTTTGGAGTACACTCATCCTTCAACCCAGTATCAGTGTGTGTGGCCATGCTAAATAGAACATGGCACTTCCTATATGGGAACGTTATGTTTATTTACAGTTTGTCTGATTTATTTGTGAAAATATCTTTAGTATTTATATTTTTGAACAACACAGACCTTAGCAATTGGCAAAAGGAAAAGACAAGTGTATACCCCCAAAGATACTGATTATTTATTAATTGGTCTCCCCCCTCAAAATATATACACAACAACAATAATAATATGCACATAACCAATTAAATATATAAAGTTGCTATCAATGTGTCAGATGATTGACAAAAAAATAGGAAACTGATGATGACTTTAGAGAAAAGGAAACCAGATAAGAAATACCATTTTTGTAGTACTTGGCTTGACTTTAACCTTTACTGAAAGAGGACTTTTTCATACACAAAATACATTTAACAATGTGCAGGGCCTTGGGCAGCTGCAGCCTAAGGGGGCACTTGGACACAAGGCCAGATTTAAGGCAAGGCAACAAAAGCCATAGTCTACGGCACCAGGAAAAAAGGGGCGGGCAGTGGGACACCAAGGCAGTTAAACTGCCAAACATGTAAAGCAGTCAAAAATCCAGTCCGCGACTAACCTGCTTTCACAGGGGCAAGCAGTGGAGCACTCCCCGAGCACAGCACCGAATGGGGAAGCACAGGACCAGGGAAGCACACAGGATGGGAGGTTCAAGACGAGAGCACAGTGGAACAAATGGGACAAGGGGAGCGCAGAAAATGGGTGACGGGCAGGGCGGTTAGGGAGAGATGGGGTTGGTGACAGTGGGCCTTGGGCGGTAAAATTTACAAATCCGGCCCTGCTAGGACAGGAAATAGGTGTTGCTGCATATGAAAGAGAAGGCTGCAAATGGGGAGCAACACATGAAAAGTGAAGCTAATGCTCAAGAGAGCTTTACATGAAAGAGAGAGTGCAGTACAGGCATGATGCACATGGACAAGGGGGCTGCACATGGAATGGGAAGGGGCTCAGTTGCACATAGAAGGGGTGTTACAACATACTTCACCTAGGGACACAAATAGTATAAATTCAGCCTTGACAGTGCGTGTAGAATATACTGTATATATATATATATATATATATATATATATATATATATATATATATATATATAAAAATATATAAATACATGCAGAGAGAGATGATGGTAAGACTGTGCAGAGAGTCTCTTTACACCAGAAATCATAAAAATACACTGATTGCATTTGGATTTAAAACAAAATGCTCTGGTATAAAATACTCCAATTCCAATGACTGCACTTCAATTCACTAATTGGATCGTTTGCATTTTGCTGATCGCAAGGACACCACAAATAACATGTTAATATCGGTGCATCTTTTCCACTGGCGTGATTTGACTCACAGGAAAGTACTACATTTTTTGTGCCCTTGCGGTTGACTGCTATTAGCAGCTAGTCACAAGCACTGCTAAATCATGAAGGAATATGAACTTGTTAAGTAAAGGAAATCACGATTGCATCTATGCGCCACAATCACAATTTTTGGTGGAAAAGGGCCCTGTCCATGATTTTCTATGATGCTGAGGGATACCTTACGTCTGATCCGCTAATCAGATCAGAATGTACTTGGTGTAAAAGGGCCCTTTCCATGTTACCCTCTGTTAATTCTGAGACAGGTTTGCTTTAAAGGCTACAAGCCATGACACGAACATTCAAGTGAAAATGTCTTCTCCACTACCACAGCTTGGCCACATTATTTTGAATACTTAAAATTTAGTGCCTGAACTGGTTGATAATTTTACTTACACAATCCCCCAGAGCTTTATCATGTGGTTGTGCTAACAGGAAGCTTCCTCACCTCAGCTCCCCATCAGGAGATTTTTCATTAGTTTGTTTTTTATCTCCTATACAAAATCCTCTATGACATATGTCTGCTTCCATTAGGGTTTTAAATACACAAGTCTTGAGATGCAGCTAGTTCACCAAAAATAAACCCCACAGACAGCAGAATAAAAAGACTACAGTTTGACTACAGAGCTAAAGAATGTAAACAAGTGTACCCATCGACTTACTAACAGTACCATGCTAAGTGCCTGATCAAATGACATAAATTTGCAACCGCTTATGGCCTGCCTCTCATGCTGCCTTACTGTAGCCTGGCCTCTGGGTTGATATGGTGGCCTATCCATTATATATATGTCGGGGGGGGGGGGGGGATAAAAACAATCGGATCTCTCGAAAAAAATCGAAAGCTTTTTTTTCATTCGACTGAAAAATCCGATCGGATTTCCCGTTTTTTTTTACTTTTATCTATCCGGAATGCCAGATATTTTTCTTCAATTTCTCTAGATTGTATGGTGTGTGTTAGATTGTCAGTTTATTAATATACACACCCAAGCAATTTTCTCAGAGTTTCCAATCATTTTTTTTTTCAAATATATTTTTATTAGTATTTTAACAGGTAGGTCAGAAAACATTGCAGTAAGCAACAGGTACATAATACAGGTATTGTCTGGATTATAACAGGGATTGCTATCATGCATGTCGAGAATGCAGCAGTGTAGAGGTTTTATGGAGTCTAACCAAACAATGCTAATAAAAAACAAAGTGTTACCAGGGAGGGGGGTGGGAAGGGAGGGGAGGGAGGGTCTAAACATAGACAAACATAAATGGGAGGTGGGGGAAGAGGGAAACTGTATGTCTCTTTGTGGGGTTCAAGCTGTGCCAGCAGCTGTGTTACTGTCAGAGCTGTTGCTGAAAAGGAGGAAAACACGTGATTGGGGGGGGGGGGGGGGAGGTAGGAGGAGCGATTGAGGGAACAGAGTCAGTTTTCAGGGTTGGGAGGAGAACCAGACGCTCCATGGGTCTCATATTTTATCAAAAAGTGGAGTGGTTTCTCTAATAGTAGAGGAGAGTTTTTCCAGGATATATGTTGACTGGACTCTATTTATTAATTCCGACCTAGAAGGGGGTAATGATTTCCAGGACTTAGCTAAGAGGGCTTTGGTTGAGTTGCAGATTTGGCCAAGGAGCTTATTTCGGGCCTTGCTAAGCTGAGGGAGAGGTTTGTGAAAGAAGGCAGACCAGGGATCAGGTTGGATATCTGAGTCCAGTACTTCTGAGGCAATTTGAAAACAAGAGCCCCAGAGTCCTGCTACGTAGGGGCAGTTCCACCAACAGTGCAGTAGAGTTTCCAATCATTTTTATCATAATTGGGGAAAAATTGAACATAGGTGTGTGGTACATTGGTCATATTTTTGAAATGTTACAATCAGTCAGAAAAATTGATTGCAATTCTTAAATTGAACAGATATTTAAAAAATGGTATGGTGTGTGGTCACCTTTAGAGGAATCTGTTAGTGACAGCGGAGAGTACTGATGAGGAAACTTTATAGTACAGTATACTTAACAATCCAATACGGGATCACTTTCAATTTTTATAGCCGTGAGTCACTTTCTGAACTACTTAATTTATTTTATTGCTCTCAGTCTTGGCACTAGTTTGCTTTTTAGTGTTAAGCTGAGTATAGACAATAGATAAGAGTAGGTCACATAAAGCTTTGCACAGCAATGCCTGATATGCACATCTCATTAGCTGAGTTACCTTAGCAGCGCTACTGTCATGTACAGAAGGTGTAACAATCTGAAGGGACGTGACATATAACAGCCATAAAAAATATAAAGCAGCAAACTGCTATTCCCACAAGTTCTCTGTACGAATTGGAGGGTGGGGAGACTAGACCGACACATAAAAGTTCAACCAAAAATGATGGTTTAGGCAACAATATTCTAATTGACTTGCTCAGCTTTTGCTTGATTATCACTGCAAGCTAGGTGTATTATGTGTGCACTTCTCATTGGCTTATAAGCAGCCTGCAGGCTTTATAAAGCAGCAGAGAACTGTTTGGGAGTGAGGTTCTCCAATTGTGTGTTTGGTAAGTTTTAGAGCAGTAGGAGACAGGCCTTGGAGGTGGCAGCTCCAAGGTTTTGGCTGCGCTCACATATGGTGTTAGATGCTGGTTCTGGGGCCCCGGGCAGTGAGAGTTCCCGGGGCCCCAGGCTGGCTCATGCACCATTGTTTTTAATTATTGTAGTATCCCATGCAGTTTAGTTAGGAGGGGGGCAGATTAGAGGGAATATCCTGCACGCTGGTGCCCCCTGCTGGTCATATAGCCATTGTCTATATGCAACTGAAGCCCTCTCCTACTAATTGGCTGACTTGCTTAGCTTTTGCTTGATTATCACTGCAAGCTAGGTGTATTATGTGTGCACTTCTCATTGGCTTATAAGCAGCCTGCAGGCTTTATAAAGCAGCAGAGAACTGTTTGGGAGTGAGGTTCTCCAATTGTGTGTTTGGTAAACAATATTCTAATGTCTGAACAAAAAGCAGTGTTCCTGAAAAAGGATAAGAAAAGTAGGATTTTCAACTTTCTTGTAACAGAGGAAAAGGAAACAAAGAGCTATTATCAGGTAGAGAACTATGTAGCAGCATGAGGTCAACAGTACAACAGACCACAATCTGAAAGCAGACATTCCGATGAATATAAATGCTTATCTGTGATTGATTCTCTATAATGCTAGGAACACATAATGAAATTTCCTTTGCGATCGGCGGGTGATCGGATAGGAAGTTGTACCATCTGTACAGGTCCAAACTGCTCCCGATCGACAAAGGAAATGATTTTCTGATGATAACTTCGCAAAATCATTCGTCCGATTCCCGTAGATCGGACAGGAAATTGTATTGTGTGTTCCTAGCAGGCTCAGTTCCCACTTGTGCTGATCTCAAGCGGCCAGCGGGAACGCACAGTGTAGTGTCCTCTGCCCGGGGCAGATGCGTTACCACCATATACTTTATAGAAGACGCATCTGCCTGCCCAAGATTATCGCAGACTGCACAGAGGTGCGGCCTGCTTATTGCAACGGATCAGATGCATCCAGGGCCGGATTTCTGGGAAGGACAGTAAGGCCATGGCCTAGGGCGATAAAATCAGATAAGATAAGAAGGGCGGCAGGACTTGGAGAGAGAAGAGGTCATATGTCAATGTAAATTATCTCGTGGCGGTTGGTGACAGCAGGCCTAGGGCACTGGAAAGTACAAATCCGGCCCTGGAAGCATCCGAATCCCTCTAGCCGTGCCATGGTGCTATTTTATGCTGCATGCCATCACATTTTTCCCTGCACGCGAATTTGCATGCACCCTATTGACTTTAATAGGGACGAAAAATCGCACCGGAATTCGCCTGCGGGGATTTGGACGCCAATGGCAGCAGTGGAAACATATCCTTCTGCGTCTGATTTTCTGGAGAGGTTAACAATGGATATCATTCATTAACTTAGCATATTTGAATAGAGGAAAACAGGAAACCAGCTGAATGATAAATGTGCAATATCACTCAGTTCTAAAACGTAAATATTATTTGTAGGTCCATTGTTAATTTCTTCTATACAAACATGTAGTGATTTAGGTTCACTGGCCCTTTAAGATAAAAGCACTCAGCAACTCACGGCCTACGGTTTTATCATCACAGCACAGATAACCTCCCAACAATTATTGATGGGGTCATGACAATTAATTGGGCGTGTAATTTATTGCGCAATGTGAAAACAGAAGGCAGCTGAACTGTGCATCTCATTTCTGGTCTCCGAAAGAAGTCAAATGTGATTCAGAGACTCTCTTTAACAATCTCTCACTAATCTCTCGTCTGATAGCAACACATTACTGTCTCTACTGAGCAAGCTGAAGCTATGCAAGCCTTAATGCGATTTCACACATTAAAATACAATACAAAAGCAATTTAAAATAGAAATATCCTATTTAAATTCACATTCAGAGGAAGGAAATACAGATGTCTTTATATATACAAAATCTAGTCAAACAAAACCCATGTAAGTGGGCACACATACATCATAAGCCATATTACAGTGGACTAGAGTATATAGGAAATGAATGACAATAACCGTCTACAAAACAAGAAGACATTTCAATGCCATTTTGATGCTGTTGTTGTTTGGGGGACTGAGGTTTCATCATTGTGGCTCTGAGATCATTTGTTTTGTCAATACACTCTTTATGCTAGGCACACACTATGAGATTTTCTGGCAGATTTACTGTCAGATCGATTATTTCCAAAATGTCTGATCTGATTTTCGATCGATTTCTGAGCATTTTTCCCAATCGATTTCCTATTGAAGTGAACGGAAAATGGTCGGAAATCAGATCGGACATATTGGAAATAATTGATTTGACAGTAAATCTGCCAGAAAATCTCATAGTGTGTACCTAGCATTAGGCACATTCACCTATCCTGAGCGTACAGCCAGTGCCTGACTCTAATTGCTTTATCGTGTACTGTATATGTCTAACCCTAAGTTTCACCCAGGCTTGTGACCAGTGGCGTAGCTAAGGATCAATAGTCTCCAGATACCAACCCAATCGCAATCTCAGATCTGCACACAGACTTCTTTTATCCTCTTCTACAATTACCTCCTCACATTCATGTGTACAAGACTTCTCACGTGCCTCACCCCTCCTCTGGAATGCCCTTCCATGACACATCCGCTACTCTCCCACCTTTGAAATCTTTAAACGCTCCCTCAAAACCCACCTTTTCCGAAAAGCATATTCTCTAGCTTAGGCCATGCACCCACTAAATAACCTAATTACGCACTGCCTGTACATATACTGTATACTTCCCCACCTCTTGTTTCCACCCCATTCCTTTAGATTGTAAGCTCGCAAGGGCAGGGCTCTCACCCTTTTGTGTCATGGAATGTTGCTTGCACACTGTTAGACATTTATACATTTTAGTCATCATGTTAAATCAAATTGTAATCAGCAGTGCTGTATCTTGTATCAATGTTCATATTTGATGTATATCATTGTCTGTATCATTATGTATCCCTTGTTTGTTTTCTTACATTGTGCAGCGCCACGGAATATGTTGGCGCTTTATAAATAAATAATAATAATAATAATAATAAAGAGTTCATACTGCAGTTGATGGAGGGCCCTGGTCTGACTCTGCATCCCCTATTGCTATGCCACTAGTTGTGGCTACTAGAGACTGTAGTTCTTCCTCACTGTGTCCAAAGCTAAAGCTATGTACACACTTTTCAATCATTGGCCCATATGCAATTACCTTTTTCTCCTGAGTTTTCTCCTAGGCGATATTTTTAAACTTGTGAATAAAATACCCTTTAAAGGGACTCCGAGCAGTGCAGAAACTATGGAAAGATGCATATCATTTTAAAGCTCTCTTTCTCCTCTTTCCAATGATATATAAACCACCACCCTACGTCTTTTAGTTTTCGCTATTTTTGCGATTGAAATTGCCGCGGACGCGATTTCGATCGCGAAAATAGAGAAAACTAAAAGGTGTAGGGAAACGATTTAGGTGTTGTCAGAAAGAGGAGAAAGAGAGCTTTAAAATGATATCCATCTTTCCATAGTTATATTGTATTACACAGGACGACACTTTCCCCAGTGTCAGCAGCTCCATTCTGCTGAATGCAGCTGCTGACTTTGACAAAAAGTCACCCTGTGTAATTATAACTATGGAAAGATGGATATCATATTAAAGCTCTCTTTCTCCTCTTTCTGACGACACCTAAATCGTTGCCCTACGCCTTTTAGTTTTCTCTATTTTCGCGATCGAAATCGCGGCCGCTGCAAATTCATTAGCGAAAATAGCGAAAACTAAAAGGCGTAGGGTGGTGGTTTATATATCATTGGAAATAGAAGAAAGAGAGCTTTAAAATGATGTGCATCTTTCCATAGTTTCTGCACTGCTCGGAGTCCCTTTAAGTCCCTAGAAAGCAAGAAAATGCTCAAAATAATTTCCATCTACTTTTCAGTATTTTTTCAGTTGAAAAGTGCTGGAAAGTTATTGTAAATAAAAGTTGAAAAAGTATCTCCTAGGTGAAAACTCAGTGAAAGTATCTCCTAGGTGAAACCTCAGTGAAAGTATCTCCTAGGTGAAAAGTATCTCCTAGGTGAAAACTCCTGTAGTCCTAGGACTGTGGTTCTCTGAAGAAGCGGATATACCGCGAAACGCCTGTTAGGCCTGTAGTCCTAGGACTATAGGTCTCTGAAGAAGCGGACATGCCGCGAAATGCCTGTTAGGCCATCACACTTTTGCTGTTTGTAAATCTGTCTATGCTGGTGATGGTGAGCAAATAAATACTCCATTGCATTGTGGATAGTGACTCGCTCGTTTCTCTACTGCAAAATTGGACTGTGTTGTACAGAGAGCACACCACAGGAGTTGCTGACCGTCATCTAGATACCCCACAAGTGCATTTGGTGCTGATCCTATAACCTGTCAATTTTGAATCAGTATAGAACTCTTCATTGGATTACTGGCACAGCCAAAATCTCACCAAAGAAAATTTCGGTAGCAACTTTATCAGGAAGCAGAAATTTGAAATTCACTATCAAGTAATTGAATCTTCAGAAGTTAAAAAGGCTTCCCGTACTGTATCTTTTTGTCTACATTCCAAGTCTGTGTGTGTAGATTGCTATCAGTTCATAATATATATAAACACTATGCTTTTGCCAAGAAACCAAATGTTTTGCCAAGAAAAATCTGGAGGTTTTTCCTCCCGAGATCATTGCAGGAGAGTGATATCATCTGTAACATAAAAACTGTGCATGCGGAGCAACTGTGCATAGCGCATGTCACCAAAAGACTGGCTGTACACATCTGTATTTTTACTTTTTATTCCCAGGCAATTTGATCACTTTGGCTGAATCAGCTGATCATACCAACATATTCAATCAACTCCATTAGATCCCTTAAAGCGGACCTGGTCTCAGAATTTACTCTCTGCTCTGATAAGCAACAACAAATATTTATTTTCATTTCTTTACAAATCTTGCAATAAATCTGCATGGTGTCTATTTCCTGCTTTCATGGAAGCAGACACAGGGTTAACATCCTGTGTTGACAAATTAGCTGCTCTGCCGAGGCAGACAGCTGACACAGCTGAGAGATCAAATTATAACTTGTGATTAGTTACAGGCTAAATTCTCCAACTACATACAAGGTGCATTTCTCTCTGTTTTCCTTCTGCTCTGTGCAACAGTTCAGGTCCACTTTAACAGAAAGTTATGTTGCAGGTTGCTGCAGGCTCAGGTCAGTGAGTGCACCTCAGTCTTGCAATCAAGCCAATCATTGCCACTTTACCACAGGGTATTCTCAGTACACCCCTTTATCTTATCATAAACCTGGCTCACATTTCAGGAGTCTATTTAGACACATGCAGAGAAAGGAAATATGTCATCTGAAATTATGAATTGCTGTTCTGGATCAATCTTTACCGCTTTTATTTATTTATTCTGTCCTATGGAGATGGGAAGAGGAGTAGGAGATGTCCCACTGCAGCTGAAGGTGAATTACAACCATTAAAGGGAACCCGAGGTGATAGGGATATGGAGGCTGCCATCGTTATTTCCTTGTAAACAATGCCAATTGCCTGGAAGCCCTGTTGATCTTCTGGCATAAGTAGGCAGTGGCGGATCTAGAGGGGTGCAGGCATGGCTAGTGCCATGGGCGCCAGCACACCATGGGCGCCATGCCTGCCTCCATGCTGCCTGCCACCTACGCATCCTTGCCGCTCTTTCCACTATCACTATGCCTCCGGTCCCCCGCGCCCCCCCCCCCCTCGTTCCTTTCCATGGGGGATATGCTATTCGCCACTTTCGCATCTTGTGCTTCCCAGCCCTCCCTCCCATCCATGCTAGATCCCTCCGGTCTCCCGCGCCCCCACCCGCCGGCTCTCTGTCCCTGCTTTCAGACTTTAGTTTAGCGGCAAGAGGCGAGACAGAGAGGGCGCACTCCATACACCCGTCGCGTCACATGCGGAAGTGACGTCATCAACTACTTCCTGCATTTGAAGCGCACCGGGCGGGAAGTGTGCGCCCTCTCTGTCTCGCCTCTTGCTACTAAACTAAAGTCTGACTGACAGCAGGGACAGAGAGCCGGCGGGCGGGGGCGCGGAAGACCGGAGGCATCTACCATGGGAGGGAGGCACAAGATGCGGAGGTGGCGAAAATCTAACTCCGGTCCAGGAACAGAGAGCCGGGAATGTGGTAGAGGTGAGCACTTCATCCCTCCTCCTTTTGCAAGTCTCAGGGCCTCTTTACTTCTTTCTGCTATATGTCACCACAAGGCCTCTTTACTGCATTCTGCTATATGTCAATACAGGGCCTCTTTACTGCATTCTGCTATATGTCACCACAGGACCTCTTTACTGCATTCTGCTATATGTCACTACAAGGGCCTCTTTACTGCATTGTGCTACATGTCACTACAGGGCCTCTTTACTGCATTCTGCTATATGTCACTACAGTGCCTCTTTACTGCATTCTGCTATATGTCACCACAGGACCTCTTTACTGCATTCTGCTATATGTCACTACAGGACCTCTTTACTGCATTCTGCTATATGTCACCACAGGACCTCTTTACTGCATTCTGCTATATGTCACCACAGGACCTCTTTACTGCATTCTGCTATATGTCACCACAGGACCTCTTTACTGCACTCTGCTATATGTCACCACAGGACATCTTTACTGCATTCTACTATATGTCACTACAGGACCTCTTTACTGCATTCTACTATATGTCACTACAGGGCCTCTTTACTGCATTCTACTATATGTCACTACAGGGCCTCTTTACTGCATTCTGCTATATGTCACCACAGGACCTCTTTACTGCATTCTGCTATATGTCACTACAGGGCCCTTTTTACTGCTTTCTGCTATATGTCACTACAGGGCCCTTTTTACTGCTTTCTGCTATATGTCACTACAGGGCCTCTTTACTGCACTCTGCTACATGTCACTACAGGGCCTCTTTACTGCATTCTCCTATATGTCACTACAGGGCCCTTTTTACTGCTTTTTGCTATATGTCACTACAGGGCCTCTTTACTGCATTCTCCTATATGTCACTACAGGGCCTATTTACTGCATTCTGCTACATGTCACTACAGGGCCTCTTTACTGCATTCTGCTATATGTCACTACAGGGCCCTTTTTACTGCTTTCTGCTATATGTCACTACAGGGCCCTTTTTACTGCTTTCTGCTATATGTCACTACAGGGCCTCTTTACTGCACTCTGCTACATGTCACTACAGGGCCTCTTTACTGCATTCTCCTATATGTCACTACAGGGCCTCTTTACTGCATTCTGCTATATGTCACTACAGGGCCCTTTTTACTGCTTTCTGCTATATGTCACTACAGGGCATCTTTACTACAT
Source organism: Hyperolius riggenbachi (assembly GCF_040937935.1). NCBI lineage: Eukaryota > Metazoa > Chordata > Amphibia > Anura > Hyperoliidae > Hyperolius > Hyperolius riggenbachi. The sequence continues at coordinate 107,895,815 of NC_090650.1, forward strand.
TCTGCTATATGTCACTACAGGGCCTCTTTACTGCACTCTGCTACATGTCACTACAGGGTCTCTTTACTGCACTCTGCTATATGTCACTACAGGGCCTCTTTACTGCATTCTGCTATATGTCACTACAGGGCCTCTTTACTGCACTCTGCTACATGTCACTACAGGGCCTCTTTACTGCATTCTGCTATATGTCACTACAGGGCCTCTTTACTGCATTCTGCTATATGTCACTACAGGGCCTCTTTACTGCATTCTGCTATATGTCACTACAGGGCCTATTTACTGCATTCTGCTATATGTCACTACAGGGCCTTTTTTACTGCACTCTGCTATATGTCACCACAGGGCCTCTTTACTGCATTCTGCTATTTGTCACCACAGGGTCTCTTTACTGCACTCTGCTACATGTCACTATAGGGCCTCTTTACAGCATTCTGCTATATGTCACTACAGGGCCTCTTTACTGCATTCTGCTATATGTCACTACAGGGCCTCTTTACTGCACTCTGTTACATGTCACTACAGGGCCTCTTGCTATCATTGTAATTTGCTTATGTGATTCCATCCACACTTTTGGTGGTATAATAACAATGTATAATATTACAGAATCACGTTTTATTATTCTGCTCAATATAGGCTGGTTTTCTTTACATCACAGGAGGCTGATTTCTGGGACTCTTGTATGAAGCAATGTTTGGCATTAGTGAAGTGATGATGTTACAGTAGCAGGATATCCAGAATTAGATGCTGTTAGACTCTGTTGTCTCATCTAATTTACCATCACAGGGATATCATTTAGTTGTGATTTATCATCGGAATCATTTGTCCTCTGCAATGCATTTGCTAATTCTGTTACAGGGGTGCAGGTATACCTTGTGTGGGGAGGAGGGGATCGGGCTGGCTGTGCAAGAGGAGCTTACAATCTAACTTTTGCTGCACTTGGCTACCTAATTATTTGATCTTGATGCCCCTGACTGTAATGCTTATTGTGAGGCACCTGGTTACTGAATTATTGCATCTGGAGGTGTGTAACTTCTTAATAAAAACTACTAATTAAAAATGTAATTGGAGGCAGTGACTACTTGATTATCTGGAGGCATGTGACTACTTGGGGGGGGGCGCAATCTCAATGTTTGCCATGGGCGCTATATTGCCTAGATACGCCTCTGTAAGTAGCGTCTGAGTCAAAACCCTGGAACAAGCATATGGCTAATCCAGTAAAATCTGCGTGAGCTGAGTCAGAGTCCCTGCTCTGCTGAATGCTTGTTCAGGGTCTATGGTTAAAAGTATTAGAGACACATGATCAGGGGGACTGTCAGGCAACTGGTATTGTTTAAAAGGAAATAAATATGGCAGCCTCCATATACCTTTCACCTCAGGTATCCTTTAATTAGCCAGCACTAATATAGCGATGGGAGGAGGACCGATAGTGCTGTGCACGATGGAGCAACTTCTAGCGAGTGGGGCGAGTAAGGGCACAATGCACTTGTTTTTCATGTCATTTAAAGACCTGGCATACCAGATCTCTAAGCAAATTTATAGCACAGTACCGCACATGTGAATCAGAATCAGAATTAGTTTATTTCGCCAAGCACGGTTGGACCGTGCCCGGAATTGGCGCATTGATTGGCACAGAAAGAGTAATACAACAGACAAGAGTAATACAACAGAACAACTACAAGAGAAGTACAACAGAACAAGAGCAATACAACAGGACATGAGTAATACAACATTTGAAGTAGAGCATTATGGGTCAAGCAGGGACAGCGGCGTTTAACTGCTGATAATTCTAGTACGGCCTAAGCAAGGCAGGGCAGTAAATATATCGGCCGCAGCCGAAGTCAGATATTAGTTCCGTAGACGGCTGCAGGGGGGGGTCAGTGGAATGGGTGGAGTTCAAGAGGCTAACGGCCGTGGGGAAAAATTGTTCATACACCTAGTAGTCTTAGCAGGGATCAACCGGAACCTCCGGCCCAGTTTGTGTCGTCTGAATGTGAGACTCTAAGAAGAAATCTCAACGGGAACTACAATAATGGTCAGCTGACTATTGCCTAAATTGACGGATGGCTAAGGTTAGAGACTCAATGGCAGCGCTTGCCGATCGCCAACAATCAGCAAAGTGCGACAACAGTAGAACCCTATGGGGGTGGTTCCACTTGCAGAGCTGTGTTCGCAGAAATATCGCAAATCGTGATTTTGGGAGCGATCGCATGAATGACTGAAGCACACTTGTCAGTGAATCGGAAGTCGCGGGCACTTTACGATTTCCCATAAAGCACCACCTAATCTATGTCTCTAGCCTAATTTGTACCTAAACATTTACAATTACTGTGATTAAAATGTAGCTCAACTCCTATATAGCATTTTTATTTTTTTTATTTTCCCAATTTCCGCAGTTATTAAATTTCATCTTTGGTGAAACCAGCCACATTTATGATTACTGATGATTTCCATCTATTATTGATTAATTGCGTCAATTGCGTAGCAAAGCGTCTTTACGCACTGTTATCCAGGAGAAAAAGCCACATTTTGTTAGTATTTATGCATTGTGGTAAGAGTACAAAAGACATGTCTAGATTATTTTCTAACAATTCAAAAAGAGCATAAAAATTTTAAACATATCATTAAAGCAACTAACCAGAATTGAGCCTGCAAGCTCACACGATTTCATTTTAATTAACAGAAATAAAATATTACCTTCCCTACAGCTGTGGCAATATGCCAAATTTCTGATCAATTATTTGAATTTTTCTTTTCTCTGGCAATGAGTTGTAGGCGAGATCTGTATGCAAGTTTGGGTTGCCCATAAAAGTAGGCAATTAATATGGCTGTAGGAGACAATGGTAAACAGAAGCAGGAGGGAGCAGGTAAACAGCCTGTTAGCAGGCAGCAGAATACAAATTTGCATGAAAGGAAAACTACTTACTGGCAAAGACAAAAAATGAGTGTATGTATACCTGAAGCGCTTGTTCAGACAAAAATGCTATTAGGCTCGGTTCACATTAGCATTTGCCAACGGAACCGGCCGTATGGTTCCATTGTCCGTTCCGCTGAACGGACAAAAAATGCAGCAGGATCCAATTTTCCGGACTGTTTCGCTCAGGGGAACGGAAGGTTTTGTAGCACACTGGCTGTAAAAACGGACTGTTTTCCAGGATCCAGATGGCTGGATCCGTACGGCCGGAGCAGTGCATTGTGAAAAAGCTTCTGTATTTCAGCAGATAGTGTGAAAGAGGACATAGGAAAACATGGGCAGTGGACTGCACATCAGTTGTCCTTTCAGTTACAACTGACATGAACTGATATAGTGAAAAAGGATCCTTAGGCCCATTTTACACCTAATGCGTTTTAATGCGCTTTTTTCTTCTCCATAACAGTGCATTGTGAAAAAACTTCACTTTTTCAGCGTATAGTGTGAAAGAGGTAATAGGGAAACATGGACAGCGGACTGCGCATCAGTTGTCCTTTCAGTTACAACTGACAGCAATTGATAAGGGTGATAAGGGTGTAAAAGGACCCTTATCGAAAGTAAAATAATATTTTTCTGGAGCTAGGTTGTAAAAAACGCAAAGCCTTTAAACTTAAAAGCCACAATACAGTGAAGTGCTAAGCACATTTTTGAATTACCTTATCAAAATTTAGCTATAGTGGCACTACAGGCTAAATTACGCAATCAAAATGCCTTGTCCTGGGCAACCATTGCAAGCAGCATACAACAATCTATCTGTGATGTTAGAACAAACCTGTATTGCAGAGTACATGTGCTAGTCCCTAAAATAGACACTATACAATTATGAAAGCTGCCACTGCTAATATCTCTCTCTCTCTCTCTCTCTCTATATATATATATATATATATATATATATACATATATATATATATATATATATATATATATATATATATATATATATATATATACACAGGATCTTCTCAAAAAATTAGCATATTGTGATAAAGTTCATTCTTTTCTGTAATGTACTGATTAAAATTAGACTTTCATATATTTTAGATTCAAATACACACAACTGAAGTAGTTCAAGCCTTTTATTGTTTTAATATTGATGATTTTGGCATACAGCTCATGAAAACCCAAATTTCCTATCTCAAAAAATTAGCATATTTCATCCGACCAATAAAAGAAAAGTGTTGTTAACACAAAAAAAGTCAAACTTCAAATAATTATGTTCAGTTATGCACTCAATACTTGGTCGGGAATCCTTTTGCAGTAATGACTGCTTCAATGCGGCGTGGCATGGAGGCAATCAGCCTGTGGCACTGCTCAGGGATATAATGGAGATAAAGATTTCATTTTTCAGCACGACCTGGCACCTGCTCACAGTGCCAAAACCACTGGTAAATGGTTTACTGACCATGGTATTACTGTGCTCAATTGGCCTGCCAACTCTCCTGACCTGAACCCCATAGATAATCTGTGGGATATTGTGAAGAGAAAGTTGAGAGACGCAAGACCCAACACTCTGGATGAGCTTAAGGCCGCTATCGAAGCATCCTGGGCCTCCATAACACCTGAGCAGTGCCACAGGCTGATTGCCTCCATGCCACACCGCATTGAAGCAGTCATTTCTGCAAAAGGATTCCCGACCAAGTATTGAGTGCATAACTGAACATAATTATTTGAAGTTTGACTTTTTTTGTGTTAAAAACACTTTTCTTTTATTGGTCGGATGAAATATGCTAATTTTTTGAGATAGGAAATTTGGGTTTTCACGAGCTGTATGCCAAAATCATCAATATTAAAACAATAAAAGGCTTGAACTACTTCAGTTGTGTGTATTTGAATCTAAAATATATGAAAGTCTAATTTTAATCAGTACATTACAGAAAATAATGAACTTTATCACAATATGCTAATTTTTTGAGAAGATCCTGTATATATATACTGTATAATGCAGTATATCAGAGCAGGACCATCCACCAGGCAACCTAGGTAGTAACTTGGGGCCTAGGGGCCCACGAGCCACCTTCTTTGACCTCTCTTCACTTCATCTTACCAAAAGAACCACATGTCTATCTATCTATCTATCTATCTATCTATCTATCTATCTATCTATCTTAATAACTTGATGACCCAGCCTTTACCCCCCTTTAAGGACCAGCGCTGATTTCGCTGATCTGTGCTGGGTGGGCTCTACAGCCCCCAGCACAGATCAAACACTAGGCAGAGCGACCAGATCGCCCCCCTTTTTTCCCCACTAGGGGGATGATGTGCTGGGGGGTATGATCGCTCATGCCTGCGTGTGGCTGGCGGGGGGGCACCTCAAAGCCCCCTCCACCGCAGGATTCCCCCTCTCCCTCCCTTCCCCGGAGATCGGAGGCTGCACAGGAACGTATCTGTCCTGTGCAGCCTCTAATAGGCTCCTGCCTGTCATGTGACAGCGATCCCCGGCCGCTGATTGGCCGGGGATCGCTGATCTAGTACAACGCTGCTACTGTTAGCAGCGTTGTACAAATGTAAACAAAGCGGATTATTTCCGCTTGTGTTTATATTTAGCCTGCGAGCCGCGATCGGCGGCCCGCAGGCTATTCACGGAGCCCCCCGCCGTGAATTGACAGGAAGCAGCCGCTCGCGCGAGTGGCTGTTTCCTGATTAATTAGCCTGCAGCCGGCGATGCAGATCTGCGTCGCTGGTCCTGCAGCTACCACTTTGCTGACGCACATTATGAGTGCGCGGTCGGCAAGTGGTTAAGGCTCGTACACATGCCGTATTGTTACAAACTATGGGTCCGTCAGACCCTCCCGCAGGGCGGTCGTTCTGCCGACAGTAGTACATGAATACAGGTTGTCGGCAGACTGATAAGATCCGCCAGGGCGGAACAGTCAAAAACAGTCTTATCAGTCTGCCGACAGCCTGTACTCACACACTACTGTCGGCAGAACGACCGTCTCGCGGGAGGGTCTGACGGACCCGTCGTTTGTAACAATACGGCATGTGTATGCACCTTTAAGGCAGCCATACACTGGTCGATTGCCACCAGATCGACCAACAGATAGATCCCTCTCTGATCTAATCTGATCACAGAGGGATCTATTGGCTGCCCATACACAGCAAACAGATTTTGAATTGATTTCAGCATGAAATCGATTCACAATCTGTGGAGTTGCCGCTGCCCGCCGCTTCTGATAAGAAAGTGCTAGAAAGTTCAAATAGTCATTACTTCTTTTTTTTTTTTTGTCAGCTAAGCAAGGTAGATTTGTCATGACTGCTTTTCAGAATTTAGCTTTAAAATGAATTTCTTAAACTGAAAATAAAATATGAAGGCTGGTGCACACCAGAGCAGTTCTGGAGCATTTTTTAAAACGCTTGCAGGGGGAAAACCTCTTGGCTAATGAAAGTAAATAGGATGGTGCACACCAGAGCGGTTCGTTTTTTCCACAAATGCAAACTCGGGGGCTGCAGCATTTTTTAGATTTCTGAGGCATTTCTGCCTCAATGTTAAAGTATAGGAAAGTGGAAAACCGCTCTGAAAAACGCTAGATCAGAGCGGTTTTCCAGGCGTTTTTGTTACAGAAGCTGTTCAGTAACAGCTTTACTGTAACAAAATATGACATCTGCTACACAAAAACGCTCCAAAAAACGCTAGGCATGGTTAGAAAACCTCTCTAAACATGCATCGCTCTGAAATCTGCTTCAAAAACCTCTAGCGTTTTGCAGATCTGCTAGCTAGTAAAATGCATACAATTAATAATTTCAGAAATGTATTTTTACACATATTTGCTTTAAGTCACCAGTGAAACCAAGGATCATGCTTGAGATCGATAACAATTAAGGTAAATGAATTGCTTTGCTCAATCATAGTAAAACAGGTCTAACGCCTTCCAAGAATAAATTGAGTCTACTAAAGAACGGCTAAAGAAATGGTATGAAGGCCTCCCTATTGACTGCCTCAACCGTATGCATAGATAAATCCAAACGATCCGCACCATCAAAATAGATTCTTTATTGTTGCTCAATTAAAATAATAAAATCTATATGCGGGTATGTACAAAGATGACGCACAGGCATTTCGGGCCATATTTGGTCCTTTCTCAAATCATTATGGGCTGGTCATGATTATTATTTTAATTGAGCAACAATAAAGAATCTATTTTGTTGGTGCGGATCGTTTGGATTTATCTAACGTTACACTTGTGACTCCAGAGGAGATCCCAGCACATCACTTCATAACCATTGGTGCAGTAGCTTTCACCTGATTTCAACCGTATGCATAATCACTGATTTAAGCAGAAATGGTCACTTTTAAGTTCTAAACACCTCAGGAAGAAAATGAAAACGTCTTTTCAGAAATAAGAAGTGAAACTTTTTTTCTTCTGAGGGTGATAAAATGAGATCTGTGGTTCAGGTGGAGGATTAATAGAAAGCCCCACCCAACCATTTGGGACACAGCCAAGTATGAAACATAAATATTTATCTATGTCTCACGAAAAAAAAAAAAGCACAAGGGAAGCAGTGATGACACTGTAATAGCACCTCACAGTTTACCTTTTATTCAGTAATGATATAGATGGTTGGTTTATTCCTAAATTATACTACAAAGAATTGCACGGAGAAGAGTAGCAATTAAGTAGTTACACTTAAGTAGTAGATCTCATTTCACCACATAATTTAAACAATTTTAGAATCCATGGAAGACATTCGGGCTGGTCCATTGCTAACGTGGATTCCAATAAGGGTTTATTCAGCACAAAAACACCTTTTAAACACTTTTAAATGCGCTGTGTGTACATGCCACACCATCTCATAGTTGTAATTTGGTTTCTGAGTATATATACATTTAAAGCGCATCCGAACTCACAACTTCATCTCAGCTCATAAAGATAAGCAACAGCATAATAACCTTTAAAGAGACACTGAAGCGAATACATTTCACCCTTTTTACCTTATTATTCGCTTCAGTAGTCTCAGCACAAGTGAACCGCCGCATCCCTGCCGCAAAACGAGGGGTTTAGACCCCCCAAATCGCCGGCCAAACATACGCGACCAACTTGGTCGTGGATTTTGCTGCGCTGAGAGGCAGAGCTTTCAGCCGCAGCTCTGCCTCTCCTGACGTCAATTGACGAGTGGATCTCCGCCTCTCCCTGCCCCTGTCTATGAAGGAAGAGTGAGAGGGGAGGGGAGAGGCGGCGATCCGCCGCGATTGACATCAGGAGAGGCAGAGCTGAAGCTGAAAGCTCTGCCTCTTTTAGGAAATGCTGGCCAGATTGCCCCCCCGGGGATTCGGGGGGGGGGGGGGGTCTAAAACGCTCGTTTAGTGGCGGGGATGCGGCGGTTTACTTAATTATAAGGTAAAAAGGGCAAAATTAATTCGCTTCACTCTCTCTTTAAAGAAAAAACATTTTTTGTTACAGTTGATAGAAATCTTGCAATACATCTGCAGTTTGTCTACTTCCTGCTTTCGTGGAACCAGACATGTTGTGAACATCCTGTGTTTACAAGTGAACTATCTGCCGTAGCAGGCAGCTGATACAGCTGAAGGATTAAATTACAACTTGTGCTTAGACACAGATGAGGGGGAATTCGACAGGCTAAACTCTCTAAGTACATGCAAAGTGTTCTATGAGATTTCCTTCTGTCCAGTGCAAGAGTACAGGTCCACTTTAACAGTGGTTGTTACGGAACAGCCATATCTAAAGATGCTATCTTTATCAAGTGCATATTCTTCTGTCGATTCCGATGTTTTCAGAGAATACATTTCAGAAGTTTATCTGTCTCATTTCCACAGAGATAAGAACAAGGGAAAAAACAGCCCCCCCTTGTTTTACTTTCAACTTGCTTTAATGATCCCTCTTGTTCATTCCCATCTGTATTGTGGCAATGAATCCTACAAGTGGAATCCTTGAGGGTGTAGCAAAGTAATGAAATGGTTGCTTTTCTGTATTACATATGAGAAACTCGACAAGGCAGAAGTCCCTTTATAACAACTGCTCATCTGAAGAAACAGCATGGTAGAACACAAACATATAGATATTTATTGACCTCAAAAGGATTGGAGGAATCGTTGCCACCGCCAGGGTAAGAAGTTGTTTTCAATGTAAAATTGAATTGTAAATAGTTAGAACTTTTACCGTGTACCAAAAAGCTTGCAACATGTTTCTGCAGCACAAGGAACACTCATCAGTGCCTTCTGCAGGAGAACGTATGTTGTGACAAACTAAGCCAATATAACTGTTGCATGGATTGCAAGTAAGAATTACACATGGGCAGTACAGTGGCTAAAAGCATGTGCAGACGTTTAGTAATTGTCACCTACAAATATTTTGGGAACAGTTTTGGGATGAGCGTAGAGACATAACGCTTAGCAGTCTTTTCTGTTTTCTGAAGTGGGGGTACAATGAGAAAGGTCAGATATATAGATAGAATACAATAACTATAGCGATTAGTTATTAGTGAGTGATCGAACATGACAGGTCACTAATGATATCATCAATGGCACTGGAGATGCCTGGACACACATGTGCCTAGCAGTGCTAGAGTCACAGGTTCAAATCTTGGCCAGGACACTATCTGTGGAGTTTGTATGTTATTACAAAGACACCCGGATTCACAAGTGCCTAGAAGTGCTAGAGTCCCATAGGGTCAAATCTTGGCCAGGACACTATGTGTGAAGTATCTATGTGATCCCGGGGACACCTGGACTCACAACTTCCTAGCAGTGCTAGAGTCACACAGGTTCAAATCTCGGCCGGGACACTATGGCCTCAATTCACTAAGCTTTATCAAACACTTTATCGAGCGTTTGATAATTTACCTCATGGGTAAAATCTAATTTTAAATTCACTAAGGTGTTATAGATGTATCAAATGTTTTATCAATAAAACGTTCAATAAATCTATAACACCTTAATTCAAAATTAGATTTTACCAATAAGGTAAATTATCAAATGTTTGATAAAGTGTTTGATAAAGCTTAGTGAATTGAGGCCATATGTGTGGAATTTGTATGTTACCCCCATGTTTGTGTGGGTTTCCTCAAGGCACTGTGGTTCACTTTCGCAGCAAAAAAACATACTGATAGGATAACTGGCTTCCCCACATATTGGCCTAAAGACTATAATGGCAAAATACAATTATGATAGGGGCATAAGAATATGAGGTCCTCAAAGGGACAGTTAGCAACAAGTAATTCTTTAAAAATGGTTTGGAAACATAATTGTTAAAGAGTAAAAATACTCTTCATAACTTATTGTTATAACTATAAGGTTAACAGCAAACAGAATGTCACAAATGTTTTCCGTGACCATAGGCCTCCTTAAAGTGTACCCAAAGTTTCACTTGTGCTTGTCGACAGAGCTCGCACCTGAGCAGTATCATGGAGCAGAATAGGCTTGGATTTTTCCGCCAAGCTAATGCGCAGGCATCATTTGCGTATGGGAGCTACAAATTTCTGTGGGCTGGATCAGTGGTCGGGAGGAGGAATTTTTGCAGTTAGGTAAAAAATGTTTACAGAACTTACTTGGGTAAAATTAGGACATAATAGAGTCTCCGAAAGATCAGTAAATTAGCAATTTTGTGACTGCAGTCAGGAGCAAAAACCGACAGTGAAAAGACTCAAGTAATGGTTCAAAATTTTTCATCCTAAAAGCAGATGCCTTTTAACACCACAGTACAGGTTGGCTGGATAACATTAGTGTTCTTAAATGTTCTCTAGTTCCCTAAACATCCTTATTGACTACACCAGCACAGAGATCTTAGCGTCTAAAATAATCATATTTCCCCAGGGTGCAATTAACAAACTATTATACAGGCTTGCTGATGGGCTGTCAGTTAAGCAACCTGTTGTGTCATATGTGGAGGGGAGATAGAGGAGGATAAGCAGGAGTAATGCTGAACTGGTGGTTGTGAAAGTATTATCTAATGCAATAGATTGCAGAAGAGAAGGCTGCCAACATCATCAGATATCTGCACACAGGCTACCAAATAAACCTCACTACAATATCAAAATGCTGCAATAACAGCCACAAAATCACATCGATTGATGGTGATAGTAGATCATTTGTCTGCTTGTTTTATTGCTTTTTAAGTAGAAATAGAATTAAGCATCAAGCGTTAGCTATCGCTTTTATAATCAACAATGGTGAAAGTGACCTGCACATTATCACACATAACAGGTAAAGTGTTGATTGTTCAAAACAACACATATTTTCATAACAAGCTACTCATTTTCCAGGTAAAAGAGGCTTACGTTTTCTAGCTGCCTTAAAACCTTGTACACATCGAGGGATTGGTGTCGCCTGGAAGAACTCGGTTCTCAGGTGACAGTTCATAGCCGTGGCTGTGCAGATGCCCTGCTACCATATAGGCTAACAATGCATATGCTGCCATGAAGAGGGATGCAGGGACAACGAGTGGCACCCGACAGAGAAGTTTTGTAGCCACACATTATATGGCTCTTGAATGAGGAGGCCACCTTCAGGGCTGCCCCTGATAAGAATCTAGCATGTGTATTGCGGCACCCTCCCCTTAATTCTTTGACAAGAGATCTTGACTACTGGATCATCCTATCCAAGCTCTGACCACGTCTATTGTTCTCTCTCTTTACTCCTCATGCACCATAGGTTGCCTCTACGAACTCTCCATAGCCACAGTACACGTAAATGGCCTACAGGCTAGCAACGTATCTGTACAGAACTTGGCCCTGAACTGTTACCCGTGGCATGGAGTCCTGATCACGCAGACAGTAATTAAACATGTATAAGCACTATTACTCATAGTAATTTCATCAGACTGCTAATTACAAGGGCATGTCATGTTTTTATGCTTTAGCTTGCCAGATCTGTCGAGTGATTGCAAATAAAGGCTTCTACACATGACAAATTATCTTTTGACGAGATGGTCATTCAGTGCCATCCCCTGTCTGCAGTCTACTGTGCACTCACCAGCAGGGCCAGTTCTAGCTACAATGGGGTACTGGGGCAAAACTAACTCCCCCCCCCCCCCCCCACAATCAAACCAAATTTCCACCAGGACCCCTGAGTCGGCTGCCTGGCCTGATCCAATCAACTATCCCCCCGGTCACACAATATCATTAGGTGTTCATCATATCATATGTCCCCGAAAAAGGATTCCCATTATTCACCTCCTCCTTTTCATATACAGAGTAGACACACAACATCCCCATTGTCATTGGTCACCATAGCTGGAGGGGAGGAGGGGCACCTTGGCGGGCCCCCACAGGCTCGAGGGCCTTGGGGCAATTTCCCCCTTTTGCATCTATGGAAGCACCAGCCCTGCTCACCAGGAAAATGACAAAAGCTTGGCACAAGGGCTCAATTCTGCGGCTTGGACATGTGCCCTGAAGTTATCTGTAAGCTAGAGCGCACAGCGCTGCTAATGAGCATCTCAGGATCACACACATGAGGTTTTCCACTTTGTAAATACTTTGCTGTGCCTGTTACTACTATGAAAACTTGGCCTACACCATGTATTAATTAAAGTCTCTCAAGTTAGATTCTAGATGAGCAACCCTTTGGCTTGTTATTCAACTAAGCTGCTTGGCATATTCTCTAGGAATCCTTTACTAGAAATAGCACAGGTTAAGACAAACTGTTGACAACCTCACTTTAACAAGTTTATTCATGCATCATTAGGAGTCACTTTGTCAGGTATCTTTGAAAGTGAATTCACAGGGGACGTTCCCTAGATAATGTTAATTCCTCAAAGATGCATACATTTACAGAGAGTGTAAGGAGCTTCAATTTCAAAAGATCAACCCGCAACAAGAATACAACCTGCTTAGATCAAAAAAGGTATGCAAACAATACTTGTAGCTACCACACTAGCAAGACATGGAATCAGGGTCAGTGCATAATACATAGAAAACACTGTACTCTAGAAGTGGAAACTCAAGCCATGTTGTGTAAACACGCTAGTTTCACAGATGTGTGTTTTCCATTGACAGTTACCATCAGCTGGGAACCAGCACAATCATTGTCGGCTGACAGCGCTTATCAGTTGGAGATCAAAATGATCATTTCATAGGACAGTGACTAACAGCTGAAGTCGAATATGATCATCTCTTAGTTAGTCTTTAACATCATCATGGGTAACAGCCTTAGGCCCCTTTTCCACTAGCAATCGCTAGCGTTCGCGCTGAACGCTAGCGATTGCGATTCAGCAAAAGTACAAAATTTTGCGGCGATTAACCAATGTTTGCGATCACGATTTTGCTATGCTATGCACTGCATACCAAAATGGCGGCAATAATCGTTCCGTCGCGCGATCGCTTAGGTAAAAAACGAATCGCGGTAGTGGAAATGACCTACCACGATTCCTATGTTAAAAGCAAACCGTAGCGATTTGGAAAATCACTAGCGGTTTGTGATTTTGCGATGCAGCCATCACAAACGCTATAGTTGAAAAGGGCCCTAAGTGATATTAAAGCACGCTTATGATTAGTTTATGGTACGGACACAGAGAATGCTTATGGGATCACTTCTGCACATTAACGTTCAAATTTCAAAGCCTTGTACAAACTCTAGATGTAACTTGACTGTGCGGAGCCGTGTTGGCTATAATTATAGCATGTGTACAGGTGCCACCCAAGGTCGCTTTAAAGAGGCACTTAAGTCGAAAAAAAAAGAGTTTTACTCACCTGGGGCTTCCCTCAGCCCCCTGCAGCTGATTGGTGCCCTCGCCGTGTCTCTCCGATCCTCCTGTCCCCGCCAGCGGCTACTTCCGGTTTCGCCATTAGGACCCGACAGGCTGGGAACGCGAGTGAGTCTTCGCGTTCCCAGCCACAATATCACCCCCTATACTGCTATTGCGGCCTTCCTTGCCGCAATAGCAGTATAGGGGCGATATTGTGGCTGGGAACGCGAAGAATCACTCGCGTTCCCAGCCTGTCGGGTCCTGATGCCGAAACCGGAAGTAGCAGCCAGCGGGGACAGGAGGATCGGAGAGACACGGCGAGGGCACCGATCAGCTGCAGGGGGCTGAGGGAAGCCCCCGGTGAGTAAAACTCATTTTTTTTTCGACTTAAGGTTCACTTTAAGCAACAGTGATGAGAATGATGTGTGCCACACCATTATCCCGCCTTCCATCTCCATAGAGACAGTACACACTGCCATACAAGCTCTCCCCACAGCTCCTGTAGTAGTAGGCCTCCGTCTCCTTCACACTGGGAATCACAAAACGGTAGCAAAATCACTAGCGCTTTGCAAAGTGATTCACCAGCAATGTTGCACAGTACAGGAAAGCAATTTTGGAGCTATTGTGTTTTGCGATTCTATAACATTGAAACGCAAATGCTCCAAAATCGCAAAAAACAAAAAAAATTCTGCATGCAGTGCTTTTGAGATTTCAAATCACTTGCAATCGCTAAGTGTAAACACTGCCATACACATTACATTGCAGTAGTGTTTTTCAAAACGCAAGCCAATACCAGCGATTAAAAATGCTTCTGGAATCGCTAGTAAAATGCTCCAGTGTGAATAAGGCCGTAACCTGATTCTCTAAACTCATTTGCATATGCCTGTCAAAGTGCTGATAACATCAGAAAACCCTGAGTACAGGCCGCTGCTGGCTCATTACAGTAACGTAAGCATTGGCAGTAATACGCTGCTATTTTAGGACAGAAGCAAATTCAGTAATACAAGTACACTACGTTAGTAATTAGAGACATGTATAAATTATTTTAAGCACACGTAAATATAAGTATACTAACACTTCAAGCATTTGTCTACTATGATACATTAAAAACAGCATATCCAAATCAATGGTTATAAATGTCTGACATTAAAAGGTATCCCTTTTTCCATCAATGGGTAGGTAAGACATTATTAATACTTGCACACAAAAAAAAATATACAAAGTCTCCCTTACGAAATCTAGCCACCCAAATGAATTAATGAGCTTATGATAAAATCCCACAGAGGCCTAATAAACAAGATGTGGTCGCCATCAGGACAGCACCACTATGCAAGCTCCGAGTATTAAAGGTATAAAGATATACATAGAGCGGTGCAATTCTGACATCTGAAAGCAGCATCAAGTTAGGCTAAAGTATTAATAGTGACATTGCAGCAATAAAGAGAAGCTTGTTTCATCTGTTTTGGGCGCTGTAGGTGAAGGGTGGAAGTACTGCAGATAAGATGTCTGTATCTTGTTATCCAATTAAGGGATTAGGTGTCTAGCACTTGCATGTGCATTATTAAAAGGCAATACAACATAAGGAACACTTGGCTCAACATAATACTCCAGAAATCTTTGATTTGGAGGTTCTGAAACCAGACTCTCATTCCTCCACAACTGGTCCGACTTTTATATATTTTATATATATAGATCATACCACGCTTTACGTGTGATACTTAAAAAAAAAACAACATTTTTGTGATGATGACTTTGGCCTTCAGATTGTTATTTATACATCTCTGTCTCCTGTGCCAGACAGTGGCGTCATACACACGCACTAGGCATGGGCCAGGGCTGTACAGACACTTCACTGGCCTGCAGGGTAGCAAAACGTTTGATTGCTATGCAGGTGGGAGGAGGGCTGAGTTATGCTGGGTGAGTGGGGAGAACAACTCTCTCAGTCACCGATTGGCCGAGTTGATCTGCCAGCTGACCGCTTGCTGCGGCATCGGGTGTTATTCGGGAGCCATTGAAACACACTATATTCAGGGCAGAGCCGCAGAGGTGGTCATTATGGGCCACCTAGGGCCAAGTTTAACCTAGAGTGTGTACACATCTTACCATAGAATAGAACTGGTTGCTTGGGTAGCTGAATGTGCTTTTAAAGAATCTGCAGAAAATGCAGAAAGCACATATTATTGTTTTGACTTATAAAAGCTGAATGTGGTTTTAGGCAAAAAAGAGGAATTCAAATGCCACTGAATGGATTTTATTTATGAAGATACCAAATAAGAAGTTAAATGTGTGTCAGAAACTATTGCACCTATTGCAGTATCTATTGTATCTACAGTCCAAACCCTAAATAGGTCTTTGCTGCATCATCTTATTTTGTATCTTAAAGTTAAAAATACAGGTTTAAAGCTTTTTCGAATCTATGTAAACAGGCTAGATGACACTTGGTCGAGGTGACAATTCAGGACCGTCTCGGCTAAGAAACTAGCATCTGTACAGGTGTCCACCAAGGTCACATAAAGATTTGGCACAACAGAATGATTCTTCAGTGACACAATGCCCATGCTGATTGCTCCCCTCATCACCCTGCCTGCCTGAAGTCACTCCATCACCCACCATGCTGTTCTCACCACAAACACAGACACATCCCTAGTCTGAAGTCATGGGACACAACTATACACCGATACACCGCTTGTAGTGTACTAAAGTCAACAAGGGTGTTTCTCTTGAAAATATAGCCTGTGTACAGCTACCCCAACACGTCTTTTAAAGATTGGACACACCATACCTTAAATCAGCAGCGACCCCTGAGCGCACTGTTCTCATTACCCGGCATGCCAGAAGGCACTCTAGCATGCGCCTCATTGTCACCTCCTCTCCCCGTTCAACAGCAACACTGTGTGTTACTTTGGTATACCAATACAAAGCGTCTGTACAAAGCTAATTTCCTGCTGTGACACCTGCAAGGATCTAGCTTGATGTGTACACTCTTTTTTCCTTACATAATGAAAAAAAAGAATCACGGTTATGTCTAAGCAGTATTAGGACTTGGCATACATGTTTATCACATCATATCACATCACTTCATGTACCCTCTAAACTGTTTACTTCTCTCATTCTATGAACAACTGACTGAAAAGGCATGGGAGAGTAACCTCTTTGGAATCGGACGGTTCTGGACCCTTAAGGACTAGAGCCATCTTCTCCCTTTAGTAAACAGTGATCACTGTGATTGGCTCACAGTAATCACGGGGTCAGGAGCCAATAAAATTGGCTTCTGACCAAGATACAGAGCTTTGTTGTCACTGTGACAGCAGAGCAAGTGGGCTGCAATGTCCATGGATTGGTAAGAGCATGGGAACAGCATGAGTACGCGGCAGGGAATTTGAAAACTGCACCCTGGCAGCAGAGATGGATTAAGATTAAATGGGGCCCGAGGCAAGCTTTTGCTCTCCCATATTGTCCTTTGGGGATCTAAGATGAAAGAGGGGTCAGAAAAAGTCGCAGGTAGGCCCCAACACCCCCTAGGCCCCAGGCACCTGCCAAGGTTGCCTTGTGGATGATCCTGTTCAGCCTGGCAGGGATAAGCGGACACAAACAGGGTGTAGACTTCAACTAGCATTGTCCAGAACCAGTTAAAAACAGCCAAAACCTTTGAAAGACAAAACGTGTTTAAAAGACGTAAAATACAAATGTCACTGTTATTCTAGGCCCACTCCACTTAAGGCCTCGTTCACATCAGGGTCGCTTCTGTGTGCTTTTCACAGCGCATTGCCTTGTGCGTTCTGCAAGGTATTGTTTTTCCCATGTAATAAAATGTGCCTGGTTTACATCTATGCGCTGTGCTGAGCTGCAGTGTAAAAACATAGTGCATTTCTGTGAGTTGAGCTGTAAAGCGCACATCAATGCAAGTGAATGGGTGAGTTTTTTAGCACATACAAACGCATAGAAAAGCATGCGGTTTTTTACCCCTAATTGGAAAAAAAATACATTTTCACATGAAAGCAAAGCTTTACTGACAACCTTTTACACGTTTCTCAACGCACCCAATGTGAACAAGGCCTTAAAGTGGATCCGAGATAAACTTTCACTCTTTGCATAATTGTGTTCCTTTCATATAGTTTATAGGGCATTCCACAAGCCAAATACTTTTTTGTTTTTGTTTTAATACTCTAATTCCCTATTAACTAAGCAAGCCTCGCCCACAGCTTTTCAGAGTGCCTTGGCATTTTCAGACAGTAGCAAGGGCTTATGGGAGCTCAGTCTGGGCAGGAGGAGGGGGAGGTGTTACTAACCAGAGATTTCAGAGGCAGAGAGGAGGAGGGAGAATTAGGTTTTCACAGGCTGAGAGCTGGAGATGCAGATCAGCTTGCCTGTGTGTAATGTTTACAAACAGAACATGTCCGCTGTCATTGTATCACAGGAAGAAATAATCATATTCTGTTGAAGCTGTTTGCAGCTAGATTTGCTGTCTAAACTTTAGAAAAGATATATAGACAAGTTGCTTGTTATAGTCAGTTTTTCATCTCTGATCCGCTTTAAGTCTTCTCCTTTAATCTGTTGAAGCCTCTTCACAGCAACAGTTTGTAACACAAGGAAACATTTTTCAATGACCCTTTCGTCCATAGCATAAAATGAAACATAAAACCGTATGACATAGGATTGCATTTTATGTATATGTAGATTATCCCACTCAGTTAGAACAATGTGTTATCAAGCCACGAGCAGAGTCGCCAGTACCACATGTCCTTTGTCGTCTCTCTATTTGCCTACACACTAGGACACACACAGCCAGAAAAAGGGAAGGTAAAACCTGGTGGCAGCTGCAGCATTTTATTTTCTGTGTGCTGTCATTTCAATAAAACCTAAAATAACCAATAAGAACATTTTGCTTTTCATCCATAATGTAACATAATGGTTCTCAAAGCTCTCCTCTGGGAGCGTCGTGTACACAAGGCACTAGGCATAAGCAATGCACTGGATATATACACTTAATTTTCACATGAATAGGACACTTACTGTAAGCTAAAAAAAGGCCTGGCATGAAAGTTAGAGGAGATCAGAGACAACCACTGAACCGGGGTAGGAAAAGGCTGTGACTGATATGAAAAACATGAGAGTAATACAGAAAAGCAGCTCAGACGTAAATAACCTTAGAAAAGCACATTCTACAACTCTCCATATGCTGTATCTCTCTCTATATATTCCTTTGTATAACTGCCATCTACAGTGATGAATTTTGCATGAAAAATGATTTATCGATGTTGTATACAAACATATGTACAGTACATGCATGCGCTATAAAGAAAACATATCATGTAACAAAACTCAATAAAGCCCTTTATTTATCAAGACTAATGCTGGCCATACATACACTGGTCGATTACAGATCGACCAAATGATAATTGGAAATTATTCAAAATAAATGAATCAAATAATAATAGATTTTTTGGCCATACACTAGGGTCTATTTTTGTTTCATTTTTGCCCTCGGCTTCTGTGTTTGACTGCATGTGCCCGAATCGACTCATACAACAACTCTGTTTTGTGGAACGCCTACATTTCAGAAAGCGCATGCATTGAATAAAAGCTCGCTTAAAGGGACACTGTAGGGGGGTCGGGGGAAAATGAGTTGAACTTACCCGGGGCTTCTAATGGTCCCCACGCAGACATCCTGTGCCCACCCAGCCACTCACCGATGCTCGATCCCTCTGATGTCACCAGGAGCGTACTGCGCAGGCCCAGTATGGTCTGTGTCTGTGCAGTACGCTCCTGGTGACATCAGCGGGATTGAGGACATGGCTACGCAGGTGCAGTGGTTTTCAGACTTTAAAGTCTGAAATTCCAGAAGTGAACCGGAGGCGGGGCCGGAGCTTCGGTGAGTGGCTGCGCGGGCACAGGATGTCTGCGGGGGACCATTAGAAGCCCCGGGTAAGTTCAACTCATTTTGCCCCGACCCCCCTACAGTGTCCCTTTAAAGGTTGATCGAACACATAATTAAAAACAATTGATTCTTGTTCCATCTACTGTTATTACATCTGACCTGTTATTACACCTGACCTGACCTTCTCGATCAATTTATTTTAAAAATTCATTCGAATATTGACCAATGTGAATCGATCGGACTTAAAGTTGCGTACTACTATAAAAAAATCAACCAGTGTATGGCCACCTTAAAGTGAACCGGAGATGAAAAAAACAATTGGACCTGTCCTTCTACTCCTAAAAATGACTCTTTTAGATATCTCAAGGTTTTATTTCATGTATAAACATTTACATAGCAGATTTAATGTTCCATGGTCTCCACTCACTTGCAGGGTCTCAAGAGTCCCAGAGTGAAAATACATGAACTATTGATCTTTTTATCTTTACCTCTCAGTAAAAAGCCCAGGTATCTGCTTAGGAAAGTGTTTTATAGCTGTAATTTGTTATCAGTGAGCAAACTGGGTCCTGACTGGAGGAAAACTGTATTCTTGCCACTTTATATACACATGTCTATTTCATCATGTCACATGTCATCTCTGGTACACTTTAAGGCTGGCTAAATACCAAGGGAGACAGAAACTGCTTGCACTAGATGTTTCCCAGACAGGGTGCCTCTATAAAGCTTGTACAATAATACCTGTTCTCACATTGAGGGAGATTCCACAACAAAGAGGGAGAGAGCAGGGCACATAGGACTCCAATTCCAAGCAGTTGGGATAGGTACATGCAGCAGCCTGACAGCTGTTTTGCAGCAATTAACTGCTTCTTGAGAGGCCCTATGCAGAGGTCACTCTGCATAGTTCCTCTGAGGAAGCGGTTAAAATAAAGCTTACAATTGAAGAATTATTTGCCCATCTCTCTTTCCCTTAGTTAAGGCTGGCCAAATATCCTATCGATTTTATGGGACAATTTTAAAATCCTTCTAATATTTACGATCAGAGTGAATGCAATTAAATGAACAATTGTGATATATTTTACAATCATTTTGGCACAACAGAAAATATATTTTAAATTGTAATTGTTCATCACGGGCAATGATCCTTTGTATTGTAGTCATTTCTAGAATATATATGCATAGAATGAAAATCCAACAAGTCTAAACATAATTTAAGCAAATTGCACCTATTTCTACTAGCCTTCAACAATCAATTTTATATTCAAGGAATTGTTTAGTTACTTAAATCTAAAAGGTTTCCTCAGGGGTGGAGATGGGCAGATACTTCCCTTGGAGTGATTGGTAGTTAGATACAGTATCTGCACACAGTTGTAATCATAAACCAGCAGAATCTGACATTCTGTACTATCAACTTGACCACTGGCACAATGTAACACAATGCAGGTCACACAAGGTTCACACTCTTGTCTCGATAGTAAAGGAAATGCTAGAGGTGTAGACATTTCACTACATGATAAGAAACACCGCATGAGACATTGAATATGTCGAAAATACATGACATTAATACACCTAGGTATGTAGCCTGTCACAATGAATACTTATAATGTAAGTAGATAATTGGATACATTGCTCCTACAAGGAGTACTTGTTTGGCAACTCTGGTTATTACCGGTAGCAGACATTGACAGCAATGCAAAATAAATTCTAGCTATTTTAGCTGAACCATGCAAAAATAGTGGACCTATATAGACACCTTCTAAAACCTTAAAACAGCCATAAAAGCATATGTATAATTCTGGTACACAGTAATTTCATCATGATCACATCCGTAAGAAACGCCTATTGAATTAGTGGCTACAGGTGTAAATTTGGGCGTTGGGACAGCCGAGAAGAAAGCAATGGGAAAGTTCTGATACAATGTAGCAACAGCGCAGAGCCCCATAGAGGCTATTTTAAGCACTAGAGTAGTAGTGGATAAAATAACAGCATAGCGGTTATTTTTATCCACTCTAAAGAGGCAGTGTTGTAATTAGGTGTAGGTAAAATGGATAGAGTTAGGTGTAGGTAGGGGGTAGATTAGTGTTATGGTGGCCACTAATGATCCAATCTTTTTCATCCAATCTTACCATTTCTATGTAATATAAGAGAACTGCCTATATTATCCATCCAATATATTCATTCAATTTACCCTTATACTACATAGATTTGGTAAAATTGGATGAAAAAGATTGGATCATTAGTGGCCACCTTAAAGAGAATCTGTATTGTTAAAATCGCACAAAAGTAAACATACCAGTGCGTTAGGGGACATCTCCTATTACCCTCTGTCACAATTTCGCCGCTCCTCGCCGCATTAAAAGTGGTTAAAACAGTTTTAAAAAGTTTGTTTATAAACAAACAAAATGGCCACCAAAACAGGAAGTAGGTTGATGTACAGTATGTCCACACATAGAAAATACATTCATACACAAGCAGGCTGTATACAACCTTCCTTTTGAATCTCAAGAGATCATTTGTGTGTTTCTTTCCCCCTGCAGCTATCTTCCACTGAAGTGTCAGGCTGTTTCTTCCAGCAGAGTGCAGACAGCTCTGCCTGTATGTAATTCCTCAGTATGTGAAAGCCCAGCCAGCTCAGAGGACGATTTATCCAGCTTGTAAAAGATAAGAGAGAAGAGAGAAGCTGCCCTAATCTAAATAATACACAGGCAGTGTGCAGAGAGGGGCCTGGAGGGGGGAGATGCATCACAGAACCACAACACTGAAGAACGTGGCAGCCTTCCAGACACAGGCTGACAAGTCTGACAAGAGAGAGATAAGTTGATTTATTACAGAGATGGTGATAGTAGAACGCGCTGCAGTAAGCCAGAACACATTAGAATAGCTTTTGGAACTTGTAGGATGATAAAAAACAGGATGCAATTTTTGTTACGGAGTCTCTTTAAGACATACTTGCAGGAATGGTTAGTGTGAAAATAGGTTGACGTAGGCGATACCGTAGTAGAATATTGGCAACAGTACCGATATTCTACCGTAACTAGCAGAAGGTAATAGAATATCTGTAAAATTACAAGTCTTTCCAACCGCAATATCTTGTGCCCATTTTTAATCATGGCTCTTTTATAGGCACGTTATAATTCTGGCAGAGTAACCAAGCAGCTCAGGGTGACCCAAACTACTAGAAATGTGTAGGGGGATAAAAGGGAACAAAAAGCCCTCTTACTAAAAAAGCAAAGCTTGGTGTAATTGCCTTCTTAAAACAGAAGGAAATTTGCAATAATTCAGTCATAAATGAACATTTGTGGTTACCCACAATGCACTACCACTAAATATGTAAATTATCCCTTTTCGCCCTTGTTAAGCCAAGCAAGCATCCAGAACCGCTGATATATAGCAAGCCTATAGCTTTAAGTTTTACACAGCCATATCAAACCCACATGTAGACAGCCTGTTTCGGACTTTTGGTCCTCATCAGTACAAACAGGCTGTCTACATGTGGGTTTGATATGGCTGTGTAAAACTTAAAGCTATAGGCTTGCTATATATCAGCGGTTCTGGATGCTTGCTTGGCTTAACAAGGGCGAAAAGGGATAATTTGCATATTTAGTGGTAGTGCATTGTGGGTAACCACAAATGTTCATTTATGACTGAATTATTGCAAATTTCCTTCTGTTTTAAGAAGGCAATTACACCAAGCCTTAATTCTGGCACAAACTCTTTTTTGGCAAAGGTTTTTACATATTTTTTGTGACTTTCTCTATCCACTCTTATTGGTGCCTAACTGTACAGATCCCTGTAACCACCTAGATCTAAAGCACTCACATACCAGAACTTTCACCATGCAGAAATTGGGTTAGATCCCTTGGGCATTAGTTCAGGAGCCAATGCTTTACAGACACATAACCAGCCTGCATACTAGTGATGCTTCTGTTACTATGGAGGGGGAAGGAGGGATGTCGTGCAGTGAATGGAGAATGTGCTCAGGGGCAGGGGTGTAGCAATAGGGGTTGCAGAGGTAGTGACCGCATTGGGGCCCTTGGGCCAGAGGGGCCCCAAAGGGCCCTCCCTCAACTACAGTATTAGCTCTCTATTGGTCCTGTGCTCATAATAGTCAGTTCTATAGATACTTTAAATAGTGGTAATCATTAACAAACTGTGACCCATCCTCTTCTTGCACCTCTGACACTGTAGTTGCCATTGGCAGGTTTTGGTGCGCCGTATAAATTGTTATGTATAGAGTGCTTGGGGGGCCCCATGTAAAACTTGCATCGGGGGCCCAGAGTTCCTTAGCTACGCCACTGCTCAGGGGTGACTTGGGCGTCGCTAAAGATCCGGTACACACATGCCAAATACTTACCCGA
The DNA here is from genome assembly GCF_040937935.1 of Hyperolius riggenbachi. NCBI lineage: Eukaryota > Metazoa > Chordata > Amphibia > Anura > Hyperoliidae > Hyperolius > Hyperolius riggenbachi. The sequence continues at coordinate 107,919,656 of NC_090650.1, forward strand.
GGCAGGCTTTATAGGCCACCTTGGCCAAGACGAATCTAGCATGTGACCTCTGAGTGATATTAGATCAGATTTCTGCTAAACATTTCTGCCGGAATCTAGCCTGATGAGGATGTGATGCAGATAAACAATCAATATCATTGTAATATACCTGATCTACTAGAAAGTATATGGCCACCTTTAGTAAAAGAGGCCCTAAACCCCACATATCAGGTGACATAAGGATAGAGCACGTTTCTCTAGCCCCCTCATTAAAAAGTAATGAAGGTAGGGTCTGAGTTGATAACACTATAGCTGTTTTTTAGCCTAGCCACATTGAAATCTGTACTTACTCTATTCTTTGTTCTATTCTATTTTTTTCTGGCACTGAAGTTGCACTTTATTATTATTATTTAGTATTCATATAGCGCTGACATCTTCTGAAGCTTTACAGAGTATATTTTCTTGTCTCTCAAAGAGAGTCGGAAGTGAGAATAAATCTCGCTTCTGACCTCATAGTCAGCAGGGGCATGTGTGCCCCTGCTAAAACGCCGCTATCCCGCGGCTAAACGGGGGTCCCTTACCCCCCGAAATCCCCTCCGAGCAGCGCATCCCCTCTTCCGGATTAAGGCAGGGCTAAACACCGCAGCCCTGCCTCACACGCGTCTGTCAGCGCGTATCTCCGCCTCTCCCCCGCCCCTCTCAGTCTGCCTTCACTGAGAGGGGCGGGGGAGAGGTGGCGATGCGCCGCTGATAGACAGTGCTGAGAGGCAGGGCTGCAGCCATTAGCCCTGCCTGAAGAGCAGCAAAATCTGCAGGGGGGGGGGGGGGCGGCGGGGGGTTGGGGGGTCAGGGACCCTCGTTTAGCCGCGGGATATTTGGTTCTGCAATTAACACATATATTAAAGATATATCCAAATTAAATATTTATAGTACATATAATTGTGGGTCATAAGTCCATATGAAAAAAAAATCCATGTCTGACGTCATTTTCATTTCAGAAGCATTTTTCTAATTATGTCAGTCTCTAATGTACAACATCCAGCTTGTTACAAAGTTCTTAAGTATGCTGACATTTCCCAATGACACATAGCAAAGTATAGCAGAAATACAGAGAAATGTTAAAGATATTTTTCATTTTCTAATCTTTCCAACTTTCTACATATTATTTATGTAGAGTAAGTGTTTCATATTTCATTTACACAAGACATTTAACAGCTTTCTGACAGAAACCTTGCCCGTGTCATTAAGTACATCCCTACAAAGAAGACGCTTCACTTTGTAGAGGATGAAAGGTGGTTTAGTATTGTAATATTCTATAGCATTAAACAAAAAGCAAAAATAACCATGACGTCAGACAGAAAAAGTCTCAAAAAACAAGTTAAGCCTAATAATATTGCATCAGATTTTATACTAAGCTATCATACATCAACTGAACACTTCAAGATTACCTGAAGTGACATGTGGTATGATAAGATAAACATAGGATCATATAGTACCAATCCAATATAGGACTTGCAAATGCATATGTTTTATGTATTTTTTATTGCAAGGGTTAATAAACCAATGCTTTATCTGTGCAGTCAGAGCAGTATATACTCTGTAAAGCATTGCAGAAGATGTTGGCGCTATATAAATAGATAATAATAATAATAAATAAAACTAATAAGAGGCCATAAAGCTTTGGTGTTGATGTGTAAATACTCCAAATTGCAAGAATGAGATTAAAAGTTCAGTAGGTCATCATGTCTCTGTATGGGAGGTGAATGAAAAGCAGGAATGTAAGTATGATGATAAACACGGTCATTACTTCAGACTAGGATTTTCAGCTCTTAAACCCAGAATAAGAATATGGGACTCCAGGAAAGTTCTGTCTAGGATTAGTTCCACAGAGGCAATTATTTATCACATAAGTTTATTTTTAGGCTTGCTTTAAACTCTGGCTGGCAATGGAAGAGCATTTGGTAGCATGGTTGCACGTCACTTCATTAATTTTCTCAATAAGGTACCAAAAATGCTGAAGCTAGGGAGCTAGGCAACTTTCATTTCAAAAAGGGTCAATAATGGTGTCCTTCATATGTTCTTGTTTATTTAAATTGCCCTTCCTCTCCTGATTTGTTTAGTCGACTCTTTGTGTACTTCAGCACTCCAATTATGTCTATCAATCACAGCTTCTTTCAGCTGTTTCATAGGCATGTTCATGCTTCACATATGCTGTCTATCAATCTTAGCTTCTGCTATCCTTTTCTTCTTTTGCCCTCAATTTTTCAAGTATCAAGGAGGATTTCTGCAAAGAATCTGGCCTTCTCATTATGTGTCTAAAGTATTTAAGTTTTAATATAAGTATCAATCCTTCTAGTGAACACTCTGGCCTCATTTCTTTAAGTATTGACTAGTTTGCTCTTCTGGCAGTTCAGGGAACTCTCAGTAGCTTTATCCAAACTTACAATTAAAAAACATCTATTTTGCTACACATTACCTTATTTATAATTCAATTTTCTACTCTATATGTTATTACTGAGAATACCATAGCTTTAACTATCCTGATTTTTGTTGGTAAGGTGACATCTCTATCCTTTAGTATCTTGTCCAAATTTGCCATAGCTTTCCTCCCAAGTAATCGGCAAAACTAAATTAAATTTAAATTATTTGCTAAACAGGACTAAAAGAAAAGCTCTGTGAGGTCTCAGTAGCTACTGGTATAAGGGCCCTTTTCCACTACAGCGTTTGCGATTGCTTAATCGCAAAACCGCAAACCGCTAGTGATTTTAAAATCGCTACGGTTTGCTTTTAAACATAGGAATCGCGGTAGGTCATTTCCACTACCGCGATTCATTTTTTACTTGATCGCGATCGCGCCGCGGAATGATTTTTGCCGCAATTTTGCTATGCAGTGCATAGCATAGCAAAATCGCGATTGCAAACGTCGGGAAATCGCCAGGAATTTTTTTCTTTTTCTGAATCGCAATCGCTAGCGTTCAGCGCGAACGCTAGCGATTGCTAGTGGAAAAGGGCCCTAAAGGTTGGTTACACATGATGGAATCTGTGGACAATATGTAATCAGGAGATTAACTAATAGGATCAATTTCACAAAATGTGACTAATCTGTCGGAAAAGCAAAAACAATGAACACATTTATACAATGGGCTCGATTCACAAAGCGGTGATAACCCAGTTAAAGACTTTAGGCGTGATAACCATTTTTATCATGCCTAAACTCAGTTTAGGCATGATAAGTTTAGGCATGATAAGTTTAGGCATGATAAGTTTAGATAAGTTTAGATCGCGCGCAAAGTCCCGCACGCAAAGCAGCGCCATTAAACTCTATGCAAAGTGCACCAAACTTTGCTAGCGCAAAACTTTTGATCAGCTGTGCACTGCGGTGCTAACCCAGTTGGTGCTTAAACTTATCACGCCTAAAAACTTATCACAGAACGTTTGTCCGCAACACCAGCAATAGGAGGCGATGAAATAGTGGGAATTAAGTGTGCTGGAGCTCAAAATATATATATGCAAAAAAGGGAGGGAAAGAAATCCCCTAGTAGCAAGCACCACTTAAAGATACAAAAAAAGTTTATTCAATATTCCACATAATTAAAGGACACAATGAGAAACAGCATACACTAAAATCAAGTAAAAACGGCAAGAAACAACCCACTGCTGCAAGTGAATGTAAATGATAATGATAATATAGATCTTCAAAAATCACATATTATAGACAATAGAATACACCTGATAGCTGGATATACACTATCCTCAACATATATATTAGGATATGCAATAATAACAGCAAAGTGAGCGTCTATTTAGAGCTCACTAATGCTTGAACCCGGGTTCAGTATGGATAAATGTGCAAAATAGCAAATTGCATACAAATGAGAAAGAACAACAAACCCTGATCATAAAAGTGCTAAGTGCTAATAGTAGGTACTCAGAACTGCAATATGTAAACCGGAGCAGCCTATAAATAAAGTGCATAAGAGTGAATAGAGTGCAAAAAAGAGAAGATACTTATCCCCAGGGAACATGCATCAGGTGTGGGCAGCAGGGTGAAGTCGGTTCCCCTCAGGACAATCCCGCTAGCTCCGCGGGCGTCACCCCGCTTTGAAAGGAGAGAGGACACCGCCAAGGCGAGTGTCCTCTCTCCTGAGGGGAACCGACTTCACCCTGCTGCCCACACCTGATGCATGTTCCCTGGGGATAAGTATCTTCTCTTTTTTGCACTCTATTCACTCTTATGCACTTTATTTATAGGCTGCTCCGGTTTACATATTGCAGTTCTGTGTACCTACTATTAGCACTTAGCACTTTTATGATCAGGGTTTGTTGTTCTTTCTAATTTGTATGCAATTTGCTATTTTGCACATTTATCCATACTGAACCCGGGTTCAAGCATTAGTGAGCTCTAAATAGACGCTCACTTTGCTGTTATTATTGCATATCCTAATATATATGTTGAGGATAGTGTATATCCAGCTATCAGGTGTATTCTATTGTCTATAATATGTGATTTTTGAAAATCTATATTATAATTATCATTTACATTCACTTGCAGCAGTGGGTTGTTTCTTGCCGTTTTTACTTGATTTTAGTGTATGCTGTTTCTCATTGTGTCCTTTAATTATGTGGAATATTGAATAAACTTTTTTTGTATCTTTAAGTGGTGCTTGCTACTAGGGGCTTTCTTTCCCTCCCTTTTTTGCATAAAAACTTATCACACCTAAACTTATCATGCCTAAACAGAGTTTAGGCGTGATAAAGGGCTTTTCACCAGCGTGCTAACTGTTAAGGTGGCAACACACTGGCCCGATTCGCGGCCGTTTCGACAGCAGATTCGATCCTGGGATCGAATTTGCTGCCAATCGTTCGCGCTAAACGCACCCGCCAATCCGATTTCCTCCCGAAATCGGATCGGTCCGTCGATCGCGCCGTGCGGGAAATTACCCTCGATCGCCCGCGGGTAGGGAGCGCGTCGCTAGCGGCGGCTGATCCGATCAGGTATACATTACCTGACGCTGCCTCCCAGGCGTCTTCTCCGCATCTTCTCCGCGCTGCACCCGCTCCATCCCGGCGCTTCCTGTCACTGCAGTGACCAGGAAGTTCAAATAGAGGGCGCTCTATTTGAACTTCCTGGTCACGGAGTGACACAGGAAGCGCCGGGATGGAGCGGGTGCAGCGTGGAGAAGATGCGGAGAAGATGCCCGGGAGCCAGCGTCAGGTAATGTATGCGCGCGGGGGGGGGGGGGGGGGGGGGTTTAGACAGGCGGCAGCGGCGGCTCCACAGATTGTGATCGGTTTCAGGCTGAAATCGATTCACAATCTGTTTGCAGTAAAGGTAGCCATACGATCCCTCTCTGATCAGATTCGATCAGATAGGGATCTGTCAGCTGGTCGATCTAATGGCAAATCGACGAGTGTATGGCTACCTTTAGCACTGCTTTGTGAATCAGGCCCAATGTGTTTTTCAACTGAACTTTTGTTCTCATCAAGTTGTTGTGTGTTTTTGTATATATCAGTCAACTGCTCATGTACATAATGTGGCAAGTGAGATTCCCATTGATTTCTGACAGAACATCTGATCACCATATAACAGAGGGAATTATCGTTTATCGATCATTTCTGATTGATCGATAAATTGATCTGATTTAGAAAAATTCACTTCAGATTAATGGAGGAGCCAATCATGATGATTGGCTCGTTCCTTGAGCAGTAGTAAATACTGGCATATACACAATCCACTTCAGGATATACTTCCTGAAAAGCACACCTCACTTGCTATGGATCCTTCCTGCACGGTCTAGTCTGTGTGGCTTCCAGATTTGAAATCCAATGAAGTAGTCGACCAGCAGTAAAGATTTTCAATTTTCTGTTTAATTCACAAAGACAGTGAATATACAGCCATCACCCGGTGTAGGTATCAGGTGTAAGTATAGCTCTCAGGTATAAGCAGGGCTGTGGAGTCTGAGTCGTGGAGTTGGAGTCGGGGCAATTTTGGGTGCCTGGAGTTGGAGTCGGGAAAAAATGCACCGACTCCTAATGAATTTGTAACTGTAATTAAAATATAAAATATGATAAAATGTTCTATTTTTCAGATAATAGTCATTAAAAATAATGTATATATACAGTATATATACAGTAATAGCTGTTCTTAGTCCACAAAATGAAATAAACCAATCAAAATTAGTTACTTGTGCTGCTTCAATAAAGCAGTCCCGTATTTTTAAGGTCAGATATACAGATATACATATCTGATTGTGACTGTATATATGATGTGTACACAGGAATCTCTTATATATACGAAATAACATCTATGCTGTAAGAATAAAGCCTGATGTGGAGCTGTGTCACTAATAGAGATGGTCAATGAGATGGAAATAATTCTGCATTGATGCTGATTTATGCAAATGTATGCACTCCCTTTGCTCATGAAATCAAATAATTTGATATGTTGTTAAAATTTGGTTTGGTGACTACAAATTAAAGGGTACCTGAGACGATGAAAAGTAAAGTTTTATACATACCTGGGGCTTCCTCCAGCCCCCTTCAGACCAATCAGTCCCTCACTGTCCTCCACCACCTGGATCTTTTGCTATGAGTCCTGGTAATTCAGCCAATCAGCGCAGTCCAGCCACGTGCCGCTCCCACAGCCAGGAACATTCTGCACCTGTGCAATAGTGCTGCACAGGTGTAGTATGCTCCTGGCGGCGGAGTGTGTGCATGCGCACTACGCCCGACTGGCTCAAGTACCTGGACTCAGAGCAGAAGATCCAGGTGGCGGAGGAGGACAGCGAGGGACTGATTATCCTGAAGGCGGCTGAAGGAAGCCCCAGGTATGTATAAAACTTTAATTTCATCTGTCTCAGGTTTATTTTGTTACACAGTAGTACTATACTCTACATATGCACTCTCCACAGAGCTGCAGGGAATGCACTGAGAATGTTGTGCACATTAAACACAGAGGTGTTGTCTGTCACCCATAAACCTTGTTCAGATTGTGCATGAAGAATGTGTAATAGAGGAATAATCTCCTCATTCCCCTGCAGAGTACCTGCACATTATTCTTACATGTACCCACAGTTACATTTGCTAGGGCCTGATAGATGTTCTTTGTTCCGGTTTGTACCTTTTATAAGTACTCTTAACAAGGACTAGTTTTAGTCTAAAGGGAATAAATATGGCAGTCTCCATATCCTTCTCACTTCAGTTGTCTTGTAAAATTCCTAAGCGTTGGCAGTTAGAGACGAATTTCACATTACATACTTTTAATCATTAAAAATCTTCACTGCTGGTCGACTACTTCACACAATCTACTTTTTTCTGGACAAAATTACAGGCACTCATTTTGGCCCATTCTTCTAAATGGCCATTGGCCAAAAGCTGTAGCACATTTTACAGTTCCTTATACATGGAGCAGTACATTGTGGAAAGGGACGTACATCTGTAAACCTCGATAGATGTTTTGTTGCTTGAATATTTTGTCTTTCACGATTTTACTTCAACGTTTACTGTAATCTAATTTATCTTCACATCTGTAACATGTCTGAATTTGCTACTGGTGGCATTTCTGTAAACTAAATATTTAGTAATATACTATACTACTATTAACACCATAGACGCACTACCATTAATGTATGTACATACAGCATAAGAAACACAGTCTTAAAAAATATTTAAACAACTACGAAAAGGAAAAAACAAAAACATAAAAATAAATTCAAACCCAGTGCTAGTAAGTTTTGTTTCAAGAAAGAGTCTTTTCAGGACTATTTCAGTGACTACTGACTGCCTCGCAATTCCAAATGTGCTATTTTTGCTCTGTTCCAAAACCAAAATGAGCCCATACTTTGCAAAGAGAAAAATAATCCATAAATAAGATATTTTTCAAGGCAGCAAAATTTCACCACATTGATTGTGGAGCTGCTTCACTTAACTGAATGATTGCTAGAAGACTACTGTGCACTAATTAGAAGCCACATTTGAACTATTAGTGGTATTTAATGTGTATTAGCACTGTTAATGATTAAAGTAACTGCGTAAAAAGCAAGATAATTCCACTCTATGTTATTTACAAGCTTATTACTGATTAATGTGACCAATTATTGCACAAAGGGGGAAATACTTTCGAAAGCTTCTGAATGTTCAGTAGGGCACATTCAACATCACAATGACCTCAAACACAACAAGACCTCTGTGTACCTTTTCCAAAGCCAAATTTTCAGTTAATGGGCCAAATAAAACATGAAAATACAATCTGTGTAAAAATATAAATCGATGATGGAGAGACACAGATAGGCTAACAGCAGACAAGCAAATAACTCAGTCAACATGATCTTACTAAGAGATCTGCAGAACTTGATATAAAAGTTAGAGTTTAGTATCAGCATCCCCAATGCAAGGAAAAGCCACAAACAGTAGGAAAAGTTGTAGTAGCTGCCTTCTGTTATTTTTTTAGCTCATACAATTAAGATAGAAAGAACAGTGCTGTCAAAGAAGTGGTTGCCGTAAGATTTTGCAATAGACATGTCAATGTTCTGAAATGTAAAGCCAAATCTACAGGATACGATTCTTTGTGCGATTTGATTACGATTCTATTTACGATCCGATGAAATCCAACATGTCCGACCGGGATTCGATTCAATTCGGTTTGCCATTGCAAAACAATGGCAAATCGAATTGAATGGAATCGAATCCTGATCGGACATGTCGGATTTAATCGGATCGTAAATAGAATCATAATCGAATCGCACAAAGAATCGTATTGTGTAGATGGGGCTTAAGTGTCTACAACATACAAACAGGTGAGCGCAAAACAGGCAGGGTCCCTAGCGCTCGCACCGTGTCGGACCGCCATCAGCAAGTTACACTGCAATGGGGATAGGAGTAGCATAGGCAGCCCCCCAAAAATGCTCTCACCACTTGTGGGACCACCCACCACTGCCCTCACCACAAAGGAGATTAAACACAAAACCTCCCCCTACAACAATTGAAAAAACAAACAGAATGGTGTAATCGATGGTGTAAATTTGATTTTAAAAGGTAGGTTCGGCTTGGAAATGAGCACTTACCATTCTGTTTGGTTTTTAAATGGAATTGTCTACACTAGACTACTTTTTTTAGGGATTCATATAATCTAACCTATAACCTAACTGTATATTTTCCTTTTGCCTTATTTTTCAGTCTGTTGATGCTTTGCTGCAAGCAGTGCCGAATCCCACAACTGTATAGTATATGATCACGTAGGCACAATTTCATGGCCATCCACCCAGAGTATCGATGAATATTCTGTCTCCACCTTCTAGAACATCACTTTTGGTTTCCTTCACCACTCAAGCTAGGTGAAAAGTAAGAGATCTATTACAACATGACTGTGCTCAGGAGATCTTATGAGCACTCAACTCATTTGAAAACCTCTGTTTATAGTATGGATGTGGAAGAAGACGCTACCAATCCAAGCTTTTTAGGGAAAACCATGGCAGCCAAATAAGAATTTTCAGCCTGCATGTTCTTCCCCAAAAGATTGCAGCAAGCAGTGTCTACAGGTAGGTCTGTGGAGCAAACCTAACACTAAGATCATCCTTCAGTCAGCTGACAACATTATCCCCATTATCAAAATGCAATATCATGTTAAAAACATAATACCGCTTTGCTGCCAAGATTACAAAATGTTCCCATGGAAGCAACGTGAAAGAGCTTTGTGAGTGTTCCACCGCAGGAAGCACACACAGACTCTTGTTTTTATGTAGGAGAAACTCTAGCAGACTTGCAGTGAAATCAAATTACCAGACACCTCTATGAAGTATACCTTGTGTATATAGAGAACAATTATGAAGGCTCTATCAATTTATAAAATTACAAATGATTCATAGAATCAAAGGTTATAAAGCATTAACACAGCAACATTATTTTTCACACGTACATCTAAAAATGATGAAAGATTACATTCCTGCTTTGAAACATCACTTACATTACAGGTTTGCATTTATAATTGACATTTGTACCACAAAACTGGCAATATGCGTTAGTCAAGGAACAATACAATTCTCTAGCAAAAAAGCCAACAAGCTTAAAGCAAATCTGTGAAGAAGGATCAAATGTTAGATATTTGCCTAAGTGATGGGAAACCTCTGGATGGTTCAGAGGCTTCCCAGATCCTCCACAAGCCCACTATTTTGGTGCTCATGCTCCCGTCAATACTTCACCTTACCTATCAAGCGTGAATACATTTCACGCACTCTCAGTAGAACGAAGCAGCTCATGCACAGTGGAAAAACCTTGCACAAGTGGCTTTGTTCTACTGGGCACGTGTGAACCATACTTGTGCATGCCCAGTATGGAGAAACTCATACCTAGATAGGAGCATAGTCACAAGAAGCACATTCAATGAGCTCTTGTCAAAAGGACCTAGCACTAAAGCGGTGAGCTTGAGGATGATTGGGGAAAGCCTCCGAACCATGTTTATTATTTATTATTACTTATTCACTTTTATTTTTGAAATTTTATTTAGGTAGGCTTTAAAGGGACTCTGTAACAAAAATGTCATTGTGTTTTCTACCATTCTACAGGTTCCTAAACCTATTATAATGTGCTCTGACTTACTGCAGCACTTTATACTATCACCATCTCTGTAATAAATCAGCTTATCTTTCCCCTGTCGGACTTGTCGTCCTGTGTCTGGAAGGCTGCCAACTCTTCAGTGTGATCTGCTATGCATGCCCCCTCTATGCACACTCCCCTGTGTGTGTGTGTTATTTACATTAGCCAGCTTTTCACTGCTCTCTTATATTTTACAAGCTGGATAAATCCTCTGTTCACATACTGATGAGTCACATACTGCAGAATTACAGACAACCGGGCAGAGCTGACTGCAAGAGTAAACAAACAATCAGCTTGTAACTCTTCAGTGAGGGGAAAGAAACACACAAATGATCTCTTGCGATTCAAAAGGAAGGCTGTATACAGCCTGACTGTGTATGGATGTATTTTCTATGTGTGGACATACTGTACATCAACCTACTTCCTGTTTTGGTGGCCATTTTGTTTGTTTACAAACAAACTTTTTAAAACTGTTTTTGACTACTTTTAATGCGGCGGGGAGCGGCGAAATTGTGACAGAGGGTAATAGGAGATGTCCCCTAACGCACTGGTATGTTTACTTTTGTGTGATTTTAACAATACAGATTCTCTTTAAGATTTGCCTCAGAGGGGGATTAAGGGTGATATAATCTGTAACATAACTCCAAATACGGAGTACAGGACAGTAATCACAAAAGGTAGTATGAGTCCAAGCTCAGGTAGAGTCACAAAAATAAACATTTTATTTTCGTGTTGACAGGATATATCTTGGGTTATTTTATAGATAGTTGGATCCCGTTTCACAGATAGTAATTTTATTCTTCCTGAATACAGTATAGAAGATCATTCCAGCACATCCTTGCCTCACTTTTTGTTCAACAGCATGTTAGCTTGAACTAATCCAAATCATGTGGTACTGTAAAATTGTTTGGTTTCCACTCAGCAATAATAGTTTTTAAAGCAAACATGATGTTTTTGTTTTACTAATGCACTGTACGAATCTAAAATGGACAATTAGAGCTGCAAAATAGACCGTATCTGTGTCAGGGCCGGCGCTACCACTAAGGCAAAGGGGGCAATTGCCCCAGGGCCCAGAACCTTGCTGGTCCCCACCAGGTCTGTGTGCCTCAGTACAAATACGTCCCCCTGGCAGACCTTCAGATCTCAGCGGCCAACCAACATCAGCTACTAGAGGAGAAGCCTCTGTGTCAAGGGAGCAACCTTCTTACTTTCTGCATATTTTGAAATTGACATTTCCTGCATCTCAAACTCTTTTTCTGACTCTAAAGAAAAGTGATCATATATTGGAATGTATCAACTTTTTTCCTTTAATAATAGGCAGCTTTAAATTTAAAGAGACCCTGTAGAGTATTCAAGGATATAAATCAACTAGTTTCCTGAGAGGGAAGTGTTTACTAAATGTGCTATTGCTGTTTCTTCCTTTGTAAGAGTTCCTTTTCATATATTAACCAGCTGAAAACTGATGAAATCCAACTACATCATTGTCACATTCACATCTCTACCCAGTCTCTCTGGTAAAGGTGCACATGCACCATAACTGTCACCTGTAAGGATTGGTACTCGGTCTCCACGGGAAAAGTTCTGGCCACCAACTTAGCTCATACAGACTAGAGCTGAGTGATATGTATTGTTGCCAGGCAGAAGGGAACGGCAGCACATCTGCTTCTGGCAGATGGTATAAAGAGGGGGACAATGTACTTGGTCGTTGATTCCGTGTGCCAAATCTTTTCAAACAACCTAGTGAAACACTTTTACATATACTTGATCCTCATCCGAGATAGCCCCAAATGGCCACCTCAGTTGAGTCAGTCTACTGTGTGTACAAGGCTTAATTCTCTCCTCACCCCCTCTCCTCTCATGAGAGGAGTAGGCAATTGGTGAGAGCCTGGATAGACTTGCAGATCCAACCATACTATGTTCCATTCTCAACAGTTTTCAGCTAGTTGGACCAGGAAGAGGAAAAAACTTTTACATGCTAAAAAAGACAAACAGCATTTTAAGTAAACAGAAATTAGTAGATTCATATACTTGGATTAACTACAGGGTCCTTTTAAAAAACTATATTAAAAACATTGTCACATTCGTAACATAGAATTTTCATTTTCAAAACATTTCTGAAGCTGTCTAAGTCCTACAAGAGGGTGGTTTACTAAAGGACATATGGAGGTAAAATAAACAAATTTCACTAGAAAACAGCAGATAAGCACTTGAGCTGAACATGTGAGGCTACAATTAAATGTGCAATTCATGAATATTAGTCCAAATAGTGCAAAAAATGCAAATTAAATAATGCCCAAAATAATAATACATTTCACAAAATAGAATTGAACAAGATTTACCTGAGTTCGGTTGAAAGCCACACGTGCAAATACTGCCTGTGAGATTCCTGCCCTTTTCAGTTCATCGCGTACCCACTGGTAGATATCGGAAGACACCTCTGTGTTGGGCGATACTTGTTGCTCCAAAGGTTTGTTCATTGATCGACTGACCGGAGGAGGATGGTTCAAGTACTGTTGATTTAAGGACTGCTGGGCTAAAAGTCTGTTCACTGCGTATTGCTGGTTCAATAACTGAGCCATCACCAGCTGCTGATTGACTAACTGAGGGCTGATGGGAGTGGATACAAGTCCTGGATGCAAGTTGGGAAGAGGTGTCCGCACAGGTGTTTGAGTGCTCAGAGCGTGCTGCACTGGGGATGAAGGCTTTTCCGGAGTACTAGCCGATACAGGCTGCGGAACAAAGTTCACATGATTTGTGTTTTGTGGAGATAAATCGTCTTCCATGTCAGCTGCAAAGGTTAAAACACACACAAATATTAGATATTAGAGGTCCCGGAAAGAAAGGCAAAGAGTACCAACATTATAATGCAAAATTTGCCTAACCTTTGAAGTTTTCTTGGCTAAATGAAAGTTGGAACCCTGTTTCTGAAGTCTCCAAGTATAACAATTTATATTTGCTTGTATAACTTTGTCCACCTAATGAGATATAACAACCATCATTATATCAGCATGGTCAAGCTGCAATACTAGGTTTCACATGCTGGGGCACTGCAGTCAAGTACTTCTTTATAAAACAGATTTGAAGCTGACATTACATGTTACATTTTAGTATAGCCTATTACCAGGATATCCTTGGAGTATTTGATAAAGTGGTTGGCAAAAGAACGTCTATACATACTAATAGGGATGCTCAAGTCTGTCATGGGGAATCATGTGAGCAGTTTGATGAGCTTTCTGATTTGCTGTCATCACTTCCTGTATTAGCACATGGTTGTGATCTGTAAATCTTACTGCTTCCTTATTTACTGCTCCTTTGTCATCAATAATTGGTCCATTTAAAAGAATACAGCACTATGAGATAGACACAGACAAGACACAGAACTTTTAGATTGCACTTTTCTCCTGGCGGACTAAAAGCGCCAGAGTTGCGGCCATTAAGATGCCCTCTGTAGGCGATAGCAATGTTAGGGAGTCTTGCCCAAGGTCTCCTTACTGAATAGGTGCTGGCTTACTGAACAGGAAGAGCCGAGGTTCAAACCCTGGTCTTCTGTGGCAGAGGCAGAGCCCTTAACCAGTACACTATCCAGCCACTGTAGAGCCTGTCTAAATAAAAACACGTACAATCTCTGTTCTAGCTGCAGCCTCGAGCCTCTCATGGTTCCTCTCATGGTTCCTCTCATGGTTCCTTAAGTGACTTGCTCTTTTGTGCCTAGGCACATAGAAAAGCTGAGGCTCAAGCACAACATCGCTGGATGATGCAGATGTTCCCTATGGATGCATGTGGCTTTAGCAATAGGCTTATTACCTTGCTCTTTTTAAAGCTATGTAGAGAAACTCAATCTTCTTGGGTGATGGTAAAAATGATCTCTATACAGAGACTGTTCAGCTATCTGCCAAGAATTTTGTTTTTGTTCTATGTAGAGGAGAGAGGGGAGGGGGGAGTTTGAACAGGAGCCGCCACTCTACAGGTACTACAAGAGATAGACATGTGTGAGTAATTCAATGTACTAGAACACTGAATGGTAAGCCAGTAGGGAGGGATTGGATTGGGCCTGGCAGCCGTCTCAAGGGCCCTGGGGGTGAATTGGTTGGAAGGGGGGCATCGGGGGAATCCCCAAGGTACTTTTGCCCCAGGGCCCCATTTTAGCTAGAACTGCCCCTATTCCTAGCAGATTAACAAGCAGCAAGAACATACTCAAAATAAGTTAGATAATACTTTTTGTGCCTCTTTTAATACTTTTTTAACTGTTACGTGCTGTAAAGTTATTTTTTTAGGGAACAATTCATTGAATACGGCCCCTAAGGCCTTTAGAGTGCACAGTTTGCACCAGTGAATGCCTAATCATATACAGGAATACAAGCAGTAAAGTGAAAATATATGGTAAAGCTACTGGGTAATAACAGAACAAATAATTCCTATGCCAAACTGGTGACAGTAGACATGATCAACATTTTATGCTCAGTTATTCTGACCAAAGAATGAATTCATGCTGGCATCTGGCACATTGGGATAAATTATTTTTTAAATGGCCGTGGGGGCACTGAATTAATACAGCACTGACCTTGTATTTGAAAAGTTCAGATAACTGATGAGGCAGTTTCAAAATAGATTTTGGCAATGGGCAACATATTTGATTAATTCTGCTTTCAGATAGCTATGAAGGCAAAGTTCAAACCATATAAAAGCCAGGAAACAAAATCTCTATATATTACACAGACGAATGTACACATTATTCATGTGTATGGAAAAATATAAAATAAATAGGAGAACACTGCTTCACTTCCCACAATCACTGTTTAAAGTGAACCAGAGGTTAAAATAAACTGATGAGATAAACAATTGTATTTATCCTCCTACTCCTAAAAATGACCTTTTTTTTAGATACCACATGGTTTTATTTTCTATTTAAAAATTTACAAAGTAGAATGAATGTTTTGTTGTCTATACTCACTCTCTCCCTCTGCTCACAGAAGTTGAATTCTGCCAGGAAAACTTTTATGGCTGCAATTTGCTTATCAGTGATGTTTACTATATTCCCGACAAAATTAACTTTTAGGCAGCAAAATAAAACAAGTAAAACAGCCTGGTTATTAATATGTTTTGCATTGTACATACACATGTTTATCTCACCATGTCACATGTCACCTTGGGTACACTTTAAGGCATTTGTGTAGATCAGCATACTTCTTTATGGAAAAATATACTTTTAAATGAATGGTTGCATGCTTTAAGACTTGAAGATTAGGCATATACATAAACAATATTTGAAAGTCCAAAAAATAAGATGGATATGGGTATTTTGGTAGCACAAGCAGAACAGAAGTCACAAGTCTTGACATGTATCCAGATTAAAGTGGACACAAAAAGAAATCTATTAACTTAAAGAAGAGCTCCCTTCAACCTTCTCTCTTCTACCTTGCATGAAATCAAGTTTGTGTGCACTGAATGCATCTCCAAACTGTACAGAGTAATTTACAATAATGGCACCTATAGTGCAGTTCCTTAGGTCAGCATAACATCATGATCTAAGTTAATTTTTTCCCCCATCCTTCCTGTAACTACCAGGCACTTGTACCCATATCAGTCTGTGGGCATTAGGCCTTGTACACACACTAGATGGTTCTGGGTCAAGGTATTTGGTGAGCGAAGCAGATAATTTGGTTGCGGGCGGCACTTTGGTAAAATGGGCACTTAATAGACCGGAGGGAGTTTTTAGTGGAAAAAGTGAGCGCAGATATCAGTGGAAATTGGTATCTGGATCCAGAGGCTTCCCTCTTCTTAGGTAAGTAGGCGCTTTTTGACCCCAGGCTTGCGTCAAGTATACTTTAAGAAGGATGATGCTCATTGGCCCATGTAATATAGCAAAATGGATCTGCTACCTGTCCATAGGTCTGGAGAAGTAAACTGTTAGGAATTAACTTTAAAAAGTCTAAAGTAAAAAAAAATGATAACAATGTTCAAATAGATTGCCACCCAATGTGGCAAAAATATAGCTCCCTCTCTGATCTGAATCTGATCAGAGAGGGATTTAATCCTTCCACACATTGCACATAGATCTTCGACAGGTTTTGGCATGGACTTTTTTGAAAAGCAATTGAATTGGAGTGCTGTACTGCTCGATGTAGTGTGATGCTATAGACAGATTTCATTAGAGTGATCGAATCTGCATGGAATCAAATGTGAAATTTGATGAGTGTGGCTACCTTAACAGTCATATCCTCTCTTGGTCTTCACTCCATTAGTGGTCCCATTACATCTGTCAGGAATTTGAAGGAATGGTTTCTAACTGTCATGTGGCCAGTGGCCACTAGCTTTACTTCTAATTTCACATAGATCTAATGAAATTGTAACATTTGTATAGTGCTTTATAGTACTTTCAACTGTTGGACTCAAAGGGTTTAATAGCTGCAGCCACTAAAGGTGCCTATACACTAGTTGAGTTTCCCCATCAAATACCGGCACATTCGATCACTGTGATTGAATCTTACAGAGATCGATGCCTCAACATTTCCACCCAATTGTATTTAAAACAAATTTTCATCCAAAATTTATCGTAATTATCAATCGTACCAGACAGAAGTTTTTGCTTGAAAGACTTTTGCGGCAGTAGTGATGGTAGATCAATGGCCCATAGCGTTGTGCAATGCTGAGGTCTGACAGATATTAAACAGATTTCCTGCTACATGCTGTGTGTGGAAGCAATAGATGCCTCTCTGTTCACATTCCACTCAGAGACGGATCTATCTTTTGTGTATGTAGGGCGGCCATCTGCTTGTGTATGTCCACCTTAAAGGAAACCAAAGACGATCTATAATAAAACTTTTACACATACCTGGGGCTTCCTCCAGCCCCATCCGCATGGATCTCTCCCAAGCCGCAGTCCTCAGTCTACTGTATTGCCAGTACCGGGTCCCGTAACTTAGGCCAATCATGGCCAGTCTGCACAAGAGAAGTGCACCATCTACGTATCTCTCCAGCAGGCACTGGCCAGAGAGATACGTAGAGGTCGCCCTTCTCTTGCGCAGACTGGCCGAAGTTAAGGGACCAAGTACTGACAATACAGAAGACTGAGGATAGCGGCGTGGGAGCGATCCGTGTGCATGGGGCTGGAGGAAGTCCCAGGTATGTAAAAAAACTTTTATTATAGATAGTCTCTGGTACACTTTAAGGGTGCGCTCAGTAGGCGACCCTGGAATATAAATCTTTCCTAAGGACTCCTTATGAGTTAAGCTAGCCATACACCTATAGATTACCACCCAATGTGGCAAAAGTGTTGATTCCTTTCTGATAGGAATTGATTTCTACCACACACAGCACATCAATTTTCCATCCAGGATTCAAACCCTTAACTCCTGCATTAAAGGTAGTGCCTCTATAACAATATACTATCCAGCTAATGATTTATTTTGTACTTAAAGCACAGTATTCTTGTGAGAAAACGCGGAAAAGCCGCCGCGTGTGCTGAAAGCAAGGCGGCTGATTCCGCGTCCAACGCGGCGGTTTGCACGCGTAGGCACGCGTCTGGTAGTGTGGCAGAACACGGAAAAGCCGCCGCATGTTCTAACAGCAAAGCGGCTGTTTCCGCGTCCAAAGTGGCGGTTTGTACGCAGCAGCGTGCCTTTGGAGTGGCTGGGTCTGTTAGTCCACATAGATGGATGAAGAGCTACGCGCGCGCGGGCCAGAAGTCAGGACCTTTGTACCAGCAGGGGAAGTGTCAGCTGATCAGGACGATCAGCTGATTCCTGCTGGACTCATGATTGGCTGAGTGGCTCGGGCGGGGCAGCAGAGTTCAGCTACTATATATTCTGCTTGCTTGTCAGTTGCTGGTTGTCTGCCATTGCGAACACTTACGTGGAAGCATTCAGACCTTAGTCAGATCCAACAGTGTGTTAGAACCAGCAGGACCTGGGAATTCACACTTAGCCAGATTGTTTGAATTGTATTTTGTTTATGCTTAAGCTAGTTCCAGGGTGTAGAGACCAAGGACCTCACACCTAGTTTAGGGAACTGTATTATCATTTGTGTTATACTCCAGACTAGTTCCAGGGTGCTAAGACCACGGACCTTGCACCCAAGACTAGGGAACTGTATTATCATTTGTGTTATACTCCAGACTAGTTCCAGGGTGTCGAGACTACGGACCTCACACCAAGACTAGGCGTTGTTTGATATCTGTTACTACCTTGGGAGCTATCTCTCTTCCTAAAGAGATAGTCTCCAGACCTGCTAGTGACATCCACTTTTCAGGTGTCACTCCCGCAGGGGTCCCCTACTCCACGGAGGGGACACTGCTCCTTATCAGTCAGGGACTCCCTTTCCAGGTGTCCTTGACTGCAGTAGAGTCTTCTCTACTTATTGGACCACCTGCTACCCCGGTGATCCAAAGGTTACTGTTGCACCAAAACACTCATAACACTCTCACTTCTGGTGTCCAGAGGTTAGTAATACATCTGTATTATCGCTGATTCTGCAGATCATCGATAATCAGGCGTATATCTGCATTTTTGGTGATACTGCAGATCACCAATAATCAGATTCTCTCTGCGTGCTGACACCAATCGTTACAATTCTAGATTAAGAAGGGATTCCTGTTAAACATTCAACTTACTAACTCATTTCTGGCAAAATCTAAGGAGACCTTTCTTCTTAAAGGTCTGTAAGAGGAAAATTTGAATAGTTGCTATGAATATTTCTAAATTGACTTCTGGTTCAGATTTTCAAAAAAAAACCAGACTAAACAATTCAATATCTTTCTAAATTCAGTAGCTTAGTGTTAGGTAAACATTTAATTTGTATAAAATTGTATCAAGCGGAGCAATGCATATATTTATAAATTTAATAAAAATAAATCTCAGTATAGGAAAATAACCCTTTATAATATAAGGGGACATTGTAATGTATTGCTTACAAGCAGGGCAAGAGATGTAGGCACTGGGCAGGTGCTGGAAGAATATTCTAAAACACACAAAGATCTACTCAAAAAGAAAGCTCAAAACAAAGCAATGAATACCAATGCAATGTTATAGCGAAAGGGGCAATTTGTCTATATGAACAATTTCTTTGCTCATGTGCTTGAAGCAACTAAAATCTCAGCATTTTTCTCTGTGCCAAAACAATTGGAAAGGCAACGTTCAAGTAGGGATGTTTAAACAAAGAGCACTATAATTTACATGCCACTGCAAAAGACATCTATTACGTATATGTATAAACCATTAAAAAAAAAAAAGCAACACAACAAGCAGAAGCTGACAAATGTATTTACAGAGTACATATTTACAGCTTTTAAAGTCTTTCTATCTCTCTCTCAAAAAAAGAAAAAAGTAATAGAACTTTATATACTTTATTATTTTTAACGGGTTACTTTTACACAATTGTAAAGATGGCAGTTGCACTTGGATAAACACGCATGATTAGCGTTATGATACAATGGGCAAACAGATTTCCTAAGCATTAAAAAAAGAAAAAGAAAGAAGAATTCCTACCCCTCCTTATATACTGCAAAGCATAAGTTACTAATTGAAGCAGACTATATATTGCTCGTCAGTCTGTCTGCATTCCAGTGACTTGGAAACTGCACTTACACATTTTGTACCATATATATGAAAAGACAAAACAATCTGAGTAGAGCTCTAATGGTGGCCATACATCTGGCTCGATCAACGATGCGACCACGATTTTGGGCAGAAATTGGTTGCATATATCAGTCGGACATGATGCAAGATAACCGGCCATTATTGTTGGTTAGGTGTGCGGCTGTAACGGCAAGTGATATCTGGACAAGTGACAAGACCCCCGATACTGGTCTCCCAGAGGTGGATACGGACAATTATGTACAGTGCACTGGACATCGGGGGGCACATTGAATATTAGGGGGGACAGTGTCGGGCCGGCGAGGCAGCAGATGCGGCATCACAAGGCCGATTCCGGATCGATTTCAGCATGAAATTGATCGGGAATCGGCCTGTGGTGTATGGACAGGCAACAGATCTCTCTCCAGTCAGATTCAATCACAGAGAGATCTGTCTCTTGGTTGATCTGCACATACGTCGCTTGATGTATGGGCACCTTAACTCCACATTTTTACCTTAGGCAGCTAGTAAAAATGGTTGACTTGACTATAAACAAAGGGGCTTATACTACTCCACTACCGTAGCCCTCAACATCTTAGGGTTTTACTGCCACCAGCCTCCCATTGCCACTCTAGTGGTCCTACCACCATTAGACTGCTACTACCACTGATGTGATCCCACTGCAACTGGTCAACTCCAAACCCCAATGCATGCAGAGTATGCAGACAAGCCTTGTTCTGGCTTTCTCTGCAAGCTGTCAACACAGTAAAGCTGAATGATGCGATCTGCAGTGGAAGCCAGAATAAAGCTAGATAACAATGGCGAAGCAGCCAGAGGGCACACAGCTGGAAACCAGCTGAAGAGAGGAAACCTGACAACTAGAATGTGTAGTGAAAGCTAAATGAATCCATTTCCAGCACACTGTGCTGAACATGCAACAAGGGGGAACTGTTGCTGCAGGACCACCAGATTAGCGATAGGGGCCAGTACTGGTTGGACTGGCATGCTTTGCTGTTCACTCTGGATGGCCATTGACCTGAAGGAAAACTAAAGGCCCATACCCTCCTAGCCTTTTTGTGCAGGTGATTTTGCGCGGCAAACATTTTTCCACAATATTGCGCAACATCGTTTAACATTGATTCATTAAATGATGCTTAAGCATGCACAACACCTGCAGCGATTGTTCGTTTTTGAACAACAGACATGTCCAATTAAGTAATTGATGATCGTTCCAATCCTCATTGACTTCAACGGGTTTTGCGACTATCATGTAAGTGATCATATACGCAATTGTTTGTTTCTGCCACTACAAACAATGCTTCCCAATTCAGCCAAATGGATTGGGGAACGATCGTTCATTGGCGGACATCCCTGATCCATTTGGCCATGATCTACTGGTGGGTAGAGTATTGGTACCTTAAGGTTTGATATGCATTGTTATTAAAGCAAGTCAGATAAGTTGTAGCAATACCCATAGCAGCCATAGCAGCTGCTATGGGGACCTGGAGCAGAGGGGGCCCAGGTGGTACAAGATGTATTCACCATTAACATTCTTGTGTTTCTCCACCCTATTATTTAGTCTAAGTGCCCATTATATGCAGTGTAGATAGCATGAGAATTTAAATTGCCCAATTATCACATATCCATAGGGTAGGGGCATGTGGCATTGCACAAGAATGCCTGTATCTTATGGTCCCATGAAGGTTTATGTAGTCCCATAATCTCTAGCTACGCTACTATCTTGGGGCTTCCACCTCTGTGGCCACAGTGAACAACACCAGTAATGCTGAAAGTCCCTGGCCTGCGGCATTTTCTGCATAAATACACAGAAGCAGACAACCTTATTTGACTACTGCAGTAAGCTCGTAACCAGGAAAGGGTGAGGAAACAGGTCAAGTAACCCTGATCTTTTCATCAACAAGTAGGTTCTGCTCATCTAGGGAAGTATACAAGGATCAACATTTGGAAATTAACTTATTCTTCAACAAAGCTGTTTTCTATGATACAGGATTACAGTGGTAGAGTAGAAAAAATAATAATAAAGGGGTGTTGGGTTTAATTAGGTTTTCACCTTTTATAGGAAACTATCTGTAACATCAAGCTTACTCTCAAACTAGCATTACTTACTACAGGTAATTTGATCAATAACACCAACACCATATATTTTCAAGTTACACCAGGCAGCAGAGTAGCAACAGCAAAGTAGCAACATCCAGAATATCCCATCAAAAACTTCCATTCCCATGATCTATAACTAAAATAGAAGGCATAAAACCAAAATAACCACCAAAACACATAAAAGAGTATGTCCATTTGTCATGCAAATGCAAAGACTGTGGTCTACAACCACGAATGCTCCGGTCTAAAACGTCTTTCTTTTTTTTATACAACAATCCTCTACCATATTCCATTTACAAAATTCTAATTTGCAATTTTAATTGGGTCCTAATTGTGCAACTGAAAGATTCTAATTATGACTTAACCAACGTCAGTGAAAACAATCCCGTTACACAATTGTTTTTGTACTTACCCATCATATCTCTTGTCTTTTTGAAATGTTTATACCACCTTCCAAATTCTTGACATTTTGCTGCTGAGACATTTGCATAGTAAGTGCTGTTCACAATGGAAGAAATCATACTCTGCACACAAAAAGAAAAAGGGAAATCAATTGAATCTATCAGCACAAGCTTGATCACAGGAACGAAAATGCTAATATGACTGGGGTTTTTTTTCCCCAACACACAACTTCCTAAAAAATGGATACTTGAAAGACTACAATTTCAGAGCAATGTTAAAAATAGAAACAACAACAAAAAAATAATAACAAAAAATAATTGGCCTCTAGTGCAATTAGACTGCACTATTAAATTCCCCTTTTTGCAGTCAGCAGCCACCCTTTGATTGTAAGTACTGACAGGGAAGTTGCTGTAACTGCCTCTAACCCTGCCCTCAACTGCTGACTTATCAAAAATAAAACACTGTTTCAGTTGCTCTTATAAAGGGGCCTATACACCTAACGATTTTCCCGCCGATATAAAGCAGATTAGATCACTGTGATCGAATCTGCTGTGAAATCGTTGCGCAAACGCTGACAAAACGATCGATTTCCGTCCGAAAACAATCGTTTCCGTCGATTCCCGTCGATTCGTCCGTGCGGAGATTTTGCTCGATCGCCGGCGGGTCAGGAGTGCGTCGATAGCGGTGGTCGAATGCCCGACGACCGACGCTAGCGGCAATACATTACCTGCTCCGGCCAGCGTGTGTCCCCTGGTCTCCGCTGTCCCTTCTCCGTGCTCGGCTCCTCCAGCTTCACTGAACTTCCTGTCCTGGCAGGAAGTTTAAACAGCAGAGCGCCCTCTACTGTTTAAACTTCCCCGGCAGGAAGTTCAGTGAAGCTGGAGGAGCCGAGCACGGAGAAGAAGACAGCGGAGACCAGGGGACACACACTGGCCGGAGCAGGTAATGTATGCGGGGGAAGAGGGCGGCGGCTTCACAGATTGTGATCGGTTTTATGCTGAAATCGATTCACAATCTGTTTTAAGTAAAGGCAGCCATATGATCCCTCTCTGATCAGATTCGATCAGAGAGGGATCTATCTGTTGGTCGGATCTGATGGCAAATCGACCAGTGTATGGCTACCTAAAGGGTCAGCATAACACTAAGCACAGGTTAAAGAGGGACTTCAACCCAGGATTGAACTTCATCCCAATTAGTAGCCAATACCTCCTTTCCTACAAGAAATCTTTACCTTTTCTCTAATAGTGCATCAGGGATGTACAGTATAGTAAATACGAAGGAGGCACTAAATTGGCTTTCAAACTTGCGTTTTTTCAAATCCCAGTAATACAAGACATGTTTCGGGGCATATCCCCTTCCTCAGGTGTACATACATTGAATGTCACACAATGAATAAATACATACACCACACCACATCCTTGATTGGACCACCTCCATCTTGTCAGCTGACAAGTCAGCTGATCACTGACATCACAAAGTCCAAAGTCTTGTTAACCCCTTAAGGGCAATGATCAGAGGCACTACAAAATATGTCTACCCCGGTAAACCTGATTAACAAATCAAATCACTGTATATTCATCAGGGATGTACAGTATGTATATTGAGGCTAAACCCCTCCCATGGGCCATGGCCCAGAGAGTTTCCTGTCTGTGAACTTTGCTGCATTGTGGGAATTAATGGCTGTTGCCAGTTGCCAAGCAAACATTATCTCCCTTTATGCATAGAGTTTTTTACATTGTTGGTGGGTGTGTTTATAGATAAGGGAATTGGTGTTATGCTTTCTTTTTCAATGCCTGCTAGCAGTAAATATGCTGACCTGCAGGCTCACAGAGGATCAAAAAAAATTAACAAAATACAAAGCTAATATCAATCATTTTTTGAGTTATCTTCTATTTTTGCATTATTTTCTTTCCCCTACGACTTTATTTTGGTTAAGTTTCTTTTTAAAGTACACCATGCAACAAAAGAAGGTTTGCACACTGTAATGTGCAATGAAAGCCCATTTATTCATTTTTTACATGTATCCATTGTGCGCTCAGTGCACTGTGTTTTGAGTAATGATGTGAAGAGGTAACCAGTTTTTATGGCCACTTCTTTGTTATTATAGGTCTGACAAGAAAAGTTTTCAGTAAACCTTCCACAAAAAAAAGGATTACAAACTAATTCTCCATGCCCATTATCTTTTTTAGCTGACAGACCGAAGTGACACTTAGACTGTGCACAACACATGTAAAATTTCCATTGACAAAAATTATCATTTGTGATCATCTGGGCTTAAAATCTGCATTTCAGCCTTATACACACGTATGAGGACTGTATCCCGGCAGGGATCAGGACTCTCGATCCCTCAGGTGATAGTTTGGAACCTGGAGGCTGGTTGCTATGGGTTGGGGTGGGGAGATGTGCAGCACACATGTTGCTAAAGATCTGGTATGCCAGGTACCCAGGTGACTTAAGGGTTCTTCCATGCACACTAACACAAGAATCTTGCCCGAGGCAGTTTTAAACCCCCCCTCCCCCCCCCAATGATGAGATAAATCTACCATGTGTACAAAGGTTTAGTACAGTGTGCCTCAATGTCATTGAGAAGGTTGTTAATGACCCATTGTGTTAGATCACTGATAACCACACCAGCATTGTTGTAGGGACTTCCTTTAAAAATCTCACAGTAGGATGCCAGTTAATTGTCCTCCCCACACAGTATAAAACACTGTGCAAGGTCAGAGAATGAGCACAATTGGGTAGATTTATCAAAACCAGTGCAAGAAAAACTGAAGCAGAACTGTTATATATAAAAAGCCACATGTCTGTATCGAGGATTCTGATTGGTTGTTCTGAGCAACTGCTTCATTTACGCTCTTATTTTAAGCCAAGTCTGCTGTAATTTTCCTTGCACTGGTTGTTATTAATTTGCTCAAGTGATAAAACTGAAGGTGAAAATAGCTGGGGAGCCTTGTGACAAGCTCTCGGTGAGAAAGTATGCTGATTTTTGGGCATTTAGTGTAACCATACCCAGGGCTGGTTCTAGACTTTTTGCTCCCTGAGGAAAAACGTGTGAGGATGCGTCCTCCCCCCGATTTGCAATGATTGCACAATACCTGACAATTTACTCTGCTTCATGTAATGTTCTCACATGGCACGCTACAGCTCAACACAATAGCACACTGGCTGGCTGTGAGTCTGTAACAAATTGCTCACCCTCAGCCACTCCATTCCTCCTCAGGAAGGTACACACAGTACAAAAATGCTGCCCCTGAAATCTCTGCGCCTGATGCAAATGTTTCCCCTTGCTTCATGAGAGAACCGACCCTGACCATACCTGTTTCTGACGTAATGGGAGGAGAAAAGCTTACAGATAAGGCAGCAGCTGAAACTGAGGGCAGGTTTTTAGGCAGTCATACAGTGCACAGGGCTTTATGTCAACTAAGTGTTGCTGCTGTCTTGTAAGATATTTTTCATGGATGAAAAACGGTTAATGCTATAAAGAGGAATAAAGCACATTTAGAGCCTTAATACAGCAACTGTGTTCTGATTCGATTAATTGATTGGACACACATTTTCAAATGTATCAGTGCATTTCAAGTCTATTCAAAATGAAAACAGTGCCTCTGCTGCACATTTTTGTGTTTCAGTTTGTGTTTCAGTTTGAATGGAAGTGGAGGAAAAATTGCAAACACAAAAACAAACAAACACCAAAGCACGCCAACTGCGACTGAGTTTGCGATTTTTTTGGTGTAAAAATGCCCTAAAGCTTTTTTTTGGGGGGGAAGACTGCAGTAAAGGTGCAATTATTGTTTAAACAGAACACAACTGCTGTGGTCATGACTAAATAAGAAGGTAGAAAAAGAGATGGTTATACTCTCAATTATTACAAGAAGCTACACAAATGCACTTCAGCAGATGACTGGCATATATTACATGCGGTCCAATATCCATTGAAGTCCTGTGGAAACCATGCCTGAAGCTGGGAACACACGATGCAATTTCCCATCCAATCGACGGTCATTGTTTGATTATTTCCGACATGTCTGATACGTTTCTAATCGAGACAGGAATCGATTTTGCAGAGTTATCATCGGAAAATTGATTCCTTTATCGATCGGGAGCAGTTTGGACATGTACACATGGTACAACTTCGGGTGATCGGACAAGAAATAGCAATATATATATATATATCAGTTCTTGTTAAATCAACCAATTATTTCATACACAAAATGGGATCAAATGTTTCATCTGCATTGATATATACTATCTTGCACAAAGGAGAATATCCATGCATTTCCATGGGAACTGCACAGCTAAGGTGATGGTGGGAATTAATGCCATCCTGTGCAGCTTTTGGCCACCACCGTCTACTGCTCCAATCACAGGCTTGTGTTCTTTTACCGCAAAATTAAAATGCTTGGATCAGTACCATCCTAAAAGATTTTTTTTTTAGTCCAATTCAAAATTCAACATAAAAAAAATCAAGGTAAAAATTAATTTTTTGCTAAGTATTGTATTAAATGCCAGCAGATTGCATACTTGCTGTTGTAGTTTTTGAAGTTTGGACATAAACAATGTTAATGTGGTATCAAGCTATCCTATTATTAACTGAATTTTGGAGATCAATAATGCTGAAAAAGGGAGAGCAACCAATCACAAACATGTGAAAAAAAAACAAAACTAAAACAAAATAAAAAAAACAACTAAGGTACCTAAGAGTGTTTATTAATGGTTAGTTTCTCTAAAGGTTCCCTTTAACGGAACAATATTTTCCTCAGGTGCAATCATTCGATCATATTTGCAGGATCTTCCGTAATCGGGTGGCAATTATTGATTGTTTGCATAAACGGGGCGAGTATGGAACCTTTTCTCTTTAGATATGATCGTAAAAAATTCAACATTACAATCAATAAAATTCTGTATTCCAATCGACCATAGAATTGTTTCATGTCGATTTTCTCCAAATATTACGTGGTTTCCTGTACAATTCGATCATAAAAATCTGATGGAATGATCCCATCTAGGAAAATATTGTACCATTAATGGGAACCATTAGGGATGGGAATTCTTTATACAAAGATTTTTGTTATGATGTCTGAATTTCAATAATGTTTTTATTAATACATAGATTGGATCCTAAAGTCAATAATAGCCCCAGGGGACCATATTGGTATTGATCAAAAATCAATATAAAAGTATTACAGCTCTTAACTGTGATATTTCAGAGATAATCTCATTTTTCAAGTTACTCAGTATAATGAGCCATTAAAACAAAGTGCAAATACAGCACTGTACAATTCATACTGTAAAGTATAAAATAAAATAAAAAAATGAAGTCTAAAATATTTCTATATCAGGAACTACAAAGCTATAAAAAAATTGCTGAAATATTACAAAGTATGCCCAGAGTGATCCAAAACTAGTGTAGGAGGCACAATCACCTGACCAAAAACAGGCACAAAAAAATTAATAACTTGTTTTTCATACTGCTTTGCAAGTAAAACAAATAAACAGTACAGAAAAATCCATATTTACAAATCTGGTTTACTAGTGTTTAAAGATTTCAAGCTCTATAAAGTAGAGAGGGCAACCACTGAAACAACTTATTTACACAATTATCTAAATACGATTAAACAGCTGATGGACAAATATTAAACTCAAAAATGTATAGTCATTTCAGCTTAATGTAATCCTCTCTCTGTAAACACCCAAGATGATTTTTTTCCCAACCAGAACAGTCCTGACATCTCATAAGCCTAAGGGTGAATAGCAAGAGATTGTTTTCGATCGTTATAAATATTCAAGAGACAGGCAGACCATCTGCTTTCATAATACAGGTAAAGGAAGGCTGAAATACAGAACACTTTGCAAAATAGTTCTTAGCAAAGTCTTCTTCTCTTCCAAAAAATTCTAAAAGACAGATGTCAAACACTGTTTAAAAAGTGTAATCTGGACATTAGTAAAAGCAATATTTCTCCCCTATCACAGACGCAGATCCTTTCCCCATCTGTGTGGCTACAAATTTCGACAAGTTGTCTATAATAACTCATACTGAGAAATTATATGGCTCTGTAAAACCAAAACTTTACTACCTTGCATGACAAGTTATGACAATTTGGGGCCATGCATTTAAAGCAATTGTCCTCAAACGAAGACTATATTAAAGTATATGTACAGTACTGCATGCAAACTGTGATGTTTATAGGTACAAACATTCACTAAGGTGGTTTGCACCTGTGTAATCTCTATTTTACAGCATTCTGTGAGCAACACAATGGCTAAATGGATAGCACTAGAGCCTGGGCTAAAATCGACTCCAGGACAGTATCTGCATAAAATCTGTATGTTATGCCGACATTTGCAATGGTTTCCTCCAGGTTCTATGCTTTCCTCCCACGTATGCGTAAGTTAATTAGCATTTCATAATAATTATTATTATAGATTTATAAAGTGTCAAAATATTCTATGGCGCTGTACAGAGTAAGAAACAAACATGGGGCACATAATAATACAGACAATGGTACACAACAAAATATAGACCTTGGTACAGAATACAGAATTGGAAGACATAGTAATGACAGTGACAAATGAAACATAATGAAAAAAAATGCATAGCAAATTCCATGACACAAAAGGGAAACAGAGCCCTGCCCTTGTAAGCTTAAAATCTAAAGAAATAGGGAAGAGCCAAGAGCTGGGTGTAGTATACAATATGTACTGTATATCTAAGGACAGTGTGTTTTTAGATTATAGTTAGTAAGGAGTAAAACTAAGTTAGAGTGTATGATTATCTGAAAAAGTTAATTTTGAGGGAGTTCAAAGGTTGGAGAGTGATGGATGTATTTTGGAAGGGGATTCCAGAGGAAGGGTGAGGCTTGTGAGAAGTCTTGTATAGGAGGACGAGAGGAGATAATTCTAGAGGATTACAAAAAGAGCTAGTGTGCAGAATGGAGATTGCGTTTGGGTTGGTATCTGGAAACGAATGAGATGTACAGGGAAGATAGATTGTGGAAAGCTTTGTAGGTTAGAGTTAAGAGTTTGAAATGGATCATCTGGTTAATTGGCAGCCAATGAGGAACTTGACAGAGAGAAGCAGAAAAGGAGGAGTGAGACGAAAGATGAATGAATTGAGATGCCATGTTTAGTACAGATTGGAGGGGTGTCAGTATATCAGTTAACCTCCTTGGCGGTAACCCCGTGTATGACACGGGGTAAGCCACCGGAGGGTGCCGCTCAGGCCCTGCTGGGCCGATTTACATAATTTTTTTTTGCTACTCGCAGCTAGCACTTTGCTAGCTGCGTGTGCATAACGATCGCCGCCGCTACCCACCGATTCGCCGCTATCCGCCGCGCCGCCCCTGACCCCTTACGTTGCCTGGCCAATCAGTGCCAGGCAGCGCTGAGGGGTGGATCGGAACACCCGCTGACGTCACGACGTCGATGACGTCATCGCGAACGTCGCCATGGCGACGGGGAAGCCCATACAGGGAATCCCTGCATACAGGATTCCCTGCAGGGTAAAAGTGCCGCGGCGATCGGAGGGGTGGGAGGGATAGCGAAGGGAGGGGGGAAGCATGTAGCTAGCGCTAGGCTAGCTACATGCTTTAAAAAAAATAATTTTTAAAGTGCTGCGCTGCCCCCTGGCGGATTTATTGTACCGCCAGGGAGGTTAATAGTTCGAAATGTAATATATTACAATGGTTCAGACAAGATATTATAAGAGCATGTACTAACATTTTAATAATGCCCTGAGTTAGAAAAGGTCAGATCTGAGATATGTTTTTGAGCTAAAGATGACAGGAACTGGTTAGAGAAGGAATTCGAGGAATAAATAAGAGAGCAATCAAATGATACCCCTAAGCAACTTGCTTTGGGAACTGAAGTTATAGGGTTGTTATTTATTATTTATTGTTATATCAGGCAGAGAAGTGGACAGAAACGGTGAAAACATTATTACGTTTTAGGCTAGGTTGACAGTGAGACGTTGTGTTCCCTGTATAACAGGCACGCAACTTAATGGAATAAAAAAGTGGCATTGTATGGGCTGGTTCAGACAGACGCTTGCGGAGAGTTTACCGCAAGCGCTCGGAACGTCGCGGTAAACGCTCCCATTCAAGTGAATGGGAGCGTTTACACCGAGCTTTTGCGCGCGTTTACACGATCGCGGCGTTCGGGTCCCGATTTTTGCTAGCGTTCGAGCTGCCTCTGGAAGCAACATGTAGCTTCCAGGGGGCGGCCAACCACAACGGCTAATGTCCCAATAGGGAAAGAAAAAACGCAACCGCATCGAAACGTGATGCGAAGGCTACTGAAAGCCTGACCGCGCAGCCGCCGCAACGCCCCCAAACGCAACGCCACGCAGACGTACGTCTGAACCAGCCCTTAGTTAGGCAAACTTTAGGTGGCATACACTGAAGCATACAGTCAGTGGAAAGTATGCTTCACTGCCTCTGTTAACCACTTGAGGACCCACCCTTTACCCCCCCTTAAGGACCAGCGCTGTTTTAGCTGATCTGTGCTGGGTGGGCTGTGAAGCCCCCAGCACAGATCAGGGTGCAGGCAGAGCGACCAGATCGCCCCCCTTTTTTCCCCACTAGGGGGATGATGTGCTGGGGGGGTCTGATCGCTCCTGCCTGCCTAGGTGTTGCTGGGGGGGGCACCTCAAAGCCCCCCTCCGCGGCGAAATTCCCCCCTCCCTCTCATCCCTGTCCCCCCTGGCAATCTGGGCTGCACAGGACGCTATCAGTCCTGTGCAGCCAGTGACAGGCTGTCACCTGTCACATGGCGGCGATCCCCGGCCGCTGATTGGCCGGGGATCGCCGATCTGCCTTACAGCGCTGCTGCGCAGCAGCGCCGTACAATGTAAACAAAGCGGATTATTTCCGCTTGTGTTTACATTTAGCCTGCGAGCCGCGATCGGCGGCCCGCAGGCTATTCACGGAGCCCCCCGCCGTGAATTGACAGGAAGCAGCCGCTCGCGCGAGCGGCTGCTTCCTGATTAATTAGCTTGCAGCTGGCGACCCAGAACTGTGTCGCTGGTCCTGCAGCTGCCACTTTGCCACTTTGCCGACGCGCGGTATGAGTGCGCGGTCAGCAAGTGGTTAATGCAAGCGTTATTCAGTAACGCACTGCATGCAGTGCATTGGGATACTGTAGTGCGTTGGATACCCACAGTGAACATTCCATAGACTTTCTATTGCAGTGTGAATTTCTGCGTTAAAAATACCCCCATTAAGTCACACCACATTGCCCCACTGTGAACGTAGCTTTAGGAAGCAAGAAGTAATTAAAAAGGTTATAACAGACAAGCAATTAGGAACACATGTAAGGAGCGTGTTAAGGATTAGGGTTGAGAGGTGGTATTGAAAAACAAATGAGTTAATTAAGTTGCCAAGACCATGCATGTAGATAAAAAGGACAGGGGGCCAAGGACAGAGCCCTGAGGTACCCCTACAGACTGGAGACAAGATCTAATATGAGTAAAGGCTTGTACACACGCTTAACTAAAGTTGGCTGAGGTGGGCGATAATGACCACCTCAGCCAATAATTAAGTGTGTGTACGGCAGCCCCCGACTCCCAACCCAGGAGTGATTCATGCAGAGGATCAACTCACCCGATCAATGGCCTACTTCGTTGCTGACACTGCTCCCCCGCCAGCCACGTGATGTTACACACGTGCCACTCTGTCGTCCCCCCCCCCCCCCCCCGTGTATCAACACATTGGGCTTGATTCACAAAGCGGTGCTAACCTACTTAGCATGTCTAAAGTCTTTAGACGTGCTAACCAGGGTGCTAAGTAGGTTAGCGCCGGATTTCTCAATCAGATCGTGCGCTAACTTTGTGCGCGCTAAGTCCCATAGGCTTTAATGGGCACTTCGAGCAGAGCGCCCCGCGCTCTGTGCAGTGCGCGCATAAAGTTTTGCGCACGAAAAGCTCATTTAGACGTGCTAAGGGTGTTTTCACAGGCGTGCTAACAGTTAGCACCGCTTTGTGAATCAAGCCCCTTATCAGCTACATAGCTGACACGCATCTGAACTGGCCCAGCGATGTCGGCCCAAGGGGATCAGATCCCGATTCCTGACAGGCGACATAAGTCAAAGGTGTGTACGCACCTTAACCTCCTTAGCGGTAACCCCGTGTGTGACACGGGGTAAGCCGCCGGAGGGTGCCGCTCAGGCCCTGCTGGGCCGATTTTAATAATTTTTTTTTTGCTGGACGCAGCTAGCACTTTGCTAGCTGCGCCAGCACTCTGATCGCCGCCGGCCCCTTTGCGATCGCCGCTATCTGCTGCGGCGCGGGCCCCCCCCCCCTCCAGACCCCAGCGCTGCCTGGCCAATCAGTGCCAGGCAGCGCCGAGGGGTGGCCCGGGACTCCCAATGACGTCCCGACGTCAGTGACGTCGGTGACGTCATCCCGCCCCGTCGCCATGGCGACGGGGGAAGCCCTCCAGGAAATCCCGTTCTTTGAACGGGATTTCCTGATCGCCTATCGCCGGAGGCGATCGGCGGGGCTGGGGGGATGCCGCTGAGCAGCGGCTATCATGTAGCGAGCCCTCGGCTCGCTACATGATAAAAAAAAAAAAAAAAATAAAAAAAACTGTTGCGCTTCCCCCTGGCGGTATTTTTCATACCGCCAAGGGGGTTAAGAGACTATGAAAGACGTCCCAGAGAGATAGGAAGGGATCCAGGAGAAAGTGAGCCCACTCTATACGTACAGATGAAGGTAAATGAAGGATACAAACACAGAGGAGAGATCGAGAAGGATGAGCATGTAATGATGGCCTTTGGATTTAGCTGTAATGGCCTTTGGATTTAGCTGTAAGAAGATCATTGGATACTTTATTAAGAGCAGTTTCTGTGGAGTGGTTGGAGCAAAGGCCAGACTGGAACTGATCAAGCAGGGAGTTAGAAGATAGATATTTGATTAATTCAGCATGAATATGGCATTCATGTAATTTGGATGCAAAGGGGAGAAGTGACACAGGGCAGTAGCAGGAGAGTGCGGTGGGATCTAGAGAGATTTTTTCTATGCAGTGGTGACACAGCAGTCTTTTTGAGTCAAGACAGGAAGATGACAGTGGAGAGGGATAGGTTAAATAGCAATGTCAGCACAGGGATGAAGTATGAGGTAATCTGCAGAATGAGATGGAAAGGAATAGGATTTAAGGAACGGGGTTAAGAAGAAATTTGTAGATTATAGAAGAGAGAATGTTCAGAGATAGGAGAGAAGGCAAATAGAGAGCAGATGAGAAGAGGGGTGCAGCTGGAATGTGAGGACTGCATGTGAATAATGGGCAGAAAGAAGGAGCAGAATTATTGATGTCAACAGGAATGTGAAAATCACTCATGATAATGGTAGATATTTCAGAGGCCAGGAATTATAGGAGCCATGCAGAGAAGTGATCTAAGAAAATAGAAACAGAGCTAGGAGGGCGGGAGATAACTGAGAATTGGAGTTAAGAGTAAGAATATAGTCAGACAACATGGACTATTAGCCTTATGGTGGCCACACACAATACAATTTTCCATATTTTAACACAATTATGAAGATGAAATGATAAAAACATCTCTGAAAAAAGTTGTGGAAGTCTAAAAATCAAGAAATGTACAGTCTATCTTACACCATTTAATCAAAAAAATGGATTCGAATTTTCCACCATGGGCAATCAAAAATATAAAATGTATCTATACAACCAAACTTTTTTTTTTTTTTTTAGCAAAAAAAGTACAAAATTTGTACTGTGTGTGCTCAATTTTAGACTTATATTAGATCACGACAGTAGTAGGGAAATTAGTAAATGAGCTCCTCTGAAGGACGGTTAGACATGAATCTTTCAGTATATTCTGGAAAGTTCTGTGGAAAATGTTCCAGCGCTATATAAATGTATAGTAATAACTGTGCCTGTCAAAGAAAAAACAAATCTTGCTATTGATGACACTGTAGCTATAGCTGGCCAATGCATAATTGTCAGGACCAAATTCAGTTGTGGTGCTGAGTATTGTACTTAAAAAAAGTTTCATTTTATTTCCATAACATTAAACAACCATACAAGACACAGTGTCTAAGTCGATAACAGTCTCAACTTTCAGCAAGGCTAGAGTCCCAGGTTCATATAATGACCAGACACTATCTGCATGGAGTTTGTATATTCTCTGTGTGCTTGCGTGGGATTCCTTTCAGATTTCAAAAGATACTGGTAGCTACCTAAAGGCAGCCTTCATCTTTGGCTGGGATAGAGGGATATGGAGGCTGCCATATTTATTTCCTTTTAAACAATGCAAATTGCCTGGCTGTTCTGCTGATCCTCTGCCTCTAATACTTTTAGCCATAGACCCTGGACAAGCATGTCAATCAGGGGTTTCTGACTGGAGTCTGACTGGATGAGCCAAATCCTTGTTTTGGGTGGGTGATTCAGATACTACTGCAGCCAAGTGTACTTTAAACTGTTCCTATGGTAGGGACATTAGATTGTGAACTCTGTAGGACAGTTGTTGGAATAAATTATTAAATATACTATGTAAGGTCAGATGAAAATGTCAGTGCTATATAAATGAATAATAATAACAGTAATTAATCAATAAGAAGGTTCAAATATAGCCAATCAGATGTCAGCTTGATTACTGAAAATAATTTTACATTACATAAATACACTGAAGATGCCAGATATTAAAGCTATATGCAGACATCCTGCCTACGTTGGCTGTTTATGTTCAGATGGGGGATAATTAAATGTCTATATGAGCTTCCAGTGATGTCTTGAGCCAGCCCTGCACAAAACTAGTTATCTGTAAAGGGGCCCATACACTCAGCCGATTTTCTGGCCGATCGATCAAAATCAATCGATCGATTGCAAATCAGTTAACCAATCGACCGATTGGCGGCCGATTTCGATTGATTTCAATCGATCTGGCAGGGCGTAAAATCTAGGTCGATCTGTTGAGATTGCTTATCATTTTGCATTGGCCCTAATGGAAATCTGATGGCAAAAAAATGGCATCAGATCGATTTTCAATAGATTTCAAACTGAAATCTATTGGAATTCTAATCCTAGTAAAATGTATACTGTACATATGTAAAATAATGTTCCTAAACACATCAGATAGATAAGAAATCTATCTAATGATCTATCTGCTGCTAATCTAACGAGTGTATGGCCACAGGATACATTTTATTGGCCGGTTGCTGCTGTTTTCCACCTCTGCATCAGTTCTCCTCCCTCTCTCTGCTCTGCTGGAAATGATTATGCAAACTTGGCTGAATATTAATGAATTGCTGACCAACAGGAGGTCAGGCCTCCTTCCTCAATATGTGGTCAAACAACCTGCAGAGTTCACTTTCCTCTATTGTGGTGAAACAAACTACGGAGTTCACAAACACTAAGCCAAGTGTGGATTTTGGTATGCTAATCTTTTGTGTGAAAGATCGATGGAAGTACAACTTGCTTAGCGTGTGTGACTGTGAAGATAGCTTAAGGCTTGCAGTTATTTTTCCAGAGGTGTTACTGTAGAATATGAAACCTAGCAGATGATCTAGGATTTATGGAAGTGTATTCATAAATAACGCTTCACAAGGCTGCATCTGCTTGCAATAATCGGAAGGCATTTCTCCGCCAGTTCATTAACGCAGCAAATTTCCAAAAATATAACTGAATCAAAGATTTTCAAATAAGATAAAGTCACTGTCACCTTGAAGATAAACTGGATGTACCTTTCCATGCGATCATTGTGGACCTGATACTGGGCAAATACCAAGAACAAACGTCACACAAACTTACTAACAAGCTATGTAATGCGAGGGTCAACCACATGAAGAATAATTTGAAAAGACTATTTCAGTAGCCACTCAACCGCACGGACATTGGTTTCAATTCCTTATCAAGATTCTAAGAAGCTCGAATGCTGCCAACATTAAACAACCAAGCAACGGCTAAACCACCTATCCAAGTCCTTAACCAGTCCTCAGTGACCAATCTGAAGGCAGTGACTGGACAGATTAAGCAACAAAGATGAGGCCTTATTACCAAAGCCAAAACAGTGCAGCCTCATTCCCATTTAACTTAATTCGTTTTTCCACACCTTTTACTCTAGATTTGTGGCTTTCCCTTTTAGCCCATACCTTCAACCTTCGTAGTCAAGGCACATTTTTATTTTTTTCTGTTTTCCCACGTTTACTGCTATGGAAAGATTGCACACAAGTATTTATTTTATTTAAAATTTGATCCACTGGTTTCTGTTGCCGTCTCATCAAACTATATATAAAAACAATATTCATTTGGTTTGTCTGACCCTTGAATCCTGAGCTGTAAAGCACAGTTATCAAGTGCAGAAGATAATGCTGATTATGGAAAATGCCCTATGAAGTCTAAATGCAGACATAAACGAAAGATGAATTAAAAAAATAAGTCACAAACTGCTCCGTGAGGCCCCTAAATTTACTTTTGATGCCCTGTAGTCACTGCATCTTTTGCTTCTTTGGAAGAGCACACTGCAGGTACATTATCGCTGCTTGGCGGTGTAAAAAGTACCACTACATATACGCACTGTACGATCTTCGGTTCAGCAACCGGTAATAGTTATGGTGCTCTCTGTAATATCTGGGAAACCTTCGTCAATTCTCTAATATACCTTCCTGATCTCTTAACTTTAAAACTGGGTCATTGCCTGCAGGAATAAGAAACACTGATGGACACCGGGTAGCAGGGTGGCATAGAGGTTAGCAACGCCCAGGGTACCTAGCAGCAATGGGTCCCTGGTTGAAATCCCAGCCAGGGCACTATCTGCACTGAGTTTGTATTATCTCCCTCTGTTGAGTGGGTTTCCTCTGGCCACATCCCAAAAATATTCAGATAAGTTTATTGGCTTCCCCTAAATTGGCCCTAGACTATGATACATGCACTACATGATGCATACACACATAGACATATTACTATGGTAGGGATTAAATTGTGAGCCCCTTTGAGAGACAGTTAAGTGACTAAACAATATACTCTGTACAGCGCTGCGGAAGATGTCTGCACTATATAAATACAAAATAATAATAATAGTGGGCGATAATACCAAATCGCCCATCTGCATGGTTAAATAAAAAAAATGCTCTGTTCAGTAAACTGTACCTAAACATACATTCACTCTGACAAACATAAATAACCACTAGCATTAATTATACTGCTGATGGAGAGGAGTAGACTATAATTGTAAAATACCAAAGCAAACATTATTTTAATTAATGTTGTAAAATGAGGTTTAGCAACTAGAAGGAAACTTTTTAACTGACTCATGTGCAAAGTTTTTTTCCCATGCTTATAATTAGGTGAAGAAAAGGGACTTGTGTTGTCTACTTCAGTACAAACTCTGAGTAACCAATGTTGAATGTGTTCTGAACTTTGTACAGTATACATAAATCGGAGAAAGAGGGCAAAAAGGGATCTACTCAACAGGTAACATTTGCAAGCCAAAGAAAGTTTTCAAATAACGTATTTACTGGCGTTTTTGTGGCCCATAAGAAGCAGTCCACTGTAATTGTCTGATACAGAATGCACTGTGATTTTCCTTCCATTAAGATTTCCATTTAAAAGAAATCTGATACTAATGTATTTTCAAGTGAACATATAGATTATTATTGGAGGACAATGGGATCTAGAGCCCTGATAAAGACATCAAGCCTGTCTGCTGCTTATTAGATGCCCTGCTAAGCTTGCAGATATTTAAGGAC
Organism: Hyperolius riggenbachi; assembly: GCF_040937935.1. NCBI lineage: Eukaryota > Metazoa > Chordata > Amphibia > Anura > Hyperoliidae > Hyperolius > Hyperolius riggenbachi. The sequence goes on from NC_090650.1 coordinate 107,958,011, forward strand.
CTAATAGCAAACAATGTAATAATAATCAATCAATGACATTCAGCAGTGGTTTGACAAAGGGAGACCACATATATTTATCACATTTGTGCTATTCAGCACCTATTACGGGATTAATTATTTGGCTAGTTGGAGTTCAATCAGGATACCAGACTACTGAAGTAATAAATAAACCTTAGAGCTAAATACAGGTATGGTGTTATTTACATACGTAGTTTCTTATTAAGTTGGCCAAAATGTTTTAGTAATAGAAAAAAATTAAAGAAACAAAAACCTTTATATTACATAAAAGATGAATTTAACCATCACAAAGGAAGATTATAACAATCTCTGCATAACTCTATTGTATTTTAGGGCAGGGCCTTTTCCACCACTGTTTCTTGACATTTCTGTACATGTTTTGTAATGACTGCACATTTTTTTTACTTAAACAATACTATGTATACATTTCTGTTATCCAATCATATAATATCTTATTCTGCAAACCACCATGAACGATGATGGCATTACAAAAATCATTGTTATACACAGATACACAAAAATCAAGAGATACAAGAAAAAATCACCAACGAAAACTAAACTCCCAATTTCAGTATAGTCTAAGTCTTGATTGCCAGATTTCAATTATTGGGACTAATTTTCCATAATTCTTTAAGAGAAGAACATTTTCAATGTTTCCAAAAATGAACCTTTACTGAAAACCAAAATTATGATCGAAAGAGCATTTTAATTATGAATATATTAATCAAAGCACACTGAAAGACTAAATAAAGAGTCAAATCATTTCCATGCCCCAATAGAAAACCAGTTCAATATGCCAGAGCACAAAAAAATCAATAAAAGCAATACAAATAATCATCTCTTGCATTCTACAAGTGGTAACTAAAACAGTTTACCTGCCCCTAATCTAGGTGTGGTGCGATATTTATATACAAAAAATGTGCCTTTTTATAATGTTTCTTTGTTGTGTTATTATAAAGAAAAGTGATGGAACGAATCTTATCTGTATATTCCATGAGCCCTGCAGCAAACACCCGCAGCTTTTACAGTACTTGCAAAATGTGGCAGTTGTATAGAGGCATCCATGGAATGGTTGGTAACTAATGAATAGAATTTTGATTATTTCCAGGCCAACAATTATTGAATGGGAGCCACAAGACTGGGGGAATAAAAACCAATCATTGCGCAAAGCTATAAGTGGGAAAAAAAGCAAATCACCTGCAGCACATTTTTGAATAAAAACATAACGTTGCCAAAAATGGACTGAATATGCGGGGGGAAAAACATGAAAAAACGTCTCCCATAAACCAAAATGTATAATTTAAAATTATTTTTTTTAAGTGTAATGATTTTTTGAGTAAGCAAAATACCTAAAATGAATTAATAAATGACATAGTAATGTCACAGTAGTATAGAGACAGGTTTTTGTGCAGTTACCAGTCTCGCCAACATGCCAACAGCTAGTGCTCAGACACTGTGACATCATGCAGCGGCCTTAAGATTCCCATTCCATAAGCTCGCTTCATGGGAGGAATGTTGACGCGCACACAACTTAATATGTTTACCCGTGTGCTAAAAAATTGATTACACATCAAACACTTTGGATCAGGAGAGCTATCATGATTGAATAAACTACATAGTTGATAAACAAAATAAAAATACAAAAGAACTTACAGAAGCCACTTTTTGAAACCACTATTACTTTAAACTGACCTTTTTGCCCTCTAAACAAGAAGTATCAATTTAGCAGTGGAAGTTATTAAAAGCTGTTTCGCAAGTGTGCAAGGGAAACAAAAAATATAGATGATCATGATGAAAAAAAATTCAAACTGCACTTCTACCAAAATTAGATCAAAAACACTTTTTATTTTTTTAGTTTGTTAAAACAGTGCCACTGTTAGGGCACTGCGGAGCCTCATGAGAAACGACATTCAAGTCATCTGAAAAAAAAAGCAGTTAAAAAGCCAGATTTCAATGGTTTAATTGTATTAGTAGAGTATTTTAATTAGATTATATGACAGAATTCTAATTGTGTAGCTTGTAATTATTCAGAGTCCCATGAGGAATGTTTTTCTCACCTTCTTTTTTTTTTAAATATATAAAAAAAAAATAACAGCCGCATGCATAATTCATTGTTTGGGTGTAGGCTTTCGTATAAGACATTTTCCTACTATTGTGGACAGCATGAAATACAAAAGTGAGCTGTGGCAATTACATCACACTGCTGGAGAGGAATGGCAGGTGCAATCCAGCATGAGATGTGATCATGTGTTTGGAGTCGCTCTACACTGCTAAGAACAATTCCTGGAGGTGGCAACAAGCAGAACACAATTATCGAGGTCATGCCAGTTATTGGACGCTTGACAACATAGCCTTATTGTTTTTCAATACTGTCTAATGCAGATACCTGGGACAGAGGGCACTCCTTAGCCAGAGAACTCTGATTCATATCTTTCAGCAAGTCCTTGAGAGCGTTGCGTACTGTTATGTGGGACCACTGCTCAGGAGGCAAGTCTTCAAGTTTAGGGCAACTATTAGAGACAGATTAGAGAAGGGATTATTACAAGATTTCATCCTGCTGCAGAACATTCCTTAAAGACAGACAGATTTCATTTTGCGCATCAAGCAGATGCATCTGGAGATTGCTCTCGGTCTCCTGATTGTTCCGATTAGTTAATTACTTTAAACAACACATCTGCTGTATTGATGCATGAATTATACATCAGCTGCATGTGGCGACTATTTTTGCATGTTACTTCTACCTTCCTGCTCTGATGCGCTTGGTAAAACAATTTAAGGTGCAATGCTTTCTCACAACTCATAAGGAAAAAAAGGCTTAAGATCATTTTTTTTTTAATTGCGACTGGAAATGAAAAAAAAAAGAAAAATACGGGAATACACAAAAAAAATAAAAAAATCACACACCAGATTACATTAAGAAGGGTGAAGTCATTCTTTCACAGAATGTACCCAGATGGCTTGGTGCAGGATATGCAAAAATATTTTCTGTTAAGTACATTTTATGTAAAATACCTATTTGTAATGCACGTATTGAATTAATTGACTAAATATAATTCAGCATATAAAGCATACTAAAAAAAAAAAAAGAAAGAAAAAATGTATGTCAGATATGAGCGACAGTTGCACTTCAGCCTCTCTAGAAACTTTGAATTTGGTGTCATGCAAGTATATCAGTGCACACCATTGGAAAGGAAAAGAAAACAGTGAGAGACCTCAGCAGCTGACAAGGAACAAAGCAACCTTGAGTCACATTATGACTCACCTGTGTAGTTGTATTTTCAGTGTGACCACATGAAACACGTCTTGTAGCATGTCTGCTACAGTGGCATCAGGAGCATCTGTTACACAGGAGAGTGGAACTGGATTCCATCTACCAACTTGGATAAGCCCTGAACCCCAGAGACAAAGAAATGAGTGGATATTACTTTTCATGTTGCTACCAGTTTCATGTCAAATAAAACACCATAAAAAATGCAAAATATAATATAAAGAAAATCATAAATAAAAAATACCCTATTAACAGAAAAGAAGTAAAAATCACTACAAAAATAATAAAATAATAAACCTCGAGCATTGTATACATCTTGCCTTGCATAAATTAGCAAGCAACAAAATATCTAATTTTTGCATAATAAATTCAGAGAAATTGAGCGTCAACAGCTTCACACTTGAACATTTAGGAAAAAGGCAGCAGCAAATTATACTGCCTAAATAATAATAAAAATGTGGAGAAAAAAAAAACAAAAAAGAAAAGAAAAAAATAGGAAACACATCTAGGTATTCAGTCATAAATGCAAATTGACTCTCAGCATTCCATCTGCTCAGATATGCTCAGCATTTCTCCCTAGATTCTCAGTGGACCATATTATTAAGGTCAATAGGCATGCTAATGATTCAGTTCTAGCATCTGAAGTCCCTTAAAACTACTCACATTATTTACTATATAGCTGCAAAAAATAATAATCACCATAGAAAAACAGATGTGAATCTATGAATTAAGTAATGTATCCAGTAATGTTGTATAACACTCTCTTTTTTTCCTGTTACTTCATTATTTACCTTTGGCTTGGGCAGCTGCACTGTGAGAATATCCAAGGGACAGAAGAGCCATTTCAATCAACTGGTTAAAAAGCATGTCCTTCCTAACCAATACAAATTCCGCATGCTCCTCTTTGCAGTCATACTCCATGAAATTTTCATAATGTTCCACAATGCAAAACACTGGAAGCATATTTCCTGAGAACATAGAAAGAGTTAAAAAAATCAATATTACAAGCAATAGCCCATGTGCAGAATCAGAAGCCAAGATAACTAAACTATTTAATCAGTTTCCCAAATCAAACAAAATTAGCAAATTAACAATATATTTAGACAGCATTAACTTAAGAAATCTTCACAACAGTGGCAGAAGTATATTTTTCTTGTCACTATAACAAGACCACTTATAGATTGTAAAAGGCAGGCAAACTAAATAATACAATGGGGAAGAAAACTTTTTTTTACCTATGACTGAAACAGCATACTACTGGAACATACGGTTACTTAATTTAAAGTGTCAAAAAGATTTCTTAAAAACTATTACAGATGTTTCTCATTTTCCCATGTGATGGTTTAACAGAAAATCTTACCTTTCATGACAGAAATAGTTTTTTTTTTCTTTAAATGTTATTATTTTTATTAGGGAAAAATCAATTGCCCTACAGAAAAAAACATAAGCATATCTGTTGTTTTGTGCCACATATTATTATATTGGGGTTATATTTATATTAAGAACTGTGAGGTTACCACCTTATGAAAATACATAGGGCAAAAAAAAAAATACACCACCGTACCAAAACAATAACACTAAGAGTATTAGCGGTTTTACTGAAAAATCTACATTCAAGCTCTTATTGCAATCTCTATTCTTACTTGCCATTGGCTCATACAAAAATATTAGTGTCAAGGGAGTACCGATAACCTGCCCAAGGTTAAGTAAAAGGGACTCATATATTTTTTCATGAAATCATTTTTCACATTGAGCTTATCCTGTAAACGTATTACAAGAATGATGATATGTTTTGGTTCTTGCCCATTTCAGTTCTGATAAAAACATGACATTCACTCATCTACCTATTTCGTAGTGTGCCAATACACCCCAAGTCAACTCTGGAATTCAACTGGTTAAGATCTGGAACATTCTTTCAACATGTAAGAAGACTGTAGCTATTCTTCCTCTGAAGGAGTAGCTAAGTGGGGACTCCTCTATCTTTGAAGTGGGTGTGGGGAGCTCAATTCATTATGTGAGCTCTCCTTGTGACCTTAAGCTAGTCTCTCATTTGTTCCTTTCCTCTGTGCCAGAAAAGATCACAATCAATTCAAGGCAAGAGCTCCCTGAGCCTGTAACATGCTACATGAGACACTTTTGCATCTTTGGAGAAAGAAATATAGAGTTTATAGCTCGGACTAATTAAAACCTCACTTCTAAATGGACTTTCAATTAAGATATTGTAATAAGAAGCCACCTTGCGCCGAAACAACTCTATAGAACTGCAGTTTCTACTGTTAGAACTTGCAGGTAAAAAATTAAAAAAAACAAAAACAAATGAAGCTGTGTACTTATATATTTAACCTAGAGAGTTTGTATGTTATTAGCATAGTGACGTGTTGTTCTTCCTTAAGTGATCAACATTAAACAGCAACACTCTCGCATTAACTGCTCCCATCTGACCAAATGTTTGGCCCAGCAACTTTATAACTGTCCAGCATTACAAAAGAGGAAAGCTGTGGTCAGTGCTAAAAATATAAGATGATTCTCATCTGAAGGCACTGCTAGGGCTTTTGCTGAACATTTACGAGACTATGTAAACAACAAGTCTGCATGAGGAGCAGTGGAGTCTGTAGAATCCTTGTCTAAAACAGTCCTGGCATTAAAGTTTGCTGTGCAAATACCACATACTACCAGAGGCAGCTGAAATCCCCCTATTTAGGAATTTATAGAACTTATATGTTTGCAGGCGTCAGATAGTCCTTTTATATAGCCTTGCTCCAGTTCCTCGGTATAATATTAATGCACTCCCTTTGAAAAGCCATAATAAATTATATTTGTAATGCTTGTTCTGCCCTGGCTTTCTTAAGATGCATACATTCTTGGCAAACAATCAATAAATAGGGTAATCATGAACAGAGGCCAAAGAATTTGCTGAAGTGCTTTTTTTCCATTTTAATAGATAGAGATCTAACAATACCAACTGCTGTGTCTGTTCATTTTAGGATCAATATATGCTTTGTTTTCGCTGAACAGAATGCAAAATGAAGGACTGTATGATAAATGTTACACATTGTAGACAATGAAATTCCAGTGCCTTCAACAGCGTACTTGAAATTATCAGTTGTCTCAAAATAATGCTAAATGCATTCCAAACCTAAAGGAAAGCAGCACAATCAGCGCATTCTTTACATTTCCATAACGTAACTGTTGCCCTTCGCAAGATTTGCGATAGAGTGTCCGAAAGATTCCTGTTTGTGGCACAGTTCATGCAGAAGTGCTAAGCGTAGTAGGCATCTAACAATTCAACATAGTGTGAAAAAATATATATACATGTATACATGCGCAAGAAGAGCCAAAATAAATTGGGAAAAAAAATTCTATTTTTTTTACAAAACGAACCATACATATACATTGAATTGAGCTAACATCATATTAAAATAATGATTGAAATGCAGCTGCAGCTTTGCAGTCACTCATAAATCTAGCAAGTGAACTTGTCTTAGGAATGTTACCTTTCCGGATACTGGTCCTCATCATGTGAGCGGAGTGTCTAAGTGGCACCCCTTGCATTTTTGCTCCTATGCTTCCAATTCTTCCTCTTCCTAGAGGACTTCCATTCTGCTCAAGGCGGGCTATTTTGGCTGGTGGACCTTTTGGATCGCTTACATTGTTAGACATTTCTGAATGTTCTATCCCCTGAGTTTTCTCGTTCGAATGATCCATGCTCAGTCCCGCCTCTAAGGATCACCTGGCTCAATTAAAAAAAAAAAAAAAAAACAACACAAGTATTTATAAATCTATGAGGCATGCTCATCTATTGTAGCAAGGAAAAAAATGCAAATGGTTACCAATTTTACTTATGTAAACATACGTACACTCACACAAATATAGACATAATTAAATGGAACGCATTCCTTGGACTACTTTGTTGAGGCAAACAGGTCCCAAGGGGATGGAGCCAGACCATTTTTTTTTAATTAACTGAAACCAACAAACACCTGCAAAGCTTCAAGATATTGATTTATCCTTAGAAGTCTAGTCAAATGTACTGATTGTTTTACGTAAAAAAACTATATCTCCTAGCCACACCTTATGCAACACATGTGAATGTGAAATAGGAATTTCACCTAGGAGGTATAGCAAACTTTTTTTTGTCTGTTTTCCTTTATTTTAATGTAACTTTTTTTTCTTTTTTGCCATGCGAGATTTTACAATTTCACTGATCACATGCATAACTGTAATCAATGTTAGTTTCATGGCAACAGTTAATTTTCTAACTGAAATGATCAGTCTTATTGAATACACCGGGTGGATTATAGAAATGATTCAGTCTATGAAAGACACAGTGACCTACGTCTCAATTGTTGGATCAACTGCATTGCGAACTAAGAGAGCCTTATTAGCAGTTAAACACATCTACACCTGGATGTACTGCAGGGGTCAATATTTATACATAGAATGGTAACATATTAAGAGTTAGCACTGTACTATCATACTGCACCTGATGATTGCCAATGCAGCATTACACGGTCAGTGGTGCAATAAATCTTTCTCCAAGAGTACGGTGTACACACACACACATATATATATATATATATATATATATATATATATATATATATATATATATATATATATATATATATATCTCACAATCACACATCAACTACCTTACATAATATAGATGTGTTTTCAAGAACCTTTTTTCTCCCTCATTACAAACAAATCTCTTTTTCATTTATAATAGACTAATAATGGCGTACAACTGTCACGTATATCATCGGAAACGTTGTTATTATAGTTGTAAAGAATCAATACAGCTTTTCCTATACACAACACATATATAGCATGACTTCTACCAAACTCATTCATTTGCAAAGTTGAAGCAGTTAAACCTATATAGAGAAATCACTATAGAGAGAAATGTCAGGTCACTTAAAAAAGTATCACACTAATCTTTTTTCTCGATGACAGGCATAAGGACGAGAATAAGTGAAATATTTAACCTTTCCCTCTAAATGACTGTCCTTCGTTAATAAAGAAGCCTCATTTAAATCTATTAATTACACTTATTTTAAAAAGGTCCCAAGTTCAAATAAATCAGGCTTGCACTCTTGAATACCGTCTGCCCTACCTTTGAGCACAGTCTAAATTAAAATACAGGCAATCCATCTTTTTAAAGTGTAGACAGGAGAGAGCAGCACCAGAGAGGAATGTAGTGGTTATGAACTGATCAGCTGCTGATACTCAGGTAATGATGTAACTGGAGTCTGGGTGTCAGACTCCGCATTCCCTCCAATTAGAAGCCATTTCTGTGAAATGTGACCAGGACAATGTTTTGACACACAACAGTTGATAGTGCACTCTTTGATTTGTAGAACATACACAACGCAGTCGGTGTCAAAACCAAAAATCAAACATGCGTAGACCATCTAATTTCCCCCCATTTACTACGCTGTGCCCAAGGCTAAAGTTCACCAGAATCTCAATTACAAATAATGATGAGCAGAGTGTACCCACAATGACAGCACAAGGCGGTGACTATTATCTGTAGTTATCCCTGTCAGGCAGAGCCTCCTTCTGTTAACCCTTTCACTGCAGGCTGAGGGTCACCAAAGAGTTGGCACTGTGGCTCAGCTGTAGACACAGCAAGCCATTACTAAGTGAATTTGCAGGCAGGCCATGAAAAAAAAAAAGAAGAGGAAATGGGACTTGGCTAGGGAAGAATATTTCACACCTCCAAATCTGCCTACAAACAAGTAGTGGAAAGCAGTGTTCAGATAACATTTAAACACCCAGTACTTTTGATGGCATGCTAATTGCTCTAATGGGTCCCATTCTCCACAGATAAATTGCTCTTTTTTTTCACCCATTAAAATTCACAGGAATTTAATAAAAAAAAAGTTTGTTTTTTTTAAAGAAAGTAATTTTATATATTAAGAGCATAGAGGCAAGAATACTACGTACAGCTCTACGGAAGATGTTGGAGCTATATAAATATAGTAATAATAATGATAAAGAGTAAAATTTGTCCGTTAATAAATAAGCGTTGTTGTATTACATTGGTACACAGGATTAAATGTACACTATTGAGAATACATTATATAGAATTTAGCACCTTTTAACGTCTACTCACTCATAATCAATCAAACATCACAAAAATGTAGAGGTTAGGAGAAACATTATCTCAATATATAAGAAAGCGGTAATATGTAGTTATACAGCACTTTGTAATACCTTCATATATAAAAACACAAAACAAAATATAATGGTTAAACATCAGTGCAGGGCCAAAGTGAAACCTGCACTGTGCTATTACTCCTGCATTTCAAAACAGCTATCACAGAGCACATTTGTGCAGTCCCTGGAGACTCGGTAAGCCTGGGGAAGTTACAAGCCTGGGCTGCAGGCTGATGCAGCTCCCAATCCATGTGTCAGGCACTACTCCTGACCAGGAATTCCCTTTGACCTTTTAAAGAGACAAAGGAGCTACATTATCACAACACACAAGACACACAGGTGCAAAACTTTCACTAGAACTATCAGAGCGCTCGACACTGTCAGAAAGAACATGGCAACACTCACCACTTTACAACTTGACACAGCATATAAATGTGTGAGGAGAGCAAGACTTGCTTCCTTGGTTTATGGAGAACAAGTAGAAGCTGGGGTCCTATAGCAGCAGATCTGCAGGTGACTTCCCCTGACAATGCTTGTCTTCTTTGCTATTTTGTTTTATGTTTGTGTGTTTTCTTTATAGGATTTCCCCAAAAATAGGGGAAAAGCCCAAAAAAATAACAATCAATGTCAAGTTATAGGAATGAACAGCGATGTCAAATGAAAACGTGGACAAAACAGGAGAGAAAAGGGGGGAGGAAAGGGCTGGCGTGAGGATGGAACTGTAGATTAAGAAAGTGTATTAATCTTTCATAAAGAGATGCTCGGTGGAAGAAGAAGAAGCAATGCAGCAGCAGCTGGTGACATTCAGTCTGGAGAGATGTCCAGGAAGCTCGCAATCAAGTCAAACAGCAGCATAGTGAAACACACAGATCACTAGAAAGGGATGAGATGACTACAGATGGTGGGGTTATTAAAAATAATAATCATGCAAGGGAACCATAGATGTAGTCAGTGTCACTGTCATCCACTCCCTGACAATGACCATCAATCAGCACCAAACTTTCTCCCCGGAAATTAAAAAAAAAAAACAGATCAAGGAAAGAAGGATGTGGAGCTGAACAACGCTGGTGGCTTCCCACTTTTACAAGCTGGCAGTAGTTGACAGGTGGACCAGTCTTCTCTCCATGTATAAGTAGATGGGAGGTAGGCTTGAAGGGGTGGGAGCTAAACACAGATGGGGTTGGCGATGGAGACAAAAATAAATAAATAATAATAATAATAAAGGAGAAGTCAGAAAAGTGTGAGAAGCTTACTCCTTCTTCTCCATGGAAGGAGAGAGGAGGAGAAGGAGGAGAGGGGGGATGAAAAGCTCAGTAGTTTTCTCAGAATAAAAAGACGACTCTTCTGTTCTCAGTCCTGGGCTCACACAGCTCTCCTCCTCTCTTGGCTAAGATCAGGTGCAGGATCTGTTCTTATCAGTTTTAAAAAAGCTCTCCTCTCCTGGTTTCCTGCATTATTAAACAATGGGTGCGCAGATGATAAGCAGTTGTTTGGCTTGTTGTTGGATTTTTGTTGCTCTTTTCCAGGCCAGGTGGTTGTTGATGCAGCAGCAGCGGAGGATGTGTGTATGTTGTGCTGTGTTGTGTTTGTCCAGAGCTGCCTTGCTTCTCTCTCTCTCTCTGCGTTTCTGTGTCCCCATTAAATTATTAGTTGTATTGACTCATCACTCCTCCTCCTCCTCCTGCTCCTGCCGCCGTTCCCTGCTCTCTTTTGCTCTATGATTGCTCTCTAATAAGGATGCTGCTGCTGCTGCTGCTCCTGTAGATGCTGCTGGTGCTGCTGCTGCTGAGCCTTCTTCTTCCTCCTCCTCATTTTAATACAAAATAACAGCAGGCAGGCATGCAGGCCACCGCCGGAGCCCCGGTTCCCTTCCTGCAGCCCCAAGCCCTTCCCTGGCGGCCCCGGATCAGCCGATGTCCTGGGAGAGAGACAGAGGAGGAGGAGGAGGAGAGACATGATGAGAGGGGGAGGAGAGCAGCCAGCAAAAGGCTCGGAGAAAAGCGGACAGAAAGAAACAGAGCAGACGAGAGGGGACAGACAGGGCTACGCTCAGGGAGGAGGAGGACAGGGGAGTCAATTGGGACTTTTAAAAAAGGCAGGTGAGAGTTGCAGGATGAGAGGGGAGATGGATGAGGGGGAGTATCAGGGGGGGAATTGGGATTTCCGGACGCGCAAGAATCTCTAATCTTCTTGATTAGAGTGAGGCGGCTGCGCGGAGATTATACACAATAGCCAGAATAACAGGGAGCAGTGTGCGGGGAGGGAGGGAGGCGGAAAGGCATGGCCGGGGAGGCAGGCTGAGCTCACACACTGACACATAGAAGGGAGGGAGAGAGGGGGAGGAGGATCCAGCCACTACCACGGCAACTCAGCAAACCTTGCCCAGCTTAACCCCTTCACAGGGCTCTCTCTGTTTCTCCCAGGCTGAGGAGGGAAATGTGTGACAAGTGCAGCCACAAAGTTACGATTTGCAGGAGAGGGACACAGGCAGCCAGCTGCAGAGGTGACAGGAGAGATAGAGCTGTCACTTCTCCCTGCAGCCACAGGACACTCCTAGCTCAGCTGCTGCTGCTGGGACCTCGAGAAGTATGTGCTGCTTATAATCCAATCTCATTGTGCTGTTTGCAGCCTGATATATAAGCACACTGGCTGAAATCTGATCTATCTTGAGAGAACCTCAGTGTGCTGCTTGTAATCCAATATATGCCTAGAGAAGGTCACTTTGATGGGTATAATCTGATATATATCAAGAAAAATGGGATGAATGATGTCCCAGATATGCCTAGTGTAGGTGCAGATATGCCTAGTGTAGGTGTTTGTGCTGATTATAATCTGATATATAACTATAGGAGCTCACTGTCCTGATGATAATCTAACATATACCTATAAAAGTACTCTGTGATGATGATAATCTAATCTATACCTACAGAAGCACTCTGTGCTGGTTATAGTCCGAAATATACCTACAGAAGTACTCTGTGCTGATTATAACTCAAGATAAATTTACAGACATACGCTGTTGTGATAATCTGAGATATACCTACAGAAGTACTTTGTGCAGAAGTACTGTGGGCTTGTTATAATCCGAGATATACCTACAGAAGTACTCTGTGCTGGTGATAATCTGAGATATATCTACAGACGTACTCTGTCCTGGTGATAATCTGAGATATACCTACAGAAGTACTCTGTCCTAGTGATAATCTGAGATATACCTACAGAAGTACTCTGTGCTTGTTATAATCCAAGATATAACTACAGAAGTACTCTGTTCTGGTGATAATCTGAGATATACCTACAGAAGTACTCTGTGCTTAATATAATCCAAGATATAACTACACAGAAGTACTCTGTTCTGATGATAATCTGAGATATACCTACAGAAGTACTCTGTGCGTGTTATAATCCGAGATATACCTACAGAAGTAAACTGTTTTGGTGATAATCTATGCTATACCAACAGAAGTATTCTGTGCTGTTGGTTATAACTAGTAAATTTACTGTCAGTCCATAAAAAAGTGTTTTATTTTCCCTGTCCCTGAAGTCCATAGAGTCAGTAAAAAAGGGTCTGTAAAAGAAAGCTAATGCCAATGTTCTAATGACAGCCACAGATAAGGTATTAGACAAAGGTTGAAGTTGCAGACTGTCTCCTCAGCCCTTTCCCTCTCTCTTCACCTGAGATACCCCTAAGGGTTCATAAAAAAAAGTTTTTTCTGCACTAATGATCTAATGACTGCTTGTGCACAGTCACTCATAGGAACTACTGAATGTCCATATCTACAAAAAGTTGTAGGTTTTCTCTCTTCAGTCCTTCCCCCTCCCCTTTTTCCCTGGGTCAGACACAGGCTAGGGAATGGGATGACTGCTGTCTTGCCAGAGAGAGGAAGGCAGGGAGTACACTTATAGTATAAGATTATCACACAGAAATGTGTACATAATGAAAGGCTAGGTTCACAATGGGCATTGCATTCCCTGTAAATGCAGAAACATAACAGAATAGAAAAGTCGGTCACCGCACATTATCTGCTCGGTGCATCGCATACAGTGAAGCATACAGTATGTTTCACTGTAACGGTTAATGCACGTGTTTCTGGTAATGCACTACATACATTTAAATGTTGCATAGAAGTTACATTGCAGTATAATGTTCTGCATTATAAGGCGTCCAGAACACTACACCGCATCACCCCGCTGTGAACATATTCTGTCTATGGGACACACAAAAATCGCATTACTGTGTGATTTGCAATATGATTTCATTCTTCCAGCATTCTGTATTGGAGGTGGCATGCAATGTGCATACGATGCTATCCTATCGTAATTCAAAAACACATGCAAATGACATGCATTTTAGAGAGAATTAAAGGAAAAAAATTAGATAATGATTTTTTTCGCTTGGTGAATATTAAAAAACAAAAATGAATGAAAAATGTACAGGTGCCCCAGGACTTGGGAGTGAAGAGAGAGGAAGGAGCAGCCATCGCTGAGAGTAACGGCTGCAATTGGGCCACGGACAGGTGAGAGGAGCTTAGTCGCTCATTGAATCAAACACTGCTAGTGTCGTGCTCCTGACCCACTGCCGATCGGCCAAAATTTTCTATCTGGCCAAAAATCAGTTTACCAGAAATCATTTGAGGCATAGATTTCTAGCAGATTACAATGTGATCCTGGAAAAGCTCACTATGTGGATAGAAAATGAGGTATACCTAGTGGAACTACAAGGAGAAGCATGCCCTTTCAGTCTACATCCCAGTGTACAAACAGACCAGCACACTGTGTTGGTTTTACTATAATTTACGCCTAGAAAATAGTGACAGAAAAATTCTCAACCTAAAGGAGAGCTCCACCTAGTGACACATAATAGCCCTGGGTATGAGTTTTCTACTCACTGAGTCCCAGCCACAAGAAGAAATGTTTTTATAAAGTTGCAGAGACCAGTTTCACCAGTTTTACACCATCTATTGGATGCATTTCCCTTGCACTTCCAGTTGAGTGCTGCCTGTAGCCTTCATAACATGAGATGAGGCAGAAATGCCCCAACAGATACTGTAAGGGCACCCCTCAATTTCACATAAAGATTTTTGTTGAGGGTTGGCACTCATAGATTTTTAAAAGCACGCCTGCACTCATCTTCACCTAGTATTACTGTACACCAATAGGTAGAGTCCTACTTTAAGTTAAACTCCAGAAAATGTTTAAAGGGAAATCAAGGTGAGAGTGATATGGAGGCTGCCACATTTATTTCCTTGTAAACAATTACAGTTGCAAGACAGTTCTATTGATCTTCTGGGATACATTATGTCTGAGTCAAAACCCTGGAACAAGCATATGTCTAATTCAGAGTCAGCTGAGTCAGATTACCTGAGCTGCATATACTTGTTCAAGGTCTATGGCTAAAGTATTAGAGACACAGGATTAGGAGGGCTGCAGGCAACTGGTATTGTTTAAAAGGAATTAAAAATGGCAGCCTCTGTACCACTCTCACCTCGGGTTCCCTTTAAAGAGACTGTAACAAAAAAAAAAAAGTTCCCATGGGGGGTACTCAGCTCGGTAGGGGAAGCCTCTGGACCCTATCAAGGCTTCCCCCGTCCTCCTGTGTCCCACGGCGGTCTTGCTGCAGCCCATGGAACGCACGGCTGACAATTTGTGAGGCTGTGCAATATTTACCTTTTCTGGCTCCAGCAGGGGCACTGTTGCGGCTCTCCACTCGTAAATAGGCGATCTCTGTCGGGTCCGCTCTACTACACAGACGCAGGAGACTTGCGGTTGTGCAACAGATCGGGCTGACAGCGGTGGGCTATTTCCGCCTATCTCCCAGCGGATAGCCGATACTGCGCCTGCGCTGGAGCCGGGAAGGTAAATATTTACATCCTGTTCGGAGGGGCACAGCGAGACCACCTTGGGACACAGGAGGACGGGAGTAGCTTCGATAGGATCCAGAGGCTTCCCCCTACCAAGGTGAGTACCCCCCGGGGAACTTTTTTTTATTACAGAGTTTCTTTAATGTTAGTTTTAGATACTGCGTAAGGGGGTTAGATAGTGGTCATCATCGCTCTAACACACTGATGAAGCCCACGTCATAGTGGGCGAGGCTTGTGGACGTCGGGCTGGAGGAACTGCCTGATGTGGTACGCTAGTTACTCTAGCTCCGAGCCGGCACCGCAGAAGAATCCTGGCAGACACAGGTACCTGTGACCCACAGTCGCCGCGGTAATCCAAATCTGGTATTGAGCCCACAGCAGAGAAGGTAAACTTATACCATAAGCTGTAATGGGGAAATCGACATGAGAGATGTTTATGGACCTTTGAACTGCAGTTTAGTGGATTCTCTGTGGAGTTGCTTTGGCCGGATGGCTGCTTGTAAAGCACTATTTGCACATAAATCTTAAAGGGAACCAGAGACGCCAGAAAAAAGATTTTATACATACCTGGGGCTTCCTCCAGCCCCATACGCACGGATCGCTCCCACGCCGCCGTCCTCCATTTCCAGTATTAGCCGGTTCCGGGTCCCGTAGTTTCGGCCAGTCGGCGTGAGCACGTGGCCAATTGTCCGCATCACAGGGGCTCCCAGCATACGCTTACGCGTGCGGCTGCATACTGAGCAGCCTCACGCGTAAGGATATGTAGGGATCCCCTGATCATGCGGACAATTGGCCGCGTCCGCCGGAAGTGACAGGACCCGGTACCGGCGGATCCAGGAAGAGGAGGATGGCGGCGTGGAAGCGATCCAGGCTTATGGGGCTGGAAGAAGCCCCAGGTATGTATGAAATCTTTTTTTCTTTTTCTATGTCCGGCGTCTCTGGTTCCCTTTAACATATGGACTATTGAACTGTGAGTTAGCAGACATTTTCTGCACTGGAAATCTCAGGATTGTCTTTAAGGAACTCAGGAATTGCATAACTTGTGCTTCCTATAGAGTAATTACATGCGCATACAGTATAGGGATCGGCCGATCCAAGTCTGGTGTGTGTGTAGGATGAGTGGTGGAATGCGTGCATCAGGAGAACTCCTATGACATATGCCCATGTCCTTTGGTTTTAGGGGTTTGGGGGGTTTGGATGGTTGGTGGACACTACTATTTTTCTACCAATAAAATAATAATTTTTGCATAAAGATCATTGAGGGCGGTTGTTTATAATATATCCGAACTGTTGTGTTTTTCAACCTGCCTTCCTTCAGGGTCCCCTGAGCTGAACTTAGCTCAATTAGGGACTTTTGCACCTGTCATATATTTTTGAAATTTAGATAGTGGCGCTCAGTCAGTAATTTGGGTGTCATAAACAGACAGAGCCCAAATTAGGATAAAAACAGCATAATTGGGCTGCCAGCAATAGCAATAGCCGTCCTCTAGTGTCAAGGGCGATCTGGAGGGGGAAGAGTAATGGAACTTTTGCAGGATGAGGGTGAGACGTCTTTACCCTGTGCCCAAATTTCCTGGCGCCTTAATCACATGTATACGTTCGATCCTCCTTTGTGTTTTTTTATTGCTGATGCTGCCCCAGTCTAGAAATTCTTCCTTGACTTTCTGACCTTGCCTTGCAGGAATTAAAGGGGAATTCCAGAGGAAAATAATATTTTACGTGGACACTAAGGGAAAAAAGTGCCCTGTGCAGTAGAGCAGAGCCGATCTGGCAAGGCTATTCCCTAGAGGAAGCTTGTGCTGTGTCTGGGCAAGAGCACAGATAGGAAAATATTGCTGCATGCTGTTTGGGGGCTGCCAGCACTGGATCCCTGAGGCTGAAGAGGACAGGGGAAGCCTTATTAACCACTTGCCGGCCAGGGGATTTTTCAATGATCGGTGCTGCGTGGGCTCTACAGCCCGCAGCACCGATCAGGAGTGCAGCAGGGCGATCAGACTACCCCCCTTTTTTCCCCACTAGGGGGATGTCCTGCTGGGGGGGTCTGATCGCCGCCGGCTGCATTTGCTTAGCGGGGGGGGGGGCTCTTCAAAACCCCCCTCCGCAGCGTTCTCCGCCGTCTCGCCGCTGCCTCCCTCTCCCTCCCCCTGTGAGCTGCGCAGGACGGAATTGCCGTCCTGCGCATTGAAGGATAGGCTTCAGCCTATCATATGCCGGCGATCCCCGGCCAATCAGAGGCCGGGGATCGCCGATCTGCCTTACGGCGCTGCTGATTTTTTCCCCGCCTGTTTACATTTTGCCGGCGAGCCGCGATCGGCGGCTCTCCGGCTGTTCACGGAGACACCCTCCGTGAACTGACATGGAAAGGCCGCTCGATCGAGCGGCCGTTTCCATGGTAACCTGCAGACGACCAGTTTATGCCAATCGGCGTTAGCTGGTCGTCAAGAGGTTAAGATCCAGAGGCTTCAGTACCCCCAGGGACAGTATTTTTTTCTTACAGGATTACTTTATCTTTGGATAGTGTGAAAGCAGGTCAGAAGCTCAGTTTTTGGAAATCTTTGCTGTTTGTGTCGCCATCCAAATTTCCATAACTCCCTGTCCAGATAAGAAGTGGGAAAATCTTTTAAAAAATTCACTCGACTTCACTCACCCTTTGTGATGCTGTAGGCGGGCTAAGTAGACTTTTGACCTTTATAAAAACTTCACTATTTCAAAAACTATAAAAGATAGATGATTTTTCCTGCTCAAGTGAGCTCACACACAGAACTAACTAGTTTCATTCCTTTAGGTAATTATATGGGGGATGGGTGATGATATTGCTTTGGAAAAAATAAGTGCTGTTATCTTCAAAACAAAAGCAGCACAAATCTTATTTTTTGCAGCACAAATGGGCACAAACGTAGCACTAACCAAACATGATGGAATTTTCATTTTTACTGATTGTAGTGGGGTAGCTTCACAGAGCTATGCAGCTAATCTAGTCAGACTTCAGTCAGAAGCATATGAACTGCATGCTTGTTTAAGGTCTATGGCTAAAAGTATTAGAGGGAGAGGAATAGCAGGACAGCCAATCAATTTACAATGTTTAAAGGGAAGGTTCAAGCAAAATAAAAAAAATGAGTTTCACTTACCTGGGGCTTCTACCAGCCCCATGCAGCCTTCCTGTGCCCTCGTAGACACTCACTGCTGCTCCAGTCCCCCCGCTGGCAGCTTGCCGACCTCGGAGGTCGGCGGGCCGCATTGCGTACATTTTTATGCATTCCAGCTAGTGCAGGAACATTAAAACATACATTTTTACGCGTTACTGGTTCAATGCGTAAATTTTTACACATTGAACCAGTAATGCGTAAAAATGTATGTTAATGGTCCTGAACTAGCGGGAATGCGTAAAAATGTACACAATGCGTCCCGCCGACCTCCGAGGTCGGCAAGCTGCCAGCGGGGGACTGGAGCAGCAGTGAGTGACTACGAGGGCACAGGATGGCTGCATGGGGCTGGTAGAAGCCCCAGGTAAGTGAAACTCATTTTTTTATTTTGCTTGGACATTCCCTTTAAAAGGAAATAAATGTCAGCCTCCATATCACTCTGCCTTCAGGTTTCATTTAAAATATATGCAGGGCCAGTTTTAGACTTTCTGCTGCCAGAGGCAAACTTGTGAGGATGACCCCCCTCCTCCAAATTGGAATGATCGCCAAGCACCCGACAATTTGCACTGCATGTTATCGCAAATCTCTTGCCATCACTGCAGTGAGATCACTGCCATATACTGTATATTACACTAGCGCTTACACTCGAACACGTCAAAGCCAGCGCAGGAGATTTGGGAGCAGCCGGCGCCTCCATAGACCGTAATAAGAATTACGGGTATAGCGGCGCACAGTGAGTAACTTCGGCGCTGTCAGAAGACGGAGCTGAAGTTACTTTTAAAACACTATAGCAATAGCTGGAAGCAGAATTACATCATTACTCACCATCCACATGGACCTGGAGGGGGAATAGTAATTAACACAGCCGGGACTTGTGCAGCAGCAGGATCAGCCATATACAGGCTGTATCCTGCGCCCAAGTCTCCCGGCGGCGATTTCAGTTGTACGCCTTACACTAGGCAGTGTGGTGGCCATGGTCCCTGTATACAGAGAATTGTAGGAGGAAAGCATCAGGCAAGAAGGTAAGTAATGGAAGATATCCTGCACTCTGCTGCTTTCTGTTGCATCTGCCACTAGGAGCTGTTGTATTACTAGCACAACCAGGGACACATAAGAGCCTGCATCCACTGCTACTTAGCACCCACAGTAATTGCCACCAGGGATTCTCCTTCAGATTCCGCAGAATTTAATAACCACGGTATTAATATTTACGGTCCAAAATTGGCATTTCCGATTAGGTCCCAGTGCTGAAACGGGCCTGTGGAGGTGAAGCCTCTTTAGGACCTAGAGGCTGCTCTATCCTGAGGTGAGTTCCCTATATGGGCACTTTTTTCCCCTCAGGTACACTTTAAGATCAAAATGCAGATATGCATTGCTTTGCTGTTATTTGCAGAGCAAAGATACTGCATTTTTGTTACAACTGAGATCAGATCAGCAGGGATGTATTTCTGGAAAGGCCAAAGAGTCCATGCCCTTGGACACTGAAAAAGCAGAAGGGCAGAAGAGTGGCAGAACTTGGGGAGAGATAAGATGCCACATGTCAAAATAAATTATCTCTCCTGTTCCAAAACTGCCCCGGTTTTGCTGTACACACAGCCTGAATTCCAGAGCTCCATTCCTATTCCTTACTTCCTGGTGTGCGATGAGACAGTTCTATCTCCTGATGACCTAGGAACATACACAAACTTCAGTTTAGTGCCAGGGTTGTAGAGAAGAATTTCTGATGTGGCAAGGTTTACATTCATGGGAATATCAGCTCCACTGTACAACTCAAACTGAGCTGAACAGTATAGCTGGTCAGACTCTGTTAATGCCATTCCTTCTTCTCGCTCCCCTGGACTCCTGAATCTTAAACAGAAAGAAATAAGGGTTTTTCCCCCTAGAGAAATGTATGGCAGCCCCCTCTGAGCTAAAACTTAACCCATTGCTGGCTTATTTTGAAGGTAGCTGTACTGCAGTATTGTACCATGTTAGCCATCAGAAAAAAAAATCAGTAAAAGCATTAATTCTGAAGAATGGATAGCAATAAAAGGGTTACACTTTCCTTCTCAGGTAATTGTTGCCTTTTGATAGCTGAGCAACAGGTCTCTGATTACAGGAGAGCAGAGAGGGAGATGAATGCTGCTTATTTCCGACAGGCTCGATCTGATTTTCAATCGTTTTTCTGATCGACTTATAGAAGTGATTGAAAAATCAATTTGATCAACCTATCTGATGGGAAATTGCATGGTGTGTACCAGGCATTAGGGACTCAATGCTCTGACAATAAATACAATTATTTTTCAGATGAACAAAAGCATACACACATATACATGAGTCACTAAAATGGGGGGTGGTTGGTGGCAGCGAGCCTTCGGAGCTGAAGAGTACAAATCCGGCCCTGCAGATCACTGATGATTCTGTTATAGAGACAAAACTGAAAAATTCAAGAATTGCTAACATGCTGCCAAATACACACCAGACTGAAAACCCAGGCACACATATCTGATTCAGTATCTAGCCTCGAAGAAAATGCCTTGAAAGTACCAAAGACGCTGCTAGTTCCTGCAGAATAAAGCAGGTTTTGAAACAAGCTCCATTCAACATAAGCTAATATTCAACACAAGGAAGAGATTGGGGCATGTCATAAACTTCCAATTCACTAAACCGCACTGAAAGTAAAATTACCGACTGGTAAGGAAAATAGACTTGTGCGGTAAATACCTCAAGAAATGTCAAGAAATTGCAATTGACAAAGATTAAAGCATTCAGTAAATCAAGTAAAAGTATTCAGTATTTATCTACAGCTCTGGCCAGCCGGTAGCTTACAATCTCCATGCGGTAAGAGTTGACAGTTTTAGCAGACAGCCAATAGGGAGAGCTAGACAGCCAATAGGGAGCGCAACATAGTCCTGCTTCTTAACCCGGGTCTACATGAAAAGGGCGCCGGTAAAAAAGGGCGCCTGGTGGAGCCCATATATATACCAACTTCGGCTACAAAAAAGGCACCTGGTGTAGCCCATATAAACTTCGGCTACAAAAAAGACGCTTGGTGTAGCCCATATAAAAACTTCGGCTACAAAAAAAAGGCGCCTGGTGTAGCCCATATAAAAACTTTGGCTACAAAAAAACTCCGGGATGTGTTAATTACTATTCCCCCTCCAGGCCGCCATGGATAGTGGGGGAATGAAATAATTCGGCTTACAGTGCTTGTAGCCCATATAAAAACTTCGGCAACAAAAAAAAGTCAATAATATGGGCTACAGAGGGGCACCTTACTGTAGCCAAAAAAAATATGGGCTACAAAGGGGAGCCCGCTTGTAGCCGAAAACCTTGTAGCCGAAAAAATATGGGCTACAAAGGGGAGCCCACTTGTAGCCTATATCAAAACTCGGGCGCCCTTTTCTACACCTTGTAGCCCATATTTCCAGAAATAACATTGATGTCTATGGCGGCGCCCTCAGGGCCGGCCCTAGACTATTTGCCGCCTGAGGCCAAAAATAAAATTGCCGTCGCCACCCCCCCCCCCCACCGGTGGGGGGCGCGCTCTGGGGGGCCGCCGAGCTGGAGGGTTAGCTGGCAGGACGGGGGAATTGGGCCTAGCGGCGGGGAGGGGGGCCGTACCCCCCCTCCCTCGCCTGGGTCCCCCGTGCTCCGCTCCCCTCCAGCCTTAAATACAAGCAGCCGCTATGTGTAAGAGGCACGGGCGGGTAGGACTCACCTCTTCCTCGTTCCAAGCGTGCGCTCCACTGACGTCACTTCCTGCAACGCTACAGGAAGTGACGTCAGTGGAGCGCACGCTGGCCTGGAACGAGGAAGAGGTGAGTAATCCCCGCCCGTGCCTCTTACACATAGCGGCTGCTTGTATTTAAGGCTGGAGGGGAGCGGAGCACGGGGGACCCAGGCGAGGGAGGGGGGGGGGGTCCGACCCCCCTCCCCGCCGCTAGGCCCAATACCCCCGTCCTGCCAGCTACCCCTCCTGCTCGGCGGCCGGCTCCCCGCACCCACGGACCGGCGGGTGCCGCCCCTGGAATTTTGCCGCCTGAGGCAAAAGTTTCACCCCGCCTCATGAGCGGGCCGGCCCTGGGCGCCCTTTTCATACAGGCAGCTCGGGCGCCCTTTTCAACCGATCCCTCTTAACCCATTTAAACCAATGCTCTGGTGGGTGGGAAATGAGTAGAACAGAGCAGGAAAATGAGACATTTAAAGGTTTTTTTTGTATCCCTTTAGATGTGCATATATGTGTACTGATACAGAGAAGATCTTCTCCTAGTTATCATGTATGCAAATCTAAAGGGATGCTTTGGACAGAAACAGCAACGGCTCATGCACACCAATTGTGGGAAGACCCACAGCTTCCTGCCTGACACTCCACAGCTGGTAAGACTCGTCGAGCAGGGCTCAGTGAATTGAAGCATGTTTTTTTTGGTATATTACCGAACTTCTACTACATGCAGGAAATCTTAGTGAATTTAAAAAAAAAAAGTGTAGAATACCAAATATGGTATTTTACAGACCTAAATTATTTTACTGAACTGCCCTTAGTCAATTGAGGACTATATGTGCTACAATCGCATATCATTTGCGAGATTAGACTACACAGGCCAGTCTTTGCCCCCCCTGTATACCAGTGAGCCTTGAGTGACATAAGTGTCATGTCACTATTTTACTGGTTCTCCTTCCTTGGACCACTTTTGGTAGCAGGTACTAATCTTTATGCCCTAGCAACATCCCCAAAGACCCATCATTGTGGGGGTGCTCATTAGCCAGTGCAATTTGAGCCTTCAACTACTGACTGTTCGCTGGCTGCCTAATATCTCCCACCCTGTGATGCTATTGTAATTAGAGATGGGCCGAACGGTTCGCCGGCGAACTTTGGGGGTTCGCAAACTTTTGCGGAAGTTCGATTCGCCCCATAATGCTGTATTAAGCAAAATTTTTAGCCTCCATTTCACTGTCAGCAGACATGTTATTGTCAAACACACTGCTTTCAGTGCTAGAGAACCCGCCCACCCTCCCTTCAAGCTAGGTCCTTTATACCATTTGAATCAGTTGTCTGGCTACACTAATTAGTTATGGGACAGCTGCTACACACTCTGCTAGGGAGATTTTAATTGGCCTCCCTCCTCCCTCCACCCTCCTACCCTCCACCCTTCTACCTATTCCCTCCTCCCTCCTACTGGAGGGAGGAGGGTCTCTTCTGCCAGGGAATTATACTATTTTAAAAACCAGTATACATCATACCATAGCTGGGAATACATACATGAGTATACATCATACCATAGCTGGGGATACATACATGAGTATACATCATACCATAGCTGGGAATCGAACCCAGATCTCACTGTGTGGTGGGCATGTCACCCTAAGCACTGTACCACTACAGAAGTAAGTGAAGCTAGCCTAAAATTTAACATTTATGCTCAATGCAATAGAACCATTAGGTTGCTTAAAGGAGAACTGTAGTGAGAGGTATATGGAGGCTGCCATATTGATTTCCTTTTAAGCTATACCAGTTGCCTGGCAGCCCTGCTGATCTATTTGGCTGCAGTAGTGTGAATCACACCAGAAACAAGCATGCAGCTAATCTTGTCAGATCTTACAAAAATGTCAAACACCAGATCATACCATAGCTGGGAATTGAACCCAGATCCCACTGTGTGGTGGGCACATCACCCTAAGCACTGTACCACTACAGAAGTAAGTGAAGCTAGCCTAAAATTTAACATTTATGCTCAATGCAATAGAACCATTAGGTTGCTTAAAGGAGAACTGTAGTGAGAAGTATATGGAGGCTGCCATATTGATTTCCTTTTAAGCTATACCAGTTGCCTGGCAGCCCTGCTGATCTATTTGGCTGCAGTAGTGTGAATCACACCAGAAACAAGCATGCAGCTAATCTTGTCAGATCTTACAAAAATGTCAAACACCAGATCATACCATAGCTGGGAATCTAGGTTCCTAGACTCTAGGTATTACAGCCTTTGAAACATGTTTTCTATCATTGAAACATGTTTTCTATCATTTTTCCAGTTGATAGAATTTTTTTAAACTTTCAAAGTTCGCCTCCCCATTGAAGTCTATTGCGGTTCGCGAACATTTTCGCGAACCGAACCTTTCGCGGAAGTTCGCGAACAGGGTTCGCGAACCTAAAATCGAAGGTTCGGCCCAACTCTAATTGTAATAAGATTTTTGTGATGTTGTTTTGGGATGGGATGTGGAACGCTTGTGTCTGTTTGTGCTGCCGCCGTCTGATCCGGCTGCTTTGGTGTCTCCCGCCCCTTCCCCGGGACCTGCGTGCGGGGGGGCGGGGCTTGGCGGACACGCCGGGTGTGCTATTGGGCGCGCCCGTCGTGTCTGCCCGCTCCGCCCCTCTGCTCGCATTGGCCCTGGTGTGGGGGCGGGAGATGCCGTACCTGCGGTCGGATTGGACGGCGGCCTGCACATAAACGCAGCGTGGTCCACAGAGAGACACACCTCCTGAAGAAGCCGGCAGAGTCCGGCGAAATCGATCGAGGACGCCGTCCTCCACCATGAGGTCTTACCCTCCATGCCTCCATGCTGCCTAAACCAGGTGCTGCATCCTTCTCTCCACACCTCCATCACCAGAGACTCGGCTAGTCTTTCCAGGCTCCGTCATAGCAGGCCAACATCAAGGCCCCAGACCGGTGGATACAGTAAGAGCCCTGAGGGCACCTCAACTGCACATGCGGCCTGCATAGTGACATTGATAATATTGCCATGCACCTTGTCTGCTTGTTTTGCTTTGTGAATTGGCTAGCACTGGATGTGCCTTGCTGCTGCTTCAACTTGATACATGCTGCTACTTGATGTGCTTGTTTGCCAAAAGTTCCTTAGGAATCACACTGCATGTGCTATGCTATGCTATAATACAGGACTGCACTCTGCCATATCAACATACTATACTGAGGTGACTTGCTAGCCTGATGGGACGCTGAGTACTCCATTTTGTTTCATTGGATGATCATGTGCACAATATAGGAGGCTATATAATATGAAGAAATCATTATGTACTGGATGAATGTTCTGGAATCCATTTTTCAAATGAACTTCCTATGATATCCATAAATCTCTGCTTGTGAGGGATTCGGCAACATTTTTTCATAACAAGGTTTTGATCTATTTTTGCAGGGCTGCGCAGCCATTAACACGTGTGCACACGATCCAGAGATACATCTATGTTCAGGAGGGGGAGAGTATAGGGGACGCCTGGGTGGGTATGTGCATGGATGGGGTGGGGGATAGGCTATATGGTGGGATTTTTATCTTGCAGTTTTTAATAATGAGCATATGTTTGAATAAAGTTTTGCATTTTTGAATAAGACTGATTTGTATTCAATCAGGTCTCACTCCTCCTTTACTCTATCTCATAGTGTGTACTATTGCTACTTTGGAGTGGGGGGCCTGGTTGACCACAAATTGATCACACCCCTTTGTGCCCGGCGAGATTAATACCCAAATAGTGTGGGATAATTTGATCCTCAGGATCAGGGATTTCACTAGGGGTGTCATTCACAGTCGGAGGTGTGAGATGCTCCAGTGGGATAGCCTTCTGGCCCCGGTGGAGAAGGATTGCACACAGACGCAGGGGGTTAGGGATGCACAGCAATTAACTAATGGTGGCTTTAGAAAGCTAACTAAATTATATGAAAGGAAATCCAAACTTTGGTGGAATTTGAAATACAATAAGATAT
Source organism: Hyperolius riggenbachi (assembly GCF_040937935.1). Taxonomy (NCBI): domain Eukaryota; kingdom Metazoa; phylum Chordata; class Amphibia; order Anura; family Hyperoliidae; genus Hyperolius; species Hyperolius riggenbachi. The sequence continues at coordinate 107,984,157 of NC_090650.1, forward strand.
ACTTGGATGATCAGTTTGCTCCTCTCTGGCTATGGTTTCAGATCTTCCCCCATCGTCGGAATCTGACGGAAGATTTCAAAAAACGATGGGAGAGGAATTTTGAGTGCTGTGCAAAAATCTGCCTGACTTTGATGAATGAATTGGATACAGAGGATTTAAAAACAATTGAGGAGGAAATTCAGAAAGTTTCTGACTCTTTAAAACCTTTTGAGAGAGATCCACTATATAAAACCCGTAGTGAAGAATTAGATAAACATATTACTCAATTCAACAAGAATTTGGTCATACATAGGGACCAAAAGGTCCTACGCGATAGAACGGCATATAAAATTGGCTCCGCATATAGGTGGAACAATCCGAGGAGGCGGCCCCCAATTAAACCCAAATCTCCGAGGAAAGAACCTCCAAAACAGCCTCGGGCTGCAGATGAATCAGACTCCTCCATAGGCAGCAGCATTCCCGCCTCGGATAGCTCTGCCTCTGGGAAGGATAATCCAAAGCAATATAACTTAAGACAGAAACAGGTTGGGCAGAACCCAAGTAAAACAGGGAGTAAAAAGAGTAAAGAACAGGACAACATCAGTAAGGATACGGAGTCGTCATGTCAGGAGGATTCAGATGGTGGGTTACCTTCCTCATCTTCGGCCTCGGCTTTTTTAGCCACCTGGCAGAAGGTGGGAAGGTGACAGAAACCAACAGTAGAGGAGCCAAAGCCTCAAGTGCAGATCTAGAAGTTATCAACTTGACAGATGAGGAGATCCCTCAGGAATATCTGTCATTATTATCGAAGGGTCTGGGGTTTTGTCCCACATACAATATAAATGTGTTTGATACAATAGTAGATCTGCATTTGTTTGGACGACGTATTTTATTACAGGCCCTCTACGGTGATAAACCTAAAAAAATCCCCTCAAGCATTTTAGAGAAGCCGTGGTCAGATGAGGATCTTGCTATCATCCAAGCTTTAAAAGAGTTACAAGGAGATACTGAGGCTTGTTCTCAAATTGAACATACAAATGTATACGCATCTTATTTTGTCCCTACTCTAGAGGAGGTGGGACTACGGAACACTTCAAAAAAATTTCCACCTTTTTCTCTTTTCCCTAATTTGAAAACTTTTATGGAGGTGGTAGAAAGGGACATTTCTAAACTAAGAGGACATAAGACAGATGGTGACAATCTGGATTTGGCTGAACGCAACACACTTACAGAGATAATGTTAAACAAAAAATGGGTTATTAAACCCTCAGATAAAGGGGGAAACATTGTGCTGATGAGGGCTGAGCGTTACAGAGAGATGTGCCTGGATATCTTGAAAAATCAGGATTGTTATGTGAGGGTCTCCCCGTCCGGAGCTGCACGCTGCCAGGGGGAGCTATTTGCAATAATCGACGACGCTTTCTCCCGCACGGTAATTGATTTGGATATAGTGACGTTTTTGAAAGTACTTAATCCGGTTTTACCAACATTCTATTCACTTCCCAAAGTTCATAAAGACCTCAAAAAAACCCCGGGGCGCCCGATTGTATCGGGAAGGGGATCCCTTACTGAACGTGCAAGCGCATATATAGACAGACATCTTCAGCCGCACGTTTGTGCATTACCATCATATGTTCGAGATTCATCATACTTATTGCAGATTTTGGAAAATCTTCAGCTTCCCCCTGGTGTGTTGCTTGTGACTCTGGACGTGGAGGCCCTCTATTCAAGTATACCACACGATTTAGGTGTGGAGGCTGTTAGGATTTTTTTGGGGGAGTTGGGCATACAGAATACTGCACATAATATGTTTCTGTTGACCCTTCTGGATTTTATTTTGAGAAACAATATTTTTTTGTTTGAGGACACCCACTACCTCCAGGTGCAGGGGGCAGCGATGGGCACCACGTGTGCTCCGTCGTATGCCAACCTGTACCTGGGGGCGTGGGAGAGGGAGCTGTTTTCCGATGAGGGCCTGGCAATGTACCTGTGCCACGCATTGGCCTGGCACAGGTACATTGACGACATCTTGCTTTTTTGGACGGGTGGCAAAGAATTATTGCTACAATTTATTACAACTATCAATAAAAACATCTGGAATCTCAGGTTTACTATGCACATGAGTCATGTGGAGGTTCCATTTCTGGATCTTCTGATCTCGGTCTCGACTGCGGGCCTTGTCTCTACAAGTTTATATAGGAAAGAAACGGCAACAAATGCACTTCTGAGAGCAGAAAGTTACCATCCAAAACATACTATTAACGATATCCCTAATGGACAGTATTTGCGGATTCGACGCAACTGTTCAGAGGATGACGCTTTTCAGAGGGAGGCCCTGCAGCTGAGATCGAGATTCAGACAAAGAGGATATAAGAATAAGACTCTTATCAAGGCTTATAAGAGAGCTAATGCTAGTAACAGATCTGCCCTATTGGATAGAAGTAGATGTCCCGCCAGCGAGAGGTCAGAAGCAATCAGGTTCTGCACCAGATTTTCGGCACAGCATCAAGAGGTTTCGAGGATATTGGATAGGCATTGGCATATCCTCACTAACGATGCCAAATTGAGCACAGTGTTAACACAAACTCCCCTTTATTCATTCCGGAGGGCACCGTCCCTACGGGATCTTTTGGTTAACAGTCATTTTGTCGATCCTCGGGCCAACAAAAAGCACTGTAAGGTGACTGGTACATATACTTGTGGTGGTTGTTCGGTATGCCGTTACATTCAGGTGGGCAGATCGGTCCGCCTCCCGGATGGCCGGGATTGGTGTTTCCCACACTATGTAAATTGTAGTACTACTCTTGTGGTTTACTTGTTGCTCTGCACTTGCGGGGCCTTTTATGTGGGAAAGACCAAGAATGAATTTCGTACACGCATCTCGCAACATATTGCAAGTATTAAGAGTCCAAATTATAATAACCTTACTCCCGTGGCGAAACATTTTAAGTCCGCTCACGGTGGTAGGTTTCAACATGTGCGCTTTGTTGGTCTGGACAGAATTCATAACTCTGCAAGAGGTGGTAACATGGATCGCTTGCTTCTACAACGTGAAGCAAGGTGGATATTTTATTTGGAGGCAACTAAGGAACCAGGCCTCAATGAAAACACAAGCTATGTTCCCTTTCTGCCACCTTAGGGATTTCTGGTGCAGCATCCCACACCTGAAGGGTCTGTTTTGCTCTTCTAGTAGGAGGGGCTTTGGGGGCTCCCTGCTGGGGCATCTCATATCTAGTTTTCCGCATGATGTTTAGGGAGAAAATTTCTTGATTTGTGTTTATGCCATAATTGGTTTGATCCCCATCTGGATAGGGATGTGCATGTACGCACATCTCTTCCTTTTTTTATGGTGGGGGTAGTCAAAACGTAAGAGTGAGCGGAATTATATTATGTTTTGCAAAGCCACATATACATATGTTAGGCGTTTTCTAATTGCGAATAATAATTATTACTGTATAGTTATTTTGTTTTTGTGATGTTGTTTTGGGATGGGATGTGGAATGCTTGTGTCTGTTTGTGCTGCCGCCGTCTGATCCGGCTGCTTTGGCGTCTCCCGCCCCTTCCCCGGGACCTGCGTGCGGGGGGGCGGGGCTTGGCGGACGCGCCGGGTGTGCTATTGGGCGCGCCCGTCGTGTCTGCCCGCTCCGCCCCTCCGCTCGCATTGGCCCTGGTGTGGGGGCGGGAGATGCCGTACCTGCGGTCGGATTGGACGGCGGCCTGCACATAGACGCAGCGTGGTCCACAGAGAGACACGCCTCCTGAAGAAGCCGGCAGAGTCTGGCGAAATCGATCGAGGACGCCGTCCTCCACCATGAGGTCTTACCCTCCATGCCTCCATGCTGCCTAAACCAGGTGCTGCATCCTTCTCTCCACACCTCCATCACCAGAGACTCGGCTAGTCTTTCCAGGCTCCGTCATAGCAGGCCAACATCAAGGCCCCAGACCGGTGGATACAGTAAGAGCCCTGAGGGCACCTCAACTGCACATGCGGCCTGCATAGTGACATTGATAATATTGCCATGCACCTTGTCTGCTTGTTTTGCTTTGTGAATTGGCTAGCACTGGATGTGCCTTGCTGCTGCTTCAACTTGATACATGCTGCTACTTGATGTGCTTGTTTGCCAAAAGTTCCTTAGGAATCACACTGCATGTGCTATGCTATGCTATAATACAGGACTGCACTCTGCCATATCAACATACTATACTGAGGTGACTTGCTAGCCTGATGGGACGCTGAGTACTCCATTTTGTTTCATTGGATGATCATGTGCACAATATAGGAGGCTATATGATATGAAGAAATCATTATGTACTGGATGAATGTTCTGGAATCCATTTTTCAAATGAACTTCCTATGATATCCATAAATCTCTGCTTGTGAGGGATTCGGCAACATTTTTTCATAACAAGGTTTTGATCTATTTTTGCAGGGCTGTGCAGCCATTAACACGTGTGCACACGATCCAGAGATACATCTATGTTCAGGAGGGGGAGAGTATAGGGGACGCCTGGGTGGGTATGTGCATGGATGGGGTGGGGGATGGGCTATATGGTGGGATTTTTATCTTGCAGTTTTTAATAATGAGCATATGTTTGAATAAAGTTTTGCATTTTTGAATAAGACTGATTTGTATTCAATCAGGTCTCACTCCTCCTTTACTCTATCTCATAGTTTGTACTAATTGTAATAAGATCATCAGTATGCAGGGCCGGATTTACAACTTAGGAGCCTATAGGCACAGGCGCCCTGGCGCCCTAAACCACGCCCCTAAACAGACCACACCCACAACAAAAACATATTTTGAACTGTAATCCCTGCGTCGTCACTAACTGTCCTTAGGATTCTATACTCCAATCGATTAGGATGACATGAATCAGTGATTAGAGTGTAAGACCCTAAAGACTGTTAGTGATATGATGCAGGGATCAGAATATTTTTTTAATGATAAGGGTGTTAGCTCCTGAGATCAGTGATATTAAGCAGGGATTAGACTGTAAGATTATTAGGTCAGTGATGAGAGGCAGGGATAGAGGAAAGAGCAGTGAAGGATAAGGCTGGATGATGACGAGGACAGAGCAGGGAAATTGGGAAATAACAAGGACAGAGCAGTGAAATTGGGAGAGGAGTATGACATAGCAGTGAAGCAGGTGGATGAGGAGGACAGAGCAGTGAAGCAGGTGAATGAGCAGTAAAGAATGAGGAGGACAGAGCAGAGAAGGATGAGGAGAACAGAGCAGTGAAGTTGGGGGATGAGGAGAACAGGGTAGTTAAATTGTGGAAGACAGAGCAGAGAGGATGATGAGGGAGCAGTGAAGGATGAGGAGGGCAGAGCAATGAAGCAGGAGGATGAGGAGGACAGAGCAGTGAAGCAGAAGAATGAGGAGGACAGAGCAGTGAAGCAGGAGAATGAGGTCAGAGAGGTGAAACAGGAGGATGAGGACAGAGCAATGAACTAGGAGGATGAGGACAGAGTAGTAAATGAAGAGGATGATGAGAATGGAACAGTGAAACATGAGGATGCCAGAGCAACGTAGCAAAAGGATGGAGAGGACAAAGCAGTTAAGGATGAGGATGATGAGAGAGCAGTGAAGGATGAGGAGAACTGAACAGTGAAGCAGGGAATTTAGGAGGACAAGAGTGAAGGAGGATGATAGATCACCTTGAAGTCATGATGAGGCATTCCAGAGGGAGAGCAGTAGTTGGGCCAGCTGCATGGTAACCTCCCTGCTATTGGGGACTGCGGCTGGGGGCTAGGGGTTGCCCCCCTCCGTGTGCTGCTCCAGGAATTCAGGGGTTGCTGAGGGGCTGGCGTCCAGAATCCAGCCGGTATTCAGATGCTGCTCCAGTGCTTCTTCAGCTTAGACAGGCCAGGGGGGGCCTTCCGACCAAGATGTGCAGCATGGTCACTGCGAGGACCATCTGTCAGCAGGGGGAGGCTATGTCCCGAGCTGTGGTCCCTGCAGTCTCCTGTTCGCTGCTGAGCCAGTAACAGGTGTCTTCAGGAGGAAGCTGGCGGATCCCCTTCCACCGCCACTAGAACAGCTTCTTTTCGGCTTCCGGCATCCCCGCATCCTCTTCCTTGCATCCCCGTTCTGCGCACATCGGGGGATGGAGGCAGCAGAGCGGCGGCTGGCCACTGACGTGGGGGGCAGCAGAGCGGCGGCTGGCCACAGACGTGGGGGGCAGCAGAGCGGCAGCAGGCAAATAATTGGACAAGGGGGACGGAAGGGAGTGCAGCAGTTGCCCTCTCTATATCGGGAGGGAGGAGGAGGGGTCAAACGATGCGGGGAAGGGTGCCGCTCTTCACATATAAGGCGCCTGTAGGAACGTGCCTACAGTGCCTTATGGTAAATCCGGCCCTGTCAGTATGATTTACTTTACCCATCAATGGTTTTAGTGCCATAGTTGACCAGTGAATAAACATATATGCTTTTTTATTTCATTTTTCTTGGTTTTAAATTCTATTACACTGCATGTTCAATCTGCAATTGTCAGTGGTGGGCAGTGGCAGTGCTGATATGAGCTTAATTACCTACAGTTTGAAAAAACACTGTCACACATGAAATCTAAAACATTGTAGTTATCCTGTGTGTAATTCTATTTTATATGATTTACTTTGGAAAAGGCGTGGCCATCCTATGTTTATACTGGAATACTTATAAACACTATAAAGTACATGGGTAGGGCTTTGCAAGCTACAGCCAGTACAGTCAGTGTCACAGAAGAACCTGGCTTGCTATCATGCCTATGACATTGTTTAAAGTGAAGACTTCCTAGAGAAGCTCACGATCCATAGTATCACTGTGTGCCATTGGTCTATGCTGACATGAGAGGAATTTTAATCTTCTATTTGGCAGTGCACAAATGTCTTGAAATAAATTCTCATGTGGCACCATCATTATAAACTGAATTTAGTTTCTTAGACCTCCCGTTTGCCACCATACGGTTGTGCCTATAGGGCCCAGTAGGCGATTAGTCTTCTAAGTATTGAAAACTGCTCTATGGGGAAATGTTTGTTATACATATGTAAAAGTAGCCACTTTTATGCCTAACGCTGTGTACACACACTAGAGGAAGTGTGACCGACTTGACTGATAACAACTGCCCCTGCTTAGTATATAGTTGTTTGCATACAGTGGAACCAAATGCTCTCTGACACCTTGGCCAGTGATCAGCTCGGCAGATCAACTTGACAAAGCGATGGGTGAGATCATCGTTGTTTGTACGCCTGACGCGTGAGGCAACTCGTGCATCTGCACCATCCCTCCTCATTCCCACATAGCATGATAGCAACAGAACACATCACTAGTCTGCAAGCTTGTGATGCAGCCATCTGTATAGCTTCAGCCCTGCAATGTCACCCAAGGGATCTAGACTCAATCCACAATGGTGACATGCCTCATAAGTGGGTATGCAAAAAAAGCACAGGGAAAAATGGGCGTGGAATGACTATAGTAGAATATTGGTAATTTTACTGTCTGCTATAGTAGAATAGAGAATGGCCCGGACTGTTCGCCGGCAAATGGTTCCTGGCGAACATCCAGGCTTCGCGATCGCGGAGAACCGCAAACTTTTCCGGAAGTTCGATTCGCCCCCATAGTACATCATTAGGGTCAACTTTGACCCTCTACATCACAGTCAGCAGGCACATTGTAGCCAATCAGGCTACACTCCCTCCTGGAGGCCTTCCCCCCTTATAAAATGCAGGCAGCGTCAGGCATTGGACTCACTCGTGTGCCTGCAGTAATTAGAGAAGGGAGAGCTGCTGCAGACTCTCATAGGGAAAGCTTAGTTAGGCTCTTGTAGGTTTGTTAGCTTGCTCCTCGCTGATTATTGCTAAAAAAGCACCCCTTTTTCCGTGTGTGGCCCACTTGCATTATATTTATATACAGCCCTGTCAGTCAGTCGCAGCTGGCCTTCGGCCCATTAATTCCTATTGTGCCAATGCCAGGCCCAGCACATTCAGTGACTACCTGTGTGTGTGTGGCAGGCAGCTGCACATTTGTAATCCCAATCACTGCACCTGTTCACTGTTTAGTCCACCTACCTACCTACGTGAGCGCACGCATTGTTAATACCACCAGTCATTGCATCTGTTCATGGTACGTGTGTGTGTGATAGGTGCACATTTGTAATACCCAGCAGCACTGCATATACCTACCTATCTGCTGTTCAGTGCACCCACCTACCCACGTGAGCGCACGCAGTGTGATATTTAATACCACCAGTCACTGTACCTGTTCACGGTACGTGTGTGACAGGTGCACATTTGTAATACCCAGCATCACTGCAAATACCTACCTGTTGTTCAGTGCACCCACCTACCAACGTGAGCTCATGCAGTGTGATATTTGACACTTCGCAGGAGTTATTTGGTAGGGAATTAACTGATTCACAGCAACTACTGTTACAACAAGAGGAAGTCGCTAAGCAAGTTACACCACCTCATATGTCTGAGTTAGGCGACACTATAGATGTAAGGTGTGAGGAGGAGGATGATGAAGTACCTGCTGTTGGTACGGTTTATGAGGTGTCTGAGGCAAGCGAAGCTGGGCAGGATGATTATGATGATGACAATGATACGGATGTCACGTGGGATCCTAAGAGACAAGATGACCAAGGGGACAGTTCAGAGGGGGAGTCAGAGAGGAGTAGGAGGAGACGAGTTCCTGAAAGAAGCAGGGGGAGCTCATCGTCAGAAACAGCTGGTGGCAGTGTCCGGCGCCATGTGTCACCACCTATGGACAGCCAGCCAACATGCCCTTCAACGTCAGCTGCTGGTGCCACCATAGTGCCATCACCCCAGGGGAGCTCAGCGGTTTGGAAATTTTTTAGTGTTTCTGCCTTAGATCAGAGCAATGCCATCATATCTCTCTGCCTCCAAAAATTGAGCCGTGGAAAGACCGACACCCACGTAGGGACAACTGCCTTACGAAGGCACTTGCAGAAAAGGCACAAACTGCAATGGGAAGTGCACCAGAGGAAAAGCTGCACACAAAAGAAAAGCCACTCTCCTTCTCCTCTTCCTCCTTCAGGTGCAGCATCTTCAGCTGCTTTCTCCCTTGCACCTTCACAATCACAGCCATTCTCCTCTACTCTGCCTCTCACCTTGAGCAGTTCCTACTACTCTGCCCACAGCAGCAGTGAGGTGTCCGTGAGGGAAATCTTTGAGAGCAAGAAGCCAATTTCTGCCAGTCACCCCCTTGCCCGGCGTCTGACAGCTGGCTTGGCGGAACTGTTAGCTCGCCAGCTGTTACCATACCAGCTGGTGGACTCTGAGGCCTTCCATAAATTTGTGGCCATTGGGACACCGCAGTGGAAGATACCAGGCCACAATTATTTCTCTAAAAAGGCAATTTCCAAACTGTACCATGAAGTTGAGAGGCAAGTGGTGTCATCTCTGGTACGGCGTTGGGTCAAGGGTCCATCTGACCACGGATGCCTGGTCTGCCAAGCACGGTCAGGGCAGGTACATTACTTACACAGCCCATTGGTGACCGCTGACAAGCAGGGAGTACGTGGTTGTGCAGTGGACCTACTTGTGACTCCTCCACGGCTTGCTAGCAGGCCTGCTGCCACCTCCTCTCCTCCTGCTACATCCTCTTTGCTGTTGTTCTCCTCCTCCTCCTTGGCTGAGTGGCAGTGCAACTCTACTGGTGCTGCGATCTCCTCTCCAGCTACACAGCCCCAGCTCCCAAGGGCCTATGCCGCATTCCAGGTACGACGGTGTCACGCCATCTTAGACGTGCTCAATCTCGTAATTCAGAGATTTGTGTCTAAGTACCCAGGCTTACAGGACATCCTAAAGCAGTCCAGGAAGGTGTGTGGGCATTTCAGGAGGTCTTACACGGCATGGCATGCTTTTCCGATATTCAGAGGAAAAACAACTTGCCGGTGAGACACTAGCAATAGCTCGACTCACTGGAATTCGACCCTTCTGATGTTCGACCGCCTGCTACAACAGGAGAAAGCCGTCAAACAGTATCTCTACAACTACAGTCAAAGGACACAGTGTGGGGAGATGGGGATGTTCTGGCTGAAGTACTGGACATTGATGCGAAATGCCTGCAGGCTCATGCGGCCGTTTAAGGAGGTGACAAACCTGGTAAGTCGCAGTGAAGAAGCCATCAGCGACTTGATCCCATATGCCTTCTTTCTGGAGCGTGCCGTGCGTAGAGTGGTGGATCAAGCTGTGGAGGAGCGTGAACAGGAACAGGAATGGGAGGATGATTTGTGGGATCATTTCTCAGCAGAAGCAGATGATTCCTCAACACCTGCGGCAGCACAGAGGGGGAGGAGGAGGAGGAGGAGGAGGAAGAGTCGTTTGGGGAAGAGGAGTCAGATGATGAGGAAGGTGTTGTTTTGGAGGAGGAGGATGAGGCGGAAGAACAACCGCAGCAGGTGTCGCAGGGGGCTTGTGCTGCTCAACTTTCCCGTGGTATTGTTCGTGGCTGGGGGGAGGAGGAGAACTTAGCTGACATCACTGAGGAAGAGCAAGAGGAGATGGATAGTTTGTCTGCATCCAACTTTGTGCAGATGGTGTCTTTCATGTTGTCCAGCCTGTTGAGGGACCCCTGGTACTGGGTGGCCACGCTACTAGACCCTCGGTATAGGCACAAAGTGGCGGACGTTTCCAAATCACCAGAAGGCAGAAAGGATGCAGCACTTGCAGAACAAGCTGGTAACTATGCTTTACAATACATTTAAGGGTGATGTCACAGCACAACACAATAAAGGTTCTACTGCCAGTAATCCTTCTCCCATGTCCACGCAGTCAAGGACAGGATGCTCCAGCGATCTCATGGTGATGTTGGACAATGTAGACATTCTTTAGTCCAACGCCTCGCCTTAGCGCCTCCGGATCCACCCTCCACCAACGCCTCGACCGGCAGGTAGCCGACTATGGATGTAGATACTGTGAGCAGTAATGAACCCTTGGACTACTGGGTGCGCAGGCTTGACCTGTGGCCAGAGCTGTCCCAATTTTCCATCCAACTTCAGTCTTGCTCTGCCTCAAGCGTCATTGTCACTGAGAAGAGAAGTCGCCTAAGTCAAAAAAGTGTTCAGTACCTCACCTTTATCAAAATGAATGAGGCATGGATCCCGGAGGGCTACTGCCCACCTGAAGACTAAGTCAGTCGCCGCACACAGCATCTCTGCCTGCACGCCATGTGATTGCCTGCCCCATGACTAAGTCATCCCCACACAGCATCACTGCCTGCAGGCCGCTTGACTGCCTTCTCCACCACCACCAACAGGGTCCCGGACTCCAGGCAGATTCCTGAATTTTTAAGGCCGCTGCTAGCAGCGGCCGCTATAATAATTTTTCTAGTGCGTGTACATGCCTGCCTAATTTTTCTGGCTGCACTGTGGCTGCAACAACAAAACAAAAGGCATGTACATGTGTCAATTCCCTTTCGTGACCGTTACCTTTCCACGGTGAAGGGGCTTGCGTATCACAATGAAGCAATGACCGCCGGCTATATGAGTGTCTCAGGGTGGCACACCAAAGATAATAAGGTCGTTGCTTCATTGTGGACAGACCAAATTCGATCAGCTGGACAATCACTGTTGTTCTGTCATTGAGCTACTTCAGCCTGGCGACCATATGGGCTTAAAAACCGCTATCGCCTGCACTCTCGCCATGGTGCGCACCAGTCCAGTACGGCCGTCACAACACAAACAGCTGTTTGCGGTGCGTTACACAGTGAGTTTGGTGTGTCAGTGTGAAGCAGTACTCTAATTACACTCCCTGATTGATGTATACACATGCAAGATGTTTTAAAGCACTTTAGGCCTCCAATTTAGCATGCAATATGATTTCTGCCCTTAAAACACTGCTTTGCGTCAAATCCAGATTTTTTCCCCCGGGACTTTTGGCGTGTATCCCACTCATCCATGCAAAAACTCAGATGTTAGACCCCTTGAAACATCTTTTCCATCACTTTTGTGGCCAGCATAAATGTTTCAAGTTTTCAAAGTTCGCCTCCCCATTGAAGTCTATTGCGGTTCGCAAAAGGTTGCAAGTTTCCGAACCTAAAATCGGAGGTTCGGGCCATCTCTATAGAATAGTGATAATTTTACCTATATGCTACTATCACCCTCTGCATCCTAACTCTCATTTGAACCCTCCATTATCTATGCCTAACCCTAACTATGCTTCTCCTAACACTAACTTCCCCCACCTACTACTACTGCGTTAATCGGATGCCCCCATGTGCCCACATTTCCTGCTATAGATGGTATTTCTTTATTTTAATATGGGCGATTAGGGCAGCACCCACATTTCTCAGGCGCTGCTCGCACCCACATTGCTTATTTTTGTGTACATGGCTTGTGGAGGGAGGAGGAAGTGCTTGAAACGACTGCTATTGAACATGGTTTTCAGTCCTATCCAATTGCTCCATCCCAGGGCCTTTTATAAAAGCAGCACACCATTTAAAAATTCCTCTTTTTTAACGTCTATGCCACGGTTAATGAAAATGAACTAGGAAAAGGATTAATAATGGACTTAAAAAAATTGATCTTAGTAAATCTTACTACTAGCATAAGCATGGCATGTAGGCAGAAGCACAATGGGCTTATTCATCCCCTATGGTTTAGCTATCTGGATTGCTGAATGACATCACGGGGCAGCTGTACATACACTAGATTATTGGCCACTTTGTCTCTGAATGACTGATCATCTAGTTAGAGGTCATTTAGCTTGTGTATGAGGTTTGCATATGTCAGCAATGACCGAAGATGGTTTAAGAGGAAAAAAATAAGGTCATTTCTGCAGGACACCTTTTTCTCTATTTTGCCATTATTACAACTGAAGTTATCATTTCAAGTTAAAATACTTATCAAGGTATTTATAATTACAGATAATTCACTCGCTCCAGGCAACAAAGAGATCTATTTATAACATTTCACTAAAAATGTGAACCTTTAGGTGGCGTATTAATGCTAAAAATTGCTGCTCTTCTATTTCTGAAGATGCAGAGAGGTACATCACTATTGCCACATTGAATTTTCTTGCGAGCAGGCTCGGATTTACATCACAGGAGTCTATAGGCACAGATGTTCTGGCACCTTATACTTCGCCCTCCAAGAGCCTACAAACCCCTGCCGAACCACACCGCAGATGTGCTGGCATCCCCAGCTGTCACTAGTCCCTTACTTCTGCAGCCCGATGTAGGTAGCTACAGGTGTCCTTTATACTGAGTGTACCTCTGGCTACCTGATACTAAGTACCTAGAGGTACCCTCAACTGAAGGGAGATCTCGTAAGTGGAATGCTGAGAGCTGGGTGAGTAACCTCTCTTTTGTGCTCCACTTGGGACTCTGCATAGGGAAGGTGGGAGGCGCTCGAGGGGAGTGAACTGCTTTTTCATCATCAGGCGCCTGTAGGTCCGTGCTTACAGTGCCTTATGGTAAATCCGGCCCTGCTTGCGATAATATCCTAGCCAACTGAGGCGGCCAATGCTGTTTAGGCCTATAGGCTTCAGAAGAGCTTGTGATTGCTTTTGAATGTAAAGTTTTCCGACGACCGGATATTTTTTGGAGCAAAGAGTGATCAGTTCCACGATCTCGTGACGTGGGTACATGCATGCAATTATATGGACGACATTTTGCGATGCATGGCGATTAGGACCATCACAATGGATCCGTGTTAAATCCCATGCAAAATACCTCAATTGTTTAACCTCTCGTTTGCACCCGTTGTGTGCTGTTGTGTGATGTCGCATGTTCCTGCTAGTAGGAAAATGGATCGGGGAACGCTATTTATCAGGTGGCATCTCTGTGAGGTTTTCCGGTCCATCTTCAGGTGAGCATTCAGCTTAAGGAGAAACCGTGACCAAGAATTGAACGTCATCCCAATCAGTAGCTGATACCCCCATGAGAAATCTATTCCTTTTCACAGACAGACCATCAGGGGGCGCTGTATGACTGATATTGTGGTGAAACCCCTCCCACAAGAAACTCTGAGGACTGTGGTACTCCTGGCAGTTTCCTATCTGTGAACCTTGTTGCATTGTGGGAAATAGCTGTTACAGCTGTTTCCAACTGCCAAAACACCAAGCAGCAGCTACATCACTTGCCAGCAGTAAAAATGTCACCATGTGATAAATGTCAGAATGTAAATCAGGGATTTAAAAGCTTTTACAATGGGCAAACACTGACTAAATCATTTATACATAATTATTGTAAAAATGAAGCACCTTTTTATTACATTATTTTCACTGGAGATCCTCTTTAAGCCCTACCATTAAGGAGGCTAACCCTCAGTCGAATCCTCAGGCCGCCAATACTGTCCATCACATTTACAGAGAAGACAAGCCAAGGTTCCATCTTCCCATTAATTCCCCAAGTCATGTTATATGTTCATGATATTTAACCACCCTGGCGTTCTGATTAAATCGCCAGGGTGGCTGCGGGAGGTTTTTTTTTAAATAAAAAAAAAACTATTTCATGCAGCCAACTGAAAGTTGGCTGCATGAAAGCCCACTAGAGGGCGCTCCGGAGGCGTTCTTCCGATCGCCTCCGGCGCCCAGAATAAACAAGGAAGGCCGCAATGAGCGGCCTTCCTTGTTTTGCTTACATCGTCGCCATAGCGACGAGCGGAGTGACGTCATCGACGTCAGCCGACGTCCTGACGTCAGCCGCCTCCGATCCAGCCCTTAGCGCTGGCCGGAACTTTTTGTTCCGGCTACGCTGGGCTCAGGCGGCTGGGGGGACCCTCTTTCGCCGCTGCTCGCAGAGCGGCGGCGATCAGGCAGCACACGCGGCTGGCAAAGTGCCGGCTGCGTGTGCTGCTTTTTATTTGACAAAAATCGGCCCAGCAGGGCCTGAGCGGCAGCCTCTGGCGGTGTTGGACGAGCTGAGCTCGTCCAGACCGCTCAGCAGGTTAATGTAATGAAAACTTATTATGCAGATATCAGTTGTTTACAGGGAATTTTGAGTGGAGAGACATATGGAGCCTTCTATATGTATTTCCTTTTTACCAATGCACATTGCCTGACTGTCCTGCTGATCCTCTAATATTAGCCATAGACCCTGAACAAGCATGCAGATCAGATGATTATGATGAAAATCTGACAAGATAAGCTGCATGCTTGTTTCAGATGTGTGATCCAGACACTACAGATGCCAGAATGATTATCAGGACAGCCAGTCAACTGATATTGTTTAAAGTGGACCTAAACTCAGAACTTAGGGCTAGTTCACACTGGGCGATCTTTCAGCGTTTTGCTGATCACCGGCGATCAGCAAAATGCTGCTGCTAATGCAAAGCAATGGTAGTGTTCACACTGTAGCGATCGCCGGTGATTAGCGATTTGCTGATGGCGCATGCAGCATTTTTGGAGCGATTGCATTTCAATGTTATAGAATCACAAAATGCAATCACTCCTAAATCGCTTACCTGTACACTGAAAAAACAGCTTTTTGCTGATCGTCGGTGATCAGCAAAATGCTACCAAAGCGCCCAGTGTGAAATAGCCCTTACGCTTTGTTCTAAAAGATAAGCAACAGCATAATAACCTTTACACACAAAACATATTTATTTGTGGCAGCTGATAGAAATCCTGCAATAAATCTGCAGTGTGTCTACTCCCTGCTTTCATAGAAGGAGACATAGGGTTAACATCCTGTGTTTAAAAATTAGCTGCTCTGCTGAGGACTGCCAAGATTCATGTGCTGACACAGCTGAGAGATCATATTACAGTTTTGATTAGTCACAGGTAAGGGGGAATTAGACAGGTGAAACTTTGTAAATACATATAGGGTGGATTAATCAGTATTCCCCTTGTGTCCTGTGTTCAGATACACTTTAAAAGGAAATAAATATGGCAGCCACTATATGTCTCTCCCCTCGGGTTCCTTGTAAGTTAACTGGCTGAAAATTTGAATAAAAAATTAAGAACAATGTTGCGTTTTGGATTTATTATTATCATTATTATTAGTATAGGAGGAAGGAGGAAGTCACTTGTACAAGTGAAGAAACATATTGTAGAAAAATGTATACACTTGAAATTACCTTATGTTGGTTTTGGTAATACTATACTATTATACTATGCTATAACTACAAGCACACTAGATCACTTTGCTACACAAATGGGTCCATAAACTTGCCCACTACAAGTATAATCTAAAAGATGTAAACTCCATACAGAAGTAACTACAATATTGATTTTCCTTAATACATTTTTTTCAGAGGGATACAGTGACAGTAACTCAGAACTATCTTGTTACAGAGAAAGCTTAAACATTCACACTCAGTCCACAAAAATAAAAATAAAACTTGCTTGCTGACAAGTTATATTAGATTTCATACTGTGCAAAGTGCACTTCGAAATAACTCAGACTTGCTAAATTTACAGTAATTATAGTAGATAATTGTGTGATGGTTACATTTACTGAAAAGCTCTGTGGATAATTAATAATGTAATTAATATTGTTTCTTTGCAGCAAAATTCTAATGTGACAGGTGCTGGTGTCCACACTTAATAGTAATAAACAATTTGTTTATATAGAACGTTAGTCCCCTGGGAGAAGCATTTCATAATTATAAAAGAAATAATAAAGTAAGTATAATAGATGCTATAAATACATATGTTAACTGCAGCTTTTTGGGATTGTTGTGTGATCAAGGGATGCTTATTAAAAAATATGTAAATCTCAACAACATGGACATTTTATAAGAAGCAAGATGACTGCCCGCAGCCGCAGCTATATACAGAATTTGCCTGTACACAGAATGTCATAAGAATTTCAGAGATAATGACAAGGATGCAGTTCCTGATCACGGACTGCGCAATGTTGTGGCTTCTGGAGAGAAATATCTTGAATATATAGTTCAAATAAGGACAAGATTTAGTAATACATTTGTCACTGCGCTGACAAAACAGTGCACCTAGAGCAATACATGTGTCACGTATGCCTTAATGAGCTTGTATAGTAAAGAGTTTGCATAATAACTACAGCAAAAATGTTAATATAAGGAATGACACTAATTGTTACACACAAGCAAACTGGTATTAAAACTGAACTCTAAGCTCAGCTTTAGGCTGCTTTCACAGTGAGACGTTACAGGCGCACGTTAGTGCAGCCTGTAACGCACCCCACCGCACAGCAATGAAAAATCAATGGGCTGTTCACAGTGCCCACGTTGCGTTACACAGTAACGCTGCATGTTCCTTTGAAATGCAGCATACTGTGCGCTCTAGCGGCTTAGGCCGCGTTACACTGTATGCACATGCTCAGTATGTTTTTTTTTTATTTCAGGGGCGGAGAGGAGGCGGGGAGAGGCCGCTACGTAGCCAGGCACATGGCTACTTGACATTCACTGCACTTGCAGTGTTTACTTCTTGGAGCGGCCGCTGATTGGCTGGCATGACCATGTAATGCGGAGAGCTCCGCTCACGTGGTCTCCTCAGCGCCTCCGACAGAGCAGGCGCACCAAGAGCTGCTTGTAACGCGGCTCTTGGTAGCGTCCTGCTCCAACACCACCAGGCGTTGCGTTAGGGGCATGTTATGTGCCCTATAACGTCCCCTAAACGCAACGTCTTGGTGAGAAAGCAGCCTTAAAGGAAAGCTGTAATAAAAAAAAAAAAAAAAGAGCAAAAGTCAGATACTTACCTCAGTAGAAGGAAGCCTCTCCACATCCTCCTCGAGAGTGAGACCACCAATCCAATGCTGGGACCCTCTGGAAGTTCACGGCCGCACTCCCACCCATGAATGCGTGTGACTGCACTGCACTGGACACCTCATCCTGTGCAGTGCACGGAGTCACTCAGAGTCGGCAGAAGAAGCCAAGCCCAATCGGCTTTGCGCTACTGCACAGGTGCGAGGCATCCTGCGCAGTGCGGACGCACTTGTTAACAAATGGGAGCGTAGCCGTGCACACTTTATGACCAGACCTTGTTGAAGAGGTTTGAGGCGGTCGCGGTGCTGGATTGGTGGAGGCGAGAGGGTGGAGAAAGCCTCAGGATTATCCAAAGGCTTCTCTTTACTGAGGTAAGTACCCATTTATTGCACATTTTCCCTCCCTTCATACACTAGACTAGACTCGGTGAAGTTGGCTGTTTGAGGCCCTCTTGGCCAAGAATCCACTGTGCGTACAGGTGTCCCCCAAGGGACTTAAAGAGAACCTGTACTGAGTAAAAATATTTAAAATAAACACATGAGGTAACTTCAAATGAACATTACATAGTTACCTCACCGTCAGTTCCTCTCGGAAGCTCATCATTTTCTTCTGACAATAATCCCTTCCAGTTCTGACAATATTTTGTCAGATCTGAAATATATCAGTTGCTGTCAGTAAAATATCCGTTGCTGTCAGTTATAGCTGAGAGGAAAACTGATGTACCAGGTGATGTCTATGTTTCGCTATGGCTCAAGTGAGCGATGTTACAGTTTAACTGTGTGCTGACCAGAAAGCTGTTATGGGTAATGGCCATTTTCAAAATGGAGGACGGAAAATGCCCTTGATCACAGTGAACAAACAAGACGCGGGACAGGAGAAAGACACTGGGGAATAGATTACATGGAAGGTAAGTATGACTTGTGTATGCTTATTTTTAATTTTCAGTTCAGGTTTTCTTTAAGCATATTTTAAAATGATAGCGAGCCCTGTGTCCATTGTTCTCTTCATCCCACCTGCCAAAAAACGTGTGTCCTTTCTCCATAGAAACTGACACATCTCTCAGCTGAGGCCACAGAACATACCTGTATGAAACTCCTACACTGCAGTGTCACCTGCAGGAGAGAACATAATTTTGACAGGTGACACTGGTTTAAGGCTATTTCTATCTAAACTGAGCATGGCAGAAGTGCATTGGGGTGTATTGTAGTGTTAGTGGTGGTGCATGGTATGGCTGCATACCTTTGTACTGCATAGAGCAATTGAAAATTAGTAGTGGCATCATTCTGACTGATGTAGGATTGGATTTCTGCTGAAATCTGATTGAATATGTAGTGGTGCAAGACACTTTATGGTGAATACACTGCCTAGACCCAGGTTTAGCACTGTAGTGGCCCTTTTAGGACCATGCAAGTGAGGAAATGGAAATTAATTGTATGAACTGACTTATGGATTTGACTTAAATTTGCTTCAATTTAGTTTTAAATTATTTTATAGATTAATATTTTCAGTAATTTGAATAAAGAAGAATTGAAGAATGTATTATAGAATGGTCATACTTTCTCCTGTATAAATATATCAATTTGTGACCACAGCACATTCTGTTTGTTCTAGGCTCCTTTTACAATTGCCTTGCAAGTGTGCATTGCGTTACCTTGTGTTGTAGCACAGTAGAGCCGGATCATCCACAAGGCACCTTAGGCAGGTGCTTATGCCCTGATGGGTGCCTAAGGAAAAATACAAAGAACTACCAGTATATGCTGTTCAACCACCTGTTATTTATTAATTTGAAAAAGGATATTTCACAGGACACATCACAATAAGACCTGTTATATAACTATAAAGGTTACACATAATTGTATGAACAGATATATCATTCAAAGGGGAGTTCCCCAAACTTGTCTCAGCTTAGAATGTCTAAAGCGACTGTGCACAATATAGGACTTGATTTGCCACAAAAATAACCGTATCAAGCATGCACATGGGGAGGAGCAAGCACGGACCCATTACTGACAAAATATATAAAAGCACCTAATATGCCTATTGTTACTCCAATTGCATGCCTCACCCCACGCACAAGCGATAACGGTGGTCAACAACAAATAAAATTGCACCTCCCCACCCCCCTATGCCCCCCCCCCCCCCATCACAACACCATGCCCTGCATACAAGATCTCATAAAAGACATGAATCACAGGGGTCGTCACCCCAATGAGTAAAGGATGGCACTGAAAAATGAAAAAAGGTTGTAATAACTATGCGCAAGATTCCACAAAAATGTCCTTGTTCAAAGTTCACTAGATGGACTCAAAGTTCAGCATCAAAACACTATAAGTAGTCGTTGGAAATTACTGTTCCTTATTAGAGAGTCTCTCCACAGAAGATGAAAGGCTGGTGCACCTGGCCAACTTGCTGTAAAGTGAATGTTGTTGCACCTGGCCAGCTTACTGTAAGGTGAATGTCTGGCCTATATTTGCGAGACCTCTACACACAGTCCTATGTTCCAACCACGCTGTGTGTCTCACAAGCAAAGTCCTAATGCGTACAATGTTCCATAACAAACACTTATAATTGCAATTCTTGTGGGTGCTGGTAAGGCATAGACCATTTTTCATATACAGATACCACCTCCTCCGCTGATGTGGCATACAATGTCCTCATAGGCTACCGAACAGGCCCAACTAACCACAGCGTCCATGATGATTCTCACTGCGGCAGTGTCCGACTGTGTATGTACACAGAACTCTGGGCCTTAGAGTTTGCATCGTAGCGGCAGTCCAATTTCAATAGCATGCGCCATAACTCTGGGCACCGTGCTCCGATCCGGCGGGAGGGCAGAGGGGGGCGGAGAGGCACATCACAGCGCGTGACGCAGGCCTACGTCAACGCATATCGCCCCGCCCAGGGACTTCCTCAGGACGTACTGCGCAGTACGTCCTGAGGAAGTCCCTGGGCGGGGCGAAATGCGTTGACGTAAGCCTGCGTCACGCGCTGTGATGTGCCTCTCCGCCCCCCTCTGCCCTCCCGCCGGATCGGAGCACGGTGCCCGGTGTTATGGCGCATACTATTGAAATTGGACTCCCGCTACGATACAAACTCTAAGGCCCAGAGTTCTGTGTACATACACAGTCGGACACTGCCGCAGTGAGAATCATCATGGACGCTGTGGTTAGTTGGGCCTGTTCGGTAGCCTATGAGGACATTGTATGCCACATCAGCGGAGGAGGTGGTAACTATATATGAAAAATGGTCTATGCCTTACCAGCACTCACAAGAATTGCAATTATAAGTGTTTGTTATGGAACATTGTACGCATTAAGACTTTGCTTGTGAGACACACAGCGTGGTTGGAACATAGGACTGTGTGTAGAGGTCTCGCAAATATAGGCCAGACATTCACCTTACAGTAAGCTGGCCAGGTGCAACAACATTCACTTTACAGCAAGTTGGCCAGGTGCACCAGCCTTTCATCTTCTGTGGAGAGACTCTCTAAGGAATAGTAATTTCCAACGACTACTTATAGTGTTTTGATGCTGAACTTTGAGTCCATCTAGTGAACTTTGAACAAGGAACTTTTTGTGGAATCTTGCGCATAGTTATTACAACCTTTTTTCATTTCTCAGTGCCATCCTTTACTCATTGGGGTGACGACCCCTGTGATTCATGTCTTTTATGAGATCTTGTATGCAGGGCATGGTGTTGTGATTGGGGGGGGGGGCATAGGGGGGCAGGGAGGTGCAATTTTATTTGTTGCTGACCACCGTTATCGCTTGTGTGTGGGGTGAGGCATGCAATTGGAGTGATAATTGGCATATTAGGTTCCTTTTATATATTTTGTCAGTAATGGGTCCGTGCTTGCTCCTCCCCATGTGCAGGCTTGATACGGTTATTTTTGTGGCAAATCAAGTCCTATATTGTGCACAGTCGCTTTAGACATTCTAAGCTGAGACAAGTTTGGGGAACTCCCCTTTGAATGATATCTCTGTGCATACAATTATGTGTAACCTTTATAGTTATATAACAGGTCTTATTGTGATGTGTCCTGTGAAATATCCTTTTTCAATTTAATAAATAACAGGTGGTTGAACAGCATATACTGGTAGTTCTTTGTATTTTTGCTATGTTTGTTAGACTAGAGCTTGTACCCACCTGGGTTACGCATATTAGCGTGTACATTCAGGTTTAGTTGTTTTGGGTTCCTAAGGGCCTGGCTGGCACCTTTACTCCCTAACCTTCCTCATCTTACTTTTCCAAAGAAGCCTGATGACCAACAGTCTGGCCCAGATTTGGCATCTTGCCTAGGGCCCCATTTCAAGTTAATCCTTCTCTGCAGCAAGGTAACACCACGACAATGCAAGGCAATGGGGCCTAGCACACTTACCGCGTCATGTTGCTTAAGTCCATGGGTAACGCGCTGTTTACCCACAGCAAAGTCAACAGCGCATTATGGACGGACTTCCGTGGTAATGCAGCAGAATGCATGGAAGTCAATGGGCGAGGCAGAAATTTAAGATTTGTTGGTGGCGGCAGTGTGCATGCGCGGAACGGCTTGAATGCAACAGGAAACCCGGGAATCCCAGTGACATACTTCCTGTCCAGTGGGGAGTATGTCATGCAGTGAGGGGGGTGTGGGGGATGGGAGGGGGGGGGGCGCTATGCATATGACCCTCTTCTGCAGTGGCTGAATAGAGTACTGGTTAAGGGCGCTGCCTTTGACATGGGAGACCAGGGTTCGAATTCTGGCTAGGGTCAGTACCTATTCAGTAAGGAGTTCAAGGCAAGACTCCCTAACACTGCAGGGTGGCCTCTTGAGCGCGTCCCAGTGGCTGCAGCTCTTGAGTGCTTTGAGTCCGACAGGAGAAAAGCGCTATATAAATGTTCGGATTATTATTATTATATGAATGCAGTTTTTGGGTGTAAAACTGGCCTCAAAGTGCAGTCTACTCTTTTTGCCTAAATGTGCTAAGAATCAACTGGATTTCCATTTAATCACACTGAAAACTGTAATTTCCCATTCCTGTAACTGGAGTTGCACTTTAGTACAATGCAGGATTCCATGAAAGAGTGAGCTCATGATCAAAGAAAACAATGACAAAAATTACTTTCCTTAAATGGACCAGTCGCAATCTCTACAACAGAACTGTACTGGTCCAACCCGTCTGCTAAAATTCCACATAAAATACATAACATGTCAATTCAGCATTTATGGTGTAAAATAATTCATGTCACAGTTCTGTTTACTTCTACTTTTACCAACTTGTATTTCTGGATATGCTAATATATGCAAACCCCCAATGTAAAAGGTGATAAAAGCATATTACATTAGTCATTTTCTTTATGTAGGCTGAGAAAACAACCACCTTGCTAGGTAATTTTTTTTTTTCTATTTCCTCTTAAATTGTACGCCTGCTAAAATAAGATCTACAGAAGGGAGTGACAAGTATAGGTCAGCAAAACAACTACTGGTTAATCTATTGTATGCAGGGGGTAATTTCCGAAAGTTGTAGCAGGTGACATTAATTCCCAAACATAAAAAAAACCAAAACACTTGATAGTGGATTCACTGCGGGTACATAGCAGATTCACTGTTAAGCAAAGTCCACAAGCAAGCACACAGATGGGCAGTGCTACTTTCAGAATGGCCAAGGAGTTTTCCCACTTATGACAGCTGTGATGATTGCCCCCTGTCCCCTGAAAACTGAGATTTGATTTTTTTTTAAACATTGTCTTTACCAGGGAAAATATTTATAAGATACACTGGCAAGACATAACATATTAGGTTAATACAGTATATATTTTTACTTGATTTTTTTTTTTAAACAAAACAAAAAAGAATCTTTAAAAATGATCCAGAAACACTGCTGCCGTTTCTGAGCCCAGTCTCATTTAGCCTACCTAGCAGTATGTTAATTTCTGGATTTAGGGTCTAAAAGCAGTGCAATTTTTTCACACACTTTTAGACCCTAAAAACAAGAAAAAATACAAAGTGCAGAGAGGTCTGCAGCAGCACCTGCATATAACTCACTCAGGCTCGGGATTACCACTCTGATCTGGGAATTTCCGGCCCGATCCTGACTCGAGGTTACCGCTTAGGAAGTTTTAAGTTAGACTGAGGCCCCTTTCACACTAGGGCGTTTTCACTGAGTTCGGTTACGTTGCCCTGGATGTGACGTTTTCACTGCACAGCCGAAGCTAGGGCATCTGCATGTTGGTGGCTGGCTTGCACGGTGAAGTACGGCAGACAGGAAGTTGTGCAAGTCTATGGCGACGCAGCTCTTTTTTAAAAAGAAAATTGAGCCGGCGTTGCGGCGTGCATTCTTATTTTTTCAATACACTTCCACACAATTCGTATTTCCGCCACAGGAAGATTGCGCTACAGAGCCTCACTTACTGCTTGGCTTTCGGCCAGAAAGGGAATAACCACGTAGTAACGCAGAAATCCCTGAGGGCTAATTTTAGCGTTGTGGTGCAATGTGATTATCTGATCGCATAGCACCGCTACCGCCGATACACAGTGTGAAACCGGCATAAGGCAAAATTAAAAACTGCTTTCTTTGTAAGGTTTACATGATTTGCAGATTTCTGCTTTATATTTTTTTTTAAACTAGGGTTAATCAATGTGATGCAAATAATTTCTCCTTGAATTCAAATTTTATGTACCATAAATATATTGCAGCTTGACTTTAGACCAATGCAAACTGATAGGATGTTATTTTGATTGGTACAATTTAAAACTGCATATAATGTACATAAAATTTGAATGCAAGGAGAAATTATTTTGCCCTCCTTTGATCATCCTAATTTTTGTACATTTTAATCAGTGTCCTAACTTTTTTTTTATGAGGTTGAATGACTGAACTTTTTGTCAGATTCGCATTTTACTATGAATGTCATAGTCTGATGCAGAACTGGAAGCTTTCTATCAAGATGTATCACCTTGGATTGTCCAAATTACTAGCAGAAAATACTATTTTTGCTGCCACTGATCACAGCTAAAATCAAAAACAATTCCTTGTATGAAGGACAGCTAGAAACTAATAATGAAATATGTTGCCCTTCTCCCACATCTGCTGTAGAAAAGTACATTATTCTTTTGATTGTTGATGTTGATTTGATGACCTTCAATTTGCAGGTAGAATGTTTGCAATCTGCATAATAAACAACACATTTATTGCAGTGGTGTGATTACATTATCATGCTATGTTTGCAGTGCTTGTTTTCAAGACTAGGCCTAATATGTTACATCCTAGTGTAGAGTAAGCCCTTAAATAAAGCCCCAGGAAGACTAATGAGGCATTGGAAGGAGGAAACCTGTTATGGAGCCTCCGTTAAAATTAAACAACCATTCCAAAGAAAAAAACAATGACAACATAAACACTGCACAAGAGAATGGGGCTCAGTTTTTACTATAGTGAAAATGTTACTTTTTTTTGTCCATTTGGCTACTTAAAGGTAACCTAAACTAAGAAGGATATGGATTTTCCCTTTTAAAATAATACCTGTTGTCTGACTTTCCTGCTGATCCTGTGTCTCTAATCAGGGCCGGTTCAAGTAACAATTGGACCCTAGGGCAAAATTAGCCTGGGGGCCCCCCAACAGACACCCTCTGACCAAAAAGTGTCATTAGAGGCCCTTTGTTGCAGCCAAATTTCCCTCCTGGGCCCCTGAGCTGGGTGCTGACCCTCCCCCAATCACCTCCCCAACTTAACAGACTCTGCAGAGTCCCTGGGGAGCAACAGTTAAGATGGGGGAGGGACAACTTGGGGGCCCCTACAGGCTCTGGGGCATTTGCTCATTTTTTCCTATGGTAGCTCCGGCCCTGTCTCTAATACTTTCAGCCACAGCCCCTCAACAAGCATGCAGATCAGGTGCTCTGACTGAAGTCAGACTGGATTAGCCCCAGGAAGACTAATGAGGCAGTGGAAGGAGGAAACCTGTTATGGAGCCTCCGTTAAAATTAAACAACCATTCCAAAGAAATAAGCAATGACAACATAAACACTGCACAAGAGAATGGGGCTCAGTTTTCACTATAGTGAAAATGTTACTTTTTTTTGTCCATTTGGCTACTTAAAGGTAACCTAAACTAAGAAGGATATGGATTTTCCCTTTTAAAATAATACCTGTTGTCTGACTTTCCTGCTGATCCTGTGTCTCTAATCAGGGCCGGTTCAAGTAACAATTGGACCCTAGGGCAAAATTAGCCTGGGGGCCCCCCAACAGACACCCTCTGACCAAAAAGTGTCATTAGAGGCCCTTTGTTGCAGCCAAATTTCCCTCCTGGGCCCCTGAGCTGGCTGCTGACCCTCCCCCAATCACTTCCCCAACTTAACAGACTCTGCAGAGTCCCTGGGCAGCAACTGTTAAGATGGGGAGGGACAACTTGGGTGCCCCTACAGGCTCTGGGGCAATTGCCCATTTTTTCCTATGGTAGCTCTGGCCCTGTCTCTAATACTTTCAGCCACAGCCCCTCAACAAGCATGCAGATCAGGTGCTCTGACTGAAGTCAGACTGGATTAGCTGCATGCTTGTTTCAGGTCTGTGATTCAGCCACTACAGCAGCCAAAAAGATCAGCAGGGCTGCCAGGCAACTGGTATTGCTTAAAAGGAAACATCTATATCCTTCTCAGTTTAAAATGAACCTCCAGACTAAAAATCTACTCAGCAGCACTGAAAAAGCTTGGTGTTTCTTTAACAGTTTCACAGCATCAGAACTTTGTTTTTCTTACACAAGCATCATTTTTAGCTGCAAGGGATTTCTGATGTTGTTGTTCTCCTTCTGCTGTTTTGGCGCAAATTTGTTTTTTTTTATTTTTAATTTGAGATTTGAAGCCTAGCGCACGTAGCTGGGAGGAGTGATCAGACACAGGACAGTTGGAACTGTGTCTCATTCTCTTTGTCACCTCCTTTCGACCAAAAAGATGGCTGCCCCCATGAAATCACAAACATTTGCTTGTTCTTTTAAAACAGGGTGGGTAAGATATTATATTACCTATCTATTTTAATTAATATAACTAATGTAACTTAATGACAGTATGTTTGTTTAGGCTGAAGTTCCCCTTTAAGAAAAAGAACAGTCAAATGGATCCTATTTATTAATAAGCTGTATTCACACTTGCCAGTTTGGAATGGAACAGAAGAATGCACTCTTAAGTGGTCTAAGATTTTTATCGGAGCAGCAGATGCATTTCCCTTATAGCCTATGGTAGAAATGCATCTGCTCTGAGCTCCAACTTCACCACAACGGACCATCGGAGTGAAAACTGCATATTGTCCGCTCCATAGGCAAACGCAGGGGGGGATTAAAGCTGCCCAGAATCCCCCTTCAGACCAGGGCCGGTGGGGACAGGCACAAGTTGATACACCAGAATATCTGCAGGCATCCTGCAGCTCACAGCACTGCCCCCTTTATTTCCTGCTGCAGTTGACTTTGGATGGAGCAGCAGCGTGTGTACAGAGCATGGAGCAGCTCTGGGGAAGTTAACAGAGTCAGTTATGAGCAGAGCCCTGCTTTGTGTGTACCCAGCATGAAGTCCTACCATGTTATTATACTGTATTGTGTGCGGCAGAGGGAGACCTTTCAGGAATCCCCCCCTTGAAAATCCTGGGTTTGCCCCTGCGCTCCTTCTGGCCATTAGATTCCTGGCTCAAGTAGGAACCTAGCCTTAAAAAGTACTTCCAGTGTAAAAGACTATCTGAAGCTCTGGCTGTGATGGTAGTAGGCACAAATTAGGCCATGGCTGCTGAGTTGTGGGCAGGCCACAACTTAATTTGGATAAAAGGGATGATAAATTACCCCTTTATCTATATATCTAGGGTGGGTGGATATCTGGGTCCACCTTATCAAAGGAGGCTTTAAAATTCCATCATGCTTATTACCCTTACTTTTTCTTGGGCACTGGAGGTGGTGATGGAATTCTTAACATCTAAAAATGCTACATATTCCTCTACCCTTTGATGCAGTCCGGAAAAATAAACATTGCAGATCTGAAAAAGTAAGCTTTTTTTTTTTTTTTACAAAACCAAAGTCCAACGAAAAAATTATTTATAAGTTACGTTTGAGGGGCTTATTTTTATTCACAGATGTTGAAATGTAAAAGGCTTCTGCCAACACCCCAGGCTGGAGGTCAGTAGGGAACCAAAATTGGTTATGATCATTATTAAATGGTAAGTTTGCTTTGTTTACCTCATTTTTTTTATCCATTTAGTCAGCACAGCCCTTTTTTGGTCACTGTACACAACACTTAAGCCAGCCATCTGCTATGGGACAGTCGTCCAATTCAGGAAGCCATCGATAGCTCCCAGATCGGAATAGTTATCACTTAATACCTTGTACCACTTCAATTTAATTAGATTTCAGTAGAAATCTTGTTAAAAACTGTAAGCCAGAGCTAGATTTATACTGATATACTGTTGATCTCATGCCACTTCCTGTGCAATATGAATGACTGCCTTTTCTTATCAACTTCTATCAATTCAACTTACATCAATTGATTCAATGTTTAAAGGACTACTAGCATGAAAATAGTAAAGGTTAACCACTTAAGGACCACAGTCTTTTCACCCCTTAAGGACCAGAGCCTTTTTCTCCATTCAGACCACTGCAGCTTTCACGGTTTATTGCTCGGTCATACAACCTACCACCTAAATGAATTTTACCTCCTTTTCTTGTCACTAATACAGCTTTCTTTTGGTGCTATTTGATTGCTGCTGCAAGTTTTACTTTTTATTATATTCATCAAAAAAGACATGAATTTTGTCAAAAAAAATGACTTTTTTAACTTTCTGTGCTGACATTTTTCAAATAAAGTAAAATTTCCTATACATTTGAGCGCGAAAGTTATTCTGCTACATGTCTTTGATAAAAAAAAACATTCAGTGTATATTTATTGGATTGGGTAAAAGTTATAGCGTTTACAAACTATGGTGCCAAAAGTGAATTTTCCCATTTTCCAGCATCTCTGACTTTTCTGCGCACCTGTCAGGTTTCATGAGGGGCTAAAATTCCAGGATAGTACAAATACCCCCCAAATGACCCCATTTTGGAAAGAAGACATCCCAAAGTATTCAGTGAAAGGCATGGTGAGTTCATAGAAGATTTTATTTTTTGTCACAAGTTAGCGGAAAATGACACTTTGTGACAAAAAAAAAATAAAAAAGTTTCCATTTCTTCTAACTTGCGACAAAAAAAAATGAAATCTGCCACGGACTCACTATGCTCCTCTCTGAATACCTTGAAGTATCTACTTTCCAAAATGGGGTCATTTGTGGGGTGTGTTCACTGTCCTGGCATTTTGGGGGGTGCCTAATTGTAAGCACCCCTGTAAAGCCTAAAGATGCTCATTGGACTTTTGGCCCCTTAGCGCAGTTAGGCTGCAAAAAAGTGCCACACATGTGGTATTGCCGTACTCAGGAGAAGTAGTATAATGTGTTTTGGGGTGTATTTTTACACATACCCATGCTGGGTGGGAGAAATATCTCCGTAAATGACATTTTTTTTATTTTTTTTACACACAATTGTCTATTTATAGAGATATTTCTCCCACTCAGCATGGGTATGTGGAAAAATACTCCCCAAAACACATTATACTACTTCTCCTGAGTACGGCGATACCACATGTGTGGCACTTTTTTGCACCCTAACTGCGCTAAGGGGCCCAAAGTCCAATGAGTACCTTTAGGATTTTACAGGTCATTTTGAGAAATTTCATTTCAAGACTACTCCTCACGGTTTAGGGCCCCTAAAATGCCAGGACAGTATAGGAACCCCACAAATTACCCCATTTTAGAAAGAAGACACCCCAAGGTATTCCGTTAGGAGTATGGTGAGTTCATAGAAGATTATTTTTTTTTGTCATAAGTTAGCGGAAATTGATTTTAATTGTTTTTTTTCACAAAGTGTCATTTTCCGCTAACTTGTGACAAAAAATAAAATCTTCTATGAACTCACCATACTCCTAACGGAATACCTTGGGGTGTCTTCTTTCTAAAATGGGGTCATTTGTGGGGTTCCTTTACTGCCCTGGCATTTTAGTGGCCCTAAACCGTGAGGAGTAGTCTTGAAACCAAATGTCGCAAAATGACCTGTGAAATCCTAAAGGTACTCATTGGACTTTGGGCCCCTTAGCGCACTTAGGGTGCAAAAAAGTGCCACACATGTGGTACCGCCGTACTCAGGAGAAGTAGTATAATGTGTTTTGGGGTGTATTTTTACACATACAGATGCTGGGTGGGAGAAATATCTCTGTAAATGACAATTATTTGATTTTTTTTACACACAATTGTCCATTTACAGAGAGATTTCTCCCACCCAGCATGGGTATGTATAAAAATACACCCCAAAACACATTATACTACTTCTTCTGAGTACGGCGATACCACATGTGTTACACTTTTTTGCAACCTAGGTGCGCTAAGGGGCCTAACGTCCTATTCACAGGTCATTTTGAGGCATTTGGATTCTAGACTACTCCTCACGGTTTAGGGCCCCTAAAATGCCAGGGCAGTATAGGAACCCCACAAGTGACCCCATTTTAGAAAGAAGACACCCCAAGGTATTCTGTTAGGAGTATGGTGAGTTCATAGAAGATTTTTTTTTGTCACAAGTTAGCGGAAAATGACACTTTGTGAAAAAAAAACAATACATATCAATTCCCGCTAACTTGTGACAAAAAATAAAATCTTCTATGAACTCATCATACACTTAACAGTATACCTTGGGGTGTCTTCTTTCTAAAATGGGGTCACTTGTGGGGTTCCTATACTGCCCTCGCATTTTAGGGGCCCTAAACCGTGAGGAGTAGTCTTGAACCCAAATGTCTCAAAATGACCTGTGAAATCCTAAGGTACTCATTGGACTTTGGGCCCCTTAGCACAGTTAGGCTGCAAAAAAGTGTCACACATGTGGTATCGCCGTACTCAGAAGAAGTAGTATAATGTGTTTTGGGGTGTATTTTTACATATAACCATGCTGGGTGGGAGAAATATCTCTGTAAATGACACATTTTTTATTTTTTTTACACACAATTGTCCATTTACAGAGAGATTTCTCCCACCCAGCATGGGTATGTGTAAAAATACACCACAAAACACATTATACTACTTCTCCTGAGTATGGCGATACCACATGTGTGACACTTTTTTGCAGCCTAGGTGCGCTAAGGGGCCCAACGTCCTATTCATAGGTCATTTTGAGGCATTTGTTTTCTAGACTACTCCTCACGGTTTAGGGCCCCTAAAATGCCAGGGCAGTATAGGAACCCCACAAGTGACCCCATTTTAGAAAGAAGACACCCCAAGGTATTCCGTTAGGGGTATGGTGAGTTCATAGAAGATTTTATTTTTTGTCACAAGTTAGTGAAAAATGACACTTTGTGAAAAAAACAATAAAAATCCAATTTCCGCTAACTTTTGACAAAAAATAAAATCTTCTATGAACTCATCATACACCTAACAGAATACCTTGGGGTGTCTTCTTTCTAAAATGGGGTCACTTGTGGGGTTCCTATACTGCCCTGGCATTTTACGGGCCCAAAACTGTGAGTAGTCTGGAAACCAAATTTCTCAAAATGACTGTTCAGGGGTATAAGGATCTGCAAATTTTGATGGCAGGTGGTCTATGAGGGGACAAATTTTGTGGAACCGGTCATAAGCAGGGTGGCCTCTTAGATGACAGGATGTATTGGGCCTGATCTGATGGATAGGAGTTCTAGGGGGGTGACAGGAGGTGATTGATGGGTGTCTCAGGGGGCGGTTAGAGGGGAAAATAGATGCAATCAATGCACTGGGGAGGTGATCGGAAGGGGGTCTGAGGGGGATCTGAGGGTTTGGCCGAGTGATCAGGAGCCCACACGGGGCAAATTAGGGCCTGATCTGATGGGTAGGTGTGCTAGCGGGTGACAGGAGGTGATTGATGGGTGTCTCAAGGTGTGATTAGAGGGTGGAAATAGATGCAAGCAATGCACTGGCGAGGTGATCAGGGATGGGGTCTGAGGGCGTTCTAAGGTGTGGGCGGGTGATTGGGTGCCCTAGGGGCAGATTAGGGTCTAATCTGAAGGGTAACAGTGACAGGTGGTGATAGGGGGTGGTTGATGGGTGATTGATGGGTAATTAGTGGGTGTTTAGAGGAGAGAAGAGATGTAAACACTGCACTTGGGAGGTGATCTGAAGTCGGATCTGCGGGCGATCTATTGGTGTGGGTGGGTGATCAGATTGCCCGCAAGGGGCAGGTTAGGGGCTGATTGATGGGTGGCAGTGACAGGGGGTGATTGATGGGTGGCAGTGACAGGGGGTGATTTATGGGTGATTGACAGGTGATCAGTGGGTTATTACAGGGAATAACAGATGTAAATATTGCACTGGCGAATTGATAAGGGGGGGTCTGAGGGCAATCTGAGCGTGTGGGCGGGTGATTGGGTGCCCGCAAGGGGCAGAATAGGGTCTAATCTGATGGGTAATAGTGATAGGGGGTGATTGATGGGTGATTGATGGGTAATTAGTGGGTGTTTAGAGGAGAGAAGAGATTTAAACACTGCACTTGGGAGGTGATCTGATGTCGGATCTGCGGGCGATCTATTGGTGTGGGTGGGTGATCAGATTGCCCGCAAGGGGCAGGTTAGGGGCTGATTGATGGGTGGCAGTGACAGGGGGTGATTGACGGGTGATTGACAGGTGATTGACAGGTGATTGACAGGTGATCAGGGGGGATAGATGCATACAGTACACGGGGGGGGGGGGGGTCTGGGGAGAATCTAAGGGGTGGGGGGTGATCAGGAGGGAGTAGGGGGCAGATTAGGGACTAAAAAAAAAATAGCGTTGACAGATAGTGACAGGGAGTGATTGATGGGTGATTGGGGGGGTGACTGGGTGCAAACAGTGGTCTGGGGGGTGGGCAGGGGGGGGTCTGAGGGGTGCTGTGGGCGATCAGGGGGCAGGAAAGGGGGGGAAATCAGTGTGCTTGGGTACAGACTAGGGTGGCTGCAGCCTGCCCTGGTGGTCCCTCGGACACTGGG
Organism: Hyperolius riggenbachi; assembly: GCF_040937935.1. Lineage (NCBI taxonomy): Eukaryota > Metazoa > Chordata > Amphibia > Anura > Hyperoliidae > Hyperolius > Hyperolius riggenbachi. The sequence goes on from NC_090650.1 coordinate 108,016,772, forward strand.
ACCACCAGGGCAGGAGGCAGCCAGTATAATAGGCTTTGTATACATTACACAGCCTATTATACAATATACATGCGGCGATCCGGGTGCTAGTAACCCGCCGGCGCTTCCGAACGGCCGGCGGGTTACAGCGAACGGGGGGCGGAGCCAGTCCCCGGCGGCTGATCGCGTCACGAATGGCGCGATCGCCGCATAGCCACGCCCGCAGCCGCCCCCGCCGATGGGCGTATTGCGGTCGTTTGGGCCCGGACTTTGCCGCCGCCCATCGGCTGGGGGCGGTCCTTAAGTGGTTAAAATACACGTGTTTGCATACATACTGTATAAGATGTAAATTTCTCCAGAGTAAAATGCACTATAAATTGCTTTTCTCCTATGTCACTGATACTTACAGCAAGTAGTAAGATCTGATGGATCTTTTGGACTGGTTCATCTTCTCATGGGGGATTCTCAGTATTTTGTTTATGCTTTACAAAAACACTCCCACTCCCCAAAAAGATGTCCTTCAGCCTCCCCTACTTACACCTAGTATTTTGTCAGTTGGACTGATTAAAGGGACACTTAAGCCAGGAATTAAATAATCAGTTTTACTTTCCTGGGGCTTCTACCAGCCCTCTCCAGCCATCCCATGCTCTCGCAGTCACTCATGGAGTCTCTGGTCCACTGCCGCCAGCTAGTTTTGTTTTCACTTAAAGGCCCGACAGGCAAGACCACAAATATTTTTCTTCACTCTCCGGCCCGCAATAACATCCTGCACCAGTACAGGACGCTATTGAGAATGGAAACATGATAAAGGATACGCATGGCCAGGCCTGCTCAGGCACAGAAAGCCCGCCGACTTCCTGTCAGGGCCTGTCAGCAAAATTGAAACTAGCTGGCGGCGGGGGACCGGAGGCTCTGTGAGTGACTGCAAGGGCACGGGATTGCTGCAGGGTGCTGGTAGACGCCCCAGGCAAGTAAAACTGTTTTTGTTTATTCCTGGCTTAAGTGTCCCTTTAAATTCCATTCAGCAAATGCTTTTAAAGGGACACTTAAGCCAGAAATAAAAAATCAGTTTTACTTGCCTGGGGCTTCTACCAGCCCCCTGCAGCCGTCCCGTGCCCTAGCAGTCACTCACGGATCCTCCGGTCCCCCGCCGCCAACTAGTTTCGTTTTCGCTGATAGGCCCTGACAGGGAGTCGGCGGGCTTTCTGTGCCTGCGCAGGCCTGGTCACGCGTATCCTTCTTCATCTTCCCATCCTCAATAGCATCCTGCACAGGCGCAGGACACTATTGCGGAGAAGAATGCAAAGAAAAATAAATGCTCAGCTTTTACGAGGTACTGAACGCTAATATGGATATTGGGAATGCTGTAGATGTGATATACTGGAACTTTGAAAATGCCTTCAATACTGTTCCCCACAACAGTCTGATGCCGAAATTGAGAATGCAAGGACTGGGGAAAAATCTGTGTGCATGGATAAGGACCTGGCTAATGCACAGAAATGAACAGAAATAATAGACAATATGACCAGAAAAATGATTGGAAATCAGATCGGACCTTTATATAGAAGCGATCGAAAAATCCATCAGAAAAACGGAAATCAGAACGGACCTGGCGAAAATAATCAATTTGGCCCATCTATCTCAGGGGAAATTGCATGGTGTGTACCAGGAATAAGGGTTTTTTGCCTTCATCTGGATAAGTTGAGATATGTGCGGGTGCAGGCTAGTGTTGTAGCATATTTTCTGGTTGAACTCGATGGACGTCTGTCTTTTTCAACCCAACTGTTCTCTTAAAGGGGATATCCAGGCACCTAAAAAAAAATATGACATTTACTTACCCAGGGCTTCCTCCAGCCCCTTGCAGCCGACATGTGCCTTGCAGCAGCTCCGCTCCCAGCCGCCGGCCCGGCGTCCCCGCTGGTGCAGAGGCCGACCTCGTGAGGTCGTCCTCTACTGCGCCTGCGTGAGTCAATCACTTGTATGTGGTGTGGAGTGTACTGCGCAGGTGCAGTAGTTCTGCACCTGCACAGTACACTCCACACAGCCTCGTCAGGCCCACCGAACCACCGCTGGTCCCATCGGTGGGCCCCGGCCGTCCCGCCTCCTGGGGGCCCCAGTGCTAAAAAGGAGGGGGGCTAAGCGCAGGAAGGAGGGACATTGTGTACAGATCGGCGGGGAGGTGCGGAAGCCTCCCCCTCCCCTCCCTCACCTAGGGGGCCCCCCTTCCGCGCTCCCCCCCCCCTCCAGAATTGCAGCCAGCGGCAGCACCGGGGAAGAATCACTTAACTGCATGACGGAGATCCCTAGCTCTGCGTGCCACTGGCTGGTCTGTCTCTGTCTCCTGAACTGGCTGTCCAATCACGCTCTCGCAGGAAGTACTGCGAGAGCGTGATTGGACAGTCAGTTCAGGAGACAGAGAGACCAGCCAGCGGCACGCAGAGCAACGGATCTCTGTCATGCTGGTAAGTGATTCATCCCCGCTGCTGCCGCTGGCTGCAATTCTGGAGGGGGGGGGGGGCCCTAGGTGAGGGAGGGGGCCCCGCCGATCTTTGCCCGCTGCCAACCTGATTGCGTTTTGGGGGGGGAGGGGTATTGCTGCCCACATTACGATTTTCAGGTGTCTGCTGCCTACATTGTGATTTTCAGGTGTCTGCTGCCCACATTGCGATTTTCTGGTGTCTGCTGCCCACATTACGATTTTCTGGTGTCTGCTGCCCACATTACGATTTTCTGGTGACTGCTGCCCACATTGCGATTTTCTGGTGTCTGCTGCCCACATTACGATTTTCTGGTGTCTGCTGCCCACATTACGATTTTCTGGTGTCTGCTGCCCACATTGCGATTTTCTGGTGTCTGCTGCACACATTGCGATTTTCTGGTGCCTGCTGCCCACATTGCGATTTTCTGGTGTCTGCTGCCCACATTGCGATTTTCTGGTGACTGCTGCCCACATTGCGATTTTCTGGTGCCTGCTGCCCACATTGCGATTTTCTGGTGTCTGCTGCCCACATTACGATTTTCTGGTCACTGCTGCCCACGTTGCGATTTTCTGGTGTCTGCTGCCCACATTACGATTTTCTGGTGTCTGCTGCCCACATTACGATTTTCTGGTGTCTGCTGCCCACATTACGATTTTCTGGTGTCTGCTGCCCACATTATGATTTTCTGGTCACTGCTGCCCACATTGCGATTTTCAGGTGTCTGCTGCCCACATTACGATTATCTGGTCACTGCTGCCCACTTTTGGGGGGGTATCTGCCACCAACCTGATTGCATTTTGGGGGGTATCTGCCGCCAATCTGATTGCATTTTGTGGGGGTATCTGCCGCCAACCTGATTGCATTTTGTGGGGGTATCTGCCGCCAACCTGATTGCATGTTGTGGGGGTATCTGCCGCCAACCTGATTGCATTTTGTGGGGGTATCTGCCGCCAACCTGATTGCATGTTGTGGGGGTATCTGCCGCCAACCTGATTGCATTTTGTCGGAAAATCTGCTGCGATTTGACTACTTGATGAATTATCATGAGGCATGTAACTACTTGAATATTTTATCTAAAATGTATCTGGTCTGACCTAATCTCTGTGAATAACACCGCTACTTATGTTGTGTTTTTTTTTTTTTTTAAGTCTGCCCATGAGTCATCGTGACCACGCCGATGTTCCAGTGCGTGGTGACACCCATTTACTTTCGCTGCGCGCGCCGCATGTGGACATATCCCTATTGGAGACTGTCCTCAGAAGTGCTCACAATCTTTTCCCTACCATAAACTTATGCAAAATTTCTAGAGTACATGTGTATGTGAGCCCAAAATGGGTGGGAGAAGGGGATCGGGGGGGGGGGGCCCAGGCTGAAACTTCCTTGGTGGGCCCTTAGTGTCCCAGTCCGACCCTGACTCCACACCACTTGTGAGTGATTGACAATGGCACTTGCACAGGTGCAGTAGAGGACGACATCGTGAGGACGGCCTCTGCACCAACGGAGCTGCAGCAAGTGACATGTCGGCTTCAAGGGGATGGAGGAAGCCCCAGATAAGTAAATGTCATTTTTTTAAGTGCCTGGACATTCCCTTTAAATAAAAATTGGTCACAATCATGAATTTCCTGAAGAAGGCCAAAGCTGCTGAGCCATAATGACAAGTCACAAAACATTTATATCACGCTTTTCACCTGGCAGACTCAAAGCGCCAGAACTGCAGCCACTATAGTGTGCTCTATTGGCAGTAGCAGTGTTAAGGAGTCTTGCTTAAGGACTTCTTACTGAATAGGTGCTGGCTTACTGAACAGGAAGGGCCAAGATTCAAACCTGGTCTCCTGTGTCAGAGGCAGAGACCTTAACCAGTACACTATCCAGCCACTACTACGCTATCTAGCTAATACTACACTATTCAGCCACTACTATACTATCCAGCCACTACTACACTACCCAGCCATTACTACACTATCCAGCCACTACTACACTATCTAGCTAATACTACACTATTCAGCCACTACTATACTATCCAGCCACTACTACACTACCCAGTCATTACTACACTATCCAGCCACTACTACACTATTCAGCCACTACTACACTATCCAGCCACTACTACACTATCCACTTACTACTACACTATTCAGCCACTACTACACTATCCAGCCACTACTACACTATTCAGCCACTACTGCACTAACCAGCCACCTGTAATAAATGGCGGAGATGCCGCCGCGCTGTCTGGTGGTGGGGCGGGCATCTCCACGTCCAGTGCGGCGGTTTGTCCGCAGCAGCGTGCGTCTGGGGTGGCTGGGTCTGTTAGTCCACATAGGCTGAGGAGTACGCGCGCGCGCGCTGAGATGCAGAACCTTTATGACAGGAGAAGAGGGATCAGCTGACCAGGTTGGTCAGCTGACCTCAAGGCAAGTGGCTATTGGTTGATCTCTGATGGGCGGCGCCGGAGAGCGCTGCTCTATATATAGCCACTGCTGGCCAATCTCAGGTTGTCTGCCGTTGCGAACACTTACGTGGAAGCACTCAGACCTTAGTCAGATCTCACAGTGTGTTAGAACCAGGAGGACCTGGGAATTCACACTGAGCCAGATTACTTCTGCGTATTTATTGTGTTATACTTCAGACTAGTTCTAGGGTGTCGAGACCACGGGCCTCACACCCAAGATCAGGAACGCTGTGTTATCATTCGGTTATACTTCAGACTAGTTCCAGGGTATCGAGACCACGGACCTCACACTCAAGTCTAGAGATACTCTGTACCATCATATTATATTCCAGACTACTTCCCGGGTGTAGAGACCATGGACCTCACACCCAAGACTAGGCTTTCTTTATATCTGTTATGACCTTTTGCATTCCTGACTATCCCTCTGCTTTCTGATTCGGTACCTTCGTATATCTGATTACCTGTTGCCATACCCTGCCTGCCTTGGATACCGAATCAGTCTTCTGTCTTTGTACTTTATCTGTCTGTGTGTTGCTGACCTGGCTTGCCCGACCTCGAGAGCTATCTCTCTCTTTAAGAGATAGTCTCCAGACCTGCTAGTGACATCCACCTTCTGATGTCACTCACTTGCAGGTCCCTACTACCTTCACCCTGGGACTCCACCCACTGGGAGGTCTCAGGCTGCTGGAAGGTTGTTGTACTTTCCTAAAGGCAGTATCGCCCGTACTGCCAGAGACCACCTGCCCCTCAGGTGGTCTTACTCAAAGTCATTACTGTTGCACCAAACACTCACACTATAAAGGTGTCCAGAGGTTAGTTATACTTGGATTATCGGTGATTCTGCAGATCATCAATAATCAGGTATAATCTGTATTCTTGGTGATACTGCAGATCGCCAATAATCAGATTCTCTCTGTGTGCTGACACCGATCGTTACACCACCACTACACTATTCAGCCACTACTACGCTATCTAGCTAATACTACACTATTCAGCCACTACTACACTATTCAGCTACTACTACATTATTCAGCCACTACTACAGTATTTAGCCACTACTACCCTATACAGCTACTACTACACTATTCAGCCACTACTACACTATCCAGCAACTACTACACTATCCAGCCACTACTACATTATCCAGCTACTACTACACTAATCAATCACTACTACACTAACCAGCCACTACTACACTATTCAGCCACTACTACACTATCCAGCCAGTACTACACTATTCAGCCACTACTACACTAACTAACCACTACTACACTATTCAGCCACTACTACACTACTCAACCACTACTACACTATTCAGCCACTAAGGCTGACTGACACCAATGGCGGAATGCTTCTTTATTGCTTCCCATAATCCTAAGCTACACTAAATGTGGTGGTGGTAATGGTAAAACATGGAGCATTGAATTCTACTTCTCGCTGCTTCCACTTGTAAGCCCTTCATAGAACGGTGCTGTTTACTCATGAAAGACAAATTAACTGTCTTTATTGGCAAATGGAAAAAGTGATAAATTCAATCCCCTTTCTTTGACTAGGTAACCATCTGGCCGAGCCTTTTATATTGTATTTGGAATATAGTCATGATTTGCCACTATTAAGGTAGGTAATGTTCTTCATGTGCATCAAAGTGCAGCTGCAAAGTATATCATTGCAAGAAGACCGTAAAACTAATTGTGATCACATTTTCTAGAACCAATCTGATGAACCACATTTTTTTTTATGGATTAAGCATTAAATACTTCAGTAGGAACGAAGGCAGACACAAAAAGCAAACCAACCTGCAGCTAAGATATGACAATGAAATATTAATCATACTCAATAAAAAACGAGAGGGCATTACGATTCTGACAAAAATAGAGATAGGTGATGAAATATTCATAGGCAACAGTTTATAAAATCAGGCACAATACCTGTTATACACACAGCAAGTGAATAGATGAAAGGTGGTAAAATATTTATCCGAACAGAAAAGAAATGGAAAATTTACAAATGAGTGTCCGAACATGACAGATTACAGACTTGCGTCATTATGCAGTATTGTATATGTAGGACTTTTATGCTGAGAACGAGCGTGCTTTATTGGATTGATTTGAATTTATGGACTGATATGCAATATAAATTGTGGATGGCTGAAGTTTCAAGTCGATAAGTTTGCAAAGCTGAAAATAGATGTATCAAGGAAATTCACAATTCATACAAGCCAGTATCAATAGCTGAATATGTTCGGTAGAGAGGGGAAAAAAAAGATACTGTTTTCAGAAATAGAGCTGACTTAATTAAATCGACCAGGGGTGAATTGATGGTTGCTAATTTAAATATGAGACAGAAGTCCATGAGACACAAAAGTAAACCTATGTCAAAAAGTAAAACAAAAATACCCAATAATAAAAAATATTAAAATCAATGGAAAACTTTTTTTTTCCTCATTTGTCTTCTTAATACTCTTCTTTTAATCTGCATAATATTTTCTTCTAATCTGTATGTCGTTCTTTTTCTGCTCTCCTTCTGTATACTTTTTTAGTCTGCATTTTTTTATCTTCTATAAATCACCTGTCTTAGGGTGGGTTCACACTAGGATACAAATGCAGCGTAGGTGGTATGGTAAGCGCCTCCACTGAGTGGATGTGCTGGCATCATTTACATTGGCCACCTTTGCGTCACCACCCGTCCGCTCACCTATCCGCTGGTGCTTCTACTACTACTCTTGTTGTCTGCACTGTCCCCGCTCATCTGCTGCTTGTCCAGAAACCAGGAAGCATAGGGATTCCTATTGGTGTGTGAAAAAAAAGAACCATGTAAATCCTATCTAGCAACGGGGACAATTCTCACTGGTCCACATGAACCAATGACATTTTTTTCTGTTGCAGGAGGATTCCTATTGGTTCTTTTGCAAACCAGTGGGAATCCCTATGCTTTCTGAGCTCTGTGATGAGCGGGGACAGCGGCACTGAATCTCTACGGAATAGGTGAGCAATTTTCGTGTGGCGGGAAGCCTAGCGGGAACAGACACCATCTGATGCCATAGGCTTCCATTGCGTCCGACTGCAGAAAACTGCAACATTTTTTAATTTGTCCTGGGGCGTTCCCAATTGGTATATGTGCATCAAGTAGCGAGAATCATTTGCAGGAAATGCAAATAGGCCCCTGGCAGAAATCTTCAGATTACAGAATGTCCTACTGAGCATTCCTATTGGTCCATATCATTGATCATATCATCAGTAGAAGACAGCAGTGTTTTGGTCAGAAGAAAGAAGCATACAGTTGAAAACAGAAGGAACATTTTGTTTTAATTTTAATTGCAGTTGTTTAAAACAATGAATTTTTATTACAATGTAAAATTTGTATGCTTTGGATGCTTTTCATTTCATCTATTTACAGCAAGGGAGGCATAAATAACCCCTTTTACCTAGTAACCTGAAAGGGCAAATATCGGGGGTGGAGGTAAGGACAGGTGTGAAGGTTTGGGGAGGGTGTGAAGACTTGGGGGGTCCCAGATGCGCATAAATATTCCCCATGCTTTAACCCTACCTTCCTCTTTGGTACTGGGATAAACCATTTGTCTATAACACAAGGGCAAGGATAATTTGCAGCACCCCTCCCCCTCTTTTGCTGAGTACCCCCTTATGTTATAGATCATGAAGGTTGGTTTTGCTCAGTGGTTGAGCCAAAGTTGAAGGGCTCTGAATTCTCTCTCCCTTTTTGTGTCTTGGAAATCATTATACATTTTATTTATCATGTTACTTTTATCACTGTCATTACCGATTCTGTATTTTGTATTCCGTATTTTGTATCATTTTTTGTATTTTGTCACTAATTATGTGTCTTGTATATTGATGTACACCATTGTCTGTATTATTATGTATGAAATGTTTGTTTCTTACTTTGTACAGCGCCACGGAATATGTTGGCGCTTTATAAATCAATATTAATAATAAATAATAAAAATAATTTAATAAGGAATACCAGCTTGCATGAAAAAAAAGGGATTAACAAAACTTTAAAGGACTTACGAGGCCAGTTTTAGAAAAAAAAAAGTTAGATACCTGCATTCGTTTGTAAGGCACGGAGGACGCCGTTTTTTTTTTTAAACTGGCCTCGTAAGTCCTTTAACAGTTAACACTTTTAATTTTACATAAAATTATTATTAGAAATGATGAGGTGTAGACACAGAACACTCACAGATGATGCACAGACATGGGCTGATTTACTTAACTCACTTTGCAGGTGTATGTTCACTATAATCATCCAACTGCCAACCTTTCAGCAACCTGAATCTGTCAGATGTTTTCTGGTCCTAGTCACTTATTAAAATCTCCTAGCTAGGTTTATAGGGTGATTTCTGCAATGATCTCCGGTCCTGAAAAACCTTATTAAACCAGGTCAGATGTGGTGTAAAGAATGTCAGCAGCATGGACCTCCACTTAGAGCAGAGGGATTAGGGGATTAGATATCTTTCATAAATGGGCAAGGTGGTAAATGACCACTTTAAGGAAGATATCTGTTGTTTACCATATCTTTAAAGTATGCATTGGAGAAAAGTAATTGATGGAGCGTTTTACACTAGGAGAAATGACTTTCTGTATGTATGTGTACAAATATATTTTTAATGTGAATCTAAAGTGGAAATTAAGTAAAAGTTAGATATTACCTCAGTAGAGGGAAGCCTCTGGATAGTCCAGAGGCTTCCCCATCATGCTGAAGCCCACCAGTTCAGGGCTAGGACCCAGTAGTGTAGGGATCATCATAATAGCCATAGCGGTGGCAATGGGGCCCGTAGCTAAGGGGTGGCAATGGCCGGCAGTGATAATGGGGTCCTTGGTGGGCCCGAGGAGCTGAGTAATGCAAGTAGAGCAAAGGAGGGAAGTTCTCTATACTGGGTGCTACCTAATACTTGGGGGCCCCCTGGCTCCCTATACTGGGGGACTATTACTGTAAGACCCTGTGACTACCCATACTGGAGGTCTAACTAATACTGGGGGCCCCTCTGGCTACTTATACTGGGGGACTATTACTGTAAGACCCTTTGATTACCCATACTGGAGGGCTAACTAATACTGTGGGCCCCTCTGGCTACCTATACTGGGAGACTATTACTGTAAGACCCTGTGACTACCCATACTGGGGGGCGAACTAATACTAGGGGTATCTTTGCTGCCTTTACTGGGGAGCACTTCACTACCTATATTGGGGTGACCTAATAGGGAGGTACCTCTGGCTACCAATACTTGGGGGTTGCTTATTCTGGGGGGGGCACCTTTGGCTTTCTAAAACTGGTGTGTATGCGGGGGGGCCTTATCATTTTTAGTGGGGGTTCCCAACCAAAATTTTGCTATGGGGCCCCATTCTAATTTTCTAATTACACCCCTGCTGGGACCCTCTAAGCATAAACGACAAGGGCTTATTGGATATGCTCCCATGGCAGAGCTCCTGTCCATGTGCAAGTATGGTCCATGCACGACCAGTAGCAGAAGCTGCTCATGCATAAATGTAACCTCCATGCACAAGCAGCTTTATGTTAGTGTGCATCTGTAGACTGCATTCATGCATGCTCAGCACAGAAGTAGTTTCTTCTAACAGGATTGCTTTAAATTCTTTATGATTTTTGTGTGATCGTGGTGCTGTAAAATATAAACATAAAATCAGTAGCACTAAGGGACATCTGTTTGTGCTAGGAGCATACCTTCCAACTTTTTGAGATGAGAAAGAGGGACACTTAAAGATACACCTCCTGCCACACCACTAACCATTCCCCCACCACACCCCTTGCCATGTATATCACAAAGAATTCAGAATCAAAAGATGTAGTTTAACCATTCAAACCACACTGGTCCACTCTATTATAAGTTTTTCTTCATTTTAACATTTGAAAATAAGAAAAACTATCAATTTAATTGATGGGAATAAAGTTTAGAGTCAAACACATTTTTTTTCTGTAGAAAACTACATAAATTCACACAGATCTATACATCAGTCCTGAAAGAGGGACAAATAATGGAAAAAGAGGGCCAGAGGGATTGGGCCACCAAAGTGAGACTGTCCCTCCTAAAGAGGGACACTCGGGAGCTATGCCATGTAGGGTACACGGTGAGTTGTATATATATATTATCAGTATTTCATCAGGGTTTATATAAACAATTAGCAACTATGGTTGACAACAACACAAATAAAAAGAATTACAGAGGTGATTCTGGGAAGCAAATTTTACTACCATCACTTCAAAGCAGAGCTTGCATAGATACCAAAATACCAGTTTTCCTATGTGCATTTATGACAGCATTATACAATAGGCATGCCTTCTTGGTATTTTATTAACACACAGATGAAGAGAATTCTCTGTTGTAAATATTTTCAAGAATCTGCAGCACCTGACCACAAGGAGAACGGAAAGAGAAACAATCTTCAGATATTTGTCACCAATAAAGGAAGCAAGGGTGTGGGTATTACTTGAAGGTATTTCATTCTAGTGAGAGGTAGTAAACACATATAACGTGATGTGTGAACTGGTGGTCTATAAACACACAAGACACAATATTATAGCACTACACGTATGTTTGTGTTGTGTCTCGTAAGTTGAAGCAAACCTAAAGCTAAAATAAACTCATGAAATAAAGAATATTGTTTTCCAGTTCAGGAAGAGTTTAAAAAAAGCTTTGTTTTTGTTGTTGTTATCTATGCAAAAAAGTTGTTATCTATGCAAAAGAGCTTCTCTGAGCTAGTGGACCCACTGGGTTCGAATACAGTCCTGTTTTCTGAAGCAGTGAGAGACAGCTTGTGATGAGGTTTTACTGCAGGAAAGTTCAAAGGGTCATTATTTCTGCTTTGTTTTATAGCTTAAAAGACAGAGGCCCCTATGCAATTCACATTTTCTTCTAAGTTTTCTCCCAGGTGATAATTTTTCATCTTCTCTTTAAAATAATTTTTCAGCATTTCGTAATTGAAAAAGTACCAAAAGTAGAATTCAGAATTATTCTGAATATCTTGCTTGCTGGGCATTGAAAAGGCATTTTACTTGACAATGGCCTCAATTCACTAAGCTTATCTCCTGTCTTTAAAAACTTTTCTATAGTTATCACCATGGTGACAAGGCATGTAGTATTCAGGAAACATTTTACCTCAGGCAAACCTACAGTTAACTTTTCTTTCTTTAAGTTAACTCTTCAATCCTTAAAATAACTCCAGAGTTAAAGACAGGCTGTTCATTAACTGCGTGTGAAAATAACTACAGAGGAGGTAAATTAACTACAGAGGAGGTAACTTAAGGAATGAAGAGATAAGATAACTCTCTTACTGTGTGGTGGTACGTTTTCTCTTGCCTTATTATCTCCAGCATGATCTTAGTGAATTGTTAATTAACAGCCTGTCTTTAACTTTATAATTCTGGAGTTATTTTAAGGATTGAAGAGTTAACTTAAAGACAGAAGAGTTAACTTTAGGTTTGCCTGAGGTAAAATGTTTCCTGAATACTACATGCCTGATCATGGTGATAACTATAGAAACGTTATTAAAGACAGGAGATAAGCTTAGTGAATTGAGGCCATTGTGTAAAAACATCAACTTGGAGAAAACAATGGAGAAAAAGTGAATTCCCTATGAGCCAGAGTGTGGTTTCACTGCAAATTTGACAGAATGATGTAATGTAAATTTAAAAAAAGCTAAATGTAAGCAAAAATAAAAATGAGAATATTTTATTTGCTGCTAATGTTCTTTTCCTTATCTGTTCTACACATACAGTTTAGTATATCATACGTTTTTTGTTTGTTTGTTTTCACTTCAGGTTTGCTATATCCCAGACTTTTAAACGTCCTGCTTTTACAGTTCTCAGTGCAAAAAGATCTATTTTGCAGGAGAGGCGATTGCAAAACACCCGCGGATGCTGCAGGGTTGTTGCGCACATACACGTGTGCGCGTGTGTATGTACACATGCACACAGGCAAGTGTACATGTGTGCACATATGCGCCTGCGCGTGCTTGCCCACTGTCAGCCGCCAATGGGCTGTTGGGAATGGGAAATGGTTAAAATAGGGAGCTGCTGCCCAAGGGATCTGTATATAACTAAAGGAGGCTGTTGTGAATGTTGCATATGGAAGAAGGGTCTACACAAAGAATAAGGGGATGCTGCACATGGAAGGGGAGCTGCACATGCTGGCCTAGGGTCAGAAAAAATATGTGCTTGCACATTTTCCCTCTGCTTGGATTTTATTTCTGTTACCACACTGGAGTAGTTCTAGAACACGGCCTGCAGTCTGGAGTCATCCTGTTCCAGTTTTTGCAGAACGCTTTGGGTGGAGACCCATAAACTGTTACTTTCTATTTTAGGCTGCATTTGCCTTTCTTCTAATACTGTGATATATTTAGGTTCCTAAACTGGGATAAGCACACATGAGAGGTGTCACTGGGCTGCTTGGAACTTTGAACTTTGTAACCAGGGAAAAGCCACAAAGGCCCAGGCCTTGAGCAGCTGCAGCCCAAGAGCACGCATAGAAGTGAAAGAGGGGCTGCTACATATGAAAGAGAAGCCTGCAAATGGGGAGCAACACATGAAAAAGGGAAGCTGATGTCCAAGTGAGCTGTGAAAGAGAGAGGCTGCAGTACGTGGATGTTACACATGGAAGAGCGGGCTACAGGTGGAATAGGAAGGACGCTGCTGCACATGGAAGGGGAGCCCCAACATACTAGGCCTAGGGGCTAAAAAGTATAAATCTGGCCGTGTTTGTATGTAACTTGCTACATGAGATGCGGAGCCTACAATGGGAGCAAATAATCAGTGCCACTGTTGGTGTTGACTGTAGCTTCACCCAGCAACATAAAGTATTTATATTGATTCAAAATGATCTGTTTCTTAAAACTAGTGTATGTTGAGCTATTCACAGACAGACACTATCTGTCATTCAGGAACATCACTGGTGATCATTCACAATGACAGTTGCAGGAAGAATTTTCACACAGACACACTGCTCAGCTGTAGCCAAGCAGCCTGTTCTGTTCTATGGACGGAGTGGGGAAATAATGAGAAAGCGGTGATATGAACAATGTGCTTGTTTACAATTTGTTATTAAGCGATCTATCATAACAGATTGCTACACAATGTCATGGGAGAGCTGTACGGACACTAGACTTTCACAAGAGATTGTCACAACCTTCTCTTTAGCCTCGTACCCACGGTTAACTAAAGCCGGCTGAGGTGGCTAATAACAGCCAAGCAGGTTTTTTGTTGCTAGGCGCCCAGTGCCGAGCACCGAAGCTGGGCGCCGCTATAGCACTAATGCTGTAATGCGCACCCCGTGCAAGGATAATTTGAGGTTCCGGTCGTGGAACTTGAAGGGGGGATAGAATTTAACACTACCGGGAATTTGAGCGGCAGCAGGGTAAGCCGTCATTCGTACATACGCAATAATGACCACCTCAGCCGAAAATCAGGCTTGTGTACAGTGGTGCCGATCCCAGCCCGCAATGCGCAAGTGATCCACCCACCAGATCAACACCCCCAGCGACATCCGATTCCTCTGTTCACACCACTCCCGCATCCCACTAATCGCATGAGGCCACGTTTGCGCTGATCTGTCGCCCCTCCACATAGCAACAGTACTTGTCATCAGCTGTGCAGCCTAGCCCAGCGATGTCGTCCAAGGGGATCAGTTCCCATCCCCGACAGGCGACATCCATCAAAGTTGTGTACGCAACTTAACAATGCTTGAACAGTGAAAATTTTACCCTTTAACAGTTGCTTTTTTTCTAATTCATTTGGCTGTAAGAGGTTATAGCTGCCTGGCAGCTAAGGTAAAAAAGAATTTCAAGAAACAGCTTGCTCTGGAGCGCATGAGCTCAGCGTTTAGATAGAAAATGTTTTATGTCTTCTGTATTCAGTTCTGAACTTCACAATGTTCTTCACAATAACAATATCAAATGTCATTTTTAGTCAATGTTTACAACTATATTCAGTATTTCCTCAGAGACACTCTTGCTATATGCAGACTGGTATAGAGCCCGTTCAGTGTGTGCAGCTGGCTGTCAGTTGAATCACTGTGAGAGATGTTTTGTATGATCTGTGTCCTGTTCTGTACTGTGGTATTTTAATAATTTGTGGTATGTCATGAATATAATAGGCCTATTAAGACACTCCATGACATTTCTTCTGGGTCATTTTTAAACTTTGCTTCAGTAAGAAAAGAGAGTCTAATCCAGTTCTGAAAGAGTGAATGGAAAGGGAATGTGTTATTAGCAATTATTATATAAAAATATGTAATATTTGTGAAGATCAGGTCCACTTTAATGGTCTGTGGCCTTAAAGGTTTGCCTCCAAGACTTATAGACCTACTCTGCAGGGCAAAAGATGTAGAACATCCCAATTCGTTCACTTTTTATTGAAAAGTAAGCAGTTCTAACTTTAAATGGTACAAAGGTAAGTGTTTAAAGGTTAAAAAAGGCTGGAAAATATGGTAGATTTTAGAAAGAAAGCTGGGAACAAGAATTGTTAAAAAGGCTGGAAAATATGGTAGATTTTAGAAAGAAAGCTGGGAACAAGAATTGTTAAAGTGACACTAAAGCGAAAAACCCCATCCTTATGATATAATAAATTGTATGTGTAGTACAGATAATTAATAGAACATTAGTTATATAGTTTTGTTTTTTTTTTAGCATTGCACGATTCTCTAATATTTGCAGTTTATAAACATTGCATTTTAACCTATGAAACAGAGCAGGCTAATGACCCTTTGAACTTTCTTCAAACAAACATGAAACAGGAGTAGAAGGATAAATACAATTGTTTATCTCATCAGTTAATTTTCACCTCGGGTTCATTTTAAGATTGCTGTAAGTATTAGATTACTATCTGCAAGGTGACACATGTAATATTTGTATTAATTGAGAAAAATCAGATGACATCCAATGTACCATTTCTTTGTAACTAAAAAGTGAACTATATAGTGGATGCTTAACGTCAGGCATCAGGCTGGATTATAATAAACACACAGGAATCAAGAAACTATATATGGTACATCTGTTTGGTGTGAAACCTCAAATTTGCTGAGCAGTTCAGAATTGGCGTGGGCACCTCCAATATACCCTGAGGTTTATTGGGTAGCGTCCTAAGCCTGCCACATCAAACGCTTTGGCCTTTCCACTTGTTCTGAGTGTTTATCTGTAATGGCAAGATAAGAAATGTAAAATGACTGGGACTCTTTGATGACTTTGGGTTATTTCCCCTACTTTGATGTGATCAGGACGGGCATTAACAAATGTTTCATCTAGCCAAAAAGTAGCAACGAAACAATTTAGATGTAAAATGACAGAAACAACTCTGGGTATTAAAAAAAAGAGTTGACAATTTATGCATAACGGAAATCCTCTATTTAGAGGCTATAAAGAACATGAACATTACTTACAATTTAGTCAGATAAAAGGTTATACTGATGGCAAGTGACGTTAAAAATCCAATCTAGTCGTAGAAAACACATGGTGATATCTGTCTGTTTGCCGTTTTGTAGTCCGATATATGTTAGTATTATGTCTCTATCACTGCAGTAAGGCAATGCAAAGCGCTTTAACTATTTTCAGACTTTCCTTTAAACTAAGCTACGAAGTGCACAGGCATAGTGCAGAGGTCTTGGTATTATACTGTTTGTCTTTTAACGTGCTCCATATTTAGCTATACAATGGGGTAGATAGTGTGCAGGCTTAGGAGAGCTCACAGATAAACGTTAACAAGGGATAAAATCTGGTAGCTCTAATTGCAGGGATTCCATAGCTGATTTTGGTCTAACAATGGACAAATATTATCAGAGACATTTTTAATAAAGTGACAAAAGGACTATTGCCTCAGGTAGACATAAAGAGGGCACATTAGTGACTTGTCAATAATAGAAGCTGGTAGCTTACGCTAGCTTATGCCTTATCTCAGATGCCTGTTGATCTAGGAATACAACTAAGATCCTCTGTGTTGCTACCCAGGCACCGGTGTATTGATACGGAATACCGGCATAAAAAAAAATAGCCTGAATTGTGCCGATCCCAGCTTTAAAATCCACTCTAATTTTGGAATTAGAACAGAATGTTTATGTTCTCCAGTGTTTAAATAGGTTTCCGCCCATATTTCAAAAACATACTGGTGGATTTATTAAAGGCTCTTACATATGCTTAACTAAAGTCGGCTGAGGTGGCCAATAATG
The DNA here is from genome assembly GCF_040937935.1 of Hyperolius riggenbachi. Lineage (NCBI taxonomy): Eukaryota > Metazoa > Chordata > Amphibia > Anura > Hyperoliidae > Hyperolius > Hyperolius riggenbachi. Next base: position 108,033,868 of record NC_090650.1, read on the forward strand.
GCCAACTCAGCCAATAATCAAGCATGTGTACAGCGGCCACTGACCCCCAAGCAGTGTCGGACTGGGAGGTGGAAAAATGAGGAAATCCACCTGCTGGCCAAGCAGCAGAAACCATGTGTTATTATTCCCAATAGAAACCTGTAACAAGTTTTCACTGTGAGCAGCAGCACATGATTACTGCTTCTTGGCATCGGCTTTACCACCTCTCAGTCTGACACTGCCCCCAAGTGAAGCCACCCGGGGGATCAACTCACCCCCCGCGATGGCCAATCCCATTGTTTATGCTGCTCCCCCACCCAGGGACGATACTTCCATAAAGGCAAAGGGGGCTATTGCTCCAGTGCTCCAGAGTTTGTGGGGCCCTCTCCAAAGTGCCCCTCCTCCCCTACAGCTATGGTGACCCATGACAATGGGGATGCTGTGTGTTTACTGTGTATAGGAAAAGGAGGAGGTGAATAATGGGAACTCCAAAAATGCTTTTTAGGGGACGTATGATGGACACCTAATGATATTGTGTGATGGGGGATCGTGTGGATTAGGCCTGGCAGTCGGATTAGGGGCCCTGGGGGTGATTTGGTTAGAAAAGGGGCATCAGCACCTTACATGATAGGGACGAGGCCTTCTCACGTACATGGATTCACTGGGATATGTTTCTAGAATCAGAAGAATACCTACAAATTCCCCAGGATACATAAATATTTTACATTTCCCCCTTCGTAATGGGATGATTCCACATTTTTCCTCGTAAACTTGAGTTTTTTACTAGATGACGTGAGGTCTATTTGGGTTCGGCCCGGCGCGGATCTTTCTATAAATCTTTTCTTCTTTATTTCATTCTAAAGGGTTCTCTGGATCTGGTCTTCAGAGGACCCATTCTATTTCTCTCCTTTCCTTCCCCCTCTTTCTTTCTTTCCCCTTACCCCTCTTCATATACTCCATTTAATAGTGGTAACACTACAGTTTTACTCTTTAAGCATTAATAGTGGGGGAAGGGATAGGCCCCTGGGCATAGAATTTTAACTGTTGTGCACAATAGTTTGGAATGTTATATCTGACCTGTGGCTAGGAATGCCCCTCCCCACTAAGTGCTATTGTTATCTGTATTTATTTTGTTCAAGACTGTGATGAACCACTTGTTGTTGTTCTGTTTAAAATGCTTTTTCTTCTTCAAAATAAAATAAAGAATCTTTAAGAAAAAAGAAAAGAAAAGGGGCATCAGGTGCCCCCCCCCCCCCCAGTTACTTTTGCCCCAGGGCCCCATTGTAGGTAGAACCGGCCCTGCCCCCCCTGCCGCATGATGTAACGCACATGCCGCTCCGTCGTCCCTCCGCCTACCTGCATAGCAACACAGCGTGTTGTCAGCTACTCTGTGCAGTCTTGCCCAGCGATGTCACCCAAGGGGATCAGGTCGCCATCCCCGATGGGGGACATCTATCAAAGGTGTGTACACACCCTAATGCTGGGCATACACAGCATTTTTTTTCTTATCAATCGAGCCACTGATGGCTCGATTGATAATTTCCGACCTGTCCGATCACGCGGCGGATTGATTCCGCGCTTGATCCCCGCAGGCGGACAATAACGGGAATTGAGCGGAAGATAAGGAAGCGCCCGCGGGGACGAGCGGGAATCGATCTAGGCGGCTGCGGGGACAAGCGGGGATGCGCGAGGACGCGGCGGGAGTCGATCCGGTGGCTAAACGAGCCACCGGATCGCTCCGTGTATTCCTAGCATAACACATAAACAGCATATGCACCACCACAGCATACACACATAACTAGAGTAGCTCAATTATTAATTGTGCATTACCATTGTTAGCTCATTTATAACACATTCTGCCATTCTGACATATCCGACCCAATGCCAAACCCTAGCTTTAACCCATTAAACAATCTTTAACACAAATGTGTCTTCCAAATTATCAACTCTAACCTAATCCAAAACACTAACCTATAGTGCTGCATAAATAACCCTAACCTGCCTTGACTATGATTTTTGTTGATCTTCCAACCACCTGTAATTATAGATACCTATCAGGGTGGGAAATGGGAAGTCCTACTGGTTATTTTGAGCACAGCTATCACCCAATCCATCAGACAGTGAAATAGAGACAATAACTCCTTTTTTATGTCAATGACTTTAAGATAAATTTAAATACATAAAAGATAATATAAAAAAACAAAACACTGGGGCAGCGTATGAAGACCACCTTGGGTGAAAATATAGCACATGTATGGAAGCCCATTAAAGAGAAACTCCGACCAAGAATTTAATTTCATCCCAATCAGTAGCTGATACCCCCTTTTACATGAGAAATCTATTCCTTTTCACAAACAGACCATCAGGGGGTGCTGCATGGCTGATATTGTGGTGAAACCCCTCCCACAAAGAAATTCTGAGTACGTACTCTTGGCAGTTTCCTGTCTGTGAGCCTTGCTGCACTGTGGGAAATAGCTGTTTACAGCTCTTTACAACTGCCAAAAAAGCATGCAGCAGCTACATCACCTGCCAACAGTAAAAATGTCACTATGTAATAAATGTCAGCATGTAATTCAGGGATTTAAAAGATTTTACAATGGGCAAACACCGACTAAATCATTTATACATAATTATTGTAAAAATGAAGCACTTTTTTATTACATTATTTTCACTGGAGTTCCTCTTTAAAGGGACTCCGAGCTCTGGCTAAAATAAAAATGTTCACTTACCAGGGGCTTTCTGCAGCCCAGTGCTGGTCGGGACGTCCCACGCCGGCCTCCTGGCTCTTCTCCCCACGGCTGTCCATATAGGGCTCCCCGGCGGCTCCCCGGCGACACTGCCCGAGTGTCGGGGCTCCTTCTTCCGCAAACCTCATCAATGACGTCGCACGCTGGCCGCCTCGCGTCATCATGGCGGCCGGCGTGACAATACGGCGCATGCGCGATTAAATCCACCGGGGCCCCTGCCCGGCTGCAGCTACACAGAACTTCCTGTCCCGGAAGGAAGTTTAAACAGTAGAGCGCCCTCTACTGTTTAAACTTCTCCTGGACAGGAAGTTCAGTAGCTACAGGAATGGTCTGGAGCCCGGAGCGGAGAAGAAGACAGTGGGGACCAGGGGACTCGCGCCGGCCGGAACAGGTAATGTATGCAGGGGGGGGGGGGGCAGCAGCGGCAGCTCCACAGATTGTGATCGGTTTCAGCCTGACACAATCTGTTTGCAGTGAAGGTGGCTATACGATACCTCTCTGATCAGATTCGATCAGAGAGAGATCTATCTGTTGGTCGAATCTGATGGCAAATCGACCAGTGTATGGCCACCTTTACTCACCTCACTCACCAGAAGCCACTCCATTGTGCACTGTGCATCATCCCTCCTGCTCCATATTAACAGATGCATCACTAGCCTGTAGTACAGAACTTGGCCCAAACTATCAACCAAGCGATTGAGTCTCGATCCCATCAGGCAACAGTCCTCGTACCTATTAAAGTGGTGTCTACACATATTTAATCTGTACCCAAGGTGAACCATGTGTACCAAAACACATACCTAAAAAGAAAAAAGCCTCTCCTATAGAGAGAGGCTTCCTACTCTGTTCTCTGGTCCCCACGTCACCGAGCGCAGACCAAAGCAGGTGAAAAGGGTGCAGTGTCTTTTAAAATATTGGGAATTATGGTTAGGAGGTGGGGATAGTTAGTGTTAGGAGTGTGTGGGCAGGTCCTTAGGGGGTAAGGTTAGGCACTACCGGGGGGAGGGGGGTTAGGCACCACCAATGGGGTTAAGGATAGGCACCACCAGAGGAGTCTTAGGGTTAGGCATCGGTAGAGGGAGGGTTCTTCCCTCTTCTTTGGTAAGTATATTTTTTAAACCCAAACTTTGTCCCAGGTTCCCTTTAACCACGTAGTGCATGCATCCATTATTGAAGTTTTGACCGGAAAACCCTGCCCTTGGGGCCTACCTGTACCTGCATGTGGACGACAAATCTGTACATGATTGCTGTTTTACTATATGCTACTAAATAACACACTCACAAATAAACGTATAAAGAGAAGGTAGCTAACACGAAGGAAGCATAGAGAGAATAAGGCAGAAACTAATCTGTATGTTATTATAACTGCCGGTCCATTGGCAAAAAGCAGCATCCCTTTATTTCAATTTTAATCATTTCTGCATTTTAATAGCGAGCTCCTTTTGTAATTCTCCTGGCAATCCCTGCCTGCATCCCTTCCAGCCAGAACACCAGAGTAAATTACATGGCAAATAACAGCCACACCATCGAAGCAATTCTCCAGAATGAAGCGATTGGTGACAAATGATGGGAAAAATAAGGATGCACATCCACCCAGCGCCTGCATTTCCCTATCACCGATGCCATTTTACACACTTGTTATTTATCAGGTAAGCAATACAGCGGGCTGTAAAAAAAAGCATAAAATGAGACAGTTATAATGCAATAATCAGTGACCATCAGTGCCTGGAAAAATGAGTCTGCTCTCACTGGCACTAAGGAGGATCACATGATTATTTAATTACTGCTCTAATTTTTGTCTTGTGGATGGCAACATATCAACAATTAATAGGGCAAATAGAGGAGACTGCTGTTCAAAGAAACAGAAACGTAGGTAGAAAAAAAAGACTGATCTGTCTGAAGCAGAAAAGCAATTATGTGAACATAAATGTTACTGTTGTACATAATTATGAAATGTTTCTAACAGTCTATGCTAGGAATTTATTGCTTTGGGAAGCCAGTATCTCTGCTATACACGCCATTGTTATCTTGGCTGGTTTTCTCTTTTTCATAAAGTTTCAAATATTAAAGTGAGATGCTGATTCATCTGTGCTTAGCTGTGTCACGTGGCAGCTACTGACTGTTCTGCTTTGTTCCCTGCAGTCCTCCTAGGAGCTGAACTGCTCCCATAGCGATACACAGGACTGGATCATCTCCCCCTCCCTCTGCCACCCCTCCACCTCCCTAGAGAGCATCAGCTGGGAAGACAAGCATCAAGCTACCAGGGGAGTTCAACAAGGAGGAATCTGCCAGCAGTCTAGAGCTTAACTAAAGTTTTGTATTGGCTGTGAAAACATTTCCTGAAAATCCTTAAAGTGAATGTTTACCGTTCAAAAAAAGAAAAAGTCACATACTCACCTAAGGAGAGGGAAGGCTCGGTCCTAATGAGCCTTCCCTCTCCCTTCCCGGTGCCCGGTCCCGCGCAGGATCCCCCGTGGCAGTATTCGACCAGTTCGGTCAAATACTGCCACTTCCGCATGCCTTCGGGAGCTTTCGGAAGCCTTCGGGAGCACTCGGGCTCCCGATGACGCGGCCGCTCCATACTACGCATGCGCGAGCGCCCTCTATGACGCGCTCGCGCGTACGTAGTATGGAGCGGCCCGTCTTCGGAAGCCCGAGTGCTCCCGAAGACCTCCGAAGTCCCTGCGACGGCGGACGCGAACGGGGGAGCCAGCGCAGCACCGAGGGCACCGGGAGAGGAGAGGGAAGGCTCATTAGGACCGAGCCTTCCCTCTCCTTAGGTGAGTATCTGACTTTTTCTTTTTTTAAACGGTACCCATTGGCTTTAAAGCGGACCTGAATTCAGAATTTCCTCTCTGCTCTAAAAGATAAGCAACTGCATAATAGCCTTTAAAGGATGCATGAGCTACAAATAAATGCATGCTCACCTACTTACCTGGGGCATCCTCCAGCCCCTTGAAGTCTCGGTGTCCCTCATCTCAGCTCCGCTGGCAGCCACTCTTTTGCTAGGTCGGCGGCTTCTATACATGGGCAAGTGTGCCGCACTGACGTGGCCTGGCGCATTCTGCACAGGCACAGTACTGCAGCACATGCATAGAGCACCTATGGGCCAAGCCAGCACATGCACGCACTTGCGTATGCGCAGAAGCACCTGCAGTGGGGAGACCGCAGAATAGTGGCTGCCAGCAGAGCAGCAATGAAGAATACAGAGACTTCGTGGGGCTGGAGTAAGCCCCAGATAAGTAGATCAGAAAGATTACTTCTTTGTTACAGCTTATAGCACTCCTGCAGTAAATCTACTAGTTTCATGGAAGCAGACAACGGGTAAACATCCTGTGTTTACATATTGGCTGTCTCTGCCAAGGACTGGCAAATTTCTGTGCTGACACAACTGAGAGATAACATTACACTTGTGCTTACTTGAAGATGAGGGGGAATTAGAAAGGCTCTTCTCTCTAAAAACACACAGGGTGCATTTCTCTCTATCTTCATTGTGTCCTGTGCAAGAGTTCAGGTCCACTTTATAGTAGAATGCAGTAAATTATTCAGAATACCCACTTTTCCATGACTTATCTTGGTCAGCATCAGAAACACTTCCTATATCTATACAGGCCCTTCTCAAAAAATTATCATCCTACCTAATAAAAGCTGTCGCTACGTCCAGCAGTTTTGTCCCTGTGTCCCAGGATTTTTGTTACTGCGCATGTGCGCAGTAACGGACAGCTGGGACCAGGGAGCTGGACTGGCGAGGGAGGTGGGCGGGTGCGGGCGAGCGAGGTGGGCGGGTGCGGGCGAGCGAGGTGGGCGGGTGCGCGCCTGCGTCGGGCGCGTGCTCGGCGCGTGGCGATTGCGTGCACGCGCATGCGCACTGGCGGTGGCAGCCGTAGACCTAGAGCCCGTTTTTAAATTGTGATAAAGTTCATTATTACACACAACTGAATTAGTTCAAGCCTTTTATTGTTTTAATATTGATGATTTTGGCATGTAGCTCATGAAAACCCAACATTCCTATCTCAAAAAATTAGCATATTTCATCCGACCAATAAAAGAAAAGTGTTTTTAAATCAAAAAAAGTCAACCTTCAAATAATTACGGTATGTTCAGTTATGCACTCAATACTTGGTCGGGAATCCTTTTGCAGAAATGACTGCTTCAATGCGGCATGGCATGGAGGCAATCAGCCTGTGGCACTGCTCACAGGTGTTATGGAGGCCCAGAATGCTTCGATAGCGGCCTTAAGCTCATCCAGAGTGTTGGGTCTTGCGTCTCTCAACTTTCTCTTCACAATATCCCACAGATTCTCTATGGAGTTCAGGTCAGGAGAGTTGGCAGGCCAATTGAGCACAGTAATACCATGGTCAGTAAACCATTTAACAGTGGTTTTGGCACTGTGAGCAGGTGCCAGGTCGTGCTGAAAAATGAAATCTTCATCTCCATAAAGCTTTTCAGCAGATGGAAGCATGAAGTGCTCCAAAAACTCCTGATAGCTAGCTGCATTGACCCTGCCCTTGATAAAACACAGTGGACCAACACCAGCAGCTGACATGGCACCCCAGACCATCACTGACTGTGGGTACTTGACACTGGACTTCAGGCATGCTGGCATTTCCCTCTCCCCAGTCTTCCTCCAGACTCTGGCACCTTGATTTCCGAATGACATGCAAAAGTTGCTTTCATCCGAAAGAAGTACTTTGGACCACTGAGCAACAGTCCAGTGCTGCTTCTCTGTAGCCCAGGTCAGGCGCTTCTGCCGCTGTTTCTGGTTCAAAAGTGGCTTGACCTGGGGAATGCGGCACCTGTAGCCCATTTCCTGCACACGCCTGTACACGGTGGCTCTGGATGTTTCTACTCCAGACTCAGTCCACTGCTTCCGCAGGTTCCCCAAGGTCTGGAATCTGTCCTTCTCCACAATCTTCCTCAGGGTCCGGTCACCTCTTCTCGTTGTGCAGCGTTTTCTGCCACACTTTTTCCTTCCCACAGACTTCCCACTGAGGTGCCTTGATACAGCACTCTGGGAACAGCCTATTCGGTCAGAAATTTCTTTCTGTGTCTTACCCTCTTGCTTGAGGGTGTCAATGATGGCCTTCTGGACAGCAGTCAGGTCGGCAGTCTTACCCATGATTGCGGTTTTGAGTAATGAACCAGGCTGGGAGTTTTTAAATGCCTCAGGAATCTTTTGCAGGTGTTTAGAGTTAATTAGTTGATTCAGATGATTAGGTTAATAGCTCGTTCAGGGAACCGTTTCATGATATGCTAATTTTTTGAGATAGGAATTTTGGGTTTTCATGAGCTGTATGCCAAAATCATCAATATTAAAACAATAAAAGTCTTGAACTACTTCAGTTGTGTGTAATGAATCTAAAATATATGAAAGTCTAATGTTTATCAGTACAGTTCAGTACAGTTCAGAAAATAATGAACTTTTTCACAATATGCAAATTTTTTGAGAAGGACCTGTATATTGCTGTATATTGGTATTCAGCTCTGCACACTCCGTGAAGCTAAGCCTCACGGCAGCCATCAGGGAGGTACAAGAGGGGCAGTAGTATGGGGCCCAAGAAGTGGCAGTGCCACTCGAGCCTCTGCTGGCAATTATTTTACCGTGGCATAACAGGAGTTGTGTGGTCATCTCCCTCTTCCCTGCTGCGTGATTGGTGGACACGCATCAATGCAGGGGGGAGGGAGTTATGGGCGACAGGCAAGTTGCTTTGACTCTACCCCACATACCATGGCTCTGCCCTCACACAATCTACCTATCAGATTGTTATTTGGCGTGAGTGGGGGGGCCTGTAGGTTTGCCAAGTATGAGTGCCGGAAAATTCTGATGGCAGCCCTGCTTAGCCTAGGCTGTTTAGCTATGCAGAGAATTCTAAGAGACCAAGCATATTCTGTAATGGCTTCAAGATGCAATTAAGACCAGCCCCGCCACCAGGGGGGTACAAGTATCACTTCCGTCACGGGCCCAGTGCCGCCAGAGGGCCCGCAGCCTCGGGCCCCCCAGCCAGGCATCAACCTCCTGACTGAGCGCTGCGCTCCTGTCCTATCCCCAATTTACTCACTCCCAGACTCCCACCCATGCAGCCGGTGCAGGCAGAGGCAGCATCCCGTCCAGTGACCCGTCCGAGCGCGCGTCTGTGTTGCAGCGCTTTGTCCAGGTCCACCGTCCAGCGATCGCCGCTCTGCAATGCACTTTCCCGGCCGGGCTTCCGGCTTCCCTTCTGTGATCGGGACTGAGCGGCCGCGTCATGACGCCGATGACGTCATTACGCCATTGACGTCATGACGCTGCTGCTTAGCCCCTTTTAGAGAGAATACCCGGAAGGCCGGAAATGTTTAGACTGTGCGCTTGCACAGTGTCAGGCAGTGAACTTCAAGCTCCTTGTGAGCGCGCAGGCAGGTACTGGGGCACTATACTGGGGGCAACTATACTAGCTATACTGGGGCACTATACTGGCTATACTGGGGAACTATACTGGGGCACTATACTAACTATACTGGGGCACTATACTGGCTATACTGGGGCACTATACTAGCTATACTGGGGCACTATACCAGCTATACTGGGGCACTATACTATCTATACTGGGGCACTATACTGGCTATACTGGGGCACTATACTAGCTATACTGGGGCACTATACTAACTATACTGGGGCACTATACTGGCTATACTGGGGCACTATACTGGGGTACTATACTGGGGCACTATACTGGCTATACTGGGGCACTATACTGGCTATACTGGGGCACTATACTGGCTATACTGGGGCACTGTACTGGGCGTGCACAGCAGTCTGTAGGGGGGCCCAGGCTTGATGTTGTGTGAGGGGCCCCAAAATTTCTGATGGCGGCCCTGATTAAGACTAAAAGTGTCGCCACCTGCCATAAATTTCAGAATATAAATCATCGCGAAGAAAGGGCACATGGAAATATTTTACAATGGGCAAACACTGACTAAATAATTTTGTAAATGAAAATCGTAAAAAAATGTCACTTTTATAAATCCTGTTATTTTCACCCCAGCAACTCTCTGCTGCTTACGTATATTATTGTAACTCTCACACTTTACTTGTATCTTCTTCAAGCGTGTGATTCAGTATAATCAGTAGCCTCTAGGCTACCAGGCAAAGCTATAGGGGCACAGAGGGGGGCAATTAGGCTATCAGGGAGAGCTAGAAAACTATAAAGAGAAAAAATATGATGCCATTTCTTGCTTACAGGTAAATATAGATATTAGTTATTGTGATTTTACTCCCTCCTTTGTCACATGATGGTTATCAGAATTACAATTTGGCATCAGTCATCTGGTTTCACTTTTTTCAGTAGGGTATTGGCAGCAAATGATCACTGCTGAGAATCATGGGAATTGTAGTCCTGTGCCTCAGAGGCAGTCAGAGCAGGAAGCAGCATCAACTCCTCCCATAGCTCCCAACTGTCCCTCTTTTGGAGGGACAGTCCCTCTTTGGGATCCCTGTCCCTCTGTCCCTCTTTGCTCCTCATTTGTCTGCCTTTCATGACAATGTCCTTCTTTCTATGTAAATACCGGTATATATATTTCTCTACTAAAATTGTGTGATTGACTCTAAACTTTATTCCCATCCTTTATTGATATATTACTAATTTAAAGATCTAATATGAAGGAAAATGAAGCAGGATAGAAAGGACCTATGTGGTTTGAATTATAAAACAACATATTTTTCTTATGAAATTTTTATGGAATGCGTGACTAGGGGTGTAACGGGAGCGTGATCAGGGGTGTGGCAGGGTATGGCTTAAGTGTCCCTCTTTCTCATTTTAAAAAGTTGGAAGGTATGACTCCTCCCATTAGCGTTGCTGCTGGTACAGTGCAGGGGGGCTAGACTGATAAAGTAATCTGGACATTTAAAGGGTACCTGTAGTAGGAGCACAGTCGCACTGCCCAGATACATAGAATGACCCGGTCCTGCGCAGTAGCACGGATTTGCTTCTGCACGGCTATCCATGCACGACTTTCTCTGTGCTACTGCACAGATGCAAACCCACTGGCACCAGCACAGTGTAGCCATGCTCGTACATGGAGGGCAGTGCAGCCGTGAAGATGAACAGGGTCCCAGCTGGCAGCGGAAGGTTAGTGGATCGGGAAAGCCTCTGGTCTGCAGGATCGCAATTCTTCCCTGCATGAAATCTTTTGGGAATCGGCCTAGTGATGCCACCTTGTTGCCTCGCTGCCCCCGGCTGCTGTCCTTCCAAATAAAGATGTAGACCCCCCTTCCATGCATGAATACTTTACCTGTCAGGGAAGAGTGCAGAGACTGAGCCAGCAGAGAACACTGACAAGTGTAGTATTCATGCATGAGCCCGGTGGTGGTGGAGGGGAGGGGGATTGGGTTGGCACATTCTACTCTGGTGGGGCAGTGCTGGGGGTTTATTCACCGCTACCACCACTCACCCGATCGAGCACGTTGCCCGATTTTGCAGCTGTCCAATTAATACATGCAACCAATTTTGGCTCACAATTGGTTGCATCGTCAATCGGGCATGCTCTTGGTGCCACCCATTTTCATTGGATTATAATTATCAAATCAGATGATCAATCAGCCGCCAAGTGATGTATGGGCACCTTAATTTAAAGTATTTTCAAGCTTTATTTGTAAAGCGAACTTATCATGAAGACAAGAATATGTTTGGATGATTTACTAAAACCCATTTGATCCTCTTTAGATGCAAGCACACTAATATTTTAAAAATAGTTATTACAGTGTATCTAGTAAATGTCAGCCTGCTTTCTTTATTTCATTTTAGTTGTGCCTTAATTGTGCGATATAGTCTATGAATCCCCCTTTTCCAGCAATCTACAGCTCTCTGCAACGCAAGGGAAATGGCATGCTAAGAATGTCAGCGTAAAGGTATGATTTCTTTTCATCTTCTGTCTAGTTTTACAGAGGAGAGGCTGAGCAATGTTTTCATAGTCTAGCAAATACAGTAATAGCTAACTAGGAGTAATATCTAGCTAGGTTTATAATCAGAGACATCATTCTGTCCACCTCACTACAGGTAAGTATTAAATGGCAGACAAAGCCATTATTTAGCAGGGCGAGGATAAGCATATATGTTTGCACTAAACCACAGCATGGTGTTTATTTCAGGAAACCGCTAAGCTCAGCCTAATCATGTATTCATAAGGTAAATAGTACCTACTGACAGCATCATGTCATTTCTAACATTGACAAGTATAAGTCTTTAGCTGCCATCTGTCCCCCTGTCTGGAATTTAAATGATTTCTCTCTTTAGATGTCAACCCCCAAATCCGTATTCTGATGTGCAGTATTTGAGAAAAAATTCCATTTGTTCCAAAAATGATTACATATATGATTGTCATACAAGACACTTTTTAAATATTTTTTTAAAGGACACCTGAGAGTTATATGGAGGCTGCCATATTTATTTTCTTTTAAACAATTCCAGTTGCCCGGCACTCCTGCCGATCTCTTTGGCTGTGTCTGCATTACACACCTGAAACAAGCATGCAGCAAATCCAGTCAGACAACAGTCAGAGCATCTGATCTGCAAGCTCGTTCAGGGGCTATGGCTAAAGGTATTAGAGGCAGAGGATCAGCAGGGCTGCCAGGCAATCGGCTTTGTTTAAAAGAAAATAAATACTCTGATTTTTGGTTCTCAAACCAGGTTTGCAAACTTCCGCCGAAAGTTTGGTTCGCGTGAACTTCCGCTAACCGCAATAGACCTCAATGGGGAGGCGAACTTTGAAAACTAGATAAATTTATGCTGGCCACAAAAGTGATGAAAAAGATGTTTCAAGGGGTCTAACATCTGAGTTTTTGCATGGATGAGTGGTATAGACGCCAAAAGTCCCGGGGAAAAATCTGGATTTGATGCAAAGCAGCATTTTAAGGGCAGAAATCACATTGAATGCTAAATTGCAGGCCTAAAGTGCTTTAAAACATCTTGCATGTGTATACATCAATCAGGGAGTGTAATTAGAGTACTGCTTCACACTGACACATCAAACTCACTGTGTAACACACCGCAAACAGCTGTTTGCGTAGTGACGGCCGTGCTGGACTGGTGCGCACCATGGCGAGAGTGCAGGCCGTGGCAGTTCTCAAGCCCATATGGTCGCCGGGCTGTGGTAGCTCAATGATAGAACAAAAGTGACTGTCCAGCTGATCAAATTTGGTCTGTCCACAATGAAGCAACGACCTTATTATATTTGGTGTGCCACCCCCATGAGACACTCATATAGCCGGCGGTCATTGCTTTATTGTGATACGCAAGCCCCTTCACCGTGGCAAGGTAATGATCACGAAGGGGAATGGGCACATGTACATGCCTTTTGTTTTGTTGTTGCAGCTGCAGTGCAGCCAGAAAAATTAGGCAGGCATGTACACGCACCACAAAAATTAGTATAGCGGCTGCTGCTAGCAGCGGCCTTAAAAATTCAGGACTCCGCCTGGGGTCCTGGACCCTGTTGGTGGTAGCGGAGAAGGCAAGTGGCCTGCAGGCAGAGATGCTGTGTGGGGAGCGACTTAGTCTTGGGGCAGGCAGCCAGTCACACGGCGTGCAGGCAGAGATGCTGTGTGTGGGGACTGACTTAGTCTTCGGGCGGGCAGTAGCCCTCCGGGATCCATGCCTCATTCATTTTGATAAAGGTCAGGTACTGAACATTTTTGTGACTTAGGCGACTTCTCTTCTCAGTGAAAATGCTTCCAGCTGCGCTAAAGGTCCATTCTAACAGGACACTTGAGGCAGTGCAAGACAGAAGTTGGATGGCAAATTTGGCAGCTCTGGCCACAGGTCAAACCTGCACACCCAGTAGTCCAAGGGTTCATCGCTGCTCACAGTGGGCTTGATTCACAAAGCGGTGCAAAGTGTTTGCACGCCTGTGAAAAGCCCTTTATCACGCCTAAACTCAGTTTAGGCGTGATAAGAAGAAACTCGCACGAATTTTCCGCGCGCAAAGTTTTCCGCGCGCAAAGCACCCGGCGCTTTGCGCGAAGCTCCCATTAAGCCCTATGGGACTTTGCGCGCGCGCTTACGCGCGAAGAGCAGCACAAATCGGTGATAACTCAGTGGTGCAAAGGTTATCACGCCTAAAGTCTTTTAGGCGTGATAACTGAGTTATCACCGCTTTGTGAATCAAGGCCTGTGTCTACATTCACACTTAAGGCCAGGGTACCTGCCGGTCCAGGCATTGGTGGAGGGTGGATCCGGAAGCGCTAAGGCGAGGCGTGGGACTAAAGAATGTCCGCATGTCCGACATCACCATGAGATCGCTGGAGCGTCCTGTCCTTGCCTGCGTGGACATGGGAGGAGGATTACTGGCAGTGGTACCTTTATTGCGTTGTGCTGTGACATCACCCTTAAACGCATTGTAAAGCATACTTGCCAGCTTGTTCTGCATGTGCTGCATCCTTTCTGCCTTCTGGTGAGTTGGTAACATGTCCGCCACTTTGTACCTATACCGAGGGTCTAGTAGCGTGGCCACCCAGTACAGCTCATTCCCCTTGAGTTTTTTTATACGGAGGTCAGTCAACAGGCTGGACAGCTGTTTGCGTAGTGACGGCCGTGCTGGACTGGTGCGCACCATGGCGAGAGTACTGTCATACTCACCAGCCAGGTCCCCTCCGTTATCGCCGCGGGCGCATCCTTACGCGCGCGCGCACGGGCATGCTGGGATTCTTAGTGCCTCATTGTTGTGATGACACGCACGGCGTTCCGCTATGCGCGCGCAGAATTGTGCGCGTGCGCAGTGCGCGCATCGGGTTGCGCGCATGCGCGCGCAGGGCCGTGCGCACGCGCACTCAGCGTTGCGCGCTGCGCGCATGCGCAGGCGTTCGTTTTGGCGCCCATTGCCCTATTTAAACAGGTCTGCCCTTAACTCTGTGCTGTTTGTTCATACAGCGTGTACCCAGTGAACCTGTAGCTACTCTGATCGTATTTCCTGGTATTGACTCTTGGCTTGTGACCCCGACTACTCCTGTCTGCTGCCCGTCTTGACCCTTGGCTTGTTCTACCGTGTTGTTGTCTGCAGCCTGCCCTGATCTCCGGCCTGTTCCTGACTATCCTGATCTCCGCCTGCCCTGACCTTGGCTTGTTCCTTGATCTCGACCTTGCCTGTACCTGGCTCTCCACACCGAGACGTCATCTGTTCTCCAACCCACTGTGGGATTATCCTGAGCGCAACCTGGTGGGCACTAGGCAGCGAAGTTCCACTTCCCCCTCCTGGGGTAGTGGTCCTGCTTCCCCCTCAAGGGGTCGTGGGTGAAGACCCGTGGTCACTTAGACTCTGCGCTTGGGTGGTCCACTAACATAGTGGGGCGGTCAACAGCTCCTGCTCTCGCACCTAACAGAAACAAACAGCCATTATGGACGGCTCTGGAGAGCGAACTCCGTTTGATGCCCTCTGCGATTTGGTGCAACAATTGACCCTGTCTGTGCAAGCGGTTCAGAGGGACTGTGCTGAGATCCGCGGCCAATTTGCTAGTCAAGCGGCTTCCGCAGCCGCTGCTGATTCTGGGTCTGCTCCAGCTTCCGCTCCTGCTTCTGGGCCTGTTCAGTTACCTGTTAATCCTGAGCCACCTGCCCCTGAACCAAAGCTGCCGCTTCCTGAACGTTTTTCTGGTGATCGAAGCAAGTTTAGACTTTTTAGGAGTGCTTGTTACCTGCACTTCAACATGCTCCCGCGTACCTTTGCCAATGAAAATGTCCGAGTTGGGGCAATCATTTCTCTTCTCCAAGGGGATCCACAGGCCTGGGCTCTCCGACTGATGGAACAGGGTCATGATTGTTTACAGAATTCTACGTCATTTTTCGAAGCTATGGCAGAAATATATGACGATCCTTGTAAAGAGGCCTCGGCTGATGCTGCTATACGCTCCCTTCGGCAGGGCCGTAGATCGGTCGAGGAATATGTCCAGGAGTTCCGTCGTTGGTCTGGTGATCTGGACTGGAATGATTCTGTACTAAGGTCTCAGTTCCGCTTGGGCCTCTCTGAGTCAGTTAAGGATGAACTTGCCCGTGTGGGAATTCCAGCTACCCTTAAAGAACTCATCCAGCTCTCCATTCAGATAGACCGGCGTCTGAGGGAGAGGCGCCAAGAAAGAGCCGGTAACCTTCACAGTTCCTGGTATCCTCCGACTCCAGTACTTCCTGCTGTGTCTCCTTCAGCTTCCAGTGTTACACCTATGGAGGAACCTGAACCCATGCAGTTGGGCCTTGCCCGAGCTCCACTCACTCCGGGGGAAAGACAACGTCGTCGAGCTGCAAATCTTTGTCTTTATTGTGGAGCATCCGGACATTTTCGTCAGGACTGTCCAGTTCGGCCTCTAAGTAAGCCCGCCATCTTCTCATCCTGGGAATCTCACAGTCCTTTAGCTTCAGCGGCTCATGTTCTTCTTTCTCTCTTCCTACAGGGCCCCAAAGGAAAGAATACTCACCTTAAAGCCATCGTGGACTCTGGAGCATGCTCTTGCTTCCTAGACTTTCATCTCGCCCAACAACTTCAGCTACCAACTCGTCAGAAAAATAAGCCTCTACTAATTCAACTGGCCGATGGATCATCCATCCAGTCTGGACCTGTGACCCTGGAAACTTTCCCTCTGCTGGTTACCATCAAGGAAGATCATCAGGAATATCTTTGTTTTGACCTGATTCCGTCCCCACTGTTCCCTGTTATCCTCGGAATGCCTTGGCTCAGGAGTCATAATCCCCAGATAGACTGGGTGTCTGGGGAAGTCTCCTTCAACTCCTCCTACTGTTCCCGTTTCTGCTTCCCCAGTATTGGTCGTCTACTCTGCACAAACTCTGAAAAGGCCTCCTTGATCCCAGCTGTTTATCACGATTATCTGGATGTCTTTGACAAGAAGGGGTCTGATTCACTTCCACCGCACCGTATCTATGACTGTCCAGTGAACCTTCAGCCTGGTGCGGCCATTCCTTACGGCAGAATATATCCTCTTTCTGAACCGGAGTCACTGGTACTCAAGGAGTACATCGAGGAAAACCTGAAAAAGGGATTCATCAAACCTTCCTCCTCTCCAGCCGGTGCCGGAATCTTTTTTGTAGAAAAGAAAGATGGTTCTCTTAGGCCATGCATTGACTACAGAGCCCTTAATGAGATTACCATTAAGGATCGTTATCCGCTACCCCTAATGTCCGAGTTGTTCCAAAGGTTACGGTCAGCCAAAGTCTTTACCAAACTTGATCTAAGGGGAGCCTATAATCTGGTGCGAATTAAGGAAGGGGATGAGTGGAAGACGGCTTTCAGATCCCGTTACGGACATTTTGAGTATCTAGTTATGCCTTTCGGCCTCTGTAACGCTCCTGCTACGTTTCAGCGATTCATCAATGATGTGTTAAGGGACTTTATTGATGACTTTCTCGTGGTTTACTTGGACGACATCCTCATCTTTTCATCTTCTTTGGAGGAACACCGGGCTCATGTAAAAAAGGTTCTTGCTCGTCTACGCACACATGAACTTTACGCAAAACCAGAGAAGTGCGAGTTTGAGCAGAGTAATATCCAGTTTCTGGGTCTCCAAATATCATCTGAGGGAATCGAGATGGACCCAAAGAAGGTATCTGCTATCCTGGATTGGCCTGTTCCTTCTGATCGCAGGGAAGTGCAACGATTCATCGGATTTGCCAATTTTTACAGGAGGTTCATTAAAAACTTTTCAAGGATTGTTGCTCCTATCACCTTACTGACCAAGGTTAATCTTCCATTCAGATGGACCCCTGAGGCTCAGTCTGCCTTTGAGGATCTCAAGACACGGTTCACGTCTGCTCCTATCCTTAGACATGCGGATCCTTCTCAAGCTTTCGTCCTGGAAGTGGACGCCTCTGAAACTGCTGTTGGGGCCATTCTCTCACAACGCTTCGGCCCTAAGTCCATCCTGCATCCAATAGCCTTCTTCTCCAGGAAACTTAGTTCTTCGGAGAAGAATTACGATGTCGCTGATAGAGAACTCCTGGCCATTAAGGCAGCATTGGAAGAATGGCGTTATCTACTTGAAGGAGCGTTACACCCTATCCTTATTCTCACCGATCACAGGAACCTGGAATACTTACGTTCGGCCAAAAGATTGAAACCTCGTCAAGCCCGCTGGGCTTTGTTCTTTTCCAGGTTCAACTTCCACCTGACCTTCCGTCCTGGTTCTAAGAATGTCAAAGCAGATGCTCTCTCACGTATGTTCCATGATGAGTCAGCAACTCACCTTGTCCCTGATACTATCCTGTCTGCAAGTCACTTCCTTCTTCTACAGACTGGTCTGTTGGAGTCTGTCAAGCAAGCCGCCTCTACAATACCTATACAAGAGGTGCCCTCTGGTCTTGTCTTCAGAGATGGTTTTTTTTTTCATGGAAACAAAGTTTTTATTCCCCCCGAGCTTCGTCGGACAGTGTTGGCCGGTTGTCATGATTGCAAACTGGCGGGACATTTTGGGATCTCTAGAACGCTAGAACTTCTCCGGAGAAACTTCTGGTGGCCAACTTTGTCTAAGGACTGTAAGCAATTCATACGTTCCTGTGAGATTTGTGCAAGATCAAAAAGCTCCAGAT
Source organism: Hyperolius riggenbachi (assembly GCF_040937935.1). Taxonomy (NCBI): domain Eukaryota; kingdom Metazoa; phylum Chordata; class Amphibia; order Anura; family Hyperoliidae; genus Hyperolius; species Hyperolius riggenbachi. The sequence goes on from NC_090650.1 coordinate 108,052,148, forward strand.
CTAAGCCTTGGGGTCTGCTCAACCCATTGTCCATTCCAGAGCGGCCGTGGGACAAGATTGCCATGGACTTCATTGTCGATCTACCACCTTCTGAGGGGTTCACTACTATCCTGGTGGTAGTCGATCGTTTTACCAAGATGGCTCACTTTATACCTTTAAAAGGTGTCCCTTCGGCCACAACAACTGCCCAGGTGTTTCTGAAAGAGATCGTCCGTCTCCATGGTCTCCCTTCTGAGATTGTGTCCGACCGGGGCTCACAGTTCACCTCTAAATTCTGGAAGGAACTCTGTAAACTTTTGAGTATCAAGCCTTGTCTCTCGTCTGGCTATCACCCTCAAACCAACGGCCAGACTGAGAGAACAAACCAGACATTAGAACAGTATTTACGCTGCTTCTCTTCTGCCGCTCAAGATGACTGGTCCACCCTGCTTGCCACGGCAGAATTTGCCTATAACAACTCTGTTCACACTGCTACCAAACTGTCTCCTTTCTTCGCCAATTTCGCTTTCCATCCAGTATCCTTACCCGGAGTTGTGGCCGAATCTTCAGTGCCTTCGGTTCAAAACAGACTCAATTTTCTGGTGGAGAATTTCAAAAAATTACAGTCTATTCTGTTGAAATCCCAAAAGAGTTCCAAGTTCTGGGCTGACAAGAAACGGGAGAAGGGTCCTTGTTTTACCACTGGTGATCTGGTATGGTTATCCACCAATAACTTGCATCTCCGTTGCCTCTCTAAGAAGTTGGGGCCCAAGTTCGTGGGTCCTTTTCCTATTGAGAGAGTCATCAGCCCGGTGGCTTTCAGACTGAAGCTTCCTACCTCCATGAATGTACATCCAGTTTTCCATATATCCTGCCTGAAAAGAGTCGTTCCTGACATTTTTAACCGCTCACCTTCCCCTCCTCCTCCTGTACTGCTTGATGACCATGAGGAGTATGAAGTTGAAAGAATCCTGGATTGCAGAAGAAGAGGAAGATCCTTTCAGTACTTGGTGAAATGGAAGGGGTTCGGGGTAGAGGAGAATTCTTGGGAACCTTTTCAAAATGTACATGCACCAAGGTTGGTCAGGAGGTTTCACATTCAGTTTCCTGAAAAGCCGTGTCCAGGAGGCACCCGGAGGTCGCCTCTGGGGGGGGGGCAATGTCATACTCACCAGCCAGGTCCCCTCCGTTATCGCCGCGGGCGCATCCTTACGCGCGCGCGCACGGGCATGCTGGGATTCTTAGTGCCTCATTGTTGTGATGACACGCACGGCGTTCCGCTATGCGCGCGCAGAATTGTGCGCGTGCGCAGTGCGCGCATCGGGTTGCGCGCATGCGCGCGCAGGGCCGTGCGCACGCGCACTCAGCGTTGCGCGCTGCGCGCATGCGCAGGCGTTCGTTTTGGCGCCCATTGCCCAATTTAAACAGGTCTGCCCTTAACTCTGTGCTGTTTGTTCATACAGCGTGTACCCAGTGAACCTGTAGCTACTCTGATCGTATTTCCTGGTATTGACTCTTGGCTTGTGACCCCGACTACTCCTGTCTGCTGCCCGTCTTGACCCTTGGCTTGTTCTACCGTGTTGTTGTCTGCAGCCTGCCCTGATCTCCGGCCTGTTCCTGACTATCCTGATCTCCGCCTGCCCTGACCTTGGCTTGTTCCTTGATCTCGACCTTGCCTGTACCTGGCTCTCCACACCGAGACGTCATCTGTTCTCCAACCCACTGTGGGATTATCCTGAGCGCAACCTGGTGGGCACTAGGCAGCGAAGTTCCACTTCCCCCTCCTGGGGTAGTGGTCCTGCTTCCCCCTCAAGGGGTCGTGGGTGAAGACCCGTGGTCACTTAGACTCTGCACTTGGGTGGTCCACTAACATAGTGGGGCGGTCAACAGCTCCTGCTCTCGCACCTAACAAGTACAGGCCGTGGCAGTTTTCAAGCCCATATGGTCGCCGGGCTGTGGTAGCTCAATGATAGAACAAAAGTGACTGTCCAGCTGATCAAATTTGGTCTGTCCACAATGAAGCAACGACCTTATTATATTTGGTGTGCCACCCCCATGAGACACTCATTGCTTTATTGTGATACGCTAGCCCCTTCACCGTGGCAAGGTAATGATCACGAAGGGGAATGGGCACATGTACATGCCTTTTGTTTTGTTGTTGCAGCTGCAGTGCAGCCAGAAAAATTAGGCAGGCATGTACACGCACCACAAAAATTAGTATAGCTGCCGATGCTAGCAGCGGCCTTAAAAATTCAGGACTCCGCCTGGGGTCCTGGACCCTGTTGGTGGTAGCGGAGAAGGCAAGTGGCCTGCAGGCAGAGATGCTGTGTGGGGAGCGACTTAGTCTTGGGGCAGGCAGCCAGTCACACGGCGTGCAGGCAGAGATGCTGTGTGTGGGGACTGACTTAGTCTTCGGGCGGGCAGTAGCCCTCCGGGATCCATGCCTCATTCATTTTGATAAAGGTCAGGTACTGAACACTTTTGTGACTTAGGCGACTTCTCTTCTCAGTGAAAATGCCTCCAGCTGCGCTGAAGGTCCATTCTAACAGGACACTTGAGGCAGTGCAAGACAGAAGTTGGATGGCAAATTTGGCAGCTCTGGCCACAGGTCAAGCCTGCACACCCAGTAGTCCAAGGGTTAATCGCTGCTCACAGTGTCTACATTCACACTTAAGGCCAGGGTACCTGCCGGTCCAGGCGTTGGTGGAGGGTGGATCCGGAAGCGCTAAGGCGAGGCGTGGGACTAAAGAATGTCCGCATGTCTGACATCACCATGAGATCGCTGGAGCGTCCTGTCCTTGCCTGCGTGGACATGGGAGGAGGATTACTGGCAGTGGTACCTTTATTGCGTTGTGCTGTGACATCACCCTTAAACGCATTGTAAAGCATACTTGCCAGCTTGTTCTGCATGTGCTGCATCCTTTCTGCCTTCTGGTGAGTTGGTAACATGTCCGCCACTTTGTACCTATACCGAGGGTCTAGTAGCGTGGCCACCCAGTACAGCTCATTCCCCTTGAGTTTTTTTATACGGGGGTCCCTCAACAGACTGGACAGCATGAAAGACGCCATCTGCACAAAGTTGGATCCAGACGTACTCTCCATCTCCTCTTGCTGTTCCTCAGTGACGTCAGGTAAGTCCATCTCCTCCCCCCAGCCACGAACAATACCACGGGAACGTCAAGATCAGGTGTTTCTGACATTATTGTCAGATCTGAAAGATTATCTTCATGCTTGTTTCTGACATTATTTAGACACTACTGCAGTCTAATAAACCAGCAGGACTGCCAGGCAACTGGTATTGCATAAAAGGAAATAAATATGGCAGCTTCCATTTATTTCTCACTTCAGTTGTCCTTTAACACAAAATGCGAGAACCTACTGTATATACAAGTAGTTGAAACACAACAGACAGCACTGTCTGAGATAAAGCAAACTTCCATCGTCTATATTGGATCTAACACTGGATTCCAAGGGCAATAATTCTGTTCATGAACTTAACTAGCATGTAGAAAGCTCAAAATACAAATTTAACAGTGTATAGCAAGCACCCAATATGGAGGGAATTCCAAAATCAAGATGTGCTAGAACTCTAATGCACACTAGCACTCCAGGGTTCTAGTAAAATCCAAGCTACGGTTGCGTCAACACCCTCATACTGTATGTAAAAATGTTCTTTATTGAATTATAATTAAGATCATGATACAGCTGTCAATACGAACGAGCATCTTCAGCGATCACGTAAACGCTGAAAGGAGATTGCAGCATGATTGATCGTTTGACTGATCGTGGTAATGGCGAACCTCAATGGCGTTGTCAACTATCTCACTTCCAGTGATCTGTCATGATAGTCGTTCAATACAAACGATCACCGAAGGTGGCCACACCTTTTTACACACTGTTTAACAATTTTTTGTTAATTGATGTTATGCGGTATGATGAAAACAATTGTTCATTGTGAAAATATCGTCAGAAAAATGCATTGTGGGTATAGACCTTTATCTTTTCATAAGCAATCATCATGCAATGTTTCACATTTCTCTTTTGGGCACAGGAAAAATCTGTCAAAACATGTTGCCAATATGGGGTTAAGTGAGGGTAAAAGCACCAGTGATGCTGTCATCACTTAGAACAAATATCAACAGATTTGACATGCCAGCTTCTGAAGAGATGTCTTTGTCACCTAACTATATTTTGTTTTCACTTTTCTTTCTTCGTACCATGTATCGAGTTTAGGTGTTTTATGTTTGTGGCTTTCTATAGCTAGCGGAATGTTATGTGTATATTTGTTTCCGGACAAATGCAAAGGTGTGGGTAAATGTGTTTATGTATACATGTGCACACATACATGTGCACACATTTTATTTACTTCACTGTCCTCTTCTGACCTGATTATTGATAATAAGCACTTTTTTTCTAAACAGAAGCTGGCAGATACAAGGTTTATGTAAAATATTTGATTTCATAAAACATTGCTATAACCATAGATCACTGTTATGTAGTGTTGGGCGAACATCTAGATGTTCGGGTTCGGGCCGAACAGGCCGAACATGGCCGCGATGTTCGGGTGTTCGACCCGAACTCCGAACATAATGGAAGTCAATGGGGACCCGAACTTTTGTGGTTTGTAAAGCCTCCTTACATGCTACATACCCCAAATTTACAGGGTATGTGCACCTTGGGAGTGGGTACAAGAGGAAAAAAAATTTAGCAAAAAGAGCTTATAGTTTTTGAGAAAATCGATTTTAAAGTTTCAAAGGGAAAACTGTCTTTTAAATGCGGGAAATGTCTGTTTTCTTTGCACAGGTAACATGCTTTTTGTCGGCATGCAGTCATAAATGTAATACATATAAGAGGTTCCAGGAAAAGGGACCGGTAATGCTAACCCAGCAGCAGCACACGTGATGGAACAGGAGGAGGGTGGCGCAGGAGGAGAAGGCCACGCTTTGTGAGACACAACAACCCAGGCCTTGCATGAGGACAAAAAGCGTGCGGATAGCATGCTTTGTACCGCCATGTAGTCATAAATGTAATAAAGATAAGAGGTTCCATAAACAGGGACCGGCAACGGTAACCCAGCAGCAGCAGCAGCAGCAGCAGCACACGTGATGGAACAGGAGGAGGCGCAGGAGGAGAAGGCCACGCTTTGTGAGACACAACAACCCAGGCCTTGCATGAGGACAAAAAGCGTGCGGATAGCATGCTTTGTACCGCCATGTAGTCATAAATGTAATAAAGATAAGAGGTTCCATAAACAGGGACCGGCAACGGTAACCCAGCAGCAGCAGCAGCAGCAGCAGCACACGTGATGGAACAGGAGGAGGCGCAGGAGGAGAAGGCCACGCTTTGTGAGACACAACAACCCAGGCCTTGCATGAGGACAAAAAGCGTGCGGATATAGCAGCAATGCTTTTTGCCGCCATGCAGTCATAAATGTAATACAGATGAGAGGTTCAATAAACAGGGACCGGAAACGCTAAACCATCCCAGATGTTCATCGGTCATGTTACTTGGTTGGGGTCCAGGAGTGTTGCGTAGTCGTTTCCAATCCAGGATTGATTCATTTTAATTTGAGTCAGACGGTCTGCATTTTCTGTGGAGAGGCGGATACGCCGATCTGTGATGATGCCTCCGGCAGCACTGAAACAGCGTTCCGACATAACGCTGGCTGCCGGGCAAGCCAGCACCTCTATTGCGTACATTGCCAGTTCGTGCCAGGTGTCTAGCTTCATGCCCGGTTTCAGGTCCAGCGGTGCCAGCCACAAATCCGTCTGTTCCTTTATTCCCCTCCAAATTTCCTCCCCTGTGTGCTGCTTATCCCCAAGGCAGATCAGCTTCAGCAACGCTTGCTGACGCATGCCAACAGCTGTGCTGCACTGCTTCCACGATCCTACTGCTGCTGGTGCTGGGTTAGCATTTCCGGATGAGGTACAGCTTTGAGATGCGTTGGAGGAGAAGGAGTCAGAGAGGTAGGTGCTGCTGTTGTTATCCAGCTGTTTGCGGCGTGGGCAACACCCGCGCCGTAGCAGGTGAGGAATCGCTGCCAGGCTCCACAAGGTTCACCCAGTGCGCGGTAAGGGAGATGTATCGACCCTGGCCGAACGCACTCGTCCAGGTGTCAGTGGTGAGGTGAACCTTGCAGGCAACGGCATTCTTCAAGCTTCGGGTTATTTAGCTGACCACGTGCTCATGCAACTCAGGCACTGCAGAGCGCGCAAAGTGGTAGCGGCTGGGAACCACGTAACGTGGGATGGCCACTGACATCATGCCCTTGAAGCTGTTTGTCTCCACCACTCGATATGGCAGCATTTCGCAGGCCAGAAGCTTGGCTATGCTGGCTGGCTGTTACTGCCACGGCCCGGGGGTCATTTGCTGGCAATTTCCTCTTGTGCTCAAACATCTCAGAGACAGACAACTCAACCGTAGCGCTGCACACCGAAGGGCTGTTGGTTGTTGTGTTTGATGAACACTGGGAGACCTCAAGAGCACTAGTCCGGAAAGTGACAGTGTCAGCATCGTCTGATGTTTGTGAATGTTGTGAACCACGCAATGGCTGGGCTACTGCTGCTGCTGAGGCGGGTCTGGTGGTGAGTCTGGTGAACCCAAGGGAGGCAGTGTTGCTGGTGGTACCCTGTCCTGCCGCGTTTGCCCACAGAGTGGGATGTTTGGATAGAATGTGGCGGCTCATGCTGGTGGTGGAGAGGTTGTTAATACTTTTCCCCCTGCTCAGGCGGGTCTTGCACACCTTGCAAATCGCCATGGTAACATCCTCAGTGCAGTCTTCAAAGAAAGCCCAGACTTTAACTGGCTGAGGACTCGGACCTCGTGCGTGATGTGCTGGTGCTGCTTAACCCACTGCTGGACGCTTGAGAGGTCATCCAAGTAATTATCTGGTCCTGTTCTTTTGGATCTGTGAGGGTTGTTGTCCTGGACAACATGGGCAGTATTGAGTGGGTTTTCTTGGGTGCTCCCCTGTGGCCTGTACGTGAACCGTCAGGGGAAACACCTCTTCCCTTGCCCCTCCCTCTTTCACCGGATTTCTTCCTCATTTCACTTATCCTTAAAGTACACGCTGACTGGCAGCAGTACAGTGGCAGTACAGAAATGCTATACAGTGGTGGGTGAGCGGTGTACCACTATTGTCAGCAGTGACACAGAGCACAATGCTATACAGTGGCGGGTGAGCGGTGTACTACTGTTCCCAGCAGACACAGAGTGGAAGTAAACACAATGCTATATAGTGTGGCTGAGCCGTGTACACAGAGTGGCATTAAACACAATGCTATATAGTCTGCTATATAGTCACCCCGAACAGGGTGATGTTCTGCAGAACCCAAACAGTGGCAAACACTGTTCGCCCAACACTACTGGGAGGGAACGCAGATTTTAGTACCTAAACACACGATACAACATGTTTTCCGGGGTCGGACTCTGAGGCACATACAGATGGTCCCGATCATCATCCTCATCATACAACTCTTCTCCTGAGTCTGACCCACCCACCACCTCTGCCACCCCAACATCCCCAGACACAGACCCCTCATCGTCCTCAACATTAACTTGGGATGCTGGCCTGAGCCAGACCTCCTCCTCCACATCAGGCCCCATCATCTCCTCAATGGCAGCCCTCATTAATCGCTCTGGCGACGGACTGATGGACACAACGTTCTCCTCCGGGGAGGGCTGCTGCTGACCACTGGCTGCTGGGGTGGATGTTATAGCTTGCGTGGGGCGTTGGCTGTTGCTGTTGTTGGGAGTGCTGCTCACAGCGGAGGTCTCTGGGGAACTCATGTTGAGCTCATATAGTGGTTGACGGTGAGTGGAGTATTACTGATCCCAGCAATATACACACTGACTGGCAGAGTACGCAATGCTATATAGTGTGGCTGAGCGGTGTACACAGAGTGGCAGTAAACACAATGCTATATAGTCTGGCTGAGCGAGCGGTGTACTACTGTTCCCAGCAGAATCAGAGTGGCAGTAAACAATGGTATATAGTCTGGCTGAGCGAGCGGTGTACTACTGTTCCCAGCAGAATCAGAGTGGCAGTAAACAATGGTATATAGTCTGGCTGAGCGGTGTACACAGAGTGTCAGTAAACAATGGTATATAGTCTGGCTGAGCGAGCGGTGTACTACTGTTCCCAGCAGAATCAGAGTGGCAGTAAACAATGGTATATAGTCTGGCTGAGCGGTGTACACAGAGTGTCAGTAAACAATGGTATATAGTCTGGCTGAGCGGTGTACACACAATGCTATATAGTCTGCTATATAGTGTCAGTAAACAATGGTATATAGTCTGGCTGAGCGAGCGGTGTACTACTGTTCCCAGCAGAATCAGAGTGGCAGTAAACAATGGTATATAGTCTGGCTGAGCGGTGTACACAGAGTTTCAGTAAACAATGGTATATAGTCTGGCTGAGCGGTGTACACAGAGTGTCAGTAAACAATGGTATATAGTCTGGCTGAGCGGTGTACACAGAGTGGCAGTAAACACAATGCTATATAGTCTGGCTGAGCGAGCGGTGTACTACTGTTCCCAGCAGAATCAGAGTGGCAGTAAACAATGGTATATAGTCTGGCTGAGCGGTGTACACAGAGTGTCAGTAAACAATGGTATATAGTCTGGCTGAGCGGTGTACACAGAGTGTCAGTAAACAATGGTATATAGTCTGGCTGAGCGGTGTACACAGAGTGGCAGTAAACACAATGCTATATACTCTGGCTGAGCGAGCGGTGTACTACTGTTCCCAGCAGACACAGAACAGTAAACAGAATGCTATATAGTGTGGCTGAGCGAGCGGTGTACCACTATTCCCAGCAGACACAGAACAGTAAACAGAATGCTATATAGTGTGGCTGAGCGAGCGGTGTACCACTATTCCCAGCAGACACAGAACAGTAAACAGAATGCTATATAGTGTGGCTGAGCGAGCGGTGTACCACTATTCCAAACAGACACAGAACAGTGAACAGAATGCTATATAGTGTGGCTGAGCGAGCGGTGTACCACTATTCCCAGCAGACACAGAGTGGCAGTAAACAGAATGCTATATAGTGTGGCTGAGCGAGGTACACAGAGTGGCAGTAAACAGAATGCTATATAGTGTGGCTGAGCAAGCGGTGTACTACTATTCCCAGCAGACACAGAGTGGCAGTAAACAGAATGCTATATAGTGTGGCTGAGCGAGGTACACAGAGTGGCAGTAAACAGAATGCTATATAGTGTGGCTGAGCAAGCGGTGTACTACTGTTCCCAGCAGTGACACAATGACAGGGGGGACCCTGGCTAGCGTGGCTGGAGCGCGAACTACCCTGCCTGCCTACCCAAAGCTAAACCCACAGACAAATGGCGGAGATATGACGTGGTTCGGGTATTTATTTACCCGAACCACGTGACCGTTCGGCCAATCAGAGCGCGTTCGGGTCCGAACCACGTGACCCGTTCGGCCAATCACAGCGCTAGCCGAACGTTCGGGGAACGTTCGGTCATGCGCTCTTAGTTCGGCCATGTGGCCGAACGGTTTGGCCGAGCACCGTCAGGTGTTCGGCCGAACTCGAACATCACCCGAACAGGGTGATGTTCTGCAGAACCCGAACAGTGGCGAACACTGTTCGCCCAACACTACTGTTATGTAAGTCTTTGAATTTTGCTATACAAGTTTTGCTATTAAACATCACTCTTCCATTTCAGTTAGTAGCTAGCTATGAATTTTTAACACTTACAGTAAACTGCTGTTCTTTGCATCCATGATAAAGGACCCTTTTGAAATACAGACTGCTCAAAAATGCCAGTTTTCTGTATAAGTACTTATCTGCACAAAGCAGTAGAACTTTTTGGTCTTCTACCAGAACTGGACTAATTGAGTGACTGCAATGGGCTGTGATGCACTCATCTAAAGTTTTCCATAGGGGCCTGAACACACGAATGCTTGTGTCTGCTTGTGTCCATGTAATGACTATGTTTGGTCATTCATATGACTTGTATCATCACCAGCATGTGAGGGAAGATCTACTTTTATTTAAACATTGCTCTAAACATTTTTCAGACATTCACAAGTCTTTTTGCAATTTATTTTTAATAAAAACTACTTTTACATTTCAGTGTGCAGCCAGTTGTGAATTTCCATAAACTAACTGTAACCTCAGATTGCTCCACTTTGTAAGCATGGCATATGTACTCTCTTTGTAGTATAGACTCCCTAGTAATCAATTGCTCAGTGTAGGTACTCATGTTCTTGCACCTGCACCAATCCAGTTATTAGCAGCACACTATGACACACCCATATGGGTATCAAAGCGAACTTAGCCATAAGAATTAAAGAAAATCTGTAACAAAAAAAGTTCCCCTGGGGAGTACTCACCTCGGGTGGGGGAAGCAGCTGGATCCTATTGAGGCTTCCCCCATCCTCCTGTGTCCCACGGTGGCGGCGATAAAGCTCCCCGAACAGCGGGATGTAAATATTTACCTTCCCGGCCCCAACGCAGGCGCAGTATCGGCTCTCCGCTCGGAGATAGGCGGAAACAGCTGATAGCTGTCGGGCCGCTCTACTGCACAGGCGCAAGTCTCCTGCGCCTGCGCAGTAGAGCGGACCCGACGGATATCGACTATTTTCACCTATCTCCGTGGGAAGAGCCGCAACAGCGCCCCCGCTGTAGCCAGAAAAGGTAAATATTGCACAGCCGGACAAATTGTTGGCTGTGCGTTCCGTGGGCTGCAGTGAGACCGCCGTGGGACACAGGAGGATGGGGGAAGACTCGACAGCGTCCAGAGACTTCCCCCTACTGAGGTATATACCCCCCAGGGGAACTTTTTTTTGTTACAGAATCCCTTTAATGGAAACGCAGGTCATTCGTTCCACAATCCAAAAACAGTTGTAGATCTAAAAAGATTTCTTGCTTCTCCGCAAAAGTGTAATTTAACTTTAACAAGGCACTTTTGATTCAAGACTTAAATTATTTGATTAGAAGGGGGCAAACTGATTAGTTAAAGGACCAAAATCGCGAAAAAAATAAAAATAAATACATTAAATTTAAATTACATACAAAAAAACTACACATTTTTCCTGAAATAAAATGCACTATAAATATATTTTTCCTATGTTGCTGTCACTTACAGTAGGTATTAAAAAGCTGACAGATATGATGGATTCTGGACTAGCCCATTTTCTTATGGGGGATTCTCAGTATTTATTTTGTTCTTTACAAAAGCCTGGGAAGGATCTATAGAAAGATGTCAGCCAGCTTCCCTACTAATAGGCTTGCTTTTTTGGCATTTTTGGCACTTTTGGGCAACTGCTATTCAGTTCGGCTTTTATAAATAAAGAAATAAACAACAAAACCCCATGTGGCGGTGGATTAGTCCAAAGCCTGTCAGATCTGTCAGATTTTCACTGCCTACTGTAAGTGACAGCAACACAGGAAAAAAATAATTTATAGTGCATTTTACGCTGGGAGAAATGTACATTTATATGCATGTGCTTTAAACATTACAGTTTACAGTAGTTGCCCTTTAATTGGCTGAACAACTACTTGGCAATCAAAATAGGACCTCAGATTTTTTTTTCTTTTAATGTGAATGTAGATCCCCTTTAAAAGAGCTATCTTTGCTGGTGCACTGACTTGAAAACGAGCCTTTGTGCATTATTTATAACAACTGGCATCTCAGTGTTCCAAAGATTTAAATCTTGGTAGAGAAAACAAGCAGAATGAAAAATCTTGGTTAAAATGCCGTTGTTTCAGCTGTACTATTTGTGTATAATATTGTTCCATCTCGTTCCATGCTCTACAAGCGACTACAAATTGTAAATAAGACAGAATGGTGACTGTATGTCCTACAATGTATAGAATAAGTCTACATTTTTATTATGCTTCTTGTTTTCCTGGAGCATTTGGAACAGTTCCAATGTGAACTGTTTGGAATTGTCAGTCATCCCCATACTGTATATATAATTATTTGTATTATATCCTGTTCTCATAATAACCCATAAGTCAGATTCCTGTTCTCATAATAACCCATAGGTGAGAAAAGCAAATACAAGCCTTCAAAACTGAATGCTGTAGAAGTCAGCAGATCAGCGTTAGTTTCAAATGGCCAATGAGGTTCAAGAATAACTCCAGGCAAAACTGAAAAAAGATGCTGTACGCAGTAATGTGTAAAGTTACATAAGAATATTGTTTGTATGTTTTTTTTTAGCTCTTGGCACTTGCCAAGTGTCACGTGGCACTCGGCAAGTGACACGTGGCAAGTGCCACGTGACATGTTCCAAGTGCCACATGACACTTGGCAAGTGCCACGTGACACGTGGCAAGTGCCACTTGGCAAGTGACACATGCCAAGTTCCACATGACATGTGGCAAGTGCCATGCTCCTGGCACACGTTACACCTGCTGCTGCTACATTGCCCCGCTCCTGCTGCCTGTGCAGCTCCCACTGCCAGGCCAAGGTGCCACAGGCCACTGATACCACCTATATTTAACCCAAACACAATTACTGCGTAATTTTTTGGAGGTGTCTTGGCTGAAAACTGTCATGTCCCAGTCGTGCGGTTGGACTTTGGACACAATGTGGGGTGCACGACCGCTGTCTAGAACCTAGGCTTAATGTTAATTGACAGACATTTTTTTTTTGGGGGGGGGGGGGGATTTGAAGTCCCCACATCATCAATTAGTGTTCCCCTTTGCAAAATAATGATGATACATGCCTCATTTACCCTAAAAACCCTTTTTAAAGCAATTTAAAGGTCACTTCCGTTTTTTCTATCCAGATATCCGAATCCGGACGGATACCCCGGATACTGAGGTCGGATATCCGATTCAGATCCGGGTTTGAAAATGTTGAACTCGGAAATCTGACCCGGAACAGATATCTGGGTATCCGGATGCAAATTAGATCCAGATAGTGAAAAGTGGTATCCGAGCAGCACTGTCCACTACCAACCCGGCTGGCCTGTTTATCCCTAATCTGCTCTACCCCATTGACCTTGGGTTTTTATCCGGACTTTGTGCTGCCTGCCCTGACTCTGGCCTGTTTGTTGCTCCTGAACCTTTTGTGCCTACCCTGACCTTTGGCTTGTTATCTCGCTTCTTAAAGTACCCTGCCTACCCCTGACCTTGGCCTGTCTGGACTATGACTAAAGCTATCTCCCAGGCTAGGTCAGACTTACACATGATGTTGTCTCCTGTTCTCATTGTCACTGGTTAGTGGCCCCTAGTGATGACCTGGGGAATATGCAAAGTCCATCAATCCTTGCAGGTTACTCAGACTCCACTGCCAGGAGAAACTACTCTTACCAGTGATAGTGTCAACTGGTAGCCTGCACCCTAACGTCAGTATAGCAGGACAGCATAACGGAAGATACAGATATCAAGACAATATAACGTTTGAGAGTTACACAGTCTTAATAGTAATCATATATACTGTAAATATACAGCATAAAACAAATTAAATACATATGCTTTAAAGGCAAAGACATGTTTCCTTTAATCCAGGGGTTCCACTTTGACAAGAATTACTTGATATCACCCTTTGTGAGATTATTCTTTCATTTACCATTAAGATGTTCATTCTATTGATAAAGAATCTGATGAGAATAGAAGGCCAGATTTAAATACATTTACATAATTTGCTTACTGGGTCACATCTTCACCAAACACGAGGAAATGAACCAACCAGGTACCATGTTCTAACCCAATTCCCTGATCAATGAGTATCTGGAGATTTTCTGTATTTCCTTGAAGAGACACTGAAGCGAAAACAAAAATTATGATATTATAAATTGGTTGTGTAGAAGGGGTAATTACTAGAACATTGGTAGCAAAAAAAATATTCTCATATTTTTATTTTCAGTTATACAGCTTTTTTTTTATAACTTTGCATCATTCTCTAATATTTGCAGTTTAGACATTATTCAGCATTCTAAATGTTTTTATAGAACAGGTAGTGAACTTTTGAACTGTCCTGAACTGTTCTCTGCAAAAGAAAAACAGAATGCAGTTGAGATAACTTAATCAGAAGTCAGAGCTCTCTGCGACTTTCAAACTCGTGGAGCTCAATGGCAATTTGCATAGATAACAACTGGAGTTTCTTAACTCTTCCTGTACTGGAAACAAATATTAGACTTATGTCTCTGCTCCTAATGCTTTATTGCTTAGCTGTACTACACAACCAATTCATTATATCATATTTTTTTTTAGCATCAATGTCTCTTTAAATGTCTATTACAGGCATGTTTCCAGTGAAGTCAGGTCACAGCTGATCTACCTCATTCTAAAGATGGGCTATTTATTAAGGTGGCCGTACACTTATCGATGTTTCCTGTCAATATATGGCAGATTCAATCGCTCTGACCAAATCTACTAGAAATCGATGATGCAGGCGATGTCCATTCAATTGGTTTCTTGCCAAAATCGGTCGATTGTGATGGATGGAAGATATCACTCGATCAGCAGTGGATCGGAAGGACTTTAGTAGCGGCATTCGATTATGGGATGACTGATGGGCAGTGTTGGTAGCAGAGCTTACACTCATTCATCTGCTGACACGTGTCTTCTCTCCACGCCAAGCACTCCTCACTATCTCTTGTCTCTAGTTGGTGTCTGTGAGTACAGCCGCACCTGTGCAGCAAGTCCAAGCCACTCATCCACAAGTGGATCCATGCTAAGGCATGGGTGCAGTATGGTTATGCTCGTGTATGAAGACAAGCGTGGCTGCAAACTAAAAGAGGGTCTCGGCCAGTGGCAATGATGGTCAAGAAGGACACAGGAAGTCCTCTTAACTGAGATTCTAACTTTTTTTTTTCTGCCGCTTCAAGTTTGCTTTAAAGGATCTGCTGCTATTGTATTTTCACCCAGATATTATAGGACACTTTAAGAGTTCATGTGAAGTACATGGCTTAACAAGTCATTTTGGTGGCATAAAAGGGATCTACACCATTGGCGTCACTAGGTCAATTGATTTTGGACATGTGACCCAAACCAAAGCTTGAGAAATTCTTTCTCTCCTCACGTGACATGTCCGGCAAAGTGCCTGTGTCTCTGTGAAGTGCTGTTCATACTGCAAGCTGCAGAGCTACAGATGAGAGAGAAGTGGGCAGTGATCAGACTTCAGGTCCGTCCAACTATCAGTGTGTCTCATTAGAAAGACGCAGGCTGCATCTTCTCTTTATTAGCTGCAGAACGTGTGGAAATCCTGACTGCCCGGAGATGTGACTCGGAGGAACAGAGCGCACAGGCAGGACACTGAAAAGAATGCAACCATCTGATCTGATGTCTGCAGTAAATGTTGCCTAGCTGTGTGACCTCAAGTCTGTATGGCAAGCTCTCATGCCTGTATCTTCCACCCCCTTCCTTCATTTTTAACTGTTTCAAGGAATACCTAACCTCTGGAATGACAAGGGCCCAGAATATTCTTTCAGAAGCTAGTCACTAGATCATTTGCCATTTAGTATAGGGTGGGACAATTACCCCTACATTGGTGACTGGAGGTGCCATGGATCTTTTAAGACTCTAGCAATGTTTCTGATCTATACACTGGGCCGGTTCTAGTAACAATGGGGCCCCCGGGCAAGATTAACCTGGGGACCCCCCAAAAGACCCTCCCCCTTGACTGAAAAAGCGGCATTAGGGGCCAGAGCCAGAATCACAGCTCAGAAACATGTAGGCACAGGCGTTCTGGCACCCTAAACTCCACCCCTCAACTCAAGCCACACTCCCATATTATGCAGACATTCCTCCTCCCCTGACTAGATAGCCAGATTTTCCCCAATATTTGGTAGCCCCATTAATCTAGGTAGTAAATGTGCCCCCCCCCCTCCACACACACAAGTATAGGCAGCCAGATGTGCCCCCACCTCAGTATTAAGTAACCCCCCAATAAGTAGCGAGAAATTTAAAGTAAGGGAGCCGCCTCTCCTACATAAGATGCCTGTAGTCACGAGCCTTCAGTGCCTCGTGGGGTAAATTCCACCCTGTAAAAGGCCCTTTGTTGCAGCTAAATTTCCCCCCAGGGCACCTGAGCAAGCTACCCTGCTCCCCCAGATCACACCCTAACTTAACTGTGCTCTCGAGGGCCCTTGCAGTGTCCTTGGCAGAGTAGCGTCTTGCCTTTTCCAGCAAGTGCGCTCCTCTGTCAGTCTTTCATTGCCCCATTGCAGGGTCCCTGGCGGCAAGTACAGGTAAGTTGGGGGGGACACATTGGGGGGCCCCTACAGGCTCTGGGGCCCAAGGGCAATTGCCCCCTTTGCCTCTATGGAAGCTCCGACCCTGTCTATACAATGTTCAACAGGTGGTTATGGCTAGCTTATAGGGTAGCAATTGGTCTGTACAGCACTTAACCCTGAGAGGTCAAGTCCTGATTTCAGCTAGGAGCAAGTATTTGTGGTGTGTATACACTATTACTCATGTGACTATGTACTCTGTGAAGTGCTGCAGAAGATATAAGCATTAGTGGAACCTGATATACCTGGCTGCAAATTTAGCCTAATAGGCTCAATTAAGAGGCACAGCTCATGCAAATTTGCATTTGCTCTCACATGCCCGAAAATGCACAGTCTTGCAACTAACTACACTGCAACATTTTGCCCTGTGGGGGATGAGGCATGAGTTGTGCCTCTTATTTGAGCCGATTAGGCTAAATTTGTAGCCAGGTATATCAGGTTCCACTTATTGATGCATACATCTCTTGTTTGTAAGCATTGTTGCATTCTTTCCTTTGGAGGTTGGTGGTGGATGAATCTCCCGAGTAGTGGCAGGCAGCCTTGGGGTGAGCCGTCTGCGCCTGTCATTCCCCCGGGTGTGATGCGTGAGAGCCACCCCTGAGCTTTAACAGGCTGGGGGTAGTCTCCCCTTTCTCAGCGGTTCTCCCGAGTCGTGCTTATTGTACAGATTTGTACCGATACAGATGGACGCAATGCGCTACAAGGTAGGTATGGCTCTCCCATGCTTGGCGGGGGTTATCGGCATTTCTCAGGCTCCCCCCCCCCCTTCCTGGGTGCAGCCAGGGCCGGCCCTAGACTTTTTGCCGCCTGAGGCAAAATTAGAAAAAAAATCGCTCCCCCCCCCCGTGGGTGGGGGGGGGGGGTGGTGCCGCCGAGCTGGAGGGGTAGCTAGCAGAAAGGGGGTATTGGGCCTAGCGGCGGGGAGGGGGGTCGGACCCCCCCCTCCCTCGCCTGGGTCCCCCGATCTGCGCTCCTTCTCCAGCGTAAAGTACCAGCCAACCTGCATATGAGAAGAGGCAACGGGCGGGGGAATCACTCACCTTCCGCGTTCCATCGTGCGCTCCACCGACGTCACTTCCTGCAAGGCCGTCCACTTACAATACAGTGGGCGGCGTTGCCGGAAGTGACGTCAGTGGAGCACGCGATGGAACGCGGAAGGTGAGTGATTCCCCCGCCCGTTGCCTCTTCTCATATGCACGCTGGCTGGTACTTTACGCTGGAGGAGGAGCGCAGATCGGGGGACCCAGGCGAGGGAGGGGGGGGTCCGACCCCCCTCCCCGCCGCTAGGCCCAATACCCCCTTTCTGCCCGCTACCCCTCCAGCTCGGCGGGCGGCCCCAGCGTCCATGGACGGGCGGGTGCCGCCCCCCAGATCTGCCGCCTGAGGCAAATGTTTCACCCCGCCTCATGAGCGGGCCGGCCCTGGGTGCAGCTGCAGTGCCTCTGAGCATTGAGAGTGCTTGGGGCTATCATGCCACTCCCCGTTTCATGGGGGCATGGGGGGCCTACCCGTGGCACCCCTATTAAAGTGCTAAATGTAGTGTGGAATAATTCCCGCAGGTCAAAATTTTGAGGTGTAGTTAGTTGCAAGACCCTGCATTTTCTGCCATGCAAGAGCAAATTCAAATTTGCATGAGTTGTGCCTCTTAATTGAGCCGATTAGGCTAAATTTGCAGCCAGGTATATCAGGTTCCACTTGGTGATGCACACATTCTCTTGATTGTGAGTAAAGTAAAACTTTATTTGGTTGCAGGGTCAAATTTTTCCTGCCGCTGGGGAAGTGTGTCTTCCCCAGGCTCGGCAGGGTATATGGTCGCAGGGTAAGGGTGGCGACAGGGAGCTCTCATACATACCCATCCGGATGGCTGGATTGACTTCTTCTTCCTCCACCTCAGCGGTGACATACTCCCGGCAGGTCTTCTCGGTTCCGACCATATGATATAACGTGATCAGGATCCAGGAGACTGTGTCAGCGTTACAGTGCCACCTGGTGGTGTAAGAAGGGTGATGGAGGAGTCTCTCCCCTCTTTCACCACCGTGTGGCGCTGTAACGCTGACATGGTCTCCTGGATCCTGATCACAAGTCATATCATGTGATCAAGAGCCATAAGACCTGCTGAAAGTTCAGAGCTGCCAGTGGAGGAAGAGAAGAAACTGTCCGGAGCAGGTAAATATAACTTTTTACTGTCACACACTCATTTGGCTGCACTAGGCAGCCAAACGAGATATGCCTACAGAAGCTAACAATGCACCAGCAGCTTCAAACAAAACATTTCATTCAAAGCTGCCATTGGGTTAAAAAAGTCCCACAGTAAAACGTAATGCTGGGAATACACGGTTCATTTCTGGAGCTCGATTCTCCTCTCGATCGTTTTTTCCGCTCGATTCTGCAGTCAATTCTCTTATCTTTTTCCATTCACTTCTATCAGAAATCGGAGTGACAAAAGAGTCGAAAGGGAGATCGGACATGTTGTAAATTATCGAACCATCTAATCACCTAAAAACGAACCGTGCAAATTCTGTGCAGCTGACAGTCTTCCAGTCTACAGAAGAGAACAGTGCTTATTACTTGCCAATGCTACCAAGAATTTAAAAATATAATAGAAATTTCTTTAGTAACTTTCCTATATAGCGCTGTGATCTCCCCTAAAATGTGACAGATTCTTAAAAAATATTTTTAAAAGTATTAACATTCGAAATTATCGGCCTAGACTGAGTTTTTATCAACACGAACAAACTGTGACAAAACAGAACGGAGACCAGACAAAATAAAAAAAAATGTTATGATAAAGCACACGAATAACGACATTCCATCTGACTGCCCATGCACTCGCAATAATGCAGCTTTTCATACAAAGAAATACTGTGAAATACATATTTCAAGATGTGGGACTATGGAGGAATGTATTTCTGCAAGGAAGAACAGACTTTTCACACCCAAGTTTTTCTTTTTTCAACAGCTAGAACAATGGACCTCTTACAAGGCTTTCATTTAAACAAATAGCAATGAATAAAACATATATCTATCTAAAGCTGCTCATAGACATTGTTCAATACAGCCATGGCATGTGCATGCACATTTCTATTGGCTGACTACATGTTTGTGAACATGTTTATGTACATCCTGATCGTTCTTTCAAGGAACATTTGTGATCAGCTAGAAAAATACATCCTTAAAAGAGACTCTGAAGCCTCTTAAAGGGAAGGTCCAAGAAAAATAAAAAAATGAGTTTCACTTACCTGGGGCTTCTACCAGCCCCATGCAGCCATCCTGTGCCCTTGTAGTCACTCACTGCTGCTCCAGTCCCCCGCTGGCAGCATGCCGAAGTCGGAGGTCGGCAGGTCGCATTGCATACATTTTTACGCATTCCCGCTAGTGCAGGAACATTAACACATACATTTTTACGCATTACTGGTTCAATGCGTAAAAGTGTACGCATTGAACCACTAACGCGTACAAATGTATGTGTTAATGTTCCTGCACTAGCGGGAATGCGTAAAAATGTACGCAATGCGACCCGTCGACCTCCGAGGTCGGCAAGCTGCCAGAGGGGGACTGGAGCAGCAGTGAGTGACTACGAGGGCACAGGATGGCTGCATGGGGCTGGTAGAAGCCACAGGTAAGTGAAACTCATTTTTTTATTTTGCTTGGACCTTCCCTTTAAAAATCCTTTTTTTATTACACAATCCTGTTTAACACATTAGCCCTTCCTAAACCGACGCATCCCTGCTGCTGTAATCTATCTAAATCCCGCCTCACTCCCCCCTCCCTCTCCCCCGCAAAATCCACGACTTTCTTGGTCGTGGATATTGCTGCTGTTGGAGGCAGAGCTATGAGCCGCAGCTCTGCCTCCATGCACCGTCTATCTCCGCCTCTCCCCCGCCCCTCCCAGCGAAGGAAGACTGAGAGGGGCGGGGGAGAGGCGGCGATCTGAGCTGACAGACGCACTGAGAGGCAGAGCTGCAGCTCATAGCTCTGCCTCTCACGGAAGCGCTGCCCAGATTGCCCCCCAAGGAGTTAGGGGGGATTTAGATAGATTATAGCGGCGGGGATGCGGCGGTTTAGGTAGGGCTAATGTGTTAAACAGGATTGTGTAATAAAAAAAGGATTTTTAAGAGGCTTCAGAGTCTCTTTAAAGCAAACCTGTAATTTTTACAAAGGTAAAAGACACTTACCTCAAGAACGTGATACTTTCAGAAGCTTCCCTGTCTCCCTCCACCTCACCGATTCAGCGATGTGTCCTCCGGAAGTTGCAGGCATGCTCCCGTATGAGAACAAGCATGGCTACACTGTGATTGCGCAGTGGCATTGGCCAGCTCGGAAAAAGCCAAGCCCAATTGGGTATGTGCTACTGCACATGCACGAGCCATCGTCAAGGGTTTGTCAACAGTTTCCTGGAGGACACAGATCAGTTGAGGAGGATGGGGAATCCTCTGGATTTTCTAGCTGCTTCCCTTTATTAAGGTGAGTAGCCATTTTGGGCCCTTTTTCCGGAAGCAGGAAAAAATGCCGCAGGAGCCCTTTCCGAAAAAACGGTGCCACCATAGGCGCCTATGATAAAAGCAGTGATTAGCAGCAAACATAGGAAATTTGAGCGCATGGCAGTTGCCGCTATTGGGCACCCCTGGGCTCTAAAATGTACCTTCTTTGCCACAAATCACAGCTTTTACAATGGCCATGATGTTTAGGCACCACCAGGTGGGGTCTTAGAGTTAGGCACCACTTGGGGGGGGGGGGTCTTAGGGTTAGGCATCACTGGGGGGTCTTAAGGTTAGGCAGCACACGGGGGTTCTTAGGGTTAGGCACCACATGGGTGGGGGGGGGCTTAGTGTTAGGCATCAGGGGAGGGACGGTTCTGTGTGAGAGTAGGTTTAGGTTTAACCATAGTAAAATATTGATAAATATTACCGATGTTTTACTATCAGAATTCAACAGTAGAATATCGCTAATTTTAGCAAGATTCTACTAGCGGCCGGAAGCTCCCTCAGAGATGTTAGATGCATTGGAAGAGGAATTGACCATGGTTATTTGTACCTCTGAGAATGGCAAGAGCCCAGGACCAGATGGTTATACGGCCCCATTTTACAAGACCTTTAAAGGAGAATTGGCCCCCTTGTTTTTGGAGGCATTCAATGCAATCTCACCCACAGAAAAGTTTCCCTCACAGGCCCTGCAGGCCCATAAATCTGTGTTACCCAAACCTTGTAAAGATCCTATGGAGTGCTCTGGGTACAGACCAGTATCATTAATCAAGCTGGATATAAAAATTTTTGCTAAACTGATTGCAAATAGGTTACAACCATTAATCCCTGAAGTGGTACATAGTGACCAGACCGGGTTTGTGAGTCAGAGGGAGTTGAGGGATAATGTACTTAAGGTTACCACGCTGATTGAGTATGCACAACGGAAGGGTATCCCTAGTTGCCTGGTGTCTGTGGACGCGGAGAAGGCGTTCAACAGGGTACATTGGACTTTCCTGGAACTCACCCGCCTACATTTGGGGGTGGGCCCAGGTATGATACAGAGAATAATGTCCCTGTACTCTTCCCCTACAGGTAGAGTGAGGGTGAATGGTCTCCTGTCGGACGCCTTTGAGGTCCACAATGGCACAAGGCAGGGATGCCCTCTGTCCCCTATACTTTATATCTTAACTATGGAGCATTTTGCAATTGCGATTATGCAGAATCCGTCGATCTCCGGGCTTAGGATCCGGCCTGGACACTACAAGATATCCCTATAGGCAGATGATGTGTTGCTGTTTGTTACCTCCGCATATGCGTTTTCCATAGCACATAGTGGAAAACGCATATGCGATTCTGCCTATTGTGTTCCTACCCTTGGTGGCCACACACCATACAATTATTTAAATATCTGTTCAATTCAAGAATAGCAATGAATTTTTCTGACTGATTGTAACAATTCAAAAATCTTACCAATGTACCACACACCTATGTTCAATTTGTCCCCAATCATGAATAAAATAATTGAAAGCTCAGAAAAAAATGATTGGAGCTGTCCATCACACACATTGACAATCCATCACAGACCATACAATTCTTGGTAAAGTTGGTCTGAAATTTCCAACATGTCCAATCTCCAAAAATCAGAAAATATTGAATTGGTGAAAAATTGGATCTTTTCATTGTATGATGTGTGGCCACCTTAACATGAAGGGCCTGAGCCCACTAGCGCAGTTGTATCCGCTTCTGTCCACTTTTCAGCATCTGTAACATTGTTGTGTAAACTGAAAAGCGGACAAAACGGCAACAGTGGGCTCAGGCCCTCAATTAGTTGCTCTCAGGTAAAACTGAAAGAAAACTTTTTTTCAAAGTAATGCCCATGTTTTCCTATGGCTCAGTTCCCACTATGCGCGTTTTAACTGAAATCTTTTTCACAATGTACTGTTATGGAAAAAATGCATACCAACGTTTTCTAACCCATAGTAACGCACACTAACACATGCCAACGCATAAAAGGGCCCTTATGCAAAGCAATTTTTGCATGTATGTCCTCCCTGTGTTCACGTATGTATTCTCTGTGTGCTCCAGTTTCTTCCCACATCCCAAAATCCTGTTGGTAAGTACACTTGTTTCCAAAATTAAAAAAATGGCATTGTCTCTCTTAAAATGCACACTAATGGTACAATCTTGATTGTGCAATCTTACCAAATCTATGTAAACTAAGTGAATGTACTTTACATGGATACTTAAAGAGGAACTGTCTCGAAAAACTTAAAATTGAAAACACATACAAATAGGAAGTACATTTCTTCCAGAGTAAAATGAGCCATACATTACTTTCCTCCTATGTTGCTGTCACTTACAGTAAGTAGTAGAATTCTGACATTACCGACAGGTTTTGGGTTAGTCCATCTCTTCATAGGGGATTCTCAGCATGGCCTTTATTCTTTATAAAGACATTCCCTGAAAAAGATTTATACAAAGATGGCCAGCCTCCCTGCTCACTGCACACTTTTTTGGCAGTTGGACGGAGCAACTGCCATTCACTAAGCACTTTTAAAAATAAAGAAAACCCTGAGAACCCCCTGAGGAGAAGATGGGCTAGTCCAAACTCTGTCGGTAATGCAGATTTCTACTACTTACTGTAAGTGACAGCAACAGAAAAGTAATTTATGGCTCATTTTACTCTGGAGGAAACATACTTCTTAATTGTATATGTTTACGTTTTTATATTTTAAGATTTTCGCGACAGAGGTCCTTTAAGGTAGTTCCTCATATTACATAGAAGTGGTAAGAGTGTACAATCAAGATTGTATTGTTAGTGGGCACCTTTAGAGACCAGAGCTGGATTATCCATGAGGCAAACGTAGGCAGAGAGTCTAGGGGCCTGGTGGATTTTAGCCCCCACCAAATCTTACTAAAAAAGCCAGGTGGCCATCAGCGGTGGGCAAAAACAGCTATCTTGCCTAGGGCCCCTTTTTCATAATAATCATTTGTTAGAGCCTCAGAGGCTATGTACACCGTGGTGCTTAGCGATATAATGGACGTATAGTCACAGGGAATGTTGCACTACAATGTAAAACCTATGCAACGCTCACAGTGTGTCCGGTGCAGTGCAATCTAACGATGTGCGGCATCCCAAAGCACTGCATGCAGTCGGTTACCACATAATTGGGTTTGAATTAATAAGACAAATAGCATGCCTTATCAAAGTGAACACACCTTATCAGAGTAGCATAGCGAGCGCTACAAACCCGCAGGGGCTCAGGGCAGGACTAGTGGAGCTCTCCTCATTGCCAATTAGCAGGAATAAGTTCGCTATGCTACTCTGATAAAGCATGGTAACTTTGATAAGGCGTGTTATCTCTGATAAAGCATGCTATTTGTCTTAGTGAACCAAGCCCAATGTGTGCAGTAACAGTGATGCATACTTTCCATTGATTATATGCTTCATTATTTACGACACAATGGTTGTATAACGTGCGGTGCGACTTTTACTTTCTGTTGCGTTCCTGTCTTTAGGGAACCCAACGTAACTTCCACTGTGAACATAGCCTAAAGCTGTGTACACACCTTTGACAGATGTCACCCATCGGGTATCAAAACCTGATCCCCTTGGGTGACATCTCTGGGCCAGGTAGGTTACACATACGCGTAACAGCTGTATAGCTGATGATGTGCTGTGTTGCTATGTGGGGGGGGAAGGGGGACAGTGGGGACGAGCATGGAGAATGAATGGGAGGGAGAAGTAGGTACCTCCCACAGCACTCAAGTACAAATCAATTGCCCAAAAAACTCTGCAACAGCTGACTGCTGCTTACCCACATTATATGTTGTATATAGAAGACATAGGATGCCTGTGTAGACTGTCAGGCAAACAAATCATGTACAACTGTCTCTGCTCTTAGCAGTCTGATGTCTGTATGGGTCTTCATACTACAACCTGCATAGTCCCCACCACCATACAGTAGCAGCTCAATACAGATAATAGGAATTGAATTTCTCTCTCCATGATGTGACCAAGGTTGAAGGATGATGAACTTTTAAAAATCCTTCAGCATAAAATAAGCTTTAGGTTATGAGTCAAACAGAAGCTTTCCATCCAAGCTATTTTATAACTGTGTTCCTCTCCAAGGTGAAGCTCTAACTCAAAGTATGCTGCAATTTTCTAGAAGACAACGTACAGGAGGAGAAAGTATATATAGCAGAAGGCGTCGTAGAGAAGTATTCCTGCTGCTCAGGCTCTTGGGCTCAGGTGGTCCAGTCCCATGGGCAGGATTGTTATGTGGCATGATCACATAACTTGCACTGTGAAACACTGATGAAAACATTTATAGCTGCTCATGGGCATTCTACAAAACAATCACAGCATAGTCATGTACACCTTCTTTTGGCTTTGGCTGAGCAAATAATCATAGAGTTGGCCTTATCGTGTAAGAAAAATAATGCTCATCTGAGGCATAAAACTACGCAAATATCTTCACTGGCAATTAGACATGCAGAAAGCAAGCTGACTACCGCATAGCATACAGGAGAACACTCACTGTATGAACAAATATGTTCGTTTGGCCATGTTCATCCCCAAAGAGGAGGGAGAGTTACAGGAGCTAGTGAAGTGGCAGTGCCTTGTATAAAGGGATGACATTGGGGATCAGCTGGGAAGATGTACCCAGCTGGCTGCTTTGATCTTCAAGCAGAGACAGGGTTGGAGACTGGAGGTCTGGCAGACCTAAGGACCTCTCGCCATTCATCAGGCATTATCTGTAGGTAGGTTAAACAGATCCACAGATAAGGAAATGTCTGTAGACACTATGGTGAGAGCAAAGGAGAACACTTCAGAAAATAAGTGATCCAGCAAACCTGGACTGGATTCTTTAAAAAAAAATGTTCTGCTATTTGACTTGGGGGCAAAAGCTTACAGGCCCATCAAGGTCATATCAAAGCATAGCAATGCTTGCTAGAATATAGTGGTAAATAAGCAGCTGCAGGGTGGTAGTCATATGCAGAACCCACAAGAAGAACTCTTTCAGAATCAGTCCAAGCTGTCCTAGATTTGCTAACGATAAATGGTTGCTGTGGGTGCGTGTCTTGAACTAGAAGACCACAAAATTATAATGCACCAACCTTTCAAGTATGGTATGATGTTATGATATGAAGCAGGTGAGGGTTGGAAGCTAGTTCCACCTAAAACCAGAGAATTGTAAAAAGAAAAAAAAATATACAGCCTTGATTTGTTCTCCAGGCTTCTCCAACTTTTAGCAGATCAACTACTATGTCATCTGATGATCACAAGGTAAGACCCAAAGGAAGAACAATGTTACCTTCTAGCCACTATCATTCAACAAGGATTAGGCTGGCAATTGGGGGAGGAGGGGGCTGCACAGTGTGTCAATATGTGCTCGGCAGCAATGAGTGTGTATGTTTATGTTTTCACAAAGACCTCATCAAAGATCTGACCGCCATCTTATGTCTATAGCTGCCATCAAAGTTTCAGATCTGTTTTACGCTATCATTCTGTTCTCTAGGATGTATTTTATACTCTTTAGGTAAATTCTGCTGAAAATCTACCACTATTTATGCAGCTTCTTTGCGCTCTATCACTCTAGTCTGTGGACTTAGCTTTACGAATAGGCTTAATACACAGACGCTTCAGAAAGTCTAGGCACTATATTACTCACCAGGACATCAGCTCCCCCCCCCCCCCATATAAAGCACAGAGATACATTTTATGACTTGTATAACCAGGGTGACTGTAGCCTGTGCTGATGGAATTCCGAGCCTTAATAAAATGTAACAACTTGTATAAAGCATGTGCAGCCAGGACTGTGGTGCTGTATACACTAGACTGTGCAATGGAGGCATTTAAAAATGACATGGAACAATTACTGGAGCCCCCGGCTGTCTTAAACACATCTAACTTTACAATGAACTGGAACATTAGCAACACTATTTGATGTCAGATATGCCAGAGCTGCACTAATATTTTCCACAGAGCCTTAAATAGACCTCCATACTTTAGGCAGCCACCATAAACTGAATAGAACTAGCAATATCATTTGGCTTAATGAAGTAGATAAAGTAAGTGATTTGGAACAGCTGTGATAAAAAGGACAGTTTTCCTGTGACAAAGTCCTGCTTTTTTTCAGGGTCTGTAGATCCTTGCAGGGGCACTGCAGTTCAGGCTCTGCCCAAATAAAGCTGAAACTGGCAAACTAAATTCATATAACTACACTGGCACTACAAGTATCAGCAAGTCACCACCATGTACAAAGCAACGTCTAGTTTGCTAATACCTATAGCTTACACCAGCCTATGTGCTGTAGACTTGATTTTGTTTTTATGTTTACTTGTATTATTATATTTGTTTATTACTTTGTTGCAAGTATTCTTCTTTCGAGGAATTCAAGACAACGTTCTTCTGTCTACAGTATATGCCAAGAAAAGGTCATCTCTATTACCACCTGATCGATGGGTTAGCTTGTTTTTTGTTTTTTCTTTGTTTTTTGTTTTTTTTTTTTTTTTATTTCCCTGCAAGTAATGTCACTTTTTACTTATTAATTGAAATAGCATTTTTGCCTTTTTAATGATGCATCGCTATGGCAAGCAAAGCGTTCTGTGGCATTGTTATCAAATAGCCCAACTAGTTGAGGCATCTGCAAAGATCTGAAGAACGCAAAGTAATTAATCCACATTGTTACATCGGACTGATAGAGAAAAGGAACACATCTGCGTTTGTAATAGGAATGACGGTGGTGTCTCCCTATTATCATGAGATATTGATAGATCCCCCGCTGAGACCAGCTTCATAATTGAATACAATTGTTCACATTGTATTTAAAATTTAACCTCGTCGTCAGATTCCTGATACATCGTGCCATAAAACGCATCCTGCTCAAATGGATGAAGTCTTTTTTTTCATGTTCTGTTCAAGTGACTGATCTGCTTATATTTTATTTACAATAGGCTGATTGATTGCTCAGGCAAGTGCATGTTACATTTAAAGGTATCACAATATGGATTCTAATCAAGATACACAGGAACAGCAATAAACGCACACACATTATCTCATGTCTAGTGTGACGTGGAATATAATATAATTTAAAGCATATATAGGCAACGTGTATTATTAATAGCAGCAATAAAGTGCAAGTGATTACATACGTATGGCAAGGTCAATAGAAAGTTTTGAGTGTCGTGTACTCTCTGTAGGTACCCTATCAGGACTTCAGACAACAGGCACAGATATGAGATACATCTGATCTGTATAATCCCCTGTATCTGCTATGTGTTATACCTGCTACATACTTTCAATTATGATGGATCAATCACGGATCAAATTTTAGCACCTCCATGTAGCATCAGGGTCATCAGATATCGAACACTATAAGCATAGTGTAGGTAAACCCTCATACTACCTGCGGGTGGTAAAATTGGTCAGTGATTGGTCAATCATACTTGAAAGAGTGTACCAAGCTTAAAAGTACGGCACACTATTCAGCATAGTAGTAACATCAATCATCGTACGATGCTGCTCAACAAACAAGAGGCAGAAGAAGTTCCTGCAGATCGCTACTTCGCTGTCCTCTGACCGGCGCCATGACTGCACGTCAGGTCACTGCTGCCTGTGTTTTTAGAGAGATATCGGTGACACAAAAGCACTTAAAGAGCTACACAAAACAACACACACAAAAGAACACACACCCAAAATAGAACAACACGGTGTTTACTCCAGTGCCAGTGTAGGTATGAGCCCACCCAGCGGTGAAGAGGTTAATTGTATCCCCAATCGCTGGGGATTAGCCACAGATTAAGCCTCTGAACACTTTGGGAAGTTTGCGACCAGCCAGCGATGTCCCCCCACCCCCTGTGCCGGTGCGAGTATTGTAGAGAGTGTGCTGGTGGAAGGCTCCCTCTGCTTGTGACACCTGGCTTTTCACACACACGTTCTACTGTACCTTAGGCAACACCACTGTCCTCCTCCTCAACTTCACTTTCTCGCTTCTTTCTCCATCCACAAGAGATTTCCCACCCCCCAAATAAGATAAAAAAGGAGGGAGGGGGGGGGGGGTGTTCTGAGATAATGCTCCCTGGAGCTGTGTTGCACTTTCTCTTTAATTAGGGTTGGTGGAGGGGGAGATCGATCTGGTTAGGGGAACGACCCAATAATAAAACAAAGAAAAGAATAAAAAACAGGAGGGCTGATGTCGATCTTCCCTGAGCCCTGCGATGGTTGTGCGTGTAGTCGGCTCTGCGGGAGAGCAGACTGGAGGCTGTGTAGATGTCACCATAGATAATAGGCTCAGCGTGTGCGACAGAGAGAGGTGTGAGGCTGATCGCACCTCCATCACTGCACCGCCCTGTGCACCTCCCAGTCTCAAGATCCCTGATTATGGTTGACACACATAGATAACACACCGGGGAAGACGGCTGCCGTGTGCCTGGCTGCACTTTGATAGGTACATGAGGGACAGCTGCAGCTGCCACGCATTGTTGTCCCATTTCTGCCTGAGCAGGTGCTTATTTGTACCCAGCCCTGTGCCAGGTGAGAGGGGGCACATTCTATACCGTCCACAATCAACAGTGCAGAAACTGTACATGCAGCACGTCCAGGCTGTTCAGCTAATAGTAGACAATCTATGCTTTGCATTCTATAGCATCTATATTGGTCTGTATATTTCTCTGTATGTCGATATTACAGGACTACAGACTCGAAACATTTGTCTCAACCAGGCTGTTCAGTTGTGCTATTATTGTAGTACACAATACTGTATATGCTTGGCATTCTATAGCATGTAATGCTGGGAATACACCATGAGATATTTGGGCAGAAAAATGGTTCGATAATTTCCGACTTGTGCAATCTTATTTTTAATCGTTTTTCTAATTGATTTCTCATAGAAGTTAAAGAAAATTGCAAAATTGATCGGAAAAATCGATGGGACAGTAAATCTGCTGAAAAATCTCGTCATGTATTGCCAGCATCAGATATTTTTCTGTTTAAAATGTACATATTTCCCTTATTTCAATACTCCAATACTACAGAATGTAAACATCTATGCTTAGGGGTCTTTTCCATTCGCTGCGATCTGCTCAAAAAAGTGGATCACTTGCATTTTGCCGATTGCATTAACGTTACCATCCTTCCTGAATCGCAGTCGCCAGCTTACACAATTTTTGGTGCAATCGTGCTCTGTTCCCGACGGCTTGCTGCACAATCGCGGTTAGTAGACATTGACGGTTGCGCAATCACATTGATTTTTACGTGCAATCAGGACTCTTTCACACTAGGAGCTGATGCGTGCATTTTGACCGATTGCTCCTAGGATAAGGTTAGCAAAGTAACATGAAAGTCTATTTGACATTCATGTTGCCTTTCACATTAGACAAAACATTTCATAGAGTTACGTTGTAACACATCTGGGAGCTTTAATCGTCGCATGAATTAGAACTAGCGCCACTGATCAGCGTCGAACCCCGACGTCACGCCGTAGGTCATAAGACGTGCACGAAATTGGGTTTGTGCACGCATTATCTAATGTGAAAGAGTTCTCAAGGAGCCTTTCATTTGCAGGAATAGTATACTGTAGAATCCATGCACTCTTTTGTATCTATCTTTGTATAGGCTCATTGGCTTGGTTATCCTACTTAAACTAAAGCCCACACCTTATAGAATCCTTTTACACGACCAGCAGGCAAAGTTCTGTTTCCTTGCTTATGGAACTGTTCAGCTTGTGTGGCTGATCGCTTTGCTGAAGATACACATGAGGGCTTCCCTACTGCAAACCCCTAGCACGTCTTTCCCTTGCTTCCAGTGCCAACTTCAGGGAGGAGTGAATGCTGAGCACAGACGCAAGGCTAGAGATGTTCCAGGACGCCCCCAGGGGGGAGATAGGTTAGTACAGAAGGATGCTGCACACACAGAGAGAAATGTGAACTGTATGTAACCTGTGGTTGATGTGTTGGTATGAAATACCTTAATCTAGGGCTTTGAGAGGGGGTGAGAATTCTGTCATAACCACTTCCCTCAGCTTGCTCGACCTACTGTCAATCTTTTTACGTTTTCTTACTTAGTTCACACTCTACAGGGGTATCATTATTTCCTTTATTTTCCTGTTTGCAGCTATAGCATTATTCAACCCATGGTCACACAGGATGAGCTGGTTGCTTGAATTCTTTCTCTGCAGTTTGTTTCAATTAAAAACATTTTTGCTAAACTAAGGAAAAATTTCTGAGCCAGCAGATTACAAATTTGAATCTTATGCCTAAATACACAATGCAATTTTCCGTCAAATTGACGATCAAATGGATTATTTCATAACTGATTTCCATTCATTTTTCTGATTAAATTTGTATAGAAGTGATCGGAAAATCGATCAGATAAACTATCGGAAACCAGTTTTGACCTGTCAGAAATAATTGATTTGCCCGTCACTATGATGAAAAATTGCATTGTGTGTACCAGACATTACTGTCATCTACTGGGCAGTCAGTGAGCTGTAGGTAGTCTTTGAGAAAAAACTTTTATGGCTTATATTGCCTGGATTAGATCATGGAATTAATTTTTACCATTATTAAAGTTTTCTTTAAAGTCTTGTGACCTTTGTTTTCCATTAAAGTGAACCTGAAGTGTAGACACTCCAGGTTAGATATATGCCTAAATAGAGGGAAGGTTCTGTATACCATACAGGGGTGTAGCTAGAAATGACTGGGCCCCATAGCAAACATTTTTTATGCCTCCCCCCCCCCCCACGACCTTCCAACCCCACAGACCTCGGACCTGCCACCCAAACATTCCTCCAGGACCCTCCATCCCAATATTCCCACACCCCTCTAAGTACAGTATAAGTAGCCAGGTCTATAGGTGTCCCCAGTTTAGGTAGTAGTCAGGGGCGTAACTAGATATCACTTGGCCCCCTTGTGGCAACAGCAATTTAAACTAAATACTGTACAAATGTTTTAACTCATACATGAACATTATGGAAAATCCAAGTTAAAAATAAACTGTGAAGATAAACAATTTCATCCATCCTACTCCTGTAAAATAAATTCATTTTTTTCAACCTCCCAGTTTTATTTTCTGTTTTAAAAAGCTAAAAAAGTAGGTTTAATGCTATTGTCTCCTATGATGAGAATTCAGCTTTTCCCATAGTCTCGCAGTTAGCAATCATGTGACCCCCAACAAGACAAATTCAGCAATCATGAGGCCCCTATCAAGACAAATTCAGCAAAAATGAGGCCCCCAACATGACAAATTCAGCAATCGTGAGGCCCCCAACAAGACAAATTCAGCAATCATGAGGCCCCCAACAAGACAAATTCAGCAATCATGAGGCCCCCAACAAGACAAATTCAGCAATCATGAGGCCCCCAACAAGACAAATTCAGCAGTCATGAGGCACATAAATAGACTGCATTTCACATAAATAGGCAGAATGCCCCCTTAATATGGTAGACACCTCTCACCTGGCTTCTGAATTCTCCAGTACTGGCTGCTGTGCCTGGCAATACTGTTTTTGGCTGGATTGGGGATGATGTGTGGGCTGAAAGGCCTGGCAGTGATGCTGTGGCCGGGTTGGCTGGCGGTGATGCTGTGGCCGATGCTGTGGCTGGGTTGGTGGTGATGCTGTGGCTGGGTTGGCTGGCGGTGATGCTGGGCTGTGCTTGGCTGGTTGAAGTAAATGCTGGTCTGACTGGTGGTGATGCTGTGGCCTTTTTGACATTGATTCTGGGCTGGTTGGCTGGTGGTGATGCTGGGCTGGCTGGCCTGCATAGTTTAGGTAGTGACAGGTGTCCCCTAGTTAAGGTAGTGCCAGAAGTCCCCAGGTTTAGGTAGTGACAGGAGCCCCCCCAGTTCAGGTAGTGACAGGAGCCCCCCAGTTCAGGTAGTGACAGGAGCCCCCCAGTTCAGGTAGTGACAGGAGCCCCCCAGTTCAGGCAGTGACAGGAGCCCCCCAGTGTAAGTAGTGACAGGTGACCCCCAGTTCAGGTAGTGACAGGGACCCCCAGTGTATGTAGTGGCAGGAGCCCCCAGTTTAGGTAGTGAGTGACAGGGACCCCCAGGTTAGGTAGTAAGTGACAGGGACCCCCAGGTTAGGTAGTGAGTGACAGGCGCCACCCAGGTTAGGTAGTGAGTGACAGGCGCCCCCCAGGTTAGGAAGTGACAGGAGCTCTTCAGGTTAGGTAGTGAGTGACAGGGACCCCCAGTTAGGTAGTGAGTGACAGGGACCCCCAGGTTAGGTTGTGAGTGACAGGGACCCCCAGTTAGGTAGTGAGTGACAGGGACATCCAGGTTAGGTTGTGAGTGACAGGGACCCCCAGGTTAAGTTGTGACAGGGACCCCCAGTTAGGTAGTGAGTGACAGGGACCCCCAGGTTAGGTAGTGAGTGACAGGCGGCACCCCCCAGGTTAAGTTAGGCCCCCCCTCCCCCCGGGTCCGCTCAGGGCCGTTTTTGGGGGCTGGAGGGGTGGCAGCATGAGGGGAGAGCTTGGTGGCACGTTGGTGGAGGGGAGAGCTTGGTGGCACTCCCCTCTGCGCTCCCCTCCAGCATTGAATAAAGATTGTATGCAGGCGGCGGAGGAGCGGCAGATACATACCTTCTGTGCGCTCCACGGATGCTCCTCTCTCTAGCTTCAATGCTGATGGGGAACGCAGAGGGGAGAGCCCGAGGTGAGGGAGGGGAGGGCCATCCCCCGTCCCCACCGACGTGCCACCAAGCTCTCCCCTCATGCTGTGACCTCTCCAGCACCTAGCGGGGCATCCTGCTGCGGGCCCCCTGTAACGTAGGGCTCGGGCAGGCCCCATAGCAATGATATGGTTGCTATAGCGATTGCTACGCCCCTGATACCATAGAGTCCTTCTGGCCCTCAGTCTGTCCCGTCATTGCTTAGGTATGTATCTAACCTAAAATGAGTTTCCTCACTTCCCACAAATTTGTGGGAATGGGTAAGAGGTACCTATTCCCCTAGGATTTGCAAATATTTTGATCCCCTCTCCACTTAAAGGGGGCTTCAGTATTTTACCATGAGCCCCCCGTACTTTACGAATACCCCTATCTGTTTCTTGGGATACATGAAGATAGGGAAGAGGTCCTTGCATTGGAACAAGGGTACTTTGTATGGGTCGTGTAAGATACCCCAAATGTTGAAAGACATATTGTAAGGAACTTATCTGAGTCGAATGGAATTCTCCCTGAGAGCCGGGCTGAGGCATCCACTTCCGTCTCTCTGAGCTTGTTCCCCACCGATGACGGGCAGGCTGGACCACAGGCTGCACTTCCTGATAGGTGGAGAGCGCTTTCTCAGTACATTCTCCACAAATGTAAACGGTAGTCAGCTGACTTCGGTCAGCTGACAGCGCGGTGTCAGCTGACTCTTACAGCTGACACTTAGCTAATGTTTGGTTGGATGTGTGGAGTGTGGCCGGCCACTGATTGGTTGAATGTTGTATTTAAACGCAGTGAGTGCTCTCAGTCATCGCCCGTGAAAGCATAGCTGTGGCTGGTTGATGGGTGTGCATTCATACTTATATTACTGTTCCTGGATATTGACCCTTGGCTTGTTATTGACAATTCTTGTCTGCTGCCTGAACTGACCTTTGCTTGTATTTGGATACTCTTGCCTGCTGCCTGCACCGACCCTTGCTTGTTACCTAGATACTCTTTCCTGCTGCCTGGACCGACCTTTACTTGTTACCTGGACACTATGATCAAATCATCACTGGACTTCTGGTTGTCGTCATTGTGGGCCTCATTCACATCACTAAGGTATCACTACAGTTTGATACTTGTGTGCCTTTGAACTTTGATACTTGCCTCAGTGGTGCTCTGAGAGGTTATTGTCCACTCTACTTCAGTCTGTATACCTTGCACGTTAAGACCAGGGGGTAACCGTAGTCAGGAGACATGTTCAGTGTCCTCTTCATGCAGGGGTTTGTCTATAGGTGAAGACCATGGGCCAGACTCAGAGTCACGGCACTAGATTGGGGCATAGGGACTGATTGTGGACATAACCTGTCAAGCCTTACACATATAGTCTGATATGGTTCAGAAACGGTGCCCCATGTTTACTCCTTTCCCTAGATGGAAGCAGGAAAAAAGGGCGCAGGAGCCCTTTCGGAAAAGCCTATTATAAAAGTAGCTAATAGCAGCAAAGAACGAAAAATTGGGCGCACAGTGTCGGCCGCTATGGAGCACTGAAATTTACCCTTTTTGGTGCAAATTGTGGCTTTTATAATTGCCGCTATATGCAGCATTCAAGGTAAATTTCGGCGCCTCATTAGCGGTAGTGATTTTAAATATCGGCGATGGGGCTTA
This sequence comes from Hyperolius riggenbachi, assembly GCF_040937935.1. Taxonomy (NCBI): domain Eukaryota; kingdom Metazoa; phylum Chordata; class Amphibia; order Anura; family Hyperoliidae; genus Hyperolius; species Hyperolius riggenbachi. The sequence continues at coordinate 108,087,112 of NC_090650.1, forward strand.
TGGAAATGCAAATAATGGGATTGCATTACTGCGATGCAATGCTGCTATTCTGCAATGCAATGCCGCTAATTTCCTCAAGCCCCGGTGCCTTGGCTTATTTCAAATCAATCATTGACCTTGATTGCGACACATTGCAGCTTTGTGGTAGGGGGGGGGGGGAGAGGAAAGCTTTAGGGGGATGTTAAGATTAGGCACCACTGGGGAGAAGTCTTAGGGTTGGGCAGCACCAGGGGGGTCTAAGGGTTAGGAACCATCAGGAGGCGGGGGGCTTTGGGTAAAGCACCACCGGGGGGTGGGGGGGTCTTGGGATTAGGTATTAGTAGAAGGAGTGTAAAGTTAGGTTTAGCCTTAGTAAAATATCAGTAAATACTGTATTACCAATATTTTACTATCACAATTCATTAGTACAATACCGCTACTTTTAACGAGATACTACTAAAGAAAACCCCTGCGACTTTTTTACATGCATGCTTCCTGGACAGCAATGTTTGGTACCTATAGTGTAGCTGCAGGTGAATCATCTTTAAAAATGTTACGGATAATTAGAATATCAGTAAGGCTAGGTCCACACTAGGCACGGTTGCAGGACGGACGCTGCAGTCCGGGATCTGGGGAAGTACCACCAGACCGCAAACTGATCCGTTTTCAAAAAAAGTGCATCAGTTTTGCATCGGACAGAAAACGTCTCTATGGGAATTTGGCCATTAGGAAGGTAGTGGGAGGAGTTTTTGGGCCAATAATAAAGTTCAGGCTATCCGTTTTTTCATCCGTTTTTGGTGCTATTTTGCCTGTGGAGATGGAGTTGCGTTTTCCCATTGCTTTTCACTACCCATCCGTGTATCCGTGGTCTGTAAAAATGCAGCAATTCCGGACCTTCCTTTCAGGTTTTGAAAACGGGTCCGTGCAAACGCAGACGGATCCATTTTTTTCTTGGGTGAGGACGGCTGCTATTTTTAACATTAGTATCCGGGACTCCGTTTTTCATCAGGGCTGAAAAACGCAGCCACGGATAAGTTTCCGGACCTAGTGTGGACTAGGCCTAATACCTCCACACCTGACACTAACCTCCTTTCTGACACATAACACTAGCCTCCCTCCCGCTACCTTATCATCTAACACTATCTCCATCCCCACACTTAACACTACATGCCCAACACTAACCTCCCACCCTGACAAAAGAAATGTTAAGGAAAGGTTAGCACACAGATGGTAAAGAGCCAGGGATTTAGCAAGAGGCCATCCTCAGACCCCGATATGGGAAACAATTAATACAATGATAAATCTTGCACTAAAATCAATAAAATATTGCATAAAATTGCATCAAATTCAAATCACTAAAACAATGTCTGCTGTCCTCCTTCCTTTTTACACATAGACATTGCTGGAGACTGTTTCAGTGATTTGAATTTGATGCACTCTTATGCAATATTTTATTCTTTTTAGTGCTGGATTTATCAGTGTTTTCATACTAACCTCCCACCCAACACTAACCTTTTTCTCTGCACCAAACACTAACCTGTTGGTCACTGTGGAGGCTGCTGGGGGAGAGAGGTCACTGCAAGTTCTATTAGGGGGAAAAGGTTACTGCTGAGGCTGCTGGGGGTGGAAGAGATCCCAGTGGGTGATTTTGGGGTGGGTTGAAGAGGCCACTGTGGATGCTGGTGGGGTTGTGGGAGAGGTCGATGTGAGTGTAACTAGGGGGTGAAAAAGGTCACTGTGGGTGCTGCTGGGGTGAGGTAGAGGTCACTATGGGTGCTGGGTGGATGTAAGAGGTCACTTACAGATTGCCTGGTGGTGAGTGAGGCTTCCTCCTAGCAGGGGGTAGGGCTTACTTCAGCCAGCACCACTTCTCAATGATTCCTGCCATGGCCATATCTGCACTCCTGTCTACCTGGCGGGGCTTACTCTGAGAAAGGGGCTAGGATTACTCCAGCACCAGCCATAATTTCTACCCTCTTATTTATTTTCTGTGATAGGCGGGGCTTCCTCTGGGAAAGGGGCAAGACTTACTCAGTGACGTCACACTCCCTGTTGCAACTGCCCTCTCATGAATGTATGAGGTGGGGAGGGAAGGGGGGCTTCCTTCAGCAAGCAATGGGCTTTACAAGAGGCTACCGATTAAAATTTGGGGGAGGTTTGCTGTGTAGCTACAAGGGCTCCAGAGGTCATAGGGCCCTCATGTGGATGCAGAGTTTGCATGGGCATGTGTCCGCTCCTGTCTGGACCAATCTTGCGCAGAGGGATTTCCCTGAGATGGTGTTACCTTCTCCTGTCAGTATTGGAACACCCAGTAGGTGGAATAACAGACCAGGCTACAGACCTTGGAGAAGCAGTTAAGGAAATTGTAGACACCTCCATTTTGTAGTCTGGACAAAAACATAATTGGACATCATTTATTTATGCACAACTATGCTATTTAACTTATGTGAGTGATGGAGTTAATAACTGACAGAAATTCTAGGAAACTGTCTATACACAATAAAGTGATATGTTAATCAGATTAAATAGCCAGTGTTTGACATTGTGATTCAACATCTGTTGTATCAAAGATATTCAGTTACTAGAATTAAAGATCTTTCTGTCCCCAAAATCTAGAAAGAAAAATTCTGTTAAAGGCATTGTACAGTGAATGGAGAGGATTTTAGGCTGGTTTACCAGAGTCGGATTTACTATAAGGCACTGTAGGCACATGCCTACAGGCGCCTGAAGATGGAAAGATGGCTCACTACTCTCCCCAAGTGCCTCCCTCCTTCCTAAGCAGAATCCCGAGTGGAATAAAAACAAGAGGTTACTCACCCAGGTCCTGACATTCCACTGACTAGAACTCAGAACCTTCAGTCGATTCACCTCTAGCTACTAGGGATGGGCCCAAACGGTTCGCCCGTGTTCAGTACCTCGCCTTTATCAAAATGAATGAAGCATGGATCCCGGAGGGCTACTGCCCGGCCGAAGACTAAGTCAGTCCCCACACACAGCATCTCTGCTTGCATTCCATGTAACTGTCTGCCCGAAGACTAAGTCTGTCCCCACTAGAGATGGCCCGAACTTCCGATTTGAGGTTTGCGAAACGGTTTCACAAACTTCCGCAAAAGTTCGCTTTGCGCAAACTTTCGTGAACCGCAATAGACTTCAATGGGGAGGCGAGCTTTGAAAACTAGAAACACTTATGCTGGCCAGAAAAGTGATGAAAAAGATGTTTCAAGGGGTTTTTGCATGGATGAGTGGGATAGACGCCAAAAGTCCCAGGGAAAAATCTGAATTTGACGCAAAGCAGCGTTTTAAGGGCAGAATTCACATTGAATGCTAAATTGCAGGCCTAAAGTGCTTTAAAACATCTTGCATGTGTATACATCAATCAGGGAGCGTAATTAGAGTACTGCTTCACACTGACACCAAACTCACTGTGTAACGCACCGCAAACAGCTGTTTGTGTAGTGATGGCCGTGCTGGACTGGTGCGCACCATGACGAGAGTGCAGGTGATGGCGGCTTTCCAGCACATATGGTCGCCGGGCTGAGGTAGCTAAATGACAGAACAGTGACTGTCCAGCTGATCAAATTTGGTCTGTCCACAATGAAGCAATGACCTTATTATCGTGGGTGTGCCCCCCCCCCGACACACTTATATAGCCGTCGGTCATTGCTTCATTGTGATACGCAAGCCCCTTCACCGCGGCAAGGTAATGATCACGAAGGGGAATGGGCACAGCAAGGAGCAAGCAAAGAAGCCTACAAGAGCCTAACTAAGCTTTCCCTATAGGTCTCTGTACAGCAGCTCTCCCTCCTCTAATTACTGCAGGCACACGAGTGAGTCCAATACCTGATGCTGCCTTCCTTTTATAAGGGGGGTGGCTCTCCAGGAGGGAGTGTAGCCTGATTGGCTACAATGTGCCTGCTGACTGTGATGCAGAGGGTCAAAGTTGACCCTAATGATGTACTATGGGGGCGAGTTGAACTTCTTTAAAAATTTGCGGTTCTCCGCGAACGCGAACCACGGAAGTTCGCCGGGAACCGTTTGCAGGCGCACCGTTTGGGCCATCTCTAGTCCCCACACAGCATCTCTGCCTGCAGGCCGCTTGACTGCCTTCTCCGCCACCACCAACAGGGTCCAGAACTCGAGGTGGATTCCTGAATTTTTAAGGCCGCTAACAAAAAGAATAATAATTTTTTTGGTGTGTGTACATGCCAGCCTAATTGTTCTGGCTGCACTGTGGCTGCAACAACAAAACAAAAGGCATGTACAAGTGTGAATTCCCCTTCGTGATCGCTACCTTGCCGTGTTGAAGGGCTTGCGTATCACAATGAAGCAATGACCTATATGAGTGTGTTGGGGGCACACCCAAGATAATAAGGTCGTTGCTTTATTGTGAACAGACCAAATTCGATCAGCTGGACAGTAACTGTTGTTCTGTCATTGAGCTACCTCAGCCCGACCATATGGGCTTGAAAACCGCCATCGCCTGCACTCTCGCCATCGTGCGCACCAGTCCAGCACAGCCATCACTACACAAACAGCTGTTTGCGGTGCGTTACACAGTGAGTTTGCTCTGTCAGTGTGAAGCAGTACACTACTTACACTACCTGCTGATCCATGTCTACACACACAAGATGTTTTCAAGCACTTTATGCCTCCAATTTAGGAATGCAATGTGATTTCTGTCCTTTAGGGATTATAACCCTGCTGTGCATCAAATCCGTAATTTTCCCCGGGACTTTTGGCATGTATCCTACTCCGCCATGCCCCCCTCCAGGTGTTAGACCCCTTGAAATATCTTTTCCATCACTTTTGTGGCCACAAACAGCGTTTGTAGTTTTTAAAGTTCACCTGCCCATTGAAGTCTATTGCGGTTCGCATGGTTCGCGCGCACTCGAACTTTTGCGGAAGTTCGCGTTCAAGGTTTGATAACCCAAAATTGGAGGTTTGAGCCATCTCTACTAGCTACTTAATATGGAGGATAGCTCTTTCCACCTAATACTAAGGGGCACCTGTAGCTACCTATGATGAGTAAGGGAACTAAGAGAGAAGTGACAGCTGGGCCAGCCAGCACATTTGTGGTGTGGTTTGGTGGGGGTTTGTAGGTTCATGGAGGGCGAAGTCTAGGGTACCAGGACATCTGTGTCTACAGGCTCTTGCAAGGTAAATCCGGGCTTGGGTTTTTACACTTTTGTTTTTTTATTCGTTACGGTGTGATGCAACAATGCTCCTGCTGAAATGCACCGCAATGCCCCAAACCTCACTCATATGACCCTGCAGCATAGTGCGTAGACCGGGTAATATGAATAGTGCCACCTCCTGCTCAGTGGCTTACTTTCTGCTGGACAGGAAGTACTTCACTGGGATTCCCACACTCCTGCACCATGATCCGTCATTTACTCTATGTGCATCACCCATAGACTTCCAATACCCCAAGTATCATGGGCGGTGCTTGCAGTAACACGCTGTTGCCCAGGGCAGTTTCTAGGCAAAATTGCACCCAGGATGAAGGTGTAAAAATAGCGCCACCCGGTGGACTCGCAAATGTTATTTGTGATGTGGTATTTAGCCCCAGTATAGGTAATGCAGGCACAGGTGCCCCAGTATGGGTAGCCAGGCGTAGGTGCCTCTAGTTTAGGTAGTTAGACATAGGTGCCCCCTGTATAGGTAGCCAGGCATAGGTGCCCCCAGTACAGGTTGCCAGGTATAGGTGTCCCCTGTATATGTAGACAGGCATAGGTGCCCCCAGTATAAACAGCAGGAATAGATGCCCTCAGTATAACTTAGCCAGGCACAGAGACCCCCAGCATAGGTAGGCTAGCACAGGTGCCCCCAGTATAGGTTAGCGAGGCACAGGTGCCCCCAGTATAGGTTAGCCAGGCATAGATGCCCCCAGTATAGGTAGCCAGCCATAGGTGCCCCCAGTATAGGTAGCCAGGCATAGGTGCCGCCAGTATAGGTAGCCAGGCATAGGTGCCCCCAGTATAGGTAGCCAAGCATAGGTGCCGCCAGTATAGGTAGCCAGGCATAGGCACCCCCAGTATAGGTTAGTCAGGCATAGGTGCCTCCTGTATAGGTATTCAGACATAGGTGCCCCCTGTATAGGTAACCAGGAATTGATGCCCCCAGTATAGGTTAGCCAGGCACAGGTTCCCACAGTATAGGTAATCAGGCATAGGTACCCCCCAGACCCCAGTATATGTTAGCCAGGCATAGGCACCCCCAGTATAGCTAGGTATAGGTGCCACCTGATTAGCAGTAAGTAGTGAGAGTATAAGCGGCTATGCAGAAAGTGATCATCGCTTGAAGCAGGGAGGGTGGCGAGTTGTTCCAACAAATTTTCCCCTATGCTTACTTTGCCGTGGAGGGGGGAGCATGGATAGGGGGTCCAGGGAGAGCAAGGGGGGAGAACTTGGGCCCCCATATCCACGGCTCAGTCCCAGTATGGCCATGGCTCCCCCCTCCATCACTACGCTCCAGACAGGGACCCACCTTGCCCGCCCCCAGAAACAGGGCTGCTGCTGCCCTTGCATCGGCTCAGATGCTTCCGGCGCACTGCAACGGACCACAATAAGTGTGAAAGTCTAGACTTTCATTGTGGTAGCGCGTTGTTGCCCTTGCATCGGCTCGGATGCTTCCGCCACACTGCAACAGACCCCAATAAGTGTCTAGAATTTCATTGCTTTTGTGGTCCCTTGCTGTAAAATAGGGTAACATAACAAATGAATTACCTGCAAGTGCAAAAGGGCCCTTCATTAATAAAATCAATAATGTGCATAAGAGATCCAAATACTAAAAAAACGGAAATGGCTGGTAAAAATTAAATTAGTGAATTACAGTAATTATGGCTGCAGAGGCAAGATATCAATAGATGGGTTACTGGAGGTGCAGATCAACTCACTCACCATGTGGGGGATGACTGGAGCAACTGCTATTTTGGCCATAAAGATTCTCTCCCTGTGATAGTGAGTTACGTGCTGCCGGTGATGTGTTGTTTGATCTCTGAGGCTTCCTACATGTCTCTGGCTCAGCTAAAGACACATGTACAGTATGAACTCTGTGTGGGAGTAGAGGGGGAAGGGGGTCGACTCAACGAGACTTAGAGATACTGCAGGGGGACTTTTTTCAGTTTTTTTTATTATTATTACTCGGACCTCTAGTGCACATTATTTATTTTATTAACTCAAATCCACTCAGTTCCCCATAGTTCCCCTTTAAGCTAGGCAGAGGGACCAATAGCAGCTGAGATTGTGGGGCAGATAAAGAGGGTAAGTTATTGGGTGCTAGTGTAAGCCGTAGGCGGAGGTTAGTGTTAGGAGTAGATTGAAGTAGGTTAGTGTTAGGACTAGGTAGGGGTAGGTTAGTAATTTTTTCACTATCCGACATCATGATCTGAATCCATGATTGGGAATTGATCACGGCAGTCAATCACGAATTCAGCCGTTATTCCAAGTATTCGGCCCGTGATCACGGCCGTAACCACGGGAAAAATATATGTGTTTATAACCTGAAAACCCGCCGACTTTAGCGATTAATAGCAAAGCCCCCTAACATGGTAGAAACACCAAATTTGCCAGATATGTTTAGAAGAATAGTAGGAACAAGAGGAATTTTTTTTTTCTAAAAGACCTTATAGTTTTTGAGAAAATCGATTAGTTTCAAAGGAAAATAGTATACATTTAAATGTGGTAATAGCGGTAAATGACAGTTAATGTATTTACCTCATTTACATACTGTATATACTTTTTCCTTTGAAACTTTAAAATCGATTTTCTCAAAAATGATAAGGTCTTTTTGAATTCTTTTTTCCTCTTGTTCCCACTATTCTTCTTAATATATCTGGCAAATTTGGTGTTTCTAGCAACTATGGTGAGCTGCTATTAACCGCTAAAGTCGGTGGGTTTTGGCAGTCTTTAATCACGAATATTTTTTAATTTTCGATTTTCTCAAAAACTATTAGATCTTTTTGAATTTTTTTTTAAGTTGTAGCCACCTTTATAATCCATATAATTTTGGTGATTGTAGCATGTATGGGGGCTTTGCTATTAACGTTAAAGTAAAATCCATGATCATGGCAGTGATCACAGATTCTACATGTAATCATGGCTAAAATCTGAGTCGAATACGGAGCTACGATTCAAATCCGGATCACGATCATGGCATATCCAGATTTCGATTCTGTTGATTGGGGGTATCTGAACATCACCAGTTAGGACTAGGTAAGCATAGGTAGGCATAGATTCTTTTTGAAGGAAGGTTAGGCAAAGGGATAGTAGAATATTGGTAAAATTACCGATAATCTACCATCTGCATTTTCCAGCACCCGATAGTAGAATACCAGTCATTTTACTGATATTCTTCTAGCGACTTCATCCAGAGCCCAAATTTACGGACACCCTTTTACATTTAAGCATTTTCAAGGACACCTGCATTCACCCACTACATGTTAACCTCCTTGCCGGTTATCCCGAGCTGAGCTCGGGGTAACTCGCGCAAGAGGATTGCTCTGGCTTTTCTGGATTTTCATAATTTTTTTGCCTACATGCAGCTAGCACTTTGCTAGCTGCGTGTGGTATGCGATCGCCGCCGCTACCCGCCGATTCGCCGCTACCCGCCGAGCCGCCCCCCCCCCCCAGACCCCTGCCCAGCCTGGCCAATCAGTGGTAGGCAGCGCTGAGGGGTGGATCGGGATTTCCTCTGACGTCCCGACGTCCATGACGTTGGTGACGTCATCCTGCCCCGTCGCCATGGCGACGGGGGAAGCCCTTCAGGAAATCTCGTTCTCAATGGGATTTTCTGCTTGCGCAGATCGCCGACGGCGATCGAAGAAGATAGGGGGATGCCGCTTGTCAGCGGCTATCATGTAGCTAGCGCTAGGCTAGCTACAGGATTTAAAAAAATAAAAAAAAATAAAAAAAGTGCTGCACTGCCCCCTTGCCGCAACAATTGGAATGGCAAGGGGGTTAAAGTAGACATGCCAGCATTTTTTAGTATAAGGTCTTATTACTTACTGGACCCTTGTTTTGATGGGATTTCATCTATTGCACCACTCTACCCCTATTTATTTATTTATTTTATTTATTTGTTGTATTTATAAAGCGCCAACATATTACGCAGCGCTGGACATTAATTTAGGTTACAGACAATATTTAGGGGTGACAAACAGCAAAATGACAATACAGGAATACAAGAAAACCAGATCACACAGCACAGTATGAGTACAAGGTAATGCTTAGTCAGTCACTGGATGGGAGCATGGAGTTAGGCAAGTTAGGTTCACTCAAATGCATAGCATGGGTGCACAGTAATAGAGGTGCATGATCAGGTAGGACACAAAAGGAGTGAGGACCCTGCCCAAAGGCTTACAATCTAGAGGGAGAGGTAGGGACACGAGAGGTAGGGGACCAGAGTTCGGCTGTGGGTTTAGAGCAATTGTGAGGGGTGGTAGGCAAGAGTGAAAAGGTGAGTTTTGAGGGCCTTCTTGAAGGTGTTGAAGGAGGGGGCTGCCCTAATGGGTGGAGGTAGGGAGTTCCATAGTGTCGGAGCGGCTCTTGAGAAGTCTTGGAGGCGTGCATGGGACTGGGTGATGCAGGGAACGGTCAGGCGAAGTTCATTGGAGGAGCGGAGTGAGCGGCTTGGTGTGTATCTCTGAGTAAGATCAGAAATGTAGGTTGGACAGGTTTTGTGGATGGATTTGTAGGTCAGACACAATATCTTGAATCTGATTCTGGACTGGATAGGAAGCCAGTGGAGGGATTCACGGAGGGGAGCCGCCCTGGTGGAGCGATGGGAGGAGTGGATAATTCTGGCAGCCGCATTCATGATGGACTGCAGTGGGGCTATTCGGGTCTTAGGGAGTCCAGACAGAAGGGCATTGCAGTAGTCGAGGCGGGAAATTATGAGGGCATGGATGAGGAGTTTGGTGGTGGCAGGGGTCAGGAAAGGGCGAATCTTACAGATGTTACGAAGGTGGAAGTTGCAGGACTTTGTGAGGTTTTGGATGTGGGGAGTGAAGGAGAGTGCGGAGTCCAGGGTGACACCCAGACAGCGGGCTTGAGAGGTAGGGTGAATAGTAGTGTGGTTAACAGTGACCTGCACATCTGGGAGGTCCAGGGATGACCGGGGTGGGAAGATCATAAATTCCGTTTTGTCTAGATTTAGTTTTAGGAACCTAGCGGACATCCAGGAGGAGATGGCAGATAGGCAGGAGGAGACCTTGTCTATGGTAGTGGTGGATATGTCAGGGGTGTGGAGATAGATTTGGGTGTCATCTGCATACAGATGATAGTTAAAACCCATGGAGGAGATAACCTTGCCAATGGAGGATGTGTATAGGGAGAACAGTAGGGGGCCAAGGACCGAGCCTTGGGGGACTCCCACTGAGAGGTGGTTGGGGGTGGACGAGGACTCATTGAAGGAGGTCGTGAAGGAGCGGTTGGAGAGGTAGGATGAAAGCCAGGTCAGGGCGAGATCGTGAATGCCCATGGATTGGAGGGACTGGAGGAGTAGGGGATGATCTACTGTATCAAAAGCTGCTGAAAGGTCAAGGAGGAGGAGAATGCTGTATTTACCTTCAGCTTTAGCTAAGGCAAGGTCATTGACCACTTTTGTGAGAGCCGTTTCGGTTGAGTGGGCAGGCCGAAATCCAGATTGCAGTGGGTCTAGTAGTGAGTTGGCATTGAGGTACTGGGTCAGGCGTTTGTGAACCAGACGCTCAAGGAGTTTTGAGGCGAAGGGGAGGAGGGAGATCGGGCGGTAGTTGGAGGGTAGAGAGGGGTCGAGGGAGGGTTTCTTGAGCAGAGGCAGTACAGTGGCCTGCTTGAAGTCTGAGGGGAAGGTGCCTGTGGATAGGGAGAGGTTAAACATGGTAGTGAGGACTGGGGCCAGATCCGTGAAGTGAGGCTGAAGTAGATCAGAAGGGATAGGGTCAAGGGGGGAGGTAGTGGTATGGGAAGTCTGCAGTAGGTGGTTGACCTCCTCAGTGGTAGTAGGAGTGAAGGAGGTGAGGGGAGGATAGGGTGGAGAAGGAGTAGGTTGTGAGCAGGTGGGAGGTGAAGATTGAAGATTGGATATTTCCTGACGGATGGAGACTATTTTGTTGGTGAAGTGTGTGGCTAAATCTGTGGCAGAGAGGGAGGAAACAGAAGGTGGGGGGGTGGGTTTAAGCAGGGAGTTGAAGGTGCTAAAAAGACGCCGGGGATTGGAAGCTTGTGCTCCGATGAGCTTGGTAAAGTACCCCTATCCGTAACGTCGTCGACTGTAGCCAGTTCAACAGAAGTTAAAAGAGCGACACATGCTCTGTACACTCTCTCTTTATGAGTAGCAGTTTTGAACTACGTATGGCAAGAATGCTCCTGACCTTAGCTACCGTGCACAGCTGATCAGTAGTTTGGAAGTATGAACATACAGGAAGCGTGGAGAGGATAGAGTGTGCGTCACTTCTTTGTCTTTGGTTCAACTTGCTCCAGTGGTGGCAATGTGGCGCAACAGAGGAGAGGCCATCCAAACAGGTGGACCTGTAAGTATTAGGACCCCATACTATACACACAATCATGTGCAGGAATGTAATTAGTTTAGTTATGCTTTAAATAGACAAGGAAATGCCAACCAGGAAAGCCAAGTCGATCCAAATCTGCTGATTGTTAAACCATTCCTACTACAGAAAAGTCCCCAGTATCCGGCACCAGGATCTCCTGATGCCAGAAACATGTGCTTGCTGGTTGCTTGAGGAAACGGATAAAAAAGCATGAACCTCCCTCCCCGCGCTGCATAAAATACTCACCGAGCCTCCAGCGCTAACCTTCCTGTAGCTACAAGCGTCTTTACAGCTTGTCAGGCAAAAAACCCTTAAAGCACAGTACCCATTATACCCTCAGGTATGTCGGTTAGTTGAGACTTTTAGTTGTCTGATAAGTTCCGGATAACAGGGACTTTGCTGTACTTAGTTTTATATAAAATATTTTCCTTTGGACAAAAGCAGAAACGAATTTTAAAAATAATAGTCCAGTTGTTTGCTTGTACCTGGAAAGTGAAACTTGGAAACAGGTGACATTTTCTTACTCTCATCCTGTAGTAAAAAAAAAGTCAGCATGCAAATACAGAGGGAGCCATTTGATTATTTACATGTTCTGGAGTAAAAGCTAATAAAGTCTCTTGAATCACGGGACAGATGAAATCACTTCTTTTCTTGCCTAGTGATTTAAAAATGAGGAAGGGAGAGCAGTGTGTTTCTAAGCTTCCTGAAAAGGTGCAGATTACTGATGATGATAACTTCTTTGCTGTCGCTTTCCCCATGAACCCATCTGAACCTCATTCAGTAGCAGCGACAAAAAGAATCAAAAACAAAGATTTCATGTAAACGCCTACTTGATCTCTGCTAGTCACACAAAGTGGTAAATTGTCATAATGAAACTAGCACTAGTAACTTCACTCTGAAGCACCCTCACGTCATTCCTCTGTTTATGTAATTTCTTACGTAGATAGAATTTAGAAACGTATCTGAGAAGAATTGATTGACTCTCCTGCTAACAAGAGTGCTGATGGGAAAAATGTAAATTCATTTTACTGGCTGATTCTAGCTGACAGGGGTGCTCGGATACCCCTTTTCAAAATCCGGGTTGACCGGGAACCAGATACCCAGATATCCGGATCCAGACCGGATATCCGGATCCGAACTGTTAGGTATCCAAATAGAATCGGATATCCGACCCTACTATCCAGGGAAAAATCGGATATCCGGGTAGAAAACCCGGAAGTGGCCCTTTAAATTGCTTTTGAGGGTAAATGAGGCATGTAGAATCATTATTTTTTAAAGGGAAACAATAATTGATGATGTGGGGACTTAAAATCCCCCAAAAAACAAAAAACAAAATGGCTGTCAATTAACATCAGGCCTAGGTTCCAGACAGCGGTCGTGCAGCCTACATTGGCTATCATTCATAAAAGGGTTGTCGGTAAAGTAAATCCATGCAGGAAAACAGCGCTGGCGGAATTTTAGACTTCTGGCTGTTCATTCATAAAAATGTATCCAGTTGCGTTAGCAGTGCGGAGATTCCCCGAACTAGGCTGTCGGTAGGCAGGCGGTAGGCTTGCAGAAGCACAGTAAGTTGCCGAGTTGATACATTTCTCCGTGTTCCGCTCTACTGCAGCTGCCTGGGAGGTCTGTGTCTCCATTCACTTAACATTGTTATCGCCACATCAGAGGGAGCGGTACTTCCCGACCTCACACCGCTTGCTCTAATCTTTATGCATTAACATTTTGTTACATTTTTTAGATTATACTCCAATTCACTTTTGTCTACTTGACATGTATTCTTTATTAAACATTGTATACAAAACTCCCTGTACCCATTAAAAAGAGCAATACTGCAATGACATGCCTATGCTACTCACAGCCGGCTGTGTCACACACCACGGTCTCTACTGCATACAGCCCATGCGCATATACACACATTCACACCACTCCCGGGAGTTTCAAATTGTATTGTCTGCTTTCAGCAGATTAAACTCAAAAGACTCCTCAATGGTTTCTCAGCTTCACATGCAAGGGTTAATGCCAGACGATTATGTTAGTAGCAGGGTTCCTTTGTTTACAGAGGGTCACCTCATGGATCTCATTAAGCAGCGTTACAGGGTGTTAGCAGTAGCATAAAGCACATAATGCATAGTTGGATTGCCGCTGAGGGCTCTCACCACCTCCTGTGCAATGTCCTTCTTAGCTTGGATCTGATACACAGTCCTATTGGTGTGCTCCGCATCTCTGCAGGTTCAGTGTCCACCCACCGCTACAGATGTCCGTGTATTGCCATTTCCGTGTTGCTGGGAACCCCTGGAGCTATCTCAGCATCGCACTGCTCGAGACCCGGATGTGACGTCACTGCTATGCTCTCTGCATCACTAGTATCGGTTACATTTTTTAGATAATCACAGCACAAGGCGGTGATTTATCGCTCTGCTCTGTAATGTCAGCTTTTCACGCGGAAAGAGCCTTTATGAATGCAGATTTAGCTTCGTGGTCAGTAAAGTCAGCTGTTTTAAGCATTTCCGCATGCGGAAATGCTTTATGAAGGATAGCCATTGTGTCCAAAGTTCAACAGCACAACTGGGACATGATGGCAGTTTTCAGCACAGACACCTCCAAAAAATTATGCAGCAATTGTGTTTTGGGTTAAATATAAGTGGTATCAGCACAGCAGCAGTGGCCTGTGGCACCCTGGTGGTGTGAGCAGCACAGGCAGCAGGAGCAGGGCAATGCAGCAGCAGCAGCAGGTGGCACTTGGCATGTGGCACTTGGCATTTGGCACTTGGCATGTGGCACTTTGCACTTGGCACGTGGCACATGTAAAGTGCCACGTGCAAAGTGCCACGTGCAAACACATGCAAAGTGCAAAGTGCGACATGCAAAGTGCCACATGCAAAGTGCCACGTGCAAAGTGCAAAGTGCCACGTGCAAACACGTGCAAAGTGCCACGTGCAAAGTGCCAAGTGCAAACACGTGCAAAGTGCAAAGTGCCACGTGCAAAGTGCCAAGTGCGAAGAAGTGCCACGTGCAAACACATGCAAAGTGCAAAGTGCCACGTGCAAAGTGCAAAGTGCCACGTGCAAAGTGCCACATGCAAAGTGCCACGTGCATAGTGCAAAGTGCCACGTGCAAACACGTGCAAAGTGCAAAGTGGCACATGGCACTTTGTACGTGGCACTTTGCACTTTGCACGTGTTTGCACATGGCACTTTGCACTTGGCACTTTGGACGTGGCACTTTGCACGTGGCACTTTGCACGTGTTTGCACTTTGCATGTGGCACTTTGCACATGGCACTTTGCACGTGGCACTTTGCATGTGGAACTTTGCACGTGGCACTTTGCACGTGTTTGCACGTGGCACTTGGCACTTTGCACGTGGCACTTTGCACGTGGCACTTTGCACGTTTTTTGCATGTGGCACTTTGCACTTTGCACGTGGCACTTTGCACGTGGCACTTTGCACTTTGCACGTGTTCCTATTCCCTAATCCCTAACTTAACCTAAACTGTAGCTAGCTAAGGCTAATAGCTGGCCAGCAGGCAGCAGCTGGCCTGGTCTGTGCACAGAACACAAACATACACATAGCAGCTGCAGCAGCCCTGAGCACACACTCTTACTGTCTGTCACATAATGAAATCAAGCTAAATAACGATTTAACAATAATGTAGTGATAGTGAAGGGGCTAATCACTAAACAGCTTAGGTTTATCACTGTGTACAGCCCTTTGTAGACCAGCAGCACTGGAGCATGTCTCTCAGTGAGCATTCAGCAAGCTAGGACGATCTGTCTCATCATGGCAGCCCTACTTATTATACGGGGGGGGGGGGGACTGGCCAGTGTTCCTTTCTGTGATTGGGTGCCAGGGCTTAGGCTGGGGGGCCTCTGATTGGCTCAATGAGGTCAGGTGGGGCTGGCCAGGGTTCCCCTTTGTGATTGGTTGCTGGGGCTTCTGCTGGGAGCCCTTTGATTGGCTCTCAGGACGTCCTGGACCTCTTCCAGTATGCTAGCTGACACAAGCTGATTCTGGCTAATACTAGCTGATTTCACATCAGACAGTTATTTTGTGTTTCACCTGATTTGAATTGAAACCATGACAGCAAACTTTGTTTTTCAAAGTTATCCTTTCACTTTTATACACATAGGACCTGATCCAATTCACTTTTTCTCCTAAGCTTATTCCTAGGTGATATTTTCACATCTTGTCATAAAATGCGTTTTAAGCCACCAGTAAGCAAGAAAATACTCAAAAATAATTTTGACAGTACTTTTTGACCTACTTTTCAGTACATTTCCAGTTGCAGCGTGGTGAAAAGTTATTTTAAACAGCAGATTAAAGAGGATCTCCTAGGAGAAGATGTAGGAGAAATAGTGAATTGAATAAGAAGATTCATTTTGGCCCTTATTTATTTCACTTTTTCTCCTAGGTGATTGTAACGATTGGTGTCAGCACGCAGAGAGAATCTGATTATTGGTGATTTGCAGTATCACCAAGAATACAGATATATACCTGATTATTGATGATCTGCAGAATCCAGGCGCGTAACAATAGGGGATGCAGCCCATGCGCCCGCGGGGGGGGCCGGCCCCCCTTGGGGCCCGCTTGTGGCTTTTTTCGGGGGCTGGAGGGGTCGCACCATGAGGGGAAAGCTATGGCCACAGTCGGCGGGGAGGGGGGAAGGTCCCCCCCTCCCTCACCTCGGGCTTTCCCCTCTGTGCTTCCCCTCCAGCTTCAATAGTGACATAAGTGCAGCGGAGCGGAGGGCAGCGGCAGGCAAACATACCTTCCGTGCGTTTCAGTGCGGACACTTCTCGCTCTAGTGACTGACGCGACTTCCTGTATAAAACAGGAAGTCGCATCAGTCACTAGAGCGAGAAGTGTCCGGGACGCACGGAAGGTATGTTTGCCTGCCGCTGCCCTCCGCTCCGCTCCGCTGCACTTATGTCACTATTGAAGCTGGAGGGGAAGCACAGAGGGGAAAGCCCGAGGTGAGGGAGGGGGGGGGAACTTCCCCCCTCCCCGCCGACTGTGGCTATAGCTTTCCCCTCATGGTGCGACCCCTCCAGCCCCCGAAAAAAGCCACGAGCGGGCCCCGGGGGGAGGGGGGCCCGCTCACAGTTTCTGCAGGGGGGCCCGGGGCTCTTAGTTACGCCCCTGGCAGAATCACCGATAATACAGATATATTACTAACCTCTGGACACCTATGTATATAAGAGTGTTTGGTGTAACAGTAATACTCTGAGAAACACACCTGATGAGCAGGTGATCTTGCGCAGTATATGCAATACTGCTTTAGAGAATACAGGAACCTTCCAGCAGCCTGAGACTCTCCAAAGGGTGGAGTCAGGCTGGAGGTAGGAAGGACTAGAGAGTGAGTGACACCTGAAGGTGGATGTCACTGACAGATCTGGAGACTATCTCTTAAGGAGAGAGATAGCTCTCGAGGTCGGGCTAGCCAGGTCGGCAACACACGGACAGACAAAGTACAAAGACAGGAAGCTGATTCGGTATCCAAGGCAAGCTGGGTTTGGCAACAGAGTATCAGATGTGCAAGGTACCGAATCAGATATCAGAGGAGTAGTCAGGAAAGCAATAAGTCATAACAGATATCAAACAATGCCTAGTCTGGGTGTGAGGTCCGTGGTCTCTACACCCTGGAAATGGTCTGATGTATAACCGAATGATAACACAAGTTCCCTAGTCTGGGTGTGAGGTCCGTGGTCTCTACACCCTGGAACTAGTCTGATGTATAACAGAATGATAACACAAGTTCCCTAGTCTGGGTGTGAGGTCCGTGGTCTCTACACCCTGGAACTAGTCTGATGTATAACAGAATGATAACAGAAGTTCCCTAGTCTGGGTGTGAGGTCCGTGGTCTCTACACCCTGGAACTAGTCTGATGAATAACAGAATAATAACACAAGTTCCCTAGTCTGGATGTGAGGTCCGTGGTCTCTACACCCTGGAACTAGTCTGATGTATAACAGAATGATAACACAAGTTCCCTAGTCTGGGTGTGAAGTCCGTGGTCTCTACACCCTGGAACTAGTCTGATGAATAACAGAATGATAATACAAGTTCCCTAGTCTGGGTGTGAGGTCCGTGGTCTCTACACCCTGGAACTAGTCTGGTGAATAACAGAATGATAATAATACAAGTAATCTGGCTCAGTGTGAATTCCCAGGTCCTCCTGGTTCAAACACACTGTTGGATCTGACTAGGTCTGAGTGCTTCTACGTAGTGTTCGCAACGGCAGACAACTTGTGACTGGACAGCAGTAACTATATATGGAGTAGTGCTCTCTGGCGCCACCCCTAAGTGATCAACCAATAGTTACCAGCTCTGAGGTCAGCTGACCGGCCTGGTCAGCTGATCCCCCCTTGCCCACCATAAAAGTTCTGCCTCTCAGCGCGCGCGTATTCCTAAGCCTGTGTGAACTAACAGACTCAGCCACACCAGACACACGCTGCTGTGTGCAAACCGCCGCGCTGGACGCGGAACCAGCCGCCTTGCTGTCAATACATGCGGCGGCTTTTCTGCGTTCTGCCATGTTACCAGACGCACACTTCCGCGTGCAAACCGCCGCATTGGACGCGGAATCAGCCGCCTTGCTGTCAGCACACGCAGCGGCTTTTCCGCGTTCTCTCACAGTACCCCCCCCCCCTCCCCGAGGAGTGGACTCCGGACACTTCGCACCAGGTTTTCCAGGATGCAAGTTATGGAATTCCCTCTTTAATTCCTCTGCGTGCATACGACATTCTGGCACCCAAGTTCTCTCCTCTATGCCATACCCCTTCCAGTGAACCAAATACTGCACGGAGTTCTGCACAAGCCGTGAGTCCAGAATCTTCTCAATTTCATACTCAGGTTGGTCATCAATTAACACAGGGGGGGGGGGGGGGAGCGTAATCCACGTGCACTGCTGGCTTGAGCAAGGATCATGAAATGATCTCACACCTCGCATGCTGGTGAGGAGGTCAATGGCATAAGTGACATTATTGATTTTCCTGGTCACTGGAAAAGGACCCACAAATCTAGGACCCAACTTGGGGGACAGTTGCTTCAGAGCCAAATGTCGTGTGGACACCCAGACCAAGTCTCTTGGAAGAAATTCCCACTCTACGGAACGTCTCTTGTCAGCCTGTTTCTTCTGACTCTGAAAAGCCCTCCCCAAATTCCTTTTAACCATTCCCCACACCTGCTTTAAAGACTTCTGCTAATTCTCCAGGGCTTGAAACGGAGTAGAAGCCACTGGCAATGGGGTGAACTTAGGTGACCTTCCTGTCACCACCTGAAATGGGGAAAATCCTGAGGAGAAGCTTTTCAAATTGTTGTGTGCAAATTCTGCAAACGGCAAGAATTTGACCCAGTCGGTTTGAGCATCCGCAACGTAACACCTCAGAAATTGTTCCAGAGACTGATTGGTTCTCTCGGTCTGGCCATTGGTCTGTGGGTGGTAGCCTGATGAAAAAGAAAGCTCCATGTCTAACTGATGGCAGAATGCCCTCCAAAACTTGGAAACAAATTGGACTCCCCGATCTGACACTATATTTTCCGGAATGCCATGCAGCCGGAAAATATGCTGGATGAAGAGATCGACCAATTCCTGGGCCGAGGGGAGTCCTTTCAAGGGGACAAAATGGGCCATCTTACTGAATCGATCGACTACCACCCAAATGACTGTCATGCCCTCAGACCTGGGGAGTTTGCCCACAAAATCCATGGACAAATGGGTCCATGGCTCGCTCGGGACTGGTAAGGGCTGCAATGTCCCAACAGGTGCCTGACGGGAGGGTTTGCTCCTAGCACACACTGCGCATTCTCTCACATACTCCTTGCAGTCAGTTGCCAATGACGGCCACCAAGCACACCTAGCAATGAGGTCCTGAGTTTTGGTGGCCCCAGGATGCCCAGCATTCTTGTGGGAATGGAACAACTGCAGTATTTGTAGATGAAAAGGCAATGGTACAAACATGACCCCTCAGGCTTCCCCTCTGGTACATCCTGTTGGAACGGACCCAACGTCTCTGTCCAGTACCTCCAGGTCTCAGTGGCTGCCAGAACCACCTTCTAAGGGAGAATGGTTTCTGGGTCTGAGGGCTGTGCTGTCTCGGGCTCAAAACATCTAGATAAGGCATCGGCCTTGATGTTTTTACTACCCGGGGTAACGTGATTACAAATCTGAATCTTGAAAAAAATAATGACCACCGAGCCTGCCAGGGGCTAAGCCTCTTAGCTCCCTCAATGTATTCCAAATTCTTGTGGTCAGTGTAAACAGTAATGGTATGTTCTGCCCCTTCTAGCCAATGTAGCCATTCTTCAAAAGCCAACTTGATGGCTAGAAGTTCCCTATTGCCTATATCGTAGTTTTTCTCTGCGGTTGAAAACCTACGGGAGAAATAGGCACAAGGGTGCAATTTTCCCTTCAAACCAGAACGCTGAGACAGCACAGCCCCTACCCCTACCTCTGAGGCATCTACCTCCACGATAAAGGGATAGGTGATATCAACATGTCTCAATATGGGTGCAGAACAGAACAATTTCTTCAGAGTGGAGAAAGCAGCATGGGCCTCAGGGGACCACTGGTGAGTATCTGCCCCCTTCTTGGTGAGACTGGTGAGAGGTGAGATCACCGTAGAGTACCCCTTTATGAACCTCCTATAGTAGTTGGCGAACCCCAGGAACCTCTGGAGCACCTTCAGTCCTACAGGCTAGGGCCACTCCAAGACAGCTGAAACTTTTCCAGGGTCCATAGAGAGGCCAGAGGTCGAAATTATGTACCCCAGAAAGGCGACAGAGGTCACTTCGAAAATGCACTTCTCCAACTTAGCATACAGCATATTTTGTCTTAATTTCCGTAACATAAACTTAACATGTTTCCTGTTCTCTGAGAGGTTGGACGAGAAAATTAGTATGTCGTCTAAATACACCAAGACGAATTTGCCCAAAACCTCTCTGAAGACTTCATTAATCAGCTCCTGAAAGACGGTCGGGGCATTACACAACCCGAAGGGCATCACTAAGTACTCGTAGTGCCCGTCGGGCGTGTTAAAGGCCGTCTTCCATTCATCACCGTCCCTGATACGCACAAGGTTGTATTCATAATCCAGTTTCGAGAAAATCTTAGCATTGGTGACTTGAGTAAATAAATCGTCTATTAAAGGCAAAGGATAACGATTTTTTACTGTGATTTTATTTAAGCCTCGATAATCAATGCATGGACGGAGGCCTCTATCCTTCTTTTTCACAAAAAAGAAACCTGCCCCAGCTGGGGACCGAGAAGGACGAATAAAACCTTTGGCTAGATTTTCTCGGATGTATTCTTGCATGGCTAATTTCTCTGGCCCAGATAAATTATAGAGATGACCTCTAGGGGGCATACAACCAGACCTGAGATCAATGGGGCAGTCAAAAGGACGGTGTGGAGGAAGTTTATCTGCTGACTTGGGACAAAACATCAGGAAACAAAGCAAGCGCTCACCAATATGGGCCGCATCTGAATGACTCACCACCTCATATGCACCGCTTAAATAGCTCAAATACACACTCAGCAATCAGACAGATGCAAAACATATGCAAAACTAAACTAAATACTTACCATGCAAAACAGGATAGCACAATGGGTGCTGCTAGCCTGGTAGTTACAGAACTGTGGATACAAAATATAGGTAAAAGGCTGCGCATCCCTGACCCAATACTGTACAATTGAATGGTTAATCGCTGTGGCGCACACCGCCCCCCCTGGACTAAAATGTACGCCCGCATCCAAACAATGCAATACTGGTCTATGGAGAAATTTTAGCTTCCATCATAGTTTTACATGCAAAAATATAGATATACTGGACATCTGCACCAACGTTGAGGTAAATCTCCAGAGCAGATGTCCTAACACTAAACTGACCTAAGTTAAAAGCAAATGTCTTTACCCTGGCAGCTGCTATGCTAAAATGTGTAGCTTACATTCAATACAGACAGCAGGAAACAAAGCAAGCGCTCACCAATATGGGCCGCATCTGAATGACTCACCACCTCATATGCACCGCTTAAATAGCTCAAATACACACTCAGCAATCAGACAGATGCAAAACATATGCAAAACTAAACTAAATACTTACCATGCAAAACAGGATAGCACAATGGGTGCTGCTAGCCTGGTAGTTACAGAACTGTGGATACAAAATATAGGTAAAAGGCTGCGCATCCCTTACCCAATACTGTACAATTGAATGGTTAATCGCTGTGGCGCACACCGCCCCCCCTGGACTAAAATGTACGCCCGCATCCAAACAATGCAATACTGGTCTATGGAGAAATTTTAGCTTCCATCATAGTTTTGCATGCAAAAATATAGATATACTGGACATCTGCACCAACGTTGAGGTAAATCTCCAGAGCAGATGTCCTAACACTAAACTGACCTAAGTTAAAAGCAAATGTCTTTACCCTGGCAGCTGCTATGCTAAAATGTGTAGCTTACATTCAATACAGACAGCAGGAAACAAAGCAAGCGCTCACCAATATGGGCCGCATCTGAATGACTCACCACCTCATATGCACCGCTTAAATAGCTCAAATACACACTCAGCAATCAGACAGATGCAAAACATATGCAAAACTAAACTAAATACTTACCATGCAAAACAGGATAGCACAATGGGTGCTGCTAGCCTGGTAGTTACAGAACTGTGGATACAAAATATAGGTAAAAGGCTGCGCATCCCTGACCCAATACTGTACAATTGAATGGTTAATCGCTGTGGCGCACACCGCCCCCCCTGGACTAAAATGTACGCCCGCATCCAAACAATGCAATACTGGTCTATGGAGAAATTTTAGCTTCCATCATAGCTTTGCATGCAAAAATATAGATATACTGGACATCTGCACCAACGTTGAGGTAAATCTCCAGAGCAGATGTCCTAACCTCAACGTTGGTGCAGATGTCCAGTATATCTATATTTTTGCATGCAAAACTATGATGGAAGCTAAAATTTCTCCATAGACCAGTATTGCATTGTTTGGATGCGGGCGTACATTTTAGTCCAGGGGGGGCGGTGTGCGCCACAGCGATTAACCATTCAATTGTACAGTATTGGGTCAGGGATGCGCAGCCTTTTACCTATATTTTGGGACAAAACATGTCCGCAAATTCTGAATACTGATCTGGCAATCCCTCCATGTGAATCTTGGTTTTTCCTAAGGTTACTTTCGCTAGACAATGATGATAACAATGGGTAGACCAGCTCGTTAGCTGACCTGTAGCCCAATTGATCTGAGGCGAGTGAATTTGGAACCATGCAATGACAAGAATGATCGTGGAGGTTGTCATTCGTAACACCAGGAATTGTAAACTTTCTTTATGTAACACCCCTATTGTGACCCCTAACTCCGGAGTCTGAGACAAAGGGTGGTTACTCTGCAGGGGGGAATCATCCACCGCAGTGACCCAAATCTGTTGTTTCAATGGAGAGATCGTGATCCCCAATCTTTTAGCAAATTCATAATCCATAAAATTGGCTGCTGAGCCAGAATCAATGAAGGCCTCAGTGGTCTCTATCTTATCCCTCCAAGATATAGTACAACGGAGAGGCAAACGTTTATCATCTAGAGGTAACGACTGCGTGCCTAGGGTATTACCTCCGACTACACCTAGGCGACAGCGTTTCCCGACTTCTTGGGACAATTCTGCACTCTATGACCCCCCTCTGCACAGTATAGACAGAGCTGTTCTGTTTCTCTGCGCCTCCGTTCCACCCGGGACAATCTCGACCGACCAATCTGCATTGGTTCTGGTGGAGGTGAAACGGGTGGAGATGGAACAGACGGAGGCGTAGCGTAGGACAAGTATCTCACATTGTTCCTACCCCGGGTCTGTCTTTGATATCATAGACGACGATCAATTCTGACGGCTAATTAAATGGCCTCATCAATAGAATTCGGCTCAGGATGACCCAGCATTAAATCAGAAACTGCGTCTGACAACCCTGACAAGAAACAGTCTAGTAGTGCAAATGTACCCCATCTAGCTGAAACTGACCATTTTCTGAATTCAGCTGCATAAATTTCAACCGGATCCTTGCCCTGCCGCAGAGTTTTGAGTTTCTGCTCAGCGGTAGAGGCAATGTCAGGATCATCGTAAATTATAGCCATGGCTTTAAAAAATGCCTCAATCGAGGCTAAAGCCCCATCCCCAGGCTGGAGATTTTTTGCCCAGGTCTGGGAATCCCCTGACAATAGTGTCTTAATAAACGTAATTCTTTGGGCTACGGTTCCTGAAGAATTAGGTCTCAGCTCAAAGTATGACAACACTCGATTTCTAAAGTTCTGAAAGTCAAATCTGTGGCCAGAAAACCTTTCAGGTACAGACATGCGTATGTCTGTGCTAGGAGGAGATCGCACTGTATCCACAGCTGTCTGTAGGGCTTGCGCAGACCCAGACAAGGCATTGATCTGGGTCTGATGGTTGCCCAGCACTTGGATGAAATTTTCCACCGAGGTGGTGAGTGCATCAAGACGGCTGCTGAGTGCGTCCATTTGGGTTTGGTCTGCCGTTCTGTAACGATCGGTGTCAGCACGCAGAGAGAATCTGATTATTGGTGATCTGCAGTATCACCAAGAATACAGATATATACCTGATTATTGATGATCTGCAGAATCACTAATAATACAGATATATTACTAACCTCTGGAGACCTATGTATATAAGAGTGTTTGGTGTAACAGTAATACTCTGAGAAACACACCTGATGAGCAGGTGATCTTGGGCAGTATATGCAATACTGCTTTAGAGAATACAGGAACCTTCCAGCAGCCTGAGACTCTCCAAGGGGTGGAGTCAGGCTGGAGGTAGGAAGGACTAGAGAGTGAGTGACACCTGAAGGTGGATGTCACTGACAGATCTGGAGACTATCTCTTAAGGAGAGAGATAGCTCTCGAGGTCGGGCTAGCCAGGTCGGCAACACACGGACAGACAAAGTACAAAGACAGGAAGCTGATTCGGTATCCAAGGCAAGCTGGGTTTGGCAACAGAGTATCAGATGTGCAAGGTACCGAATCAGATATCAGAGGAGTAGTCAGGAAAGCAATAAGTCATAACAGATATCAAACAATGCCTAGTCTGGGTGTGAGGTCCGTGGTCTATACACCCTGGAACTAGTCTGATGTATAAAAGAATGATAACACAAGTTCCCTAGTCTGGGTGTGAGGTCCGTGGTCTCTACACCCTGGAACTAGTCTGATGTATAACAGAATGATAACAGAAGTTCCCTAGTCTGGGTGTGAGGTCTGTGATCTCTACACCCTGGAACTAGTCTGATGAATAACAGAATGATAACACAAGTTCCCTAGTCTGGGTGTGAGGTCCGTGGTCTCTACACCCTGGAACTAGTCTGATGTATAACAGAATGATAACACAAGTTCCCTAGTCTGGGTGTGAAGTCCGTGGTCTCTACACCCTGGAACTAGTCTGATGAATAACAGAATGATAATACACGTCCCCTAGTCTGGGTGTGAGGTCCGTGGTCTCTACACCCTGGAACTAGTCTGATGAATAACAGAATGATAATAATACAAGTAATCTGGCTCAGTGTGAATTCCCAGGTCCTCCTGGTTCAAACACACTGTTGGATCTGACTAGGTCTGAGTGCTTCCACGTAGTGTTCGCAACGGCAGACAACTTGTGACTGGCCAGCAGTAACTATATATGGAGTAGTGCTCTCTGGCCCCACCCCTAAGTGATCAACCAATAGTTACCAACTCTGAGGTCAGCTGACCAGCCTGGTCAGCTGATCCCCCCTTGCCCACCATAAAAGTTCTGCCTCTCAGCGCGCGCGTATTCCTAAGCCTGTGTGAACTAACAGACTCAGCCACACCAGACACACGCTGCTGCGTGCAAACCGCCGCGCTGGATGCGGAACCAGCCGCCTTGCTGTCAATACATGCGGCGGCTTTTCCGCGTTCTGCCATGTTACCAGACGCACGCTTCCGCGTGCAAACCTCCGCATTGGACGCGGAATCAGCTGCCTTGCTGTCAGCACACGCGGCGGCTTTTCCACGTTCTCTCACAGTGATATTTTCACACCTAATCAATAACGTGCCTCTTAATGTGCCTGTAACAAAAAAAAAAGTTCCCCTGGGGGGTACTCACCTCGGGTGGGGGAAGCCTCCGGATTCTATCGAGGGTTCCCCTGTTCTCCTGTGTCTCACGGCGGTCTCGCTGTGTCCCTCCAAACAGTAGGTATGTAAATATTTACCTTCCCGGCTCCAGCGCAGGTGCAGTATCGGCTCTCCGCTCGGAGATAGGTGGAAATAGTCGATTGCTGTCAGTTCGCTCTACTGCGCAGGCGCAAGTCTCCTGCGCCTGTGTAGTAGAGCGGACCCGACAGAAATGGACTATTTCTGCCTATCTCCGTGCTGAGAGCCGCAACAGCGCCACCCACTGGAGCCAGGGAAGGTAAATATATCAAGCCTTGTCAGGCTTGTCGAGACAGAATTGCGGGTTGCTTCGGGGGAGCCAGCGCTGGATTGCCTGCAGCTACAGGGGAGGGGGAACCCTGAGGCTTCCCCCTCCCGAGGTGAGTACCCCCCAGGGGAACTTTTTTTTTTTTTGTATCTTTAAGCCACCAGTAAGCAAGAAGATACACAGCGTAATGTTAATAGTACTTTTTCACTTATTTTTGTGGTTCTTTTTCAATTGCAGAGTGCTCAAAAAGTGCAGCACTGCAGTGTAATAGGGATGAGCAAAATCGTCACTGGCAGTTTTGCAAGATTTTAGTTGCACTTCTGGGTCCATATTTTTCTCCTGTGTTTTCTCCTAGGAGATAATTTTTAATCATGCATTTAGAATAACTTCTCAGCACTTTGCAATTGAATAAGTAGGTGGAAAAGTGCCACCAAAACTATTTTTAGTATTTTATTGCTGGCTTGTGATTTAAAGGGCATTTTATTGACAAATTAGAAAATATCACTTAGGAAAAAGTTAATAACATATATGCCCAGATTGGTCAATGACAATCTCATGAATCAATTTTGCAAAACTGGCACATTCTGTTAGAAAAAAAGATTGTAAATAGAAGTAAAAAGGATGGTAAGCCAAACTGATAAATTACATTTTTTGATTGCTGTAAGGGCTGAAAATTGATCAAAAGATCATACTGATATTTTACTTCTATTTATGATTGATCTTATGAAAAATCCTTACAGTATATTTGCCTTGGCTTTCTATACAGTCGTATTGCGGATGCACAGCGATCCCTGGCTAAGGCATTGGACATTTCCCTGTGGTTCCTGTTGGACATTATACTATTAGCATGTACAGTACTAACCCAACAGGGGCTGTGGACTGTGGCTAGAGTTGAGCTGAAATTTTTGTAATTTCGCATTACTATAATTACGAATGCGAAATTTGCGATTACGATGCGAAATTAGCCTAGCGAAATTGCCATTAAAATCGTAATTGAAAATACCGTAAGCGTAATTTTCAACGCGAAATTTCGCGTTTCGTTCATGCCGTAATTTCGCATTAAACGCTACCGTAATTTCGCGTTAAACCGTAACGCTCCGTATAATATAAAAAAGCCGCCGACTTTAAGGGTTAATAGCAAAGCCCCCTTAAATGCTAAGAGCCTCAAATTTGGAGAATATATTAAGGAGATCAGGAGGAATAAGAGGAAAATTTTTTTTTTCAAAAAGACCTTATAGTTTTTGAGAAAATCGATGTTAAAGTTTCAAAGTAAAAATGTATACATTTAAAAACCCGCCGACTTTAACGGTTAATAGCAAAGCCTGCTTAAAGTTTAGGAACACCAAATTCCTAGGGTATATTAAGGGGATCACTGGGAATAAGAGGAAAAATTTTTTTTCAAAAAGACCTTATAGTTTTTGAGAAAATCGATTTTTAAGTTTCAAGGGCAAAAATGTCTTTTAAATGCGGAAAATGTCAGTTTTTTTTGCACAGGTAACAATAGTGTATTATTTTCATAGATTCCCCCAAGTGGGAAGAGTTTTACTTACTTCGTTCTGAGTGTGGGAAATATAAAAAAAAAACGATGTGGGGTCCCCCCTCCCAGACCTCTTTAACCCCTTGTCCCCCATGCAGGCTGGGATAACCAGAATGCGGAGCACCGGCCGCGTGGGGCTCCGCACCCTGACTATACCAGCCCGCATGGTCCATGGATTGGGGGGTCTCGGAAGGGGAGGGGCAGCCAAGCTTTCCCCTCCCCCTCCGAGCCCTTGTCCAATCCAAGGACAAGGGGCTCTTCTCCACCTCCGATGGGCGGTGGAGGTGGAGGCCGCGATTTCCTGGGTGGGGGGTTCATGGTGGAATCTGGGAGTCCCCTTTAAAAAGGGGTCCCCCAGATGCCCACCCCCCCTCCCAGGAGAAATGAGTATAGAGGTACTTGTACCCCTTACCCATTTCCTTTAAGAGTTAAAAGTAAATAAACACACAAACACATAGAAAAAGTATTTTAATTGAACAAAAAACATAACCACGAAAAAAGTCCTTTAATATTCTTAATTAACCATTAATACTTACCTGTCCCTTTAAATAAATGATCCCACGCAATATCCTCGGAAATGTTCTATCAGTTACAATGTAACAAAGTTATTACAATGTAACAACTTTGTTACATTGTAACTACGCCGCACCCGACGCCACTCACCGCTCAGCCGCCGCATACGCGTCCGTGCAGGACGCTAAGTCCCCGCAGCTCCCGCTGTCCACCCCGCCCACATCTGTCACCCACATGTCACCCACATGTGGGTGACATGTGGGTGACATGTGGGAGAGGCAGGGAGGGCAGCGGAGCCGGCGGGGACTTAGCGTCCTGTAACGGACTCGACAGAGCTCTGAGCTATATAGCTCAGAGCTCTCTAAAGCATCTTTGTATTTAGGCTCCAAGGAGCCCCATTGGTCCTTAGCAGACCAATGGGGTTCCTTCAAATCAGAAGGAACCCCATTGGTCTGCTAAGGACCAATGGGGCTCCTTGGAGCCCAAATACAAAGATGCTTTCGAGAGCTCTGAGCTATAGCTCAGAGCTCTGTCGGGTCCTGCAGCACAGACGCGGCGGCGGCGGCGGCGGTGAGTGACGTCGGGTGCGGCGTAGTTACAATGTAACAAAGTTGTTACATTGTAATAACTTTGTTACATTGTAACTGATAGAACATTTCCGAGGATATTGCGTGGGATCATTTATTTAAAGGGACAGGTAAGTATTAATGGTTAATTAAGAATATTAAAGGACTTTTTTCGTGGTTATGTTTTTTGTTCAATTAAAATACTTTTTCTATGTGTTTGTGTGTTTATTTACTTTTAACTCTTAAAGGAAATGGGTAAGGGGTACAAGTACCTCTATACTCATTTCTCCTGGGAGGGGGGGTGGGCATCTGGGGGACCCCTTTTTAAAGGGGACTCCCAGATTCCACCATGAACCCCCCACCCAGGAAATCGTGGCCTCCACCTCCACCGCCCATCGGAGGTGGAGAAGAGCCCCTTGTCCTTGGATTGGACAAGGGCTCGGAGGGGGAGGGGAAAGCTTGGCTGCCCCTCCCCTTCCGAGACCCCCCAATCCATGGACCATGCGGGCTGGTATAGTCAGGGTGCGGAGCCCCACACGGCCGGTGCTCCGCATTCTGGCTATCCCAGCCTGCATGGGGGACAAGGGGTTAAAGAGGTCTGGGAGGGGGGACCCCACGTCGTTTTTTTTTATATTTCCCACACTCAGAACGAAGTAAGTAAAACTCTTCCCACTTGGGGGAATCTATGAAAATAATACACTATTGTTACCTGTGCAAAAAAAACTGACATTTTCCGCATTTAAAAGACATTTTTGCCCTTGAAACTTAAAAATCGATTTTCTCAAAAACTATAAGGTCTTTTTGAAAAAAAAATGTTCCTCTTATTCCCACTGATCCCCTTAATATACCCTAGGAATTTGGTGTTCCTAAACTTTAAGCAGGCTTTGCTATTAACCGTTAAAGTCGGCGGGTTTTTAAATGTATACATTTTTACTTTGAAACTTTAACATCGATTTTCTCAAAAACTATAAGGTCTTTTTGAAAAAAAAATTTTTCCTCTTATTCCTCCT
Organism: Hyperolius riggenbachi; assembly: GCF_040937935.1. Classification (NCBI taxonomy): domain Eukaryota; kingdom Metazoa; phylum Chordata; class Amphibia; order Anura; family Hyperoliidae; genus Hyperolius; species Hyperolius riggenbachi. Next base: position 108,116,692 of record NC_090650.1, read on the forward strand.
GATCTCCTTAATATATTCTCCAAATTTGAGGCTCTTAGCATTTAAGGGGGCTTTGCTATTAACCCTTAAAGTCGGCGGCTTTTTTATATTATACGGAGCGTTATGGTTTAACGCGAAATTACGGTAGCGTTTAATGCGAAATTACGGCATGAACAAATAACCATTGTAATGCGAAAATTACGCGAAAATTATGCTTACGCGAAATTTCGCGAAATCCTTCTTCATTACGATTATGTACTTACGGCCATAATCGTAATTACACTAATTACGCGAAATTTCGCGAAATCGTAATTAGGTCATTACGCTCATCTCTAACTGTGGCCCAACAGGAATCCCGGCAGCAAATTCACTGTTTTTGCCGGCGATATATGTAGAGCTGCAATACTAAAGTATGGGGGCTTTTCTATTAGCAATGCAACACATTTGACAATCACTCAACCTGCACATCGATGGAGCATACAGTATATTTACCAGGGAACTGTACTGAAAATAGCATAATTTATTTATAAATAATTTAGTCAGTGTTTCCCCAACTGTAAAATCTTTCCTCCCTCTGATTTGCATTCTAAAATCTATCACAGGGGACGACATCTTAACTGCTGGCAGGTGCAGGTGGGAGGAGTATTCTGCATAGCTAAACAGCTTAGGCTAAACATCACTGAGAGGACAGGGCTACATACCAATGCACAGCAATATATACTGTACATATAGGAAGCATTTCTGATGCTGAAACCAGGATAATTACTGTAAAAGTGGGTAGCGTGAATAATTTACTACAGCATGTTCTACTTTGGTACTATGGTGCCTTTTTAACTGCACACAATGACGTAATTTACTTAAATGTAAAACGTGAAATTTAGTCTGAAATTCAACAACCTTTTGATAGATTGTGCTAGCCTGTTTACTTCTGTTTACAATCAGTTTTCTTCTATTTATGATCAATTTTATAGAAAAATCTTCTTCTCTCCTAATGTGTCTTCATGGCAAAAGTGGCTGTCGATCTTATGAGAATCTCACTTCAGATGGCCATCAGGGCCGGATTTAGGCCAAGGCCGCCTAGACCATGGCCTAGGGCACCAAGGGAGCAAGGGCACCAAAGCAGTAGGCTAAACTGGTGCAGCATTTGCAAGCTTGCAAATGCTGCAATTCAGGGAGATCAGGCAAGCGCTTGACTGCGGTACTCTGCTGCCAGCCGCCTGTGCAGCAGCCACCTTGCTCTCTGTGCACATTTGCATTGTGGCAGCTATGGACTTGGACAGCATTGGAGACGGAAATGAAGAGGAAGCTTCTGCACTGGAGAAGAGCAGAGAAATAAGTGACACTGATGGCCGCTGCAGTGTGGAGGCGAGCTGGCTACCTATACTGAAAGGGGGAGGAAAAAGAAGGGATTAAGGAAGTCATCTGCCTACCTATAATAGAGGGAAGGGGAGGGGTCATCTCGCTACCTATACTGAAGAGGGTGGCTGGTGACAGTGGCCTTGGGCGGTAAAGAGTACAAATCTGGCCCTGGTGGCCATACATGATTCAACCAAATCAATGGATTTTCCGTTTTTTTAAATAAAGTATCTATTGTGTAGAATTTTTTTTTTTTTTTGTGATTGAGAAAAATGGGTTGATTTTTCAGAATTTTTCAATAAATATTTGATCAGATGTGTTAGAAGTATCAGACAGAAAAATACAAACACTCAGGCCAGGTTCACAGTGGTCAGTTGTATATCACATGCGTTATGATGTGTGTGAACTGCAACGGGAAATGGCCATAGACTTTAATACAAAGTCTGCATGCTTTGTATACAAGTACGTGATCATTTAAAACACAGTACTGTAAACAGGCCCAAAGAATTGTATGGACAGTGAGCTTGCATGCAGAATTATTCTGCAACGTACCTGATTACTGTAAACAGAGCATGAATGTTTAATAAATTTTTTGGGGGAAAAATCGATCATAAGTATATGGTATATTGATTCAATTTTTTTAATTATTCGATCAAGAGGAAAAATCAATCAGATTTCTCTGGTCAAAATCAAAACAGAAAATCCAAAACATTAAGTCATGTATGGCCACATTAAGTGAGATTAGGGTCGATTCGCTGCGAGACCGAACTTAAACATTTTGTTTGCTCATCCCTAAAGTGGACCTCTCGAGTTGTACCACGTATCCTTATTATAGGAATGCCACTCCAGCATGTGTGAACTGAACCTTACTATGCGTATAATTGTCTTGCTTAAAGAGGAACTTCAGCCTAAACAAACATACTGTCATTAAGTTACATTAGTTATGTTAATTAAAATAGATAGGTAATATAATCTCTTACCCACCCTGTTTTAAAAAGAACAGGCAAATGTTTGATTTCATGATGGCAGCCATCTTTATGGTTGAAAGGAGGTGACAGGGAGCAAGATACACAGTTCCAACTGTCCTGTGTCCTGATCACCCCTCCCAGTTGCTAGGCAACGTGAACAACAACATAAGAAATTCCATCATGCTCTGCACAGCATCAGGGAAAAATAACCCCAGGCTTTTTTTCTTTGATGGGTGGAGCTTAGCTAAAAATGCAGCTAAAAATGATGCTTTGGTAAGAAAAACAAAGTTCTGATGCTGTGAAACTGTTAAAGAAACACCAAGCCTTTTCAGTTCTGCTGAGTAGATTTTTAGTTTGGAGGTTCACTTTAAGTATTTTCCCTAGAAGTCACAATTAGACTCCCTGATGAGCTCTGCGCTCTGCGATGTGTCTTGATGAGTCTTTCTTGCTAACCAGAGGGAATTGTCACAAGATTTGCTACCTTAAGTGGAAGTGAGTGTCTAGAGAAGCAAACTGGACCACATGTTGTAAGGTTTTTATTTTTTTACCTTCTACTCAAATATTCATTATTTTTGAGACTGTAAGAATTTCCCTAGCCAAAGTCAATGGACATATTCTATGTAATGGACATATTCTATGTAATATTCAAATGGTACCATATGCTCTTCGTATGCCTAAATGAACAACAGCCCCATGGGTGGGCAGGCGATGGTTGATGTGTATATTACAGTGATTATTTTTTTCTTTTTAACCAAGGTTTATCTTTTCGAGAACAAGTTCATAAATCATAATCTCTATGACACACAAAGTGGTGGTTTCCAATATTAGGGATGTACGTTCACCCAACACCAAAATGGCTAAGCACATTTAAGCTTCTTGCACATGCTTTAACCAAAACGGTCACTTGAAAACCTCTTGGCTGAAAAGCTTGCTTGTGTACAGCTATCATACAACATTGTTTACAAAATCGTTTTTATGGATACAAGTAAGTGTTTGTGGTTGTATATGGGTTTGCAGTTCAGACTTTTTTGTTGAAGTTTAAAGTATATGACAGGTCAATATGAACAAAACAGAGACATGTGACATTGGGCTTTCTTCCTATATACAATAAAGACCTTTTTAATCAACTTATACAAGTCTTGAGTGCAAGTAACTTTATCAACAAGAGCAAACAGTAACAGTAACATCAAAATTAAGTGCAAACCCTTTGCAATCATTCAATATACAGGAATTCACCAGACAACAAAGGAAATGCATTGTACACACACAACCGATACCCTGACTATCTATCTATTTGCATAGCAATACACATCAGAAATATATATAAGACATATACAGCATACATTTATATGTTCAGGCACTGTACCAAAGGATCAAGTAAAAGCAAGACAGAGTAACAGGTTCGGCAATAGGTTAGTAGAGATGACCCGAACCTCCGATTTTCGGTTCGCGAACTTCCGCAAAAAGTTTGGTTTGCGCGAACCGCAATAGACTTCAACTTGGAAAACTAGAAAAATGTATGCTGGCCACAAAAGTGATGGAAAAGATGTTTCAAGGGATCTAGCGTGTGGAGGGGGGCATGGCGGAGTGGGATACACGGCAAAAGTCCCGGGGAAAAATCTGGATTGGACGCAAAGCAGTGTTTTAAGGGCAAAAATCACATTGAATGCTAAATTGCAGGCCTAAAGTGCTTTAACCTCCTTGCCGGTTATCCCGAGCTCAGCTCGGGGTAACCTGCGCAGGAGGATTTCTCAGGCCCCTCTGGGCCGATTTGCATAATTTTTTTTGTTACAAGCAGCTAGCACTTTGCTAGCTGCTTGTAACATTCGATCGCCGCCGCTCGTCGCCGATCCGCCGCTACTCGCCGCGCCGAGCCGCACCCCCCCCGCCCCAGACCCCTGCGCAGCCTGGCCAATCAGTGCCAGGCAGCGCTGAGGGGCGGATCGGGATTCCCTGTGACGTCCCAACGTCCATGACGTCGGTGACGTCATCCCACCCGGTCGCCATGGCGACCGGGGAAGCCCAGCAGGAAATCCCGTTCTGAACGGGATTTCCTGCTTACTCTGATCGCCGAAGGCGATCAGAGTGGGTGGGGGGATGCCGCCGCTCAGCGGCTATCATGTAGCGAAACCCCGGCTCGCTACATGATCTGGAAAAAAAATAAATAAAAAAAAGTGCTGCGCTGCCTCCTTGCCGGGGAGAATTAGACCGGCAAGGCGGTTAAAACATCTTGCATGTGTATACATCAATCAGGGAGTGTAATTAGAGTACTGCTTCACACTAACACACCAAAATCACTGTGTAACGCACCGCAAACAGCTGTTTGCGTAGTGATGGCCATGCTGGACTGGTGCGCACCATGGCCAGATTGCTCTTCCTCACTCAGTGATGTCAGGTAATGTCTGACTGCCTTATCAACTTTCAATGGTTCTTTCTCTAACATAGTTAAAGCTTACATCTATTTTTTTTAATTACTTTTTCTGCTGGCTGTTCACTGCCTGTAACAAGAATCTGTTATGGAGGGCAAGTCTGGCATTGCGAATGACCACGGGTAATGGCTGGGGAATCCTGGTTCGATTACGGTCCGAAGTGGGAGCCTAAGAAACGGCTACCACAACCACACATCCAAGGAAGGCAGCAGGCACTGCATGCACGTCCCGAGGTAGTGATCAAAAATAACTCCTGTATTGTACTTGACTTTCGAGGCCCTGCTGTATATGAGATGAATCAACTTTAAATCCTTTAACGAGAATCTGTTATGGAGGGCAAGTCTGCCACCCATTCAAGTGAAAGGCGTTGGTGGAGGGTGGATCCGGAAGCGCTAAGTCGAGGCGTTGGACTAAAGAATGTCCGCATGTCCAACATCACCATGAGATCGCTGGAGCGTCCTGTCCTTGCCTGCGTGGACATGGGAGGAGGATTACTGGCAGTGGTACCTTTATTACGTTGTGCTGTGACATCAATCTTAAACGCATTGTAAAGCATAGTTGACAGCTTGTTCTGCACGTGCTGCATCCTTTCTGCCTTCTGGTGAGCTGGTAACTTGTCTGCCACTTTGTGCCTATACCGAGGGTCTAGTAGCGTGGCCACCCAGTACAGCTCATTCCCCTTGAGTTTTTTTATATGGGGGTCCCTCAACAGGCTGGACAGCATGAAAGACGCCAGGTACCGGACAGGCACAGTGACACTGCGTGCGCTCACGCAGGTGGGTGGGTGCACAGTGAACAACAGGTAGGTAGCTATATGCAGTAATGGGTATTGCAATGTGCACCTGTCACACACAGACAGGTAGCGGACAGGCACAGTGACACTGTGTGCGCTCACGTAGGTGGGTGGGTGCACAGTGAACAACAGGTAGATATATGCAGTGATGGGTAATGTGCACCTGTCACACACAGGTAGTCACTGAATGTGCTGGACCTCGCAGTGGCACACACACAGTATGAATTATCAAGGGTGTCTATGCAACACAAGTGTCAGTGGGACACACACAGAAAAAAAATAGATCACAAGAACAAGATTAGCTTTCAAAAGAGCTGTTGTGGGGTGCTATTTTAGCAATAAGAATCTGCAAGGAGCAAGCTAACAAGCCTACAAGAGCCTAACTAATCTTTCCCTATGAGAGAGTCTACAGCAGCTGTCCCTTCTCTATTTACTGCAGGCACACGAGTGAGTATAATGGCCAGCGGTGCCTGCCTTTTATAAGGGGGGGAGTGGCTCCAGGTGGGAGGGTAGCCTGATTGGCTACAATGTGCCTGCTGACTGTGATGTAGAGGGTCAAAGTTGACCCTAATGGTGTGTTATGGGGGCGAACCGAACTTCCGGAAAAGTTTGCGGTTCTCCGCAAACACGAACCACGGAAGTTCGCCGGGAACCGTTCACCGACTAACCGTTCGGGCCGTCTCTACAGGTTAGCAAGTACAGATACAGGCACAAACTATAAACAGGTACAAATCAGGAAATGGGTTCAGGAAATGTCCAGAGACTCAGGTCTGCAAGAACAACAACGTTCTGGCAACTAGCAGGAAGCAGGATATCCAATGCGAATAAGATTGTAAGAATAGGGCAAGCAGGAATGTATAGGGAGCACTCCTCATGCCCACCGCTGCCCCCCATTCACTTCAGCCCCCCTCTGTTCTCTCCTAAAAGCCAGCAGAAGCTGCTTCCGGCTCAGCCCGGTCAGCAGCCGTGCACAAGCACTAGGCCTGGCAGCTCGCGTCAATGGCTCCTGGCTCCCGAGTTGGATGGTCCAGAGGTCCCTGCTTTCTCATAGCCCCTACTGCAGCTGCTGCCCAGGATCCTCTGGAAGATCGCAGCCACACCCCTCTTCATAGATCCATTTTTAACCACGCTTGCAAAGTATTAAGTAGCCACTTGTGCACATCAAGTAACCACTTGTGTTGGCTTGCTACTCAGGGTGGCTGGACTCAATAACTTTCTCTTGGCGGATATGTTCTGGCGGTCCACACTCGGCAATGGTGTGTACGAGGACTATCCAGAGGCTTCCCTCTACCTGAATAAGTATTTGTTTATTGTTGTAACTTTCCCCTTGGGTACACTTTAAGCAGTCCTTCAAGTGAACAGATAAATGTTAATTGTCATTGTGATTATCTGTGGCAAAAGCTAGCTCAGTCTATATTATTTCCTCAGTTGTGCTGCAACAAAACTGATATATTGAAGACTTATTGATGACTAGTGCAGCCATGGTGAATGGCTCATATCACAGGGATATATCAATCAGTGTCACTCAAGAGTACAAGCATGGCGATGTCACAATTGCCTCAAATGTAGTATTTGGATGATGATGTAACGATTGTGGAACTTTCTCCGTGATCAGCGCACAACGCGTGCGCTGATCCGGCAAAAATCCTCCACAAGCGTATATTTGCAGGAACCCAGCAAAAGGTGCTATGCACCCGTAGAGGGAAATTCCTGTCGGCAGATGGCGCTGGGGAGTGCAGAGGAACCTATCCTCTGTACCTCCACAAATGCCAGACAGGAATTGTACGAAGCGCAGAACGCAATCGCAAGAGAAGCGATTGCGAATGAGAACGAGCAAAGGGGCAGGTTGTATGTGTGTGCGCCAACCTAGTCGCCACCCCGCTACAGTGCACACACAACAGCAGATATGAAATAGGAACGCAATCGCGAGAGGTGCGATCGCCAGACGTGACACAAGGCAGATCAGAACAGAATACGAGGATAGCAAAGGCACAGCAAATAATACAATGAGAATAACAAGGAAAATAACAAACGCTAACTGAACGCGAACACCACACTCATTCGCAACAGTGCACGCGTTCGTGCGCGGTCTCCACGTGTTAAACACAATAGAGACAAGCACGCCGGCCTAACTAACCAAGACAAGACAGACACCACACAAACGCGCTTGCTACACGGTTACCTTACCGCAGACACCAGCAAGCGCACGCAAACAGACAGACAACGAGAATCGATCAAACAGGAACCACTGCTCTTACCGTCAGAGCCAGTGCGAACCAGGTATCAGAAAGATCCACTGCTCTTGCTGTCAGAGCAGTGTGATCCAAGCACACGACAAACAGAAGGAGTAACCAGCAGCGACCGCAGCCGAGGTTAGCTCCAAGATCCAGACCAGAGGAATCCACTGCCACTAACGCTAGGGCAAGTGCGATTCAGACAGACAGAACAGAAGGATCCACAGCACTAGCGAAAGTGACTAGCGCGATCCAGGAAGACAGAACAGAAGGATCCACAGCACTAGCGCAGGATGCCAGTGCGATCCAGGTACAGAGTAGCAGGTCAGAAGGATCCACAGCACTAGCGCAGGATGCTAGTACGATCCAGGGAGGCAGAACAGAAGGATCCACAGCACTAGCGAAAAGAGGCTAGCACGATCCAGGGAAACAGATCAGAAGGGGCTACCAGCAACAACCGCTGTTGCGGTTAGCACCCAGACACACAGAACGATTTCCTGTCGCTGGGACAGGACAATCGCAACAGACAAACAAAACAGATAAACAATCCTAACTGCACTAGGGAAACCTGCCTAGTGCAAGTTCCAGGAATAACTCTAAGCTGATCTTCAAACAAAGAGCATGGCTGACACTCCTCCAGGAGTGTTTCACAGGAAGGAGTCCTTATGACCAACCAAGCATTGTGGGAAACAGATAGTACTTATAGAGCAAGCCCACAATGGATGTGGCTAGGCAATTTGCATGATAAACGTATGCAAATTCCTCTGCAGCAAGCTGCAGAACTGACAAAAGGTCTCTCTCAAAGAGACCTGCAGAATGCAGACCTGAACAGTGGTCAAAAAGCTGCCTGTCTGCACAGGCAGCTGAGCAGATTCTCACAGATGATAGACAATCCCACATTTTTTTTTGTGGTAATCATTTTACAGATCCTTTTAGTGACAGCTAACTGTATATATATATATATATATATATAGATAGATAGATAGATAGATAGATAGATAGATAGATAGATAGATAGATAGATAAATACTGTATATATATTGTTATCCTTCCAAAGCAGTGTGCGTTAAGTAAACAGAGAATTATAAAATACTGCAATTTAAATTATATCTAACACGGCTTTCTTTAGCTTCTATACTGTGCCACTTTCACATAATTATTTCAGGTATACATTGTCCATATTGTTGAACATGTGGAAGGGTTTCTGCAACATGGTGCAAATATGTTGTTTGTTTATTGCCATATGAACCACGCAAAGCAGGATGACTAATTTTACAATTACAAATATACTTTTAAATGGTTTGAAGCTTTCCCCCCTGATAAATGCACATTCGCAAGTGAGAAAAATAAGGTGTATTAGTGACACTTTGCCATATGCACAGTTTCTGGTTGTCTATGCTAATATGGTATTAAATGACTATTTGTGAAGAGGCAATACAGGCAAGCTGTTTGTAGGAATTAATGTCTGCTGCTTATTTTAGGAATGTTCTTGACCTCAGTGACAATTAGTGAAGGAGTGATAAAATTCTTCAGCTTCACTTAACTTATCTGTGGCCATTAAAAGAGTTTAAACTTTTTTCTTGTTATGTGGTTTTCATTGATTACTTTTGAAACATAATTACCTCTATCCTGTCAATAAGGCGATCAGGCATCACACGCGGCTGGCAAAGTGCCGGCTGCGTGTGCTGCTTTTTATTTCATTCAAATCGGCCCAGCAGGGCCTGAGCGGCAGCCGCTGGCGGTGTTGGACGAGCTGAGCTCGTCCAGACCGCTCAGCTGGTTAAGCCTGGTGCAGGCATCCAATTTTGATTAGACAATTATTGGAATTATTGGCCAACCTTACTACTTCCATGTAGTATGAGAACTCTGATGGCCCTAAATAGAGGTGGTAAAGTTGGTCAGTGATTGGCCAATCAAAATTGGATGTGTTTACCAGAGTACAGCCTGGTACACACTTTCAATTAGGATTGGCCAGTCACTGGCCAGTTGGACCACTTTCATGTAGCATGTACCTACACAATCTGCTCATAGTATTCAATATCTGTTGTCCCTCATACTACATGGAGGTGGTAGAATTGGCCAATCATAATTAAAAGTGTGTACCAAGCTCTAAGATTAAGCAACCTTTTCAGTAATTGTACACTTGCAACTTAACCTCCCTAGCAGTATGGATGATTCTGACTCGTTCATAAAAAAGTTGCTAGAAAAAGAATGGATGAGTCAGGCTCGTCCAGCACTTTCCCACTCTCATCACAGTGTTTGCAGGCGCTTCCGATCCCATCCGTCCGCAGCTGGCGTCCACGCTCCCTCCAGCTGCAGTGGACCCTCCAACCACAGTGGATCCTGGTTTGCAATTGGCTAGATGTCGGCACCCAGTGAGATATATGATGCGGTATGTGCACCCCCTGCTGGATGGCGCACATATTACATCAAGTAAACAAGTAAACAAAAAAAAGAGGTGCATTTTCCTGCATCAAATGATAGTGTGAAGGGCTTTAATAAATCAGGGTTGAAATCTGCATTACAGGAGAGCCATAGTTTAAAGAAAAGGCAATGGCAGTTAAATTCCATTGCTGTCTTAAAACATATAAAAAACAAGTTGTGCTGACTTGACAAGGGACTGGGAGTAGTAATACAGGTGTAATTTGTCTAATGTAGCTGTGTGTCATGCCTATAATCAGCTATAAACAAGCTATGCTTCCATATACATGTGACACATTTATTACTTTCACATTCATTGTTTTAATTCATATCAATTACATTTATTAGATTTAAAGTTATCATATGTACTAGAAGTGTATCCTACCTATTTGGTAATATGGTCATTGTTGCAATGGTAGTATTGTACTTGCTATGAGTAAGGACCTGTGAGGCCGAAACATGTTAGCAGATGTTGCTTCACTGTACTGGGATATGTCCTAATTCAACGATTTTGAGCTTGAGACCATGTGCTGTCTGTCTACAGCCAGATTCTATTAATCAGTATAATTGAACTCTACTCCCTCTAGTGGACACTTTCAAAATAGCATTTGTTCCTTGCTGTATTATCCAGTAGAGATGGGAAGTTCGGATCTTTTCAATGATCCGGATGATTCGAATCGGATCATTGAAGAGATCCGGATCTTTGATCCGAATCTCGGATCATTTTACTACCGGAAGCATTCGGGGGTGAAATGAACAGCAGGACAGGTCTGTGGACAGGAGAAGGAGAGGGGGGTGGACACAGAGAAGGGGAGAAGATGGACAGAGGGCAGGGAGTGGACAGAGAAGGGAGGAGGGACGAGCAGAGAGCAGAAATGTTTGTGCACACAATACCCACATGCTGCAATCATATGCTTTACATATATTTCACCTATATGTTCAATTGTACACTTTGAAAGAAAAGGTCGCACAGTGAAAGAAAGCATTCCCAGAAGATAAGTGCAGCTGTTTAGTGCCGAGTGCAGGAGGATCATATAATTGCCTTTCAATCACACTGTCTGCAAAGTTACTGAGCTGTGCTGAGCCAAAAGATTCCCATGTGATCACTGTGCAGCACTACGGAACAGCCAGCCTATAATGGGCAGCACATTGCAGCCAGTATGTGTGCTCTACACATATCTGGCTGTGGCACCCATGTCCCCTCTCTCATCTACCTGTCTCCCTGCAAGGCTGCCTCCCATCCAACAGAGCGATCCCTGCTTCCAGGACCCCGCTGCCCGCTGAGAGGGGGCGTGTCGCTCCTGGCCCCGCCCCTTTTGCGATCCGAATCGTTCATTTTGATGATTCGGATGATCGACTCATAAAATAGATTCGGATCAAAGATCCGAATCGTTCATGATCCGGACAACACTATTATCCAGAAGTCATGTGACAGGGAGGAAGTAGATGCTCTGTGAACAGGAAGCAGTTTGTTGTAAGGCCCAGCCAGATTCCCACTGTGCTGTTGCAATCCACATCCATCTATCCTTCATCCACGCCAATCCAAGCATCGTTGGTATGTCAAACCTCATCTTTTAGCTATATCTGCAATGTAGAATGGATATTTGTTGTATACATGCATTTGTTAGAGCTTTATAGCTAGGCCATAGCTCATGTATGTTGGGAGATGCCTGTCACATGCTCTGAGATCTGTGTATTTCTACTGCACTCAGATCCATTCATCATGCTGTTATACATGTTCTGATCTATAGTTCATGATGTGATAGTTTCCTCATCTGCAGCAGCATTCTATGTTGTACAGTGTATTCTCATGCATATGATGTTTGATAGATGCTGTATTGTATGAATCCACACCTTTGCATTGCATGCATGGTCTGATATTATGCTTTTGTTTGCATTTACAGTTTTAACTTCTTTTGATCATTTACATTAAACAAGTTACCGGAACTTACACAGTGTGATGATTGAAGGGCGAGTAAACTACCTGTCGAATTATTCTTCACAATAAGGGGAACAGGACAGTAAAACAACGGCTTCCACGGAGAAGGCCCTTGAATGCGATAGAGCAAGGCAAGCAGAATAAGCGCTTCATCCGGGTGCATCAACACTGCACAGACAGCATCACCGTGCAGCCACAGCTTCTACTTCAGAGTGACTGAAGGTACTCTCATAGACCCACCTCTAGAAATACAAAGATGTCTGAAGTTTCACACAAGACTAGATCCAGAGTGTCACTCTCATCCAGACTCTCATATCGATCCCGTGCTTCTGAAGCTGCAGCACTAGCCAGAGCCGAAGCAGAGGCCATGAAAGCACAGATAGCATTTGCAGAACAAGAAGCAAAGATAAAGCAAGCATTTGCAGAACAAGAAGCAAAGATAAAGCAAGAAAAGGCATGTCTAGAAGCTTCACTAGAAGTACTCAGCTTGAAAAAGTCAGCAGCTGCAGCAACTGCAAAAGCACAAGTATTAGAGGCTGCATTAGAAACTGACAACCACTTTAACGACAAACAAGACATCCAGTCTGACTTACAGCAAGAAGCTGCAATACGGCGTACTGAGGAATACGTGAGAGAACATTCACAGATACTCCATCAATCTGATCCAATCGCAGAAGATGGAAACGAGTACCCACACAGCAATGCAAGCTTTCCACTTCAGCAAAGTTTCCATCAGCAGAATGCTTCTTGCCAAGACCCTCCCTTTACTGCAGACGCATCATGTTATGCCCCTCCAATGAGAAACTCCAGAGGTCAGATCTTCCAGGAAGATCCTGCGATGGACAGCAAGCGATGTGACACTCCACGCTACTGCTCAGATCCACCTGACGTGAGAATGATACCACCAGCTAATCACTATACAGACTCACTAGCTCATAACCAAGTCACATCAGATCTGGTAAGATATATGGCAAGACGAGAAATCCTTTCTAAGGGACTTGTGCAGTTTGACGATTTGCCAGAGAACTTTAGAGCTTGGCGGGCTTCATTCAGAAATGCTATAGCAGATCTTAATCTCTCTTACAAAGAAGAAATAGATCTTTTGGTGAGATGGTTAGGCACTGACTCACGCAAGCAGGTAAAACGCATGCAAGCTGTACATGTGAACGACTCCAGAAAGGGTTTGCGGATGGCATGGCAGAGACTTGATAAGTGCTATGGGGCTCCTGAGATTATAGAGGACTCTCTGTGGAATAGAGTAGACAGCTTTGGGAAAATCTCCAGTAAAGACCACATCAGGCTCAGAGAGTTAGGAGACCTGCTAATGGAAATGCAAGCTGCAAAGGAAGAAGGTGACTTTCCAGGTTTAGCCATTCTCGATACAGCTAGAGGTATAAGTAACATTGTTCAAAAATTGCCAATTTCCCTACAAGAGAGGTGGATGACTCAGGGTTCCAGATACAAAGAACTGCACCGAGTTCTTTTTCCACCATTCTCTTTCTTTGTGAGTTTTATTACACAACAAGCAAAGATGCGCAATGACCCAGGGTTCATCCTGTCCCCTCAGAGCTCTGATTGTCAGAGACTAGAGAAACACCATCACAAGAATGCTACTCATAGAACTTCTGTCTCAGTGCACAAGACTGAGACTTCTCCAAATATACCAACACAGAAAGAGCATGCCCATGCCAAGACAGTGGACCTTGCCCAAGGTTGCCCCATTCATCGCAAGCCCCATCCTTTGCATGAATGTCGTGGTTTCAGGGTAAAGCCTTTAGTCCAAAGAAAGGCCTTCCTGAAACAAAATAACATTTGTTACCATTGTTGTGCATCTACTTCACATTTTTCAAAAGACTGTGATAAGACTATTTGTTGTACTGAATGTGATAGCAATAAGCATGTGTCTGCTATGCATCCCGGTCCCGCTCCATGGACCTTGAAGGCTGAAAAAGAGGGAGAGCATGGCGGGGAGGGACAGGAAAATAGCTCAGCACCAGATGTGTCAGCCATGTGTACTGAAGTTTGTAGAGAGAATCCACAAGGCAGGTCATGTTCAAAAATTTGTTTGGTCAGTGTGTATCCTACAGGGCATAGGGAAAGAGCTATCAAAGTTTATGCAATCTTAGATGACCAGAGCAATAGATCTTTGGCAAGACCAGAGTTATTTGAGCTTTTTGGGTCAAAAGGTCACCAATTTTCCTATTCCCTCAGAACATGTGCAGGAGTGATTAACACTACTGGGAGAATGGTACATGGCTTTCAGTTGGAATCCCTTGACAGAAAGGTGTCCATTCCACTACCCACGCTGATAGAATGTGATGAAATCCCAGATGTTCGATCAGAGATCCCAACTCCAGAGGTTGCACTTCATCATACACATCTGAGACAGTTAGCCACTCAGATACCTGAGCTTGATCCTAATGCCTCCATTCTCCTGTTGCTAGGCAGAGATATTATTAGGATCCACAAGGTCAGGGACCACATTAACGGGCCACACGACTCTCCTTACGCCCAAAGATTAGACCTGGGGTGGGTTATCGTGGGCAATGTATGTCTAGGTGGGGTCCACAGACCAGAGACAGTGCATAGCCTCTATACCAACACCTTAGACAATGGCAGGAGGTCGCTGTTCACACCTTGTCCAAACTACTTTGCTGTGAAGGAAAGCTTCAATACAAGCACACCCCTGACCCTGCAGGCCTCATCTGTCTGGAATTCCTCTTGTATGGAAGACTGTCTTGGACACAAAGCCCTTGAAATTACCAAAGAAGATGACAGAATGGCTCCTTCCCACAGTGAGCTTGCTTTCATGGAGATTATCAAGAGAGGTTTCTACAGGGATGAAGACAACAGTTGGGTTGCTCCACTACCTTTTAAAGCACAGAGACAACGGTTGCCAAATAACAAGACACAGGTTTTGCACCGATTCAGGTCTCTTCAAAAATCCTTCAAGCAGAAGCCTGACATGAAACAACATTTCTTTGCCTTCATGGAGAAAACGATACAGAATGGCCATTGTGAAGTAGCGCCACCACTTGATACAGAAGAGGAATGCTGGTATCTGCCTCTGTTTGGGGTATACCACCCGAAGAAACCCTTGCAAATCAGGGTGGTCTTTGATTCAAGTGCCCAGTGTGGTGGGATATCTTTGAACGACATCCTTTTGAAAGGTCCAGACCTCAACAACAATCTTTTAGGAGTATTACTTCGCTTTCGAAAGGACGCCATTGCCTTTGTGGCTGACATTGGCCAAATGTTCCATTGTTTCCTGGTTAGACCCGAAGATAGGAACTTTTTAAGATTCTTCTGGCATAAGGATAATAACCCAGCAGAAGACATCATCGAATGGCGGATGAAAGTGCATATTTTTGGCAACAGCCCCTCACCAGCAGTAGCCATTTTTGGCCTCAAACTCGCAGCACGCGAAGCAGAAAGACAGTTTGGTGCAGATGCAAGAGAATTCGTGGAAAGAGACTTTTACGTTGATGATGGGCTAAAATCTCTTCCGACTGCAACACAAGCCATCAACCTTTTGAAGAGAACTAGAGAGATGCTGGCATGTTCCAACCTACACCTACATAAGCTAGCATCAAACAGCAGAGAAGTCATGATGGCCTTCCCTTTAGAAGATCGGGCAAGTGACCTAAGGGATCTTGATTTCAGTGCTGATGCATTACCCATTCAAAGAAGCCTTGGCATTAGCTGGGACCTCAAAAAAGATGTTTTGACATTCAAAGTATCACAAGAAAAAAGACCTTTCACTCGTCGAGGAGTCCTCTCTACTGTGAACAGTGTATATGATCCTCTAGGTATAGCCGCACCAGTCATCATAAGAGGAAAACTTCTTCTTCGTAATCTCACTGCAGATACTCAAGATTGGGATGCACCCCTACCTGAAGAGAAGAAACAGCAGTGGGAAGATTGGAGAGAATCCCTACAGCAGTTGAGACACGTTGAGGTATCCAGACCTTATGGATCGGTTTCCTGCTCTAATGCTCAGCATAAGGAACTTTGTGTATTCTCAGATGCCTCTGTCCAGGCAATAGCAGCAGTAGCCTACTTAAAGGTTGTCGATGCTCAAGGAGAAGCTCACATTGGGTTCGTCTTAGGAAAGGCAAAGCTAACCCCACGTCCAGAACTCACCATCCCACGGCTGGAGCTTAGCGCAGCTGTCCTTGCTGTGGACATTGCTGAATTCATCACCACAGAAATCGACTTGAACATAGACACTGTTAGCTATTTCACTGATAGTAAAATCGTTCTGGGCTACATTTACAATGAGAAAAGAAGATTTTATGTGTTTGTCAGTAATCGAGTGCAGAGGATAAGAAGATGTTCGATCCCAAAGCAATGGCATTATGTGCCTACAAAGGATAATCCAGCAGATCTCGCCACCAGATCTGTCTCAACAGCACATCTACAAGACTCAATGTGGCTTACAGGTCCAACATTCCTACTCCAGTCAAATTCACCATTCAAAGAGACTGAGGCCTTCGACCTTGTGGATCCAACGACAGATACAGACATCCGTCCTGAGGTGATAGCATTAAGTACTGTATATAGAGAGAAGAGACTAGGATCTGAACGTTTTTGCCGATTCTCTAGCTGGAATACTTTGACACGAGCTGTCGCTCGTCTCATTCACATTACCCAACTTTACAAGGCGAAGGCAGAAGAACGTCCTGAAAACTGCAATGGTTGGCACCTCTGCACAGGACCACATCTTATCGAGTTCCTCAAGAAAGCCAGAATAACCATCATCAAAAATGTGCAAGAAGAAACATTTCCTAGGGAGATCCTCTGCATTCAAGAGAAAAAGAGTATCCCCAATGACAGTCCACTTAGAGCTTTAGATCCCTTCATAGATGAAGATGGGCTATTAAGAGTAGGCGGACGTCTACGCAACGCAAATCTTGGACATGATGAGAAAAATCCAGTCATTATCCCCGGTCGACACCACATTGCCACCCTCATAATCCGTTACTATCATACCCAGTCACAGCACCAAGGACGGCACATTACAGAAGGAGCTATTCGTTCAGCAGGGTATTGGGTACTGGGAGTTAAGAGGAATGTTTCCAGTCTCATCTTCAAATGTGTTACCTGCCGGAAGCTCAGAAGGACCTGCGAAACACAGAAAATGGCAGACTTACCACCTGAGAGACTTAGCACAGATCCTCCATTCACTCATATTGGCCTAGATGTATTTGGTCCTTGGTCAATTTGCTCCAGGCACACCCGTGGAGGTAAAGCCAACAGCAAAAGGTGGGCAGTTCTTTTCACCTGTCTCAACATCCGTGCCATCCACATAGAGATCTTAGAATCCATGGATGCCTCAAGTTTCATAAATGCCTTGAGAAGGTTCTTTGCTATACGTGGCCCAGTCAAAACCATCAGATCAGACAGAGGAACAAACTTCGTAGGTGCTTGCCATGAACTCAAAATCTCCTCTAACCTCGATGACAAAGTAGAGAGTTTTCTTTCAAAGCAAGAAGTGGTTTGGATTTTCAACCCCCCTCATGCTTCCCACATGGGAGGAGTGTGGGAAAGGATGATCGGAATCACCAGGAGGATTCTAGATTCCATGTTTTTGCAACAACCTTCAAGGCTTACTCATGAAGTCCTAGTCACTTTGATGGCAGAAGTGACTGCTATTGTGAACTCGAGACCGTTGATACCAGTCTCAACAGATCCTGAGGATCCCCAAGTCCTTACTCCAGCAACCCTAATAACTCAAAAGATTGTATCTTATCCAGCGCTCTCTGAAACATTTGACAGCAAAGACCTCTACAAACGACAGTGGAGACAGGTTCAGAGCCTGGCTAAAGACTTTTGGCACAGATGGTACAAACAGTATCTGTCTACTCTTCAGGTACGAAAGAAGTGGCAGTCAGACAGGCCAAATGTTCAGCAGGGTGACATTGTGCTTCTGAAAAATCACCAAACCAAGCAGATTAAGTGGCCTATGGGTCGAGTGACTAAGACCTTCCCCCATGATGATGGTAGGGTCCGTAAGGTAGAGGTGAAAGTAAATACAGCAGGCAGTTCAGGTTTGTTTATTAGACCAGTAACAGAACTTGTCTTGCTCTTATCTCCTGCAGAATAACTTTCAGTGGTTTGTTAAAGTGTGGTATCTTATAGATACCAGGCGGGGAGTGTGCTGTCTGTCTACAGCCAGATTCTATTAATCAGTATAATTGAACTCTACTCCCTCTAGTGGACACTTTCAAAATAGCATTTGTTCCTTGCTGTATTATCCAGAAGTCATGTGACAGGGAGGAAGTAGATGCTCTGTGAACAGGAAGCAGTTTGTTGTAAGGCCCAGCCAGATTCCCACTGTGCTGTTGCAATCCACATCCATCTATCCTTCATCCACGCCAATCCAAGCATCGTTGGTATGTCAAACCTCATCTTTTAGCTATATCTGCAATGTAGAATGGATATTTGTTGTATACATGCATTTGTTAGAGCTTTATAGCTAGGCCATAGCTCATGTATGTTGGGAGATGCCTGTCACATGCTCTGAGATCTGTGTATTTCTACTGCACTCAGATCCATTCATCATGCTGTTATACATGTTCTGATCTATAGTTCATGATGTGATAGTTTCCTCATCTGCAGCAGCATTCTATGTTGTACAGTGTATTCTCATGCATATGATGTTTGATAGATGCTGTATTGTATGAATCCACACCTTTGCATTGCATGCATGGTCTGATATTATGCTTTTGTTTGCATTTACAGTTTTAACTTCTTTTGATCATTTACATTAAACAAGTTACCGGAACTTACACAGTGTGATGATTGAAGGGCGAGTAAACTACCTGTCGAATTATTCTTCACAATAAGGGGAACAGGACAGACCAAGTGCGGATCTAGCTACTTCTTTGCATACCTACGTTTGGCTTGGCAGCCTGTGATCCAGCACGGTCTTATCTTTGTATAGTGCAGCGGTGTTCCACATTTTCATCTTCAGAATATTGTACCCAATATAGTCTGTCTCAGGAAGTGCTAAGGTGTTTTGTTTCTAAACTGAAATCTTGCATGCAGATTAGTCTACAGTATAAACTCAAAGATTTGCAGCAGATTCGACCATCAGATACATTTCTGTCAGATGCCAGTCAAGTCAAATCTGACAGGAATCTATCTGATGTTCGCCGTACACTAGGAACAGATTTCCAATAGATTTTGAATGAAATCTATTGGAAATCGATCGAAATGCATTATTGGACCAGTAGATCCAATGCAACTCTATGGGCCATTGATCTGCTGCCAGCAGCAGATCGACCTGTCAGATAGATCAAATCGATCGATAGATTTGATAGAATCGATTTCTGTTTGATCGATGGCTGAAATTGAAAGTGTATGGGTCCCTTTAGTCTACTTGCATGTAAATTAATCTACTGTATTGGTGCCAATGCACATGATGTTATCATACACACACATTCTCTCCTTTTGTGGAGTAATCTTTAAGAAGTCCTTATGGATTTACCTGGATTTGCTATATAAGTGATTGGAACTCTGAAAATTAAAAAAAACAGAAACAGCAATTGGATTTCTGCAGAAACAGCACATTACTGCAACTCTGTAATTTTAACCTAATCACAGCACTCAGAAGTATTTGGTCATTCAGGAAATGCAGAACATGAACAAGAAAAAAATACTCCTTGAAAATAAAAAAATTGAAATTGGATATCAGATTTCTGCAGAAATATTGCATTACAACAACTCTGTGATTTTAGCACAATCACAGATTTCTGAAGCATTGGACCAATCCGAGAATGCAGAAACAACTCGGAAGTATTTGGCCAATAAGAGAACGCAGAGTCAATTCGTAAGTATTTGGCCAGTAAGAATGCAAAAATTACCAAAAAAAGACTCCACAGAAATCAGAATCAGAAAACAGAAAATAGGAATCCAAGGAATCTGTAATCAGCATTGGCAGAAATCGGTAATCGGCATTAGTGGAAATCGGATTTTCCACGGAATCAGAAATCAGCATTTCTGACCATCCCTAGTTGCAATCTCTGCATCCCCTATTGCTCCATCACGGTGAAGCACATATTTCTGAAAAACCTAAAGTGCTCCGGAAATTACATGTAACATGATGATGAGATAAATATATGTATGTACAAAAAAGCCCTCTGTGGGCACCCAAATTTAGGGAGCTCATGGGAAGTTCCTATTAGATTTGTTCAATCTTTTGTACACGTGATGTGCTTTGATGGACATTCACCAACCTTTTGATGGACATTCACCAATATGTCTGTTTATCATCTGTTTAAGGAGGAAAAAGTCAGCTATGGGGGAAGTGGGGGTGGGGGGGGGGCAAAATTGTAAGGGGGCCCAACTACTACTTCACTCCTTCCAATAAAGCGGCCCATCCTTCAGATCAGGTGTTTTTGTGGCTACTCTTAATATGGGTTTGAAGTTTATGATGTCCACATTTGTTTTAGGGCCCTTGCAAGGTGGGCACTAGTGATGGGCGAACACCTGGATGTTCGGGTTCGGGAAAGTTCGCCGAACATGGCCGAGATGTTCGGCATGTTCGGGCCGAACCCCGAACTTCCCGAACATCCCTATTTTGGGGGCCCTATGGGGTCGCAGGCATAAGGGGGGAGCATGCCCCGATCGCGGGGGGGGTCGGAAATTCCCCCCACCCCCTCCGCTAGCGCTCCCCCCTCTGCCCGCTTCCCCATTCAAAAGTTTCAAGAAGTACCTGTATAGCGGATGGCCTGGCAGTGGGCGGCACTGTGGAGTGAGGAGGAGGAGGAGTCCGGAGAGTGACGAGTTGAGGGAGGCCGGGCAGCGGGCGTGAGGTCAGCGAAAGGGCGGAACTTCCGCCCTTTCTCTGACCTCACGCCCGCTGCCCGGCCTCCCTCAACTCGTCACTCTCCGGACTCCTCCTCCTCCTCACTCCACAGTGCCGCCCACTGCCAGGCCATCCGCTATACAGGTACTTCTTGAAACTTTTGAATGGGGAAGCGGGCAGAGGGGGGAGCGCTAGCGGAGGGGGTGGGGGGAATTTCCGACCCCCCCCGCGATCGGGGCATGCTCCCCCCTTATGCCTGCGACCCCATAGGGGGGCCGTATTGCGGCCTGTTCGGCCGAACAGGGCCCTGTTCGCCCGAACAGGGGCCCTGTTCGGCCCTGTTCGGGGGCATACAGAAGTTCGGGGCGAACCCGAACTTAAAAGGCCGAACACCATGAGGTGTTCGGCCGAACTCGAACATCACCCGAACAGGGTGATGTTCTGCAGAACCCGAACAGTGGCGAACACTGTTCGCCCAACACTAGTGGGCACCCAGGCTGTGAAGGTCACCAGGGGTAGGCAAGGGAAAGGGTGTAAACACTGGAGGGCCCCATATGTTTTGCTGGGGAGCCCCATGATTTGTAGTTGGGTTCTGGTCTACTATGGAAATTTCTTCAGATTAATTTGCAATCGTTGCATCAGATCAGTTATCAGATTGTTAAGGAGAATGGGCTTGTGTGTACAAGGCCTAAAGACTTGAGTGTACAAGGCCACAGTCAGGGAATAGCTTGACCCCACCACCCTGTCTGTCGCTCTATATATTATGTATACAAATAATACTCACATAGACAAAGTCGTGACATTTCTCTTAAGCCGATAGCTTAAAATATGTTTAAACATCGGAAACAATTACCCTAATGGGAAATACATTATTAATTTGTTATCTAACACATTTAGGTGAACAAGTGAAGTGAGAAACTCAGCATGATATCTCTTCACCTTCTTCTGTTTATCCTTCTCTTCTAGTGAATTTGCTTGGCTTCCACTAATTTGTAATAATATTTTCACTACTTCAACTAAAGGCTCCCCGTAGAGATAAGATCCACCCGTTCTCACATCCGTATGTTAATGTTTTCTTCCAAGTAGTGAGCCTCTCTCAGCATGAGCCTCATCTTTCTTTTAATCCTTCCACTTTCACTCGAGCTCTATACCATTTCTGCAATCATTATTTTGGCTCCACCTACCCGCTCCATCTTGCTTCCTCCACTCTGTTTAGAATATTAGGTAAGTACTATAGCATATATTTTTTTTTCTAACTATTATTTTTAATTTAGAATATTAATCTAGTTTATTTGATTGAGAGAATATTTGTGTATTAATATTTGAGATGACTTTATATCTGTCAAGAAAACTGGAAATGGATCATGGATTTCATCAGTGATCAAGCATGGTGAGTGGAATTTGGTGCAGAAGAGGTAGGTGGAGCCATTGCAACAGTCTGAAGTATCAGGTGAGGATGCTTTTGTGTGTACATGGACTCTCACCACCCTGTCACTTTGGCGCAGGGTGAGCCAAATGATGGGTCACCGTGCTGCTGCAAAAATTCTGGATGGCGTTAATTGCTATTCCTCCTCTGAGCCGTAGCAACTCGGAGGGAGAAGTAATTCAGGGTCTGGTGATCGCTGGCTCACATTACACTGCTGTGCGGCCATAGACATAATTATAAACATATGCATATGTATAACATTGCTTTATATCATCTAGATTATTTGGTATGTATATGTGTTCAATATTGACTCTGAACCTGTTCCCATAAAGTGTGCCACCCATCTGTTTGTCCCAGTGCTCTTCATTGGCTGCCAATTAGCGTGAGGATCCATTTCAAACTCTTAAAGGTGCCCATACACTGAGCCGATTAGTGGCCGATCGATCAAAATCGATTTCAGTCGATCTAACATGCTGGAAAATCTAGATCGATCTGTTGAGATTCCTTATCATTTTGCATTGGACCTTATGGAAATCTGATGGCAAAAAAATGCCATCAGATCGATTTTCAATAGATTTCATACTGAAATCTATTGGAAATCTGTTCCTAGTAAAAAATGTTCTTAGCACATCAGATAGATCAGAACTCTATCTGATGATCTATCTGCTGCTAATCTGACGAGTGTATGGCCACCTTAACCTTAAGTTAGAAAGCTCTCCACAATCTCTCTCCCATAAACATTTCCTCACTTGTTTCAAGATGCCAACCCAACCGCACCAGATTTGCAAGAACCTCCACAAATATCACCTCCTCACATTCATGTATACAAGATTTCACATGTGCTTTACCCCTTCTCTGGAATCCCCTTCCACAACACATTTGCCGCTCTCAAACCTTTGAAATCTTTTAATGCTGCCTCCAAACTCACTTTTTTTCCAACAAACATACCCCGTTTGACATCTGTCCAAGTTTTACTCCTTATTAGATATCCTAAAAACACACTGCCTCTAGGTAGTATACAATATTGTATACTACACCACCTCTTCCCTCCCCACCCCCCATTTCTTTAAGGTGGCCACTAACGGTCCAATTTCAAAAGGCGTTCAAGCAAATAGATAATTCTGAATGGATGTGATTGGATTGGTTGTAAATATTCTTTGTTTATGGGCACAATCGATTATGAACGATTACAAAAACAGTCGTTTGATTGGGTTTTCTTTGAACCAAAATTTGGATTTTCTTGTTGGTTGTGATAGATTTTTTTTTTGATGATGTAGTGAATGTTGTATCACGATATTTCACTTCCAATCAGAATTAGCTGATCGCTCAAATGATTTTTCGCTAGAAATTGGATTGTCAGTGTCCACCTTTAGATTGGAATCTTGCAAGGGCAGGGCTCTCTCACCCTTTTGTGTCTTGGAATTTGTTATTCATTTTGTGTCTTGCCATTTGTTACACATTTAATTCATCATCATTTTGTCACTGTAATTACCAATTCTGCATTTTGTGCTAGTTCTGTATTTAGTTATTCTGTACTTTTACCAATTCTGTACTTTGTATACTGGTGTACACCATTGTTTGTATTGTTTTGTACCCCATGTTTGTTTCTTACTATGTACATCACTAATAATAATAATAATTATTATTATTACATTATTATACATTGGACCATATTCTATTCACGCTTTTCCTGAGTTTTCTATTTCAACCCTTACAAATAAAATGCCTTTAAAGTGAACCGAGCATCATTTTAACACCCAGGGCAGCTCTATAGCAAATTAAAAATGAATTCTAAAAATGTGGTTTATTATTAAAAAAACTTTCAAATTACCTCATTTTTTTACATCTAAGGGTTAAAATAGCCACTTTGTCCGTCTGCAAAGGACATGCGGTCCCTGAGCAGGAGATTGTGCTAGACAGATAAGAAATCACCTCATTAGACTTAACTGACCACAAACAAACCCCCTTTGTACTTCAAACAGAAAACATCAGTTACAGTTGAAGAATTTCACACCTAGCCTGGACAATGCTAGTTGTAAAACAGCAGGGGTTGAGCTTCTGAACAATGGCAGCCCTTGCAGCTATTTGAAGCCAGGAGCTGCTTAGTTCACTTTAAAGCTCCCAGCACGCAAGAGAATACTCAAAATAAGT
This sequence comes from Hyperolius riggenbachi, assembly GCF_040937935.1. Taxonomy (NCBI): domain Eukaryota; kingdom Metazoa; phylum Chordata; class Amphibia; order Anura; family Hyperoliidae; genus Hyperolius; species Hyperolius riggenbachi. The sequence continues at coordinate 108,141,200 of NC_090650.1, forward strand.
TTGATATTACTTTTTGTGATCTACTTTTTAGTACTTTTCTATTGCTAGGCACTGAAAAGTTATTTTTAGATAAGATGAAAACGTAGGAGAATAAGAGGATAAAAGTGAATTGGATAAAGGCCTTTAGGCCTGATCCAACTCACTTTTTCTCCTAAGATTTCTTCTAGGAGTTCATTTTCATCTTCTATTTAAAATAACTTTTCAGCACAATGCAATTGAAAAAGTATCAAAAATAGGCAAAAAAGTACTGTCAGAATTATACTGAGTATTTTCTTGCTTACTGATGGTTTAACCACTTGCCGACCGCCCACAGCCGATGGGCGGCGGCAAAGTGGCCCGCAGAACGACCGCAATACGCCGAACGGCGGCGGCTCGTTCTGCGCTGTCCTGCCGGGGATGGCGCACTTGTTGCGCGCGCATCCGCCGGCAATAGGCTCCGCCCACCTGCAACGCCAACCCGCGGCCGTACGGAAGCGCCGGCAGGTTGTTAAACCCTGATCTGCTGCAATACAAGCATATAATACGCTTTGTATTGTATACAAAGCGTATTATACAGGCTGCCTCCTGCCGTGGTGGTCCCAGTGATCGAGGGACCACCAGGGCAGGCTGCAACCCTCCCTGTGTGCACCCAATCACACTGATCTGCCCCCCCTGCCCTCTGATCGCCCACAGCACTCCTCAGACCCCCCGCTGCCCATCCCCAGACCCCTGTTTGCACCCAATCACCCCCCTAATCACCCATCAATCACTCCCTGTCACTATCTGTCAATGCTATTTTTTAGGTTAGGTCCAAAACTGCCCCCTGGGGGCTCCTGATCCCCCCCCCACACCCTCAGATCCTCCCCAGACCCCCCCCCCTTGTACTGTATACATCTATTCTTCCCTGTAATCACGCACTGATCACCTGTAAATCACCCATCAATCCCCCGTCACCACCTGTCACTAACACCCATCAGATCAGACCCTAACCTGCCCCTTTCGGGCACCTGATCACCCGCCCGCACCCTCAGATCGCCCGCAGACCGACCTCAGATCGCCTCTGAAGTGCATTGTTTACATCTGTTCTTCCCTCTAATCACCCACTGAACACCCATCAATCACCCATCAATCACCCCATCACCACCTGTCACTGCTACCCATCAGATCAGGCCCTAATCTGCCCCTTGCAATCACCCAATCACCCTCCCACACCCTCAGAATGCCCTCAGACCCCAGCCCTGATCACCTCACCAGTCCATTTCTTGCATCTATTCTCCCCTCTATTCACACCCTGATCACCTATCAATTACCCTGTCACCACCTGTCACTGCTACCCATCAGATCAGACCCTAAACTGCCCCTTGCGGGCACCCAAACACCCACCCACACCCTCAGATCACCCTCAGACCCCACCTGAAAACCTCTCCAGTGCATTATTTACATCTATTCTCCCCTCTAATCACCCATCAATCACCCATCAATAACCCCCTGTCACTGCTACCCATCATACCCATCAGATCAGACCCTCATCTGCCCCTTTGCGGACACCCAATCACCCGCCCACACCCTCGGATCGCCCTCAGACCCCCCCCCCATCACCTCCCCAGTGCATTGCTTGCATCTATTCCCCCCCTCTAATCACACCTTGAGACACCCATCAATCACCTCCTGTCACCACCTGTCATCCCCTAGCACACCTACCCATCAGACCAGGCCCTAATTTGCCCCGTGTGGGCTCCTGATCACTCAGCCAAACCCTCAGATCCCCCTCTGACCCCCTTCCGATCACCTCCCCAGTGCATTGATTGCATCTATCAATCCATCAATCACCTCCTCTCACCCCCTAGCACTCCTATCCATCGGATCAGGCCCTAATCTGCCCCCTGCGGGCTTCTGATCACCCGTCCAAACCCTACCGCAGTGACAGAATTTTTTTTTCTAATCACAGCTGGTCTCTACGACTTAATTGTCGCTGAGACCAACCGTTATGCCACACAATACGCAACCGCAATTTCTACCGTTAGTAGTCTAGAAACCAAATGCCTCAAAATGACCTGTGAATAGGACGTTGGGCCCCTTAGCGCACCTAAGCTGCAAAAAAGTGTCACACATGTGGTATCGCCGTACTCAAGAGAAGTAGTATAATGTGTTTTGGAGTGTATTTTTACACATACCCATGCTGGTATAAAATGACAATTTTTTATTTTTATTTATTTATTTATTTTTTTACACACAATTGTCCATTTACAGATATATTTCTTCCACCCAGCATGGGCATGTGTAAAAATACACCCCAAAACACATTATACTACTTCTCCTGAGTATGGAGATACCACATGTGTGACACTTTTTTCAGCCTAGGTGCGCTAAGGGGCCCAACGTCCTATTCACAGGTCATTTTGGAGGCATTTCATTTCTTGACTACTCCTCATGGTTTAGGGTCCCTAAAATGCCAGGGCAGTATAGGAACCCTACAAGTGACCCCATTTTAGAAAGAAGACACCCCAAGGTATTCCGTTAGTTGTATGGTGAGTTCATAGAAGATTTTATTTTTTGTCACAAGTTAGTGGAAAATGACACTTTGTGAAAAAAAAAATAAAAATCAATTTCCGCTAACTTGTGGCAAAAAATAAAATCTTCTATGAACCTAAAGGTACTCATAGGACGTTGGGCCCCTTAGCGCACCTAGGCTACAAAAAAGTGTTACACATGTGGTATCGCCGTACTCAGGAGAAGTAGTATAACGTGTTTTGGGGTGTATTTTTACACATGCCCATGCTGGGTGGGAGAAATCTCTCCGTCAATGGACAATTGTGTGTAAAAAAAAAAAAAAAAAAATCTCATTTACAGAGATATTTCTCCCATCCAGCATGGGTATTTGTAAAAATACACCCCAAAACACATTATACTACTTCTCCTGAGTACGGCGATACCACATGTGTGACCCCTTTTTGCAGCCTAGGTGCGCTAAGGGGCCCAACGTCCTATGAGCACCTTTAGGCTTTACTGGGGTGCTTACAAATTTAGCACCCCCCCCAAAATGCCAGGACAGTAATATACTACTACTACTAATACTTTGGGATGTCTTCTTTCCAAAATGGGGTCATTTGGGGGGTATTTATACTATCCTGGAATTTTAGCACCTCATGAAACCTGACAGGTGTTCAGAAAAGTCAGAGATGCTTCAAAATGGGAAAATTCACTTTTGGCACCATAGTTTGTAAACGCTATAACTTTTACCCAAACCAATAAATATACACTTATTGGATTTTTTTTTTATCAAAGACATGTAGCAGAATAAATTTGGACAAACATGTATATAGAAATTTTACTTTATTTGAAAAATGTCAGCACAGAAAGTTAAAAAAATAATTTTTTTGACAAAATTCATGTCTTTCTTGATGAATATAATAAAAACTAAAAATCACAGCACCAATCAAATAGCACCAAAAGAAAGCTGTATTAGTGACAAGAAAAGGAGGGAAAATTCATTTAGATGGTAGGTTGTATGACCGACCGAGCAATAAACCGTGAAAGCTGCAGTGGTCTGAATGGAAAAAAAGACTCTGGTCCTTAAAGGATACCTCAACTGACATGTGACATGATGAGATAGACATGTGTATGTACAGTGCCAAGCACACAAATACCTATGCTGTGTTCCTTTTTTTCTTTCTGCGCCTGAAAGAGTTAAATATCAGGTATGTAAGTGGCTGACTCAGTCCTGACTCAGACAGGAAGTGACTACAGTGTGACCCTCCCTGATAAGAAATTCCACCTATAAAATAATTTCCTAGCAGAAAATGGCTTCTGAGAGCAAGAAAGAGATAAAAAGAGGAATTTCTTATCAGTGATGTAAATAGAGCAATAATTTATCTACTTATATGTGTGTTTTTTCTGAGATAGTATGGCTGACAGCTCCTCTTTAACTTATCTTAAGTTTCCTTATTACCTTCAGCCTCCTTATACCCACACTGTTTAACAGAGCTGTATGTTATATAGGAGAGACAAGATCCATTCCATGCTACCGATATTCTAACTTTGCTAGGCTACAGAGTAGTTTTCAGCCATTTGGAAGTTGTGCTGTGGCACTAGCTGTCCCACCTGCACAGAAGCACAAAATAATGTTAGCACAAAAAAAAAAAGAAATTAAATCAGGCTTTCCCCACAATCGATGGAATTTGTCTAAAGAGATGAAAAATGCGGACCAATCCAAGTGAATTTAAATTTATAGTGACCCATTTTGCAGCTGAATATAAAGCTTGAAAATTGTTTGGGTAAACTGTGATTCTAGAAGATTTTTAAAACCTAGCAAATAAATGGCAAATTAATGGTAGGTGGGAAGTTTGCCAAAAGTAAACATGGAATAAGTAAATAACCAAATAATTTTCTTCTGACAATGTACAACTACAAAGTAATAATTCAAATATTAAGGAAGTAACAATAAATGATTTAATAGTCACTGATAAATGATTAAATATTTTTTTTAATAATTGATAAACATATTAATAACATCATTAATACATCATTCCATGTTAATCAATTAATAATAACTTAATTATTTATAATTAATATTTAATACAGTACAATTTTTTAAATTAACCTTTACTTTTACAAGATTATTAGTACATTAATTAACTTTTGCCACTAAAATGTAATATTAAATAATAATAAAAAGTTGTAATTAAAAAAGGATAATTTCTGCAATTATGCCATTTAATTTTTTTTGTCACACTCAGACTAATGAATATATCTGCAAATATGTTTGTGTTGATTCAATGACTTTTCTATGTCTTCCTTTATAATTGAAGAAAATGCATTCAAATCACAACTTTAGCTGAGTAAATAATGCAAGTTTTGTACATTATATTGTGTAAAATGACAATCTTTATAAATACTCTGTAAAAGCAATTCAATCACTTACTTCCAAGTCCGTACACATAAACAGTTCTTAGATATCCAAATTCACAATTTATATATATATATATATATATATATATATATATATATATATATATATATATATATACTACGGTTACCTTTAAACAACGGTTTAACCTTTTAATGACCACGCCACCCCTATTGGCGTGAGCATGGCGGCAGCCCCAGGACTGCCTAACGCCAATTGGCATCAAGTCCTGGGGCGGGGATTTGCAGGAGATCAAACGGCATCTTGAATGACGGAGCTCTGCTTTGTCATCAGTCTCCCAGCGGTGATCGCCTTTAGGAGACTGTTAGATGGCAAAACCACCATCTATTTACACTGTACAGCGCTGCGATTTACGGCAGCGATGTACTGGGGACAGCCGTGTGACACGGATGTTCCCCTGGGAGACACAGGAGCAATCGACTGTCATAGGCTGGTGCCTATGACAGTTGATCACCGTGATTGGTTGGCGGGGGGGGGATAAAAAAAATAGCTAGTATTTTTTAAAGAAACAAATAAATATTTATAAAAAAATAAATAAACATTCCAGGAGCGATCAGAGCCCACCAACAGAAAGCTCTGTTGGTGGGCAGAAAGGGGGCGGGGAATAACTTGGGTGCTGAGTTGTATGGCCCTGCAGCAAGGCCTTAAAGCTGCAGTGGCCCTAATTGTAAAAAAATAGCCTGGTTACTAGGGGGGTGTAAGCCTACGGTCCTCTAGAGGTTAAACAGAAGTGGGCATGCAGTGGGGGTGACAGCACTACTGCATGTCCATGTCTGTTTGAACCTTTGATTAAAGAACTGTAACAGGAGCAGTGCCTTTTTCCCCCATCAATTCAAGTCTTGCTTTCTTGAGAGCACGCTCCTGTGGCTACAGATCCGGTTTGGGTTCATCGCCACTCCTCAGCTGCATCTAGTGCCAGTACTTTTATTTTTCTTTCCAATAGGCTCAATAGTAGCAGGATATCAGTAATTTTGCCAATATTCTATTAGCGGCTTTCTCTGGCACATTTTCATCTACACCATGTTCCATAATTTCCTGGTGCCGCTTTTACATGGTCAGCGCTAGATCCAATCCTTTTCAATTTTTTATTAATGATCTAGAAGATGGAATAAAGAGTAATGTGGCAATTTTTGCAGATTATACAAAATTATGCAGAATTATCAACACTGAAAAGGTTAGTGTTTAGAGTATGGCGAAATACATTTGAAGGTTGCTAAACGTAAAGTCATACACCTTGGACATGCCAACAGGAGAGCACCATAAAAAATAAATGGAATACAGCTTGGAGCAGCAGACTTGGAAAAGGACTTGGGGATACTTTGTAAAAGTTAAGTAACTGTATTCAATGTCAAGCAGCAGCAGCTAAAGCAAATACAATTATTGAGTGCATGAAACAGGAAATAAAATAATGAGATGCTTGTATACTAATCCCTTTGTATACGGGACCTATAAGGAATAATCTGGAGAATGGGGTACAGTTTTGGGCACCACACTATAAGCAAGAAGTTGATTTTCTAGAACAGTATGGGCTCGTTCCCACTGTTGCGACGCGATTTCGGCCGCATTCCGACGCTTGTAAAAACGCATGCGGATGCGTTTCCACATGCGTTTTTACCCGCGATTTCGCCTGCGATTTCACATGGCAGGGTGCCATGCGAAATTAACCATGACACTGCCAGGGCTAAATAAAATTGAAAAAGGTGCGAAATCGCACGCGAAATCGCGGGTAAAAACGCATGTAACAAACGCATGCGTTTTTACTATTAAATACATTAGCGGCGATTCGCACGGATTCCCGACGCAGGCGAAATCGTTGGCTCTTTTGTGCGTTTTTTTCACGCTGAAAAAAACGCACCTCAACAACGCTACAGTGGAAACAGGCCCATCCACTTGTATTACATGTGCGGATCTGCATGCGTTGGACGCATGCAGATTCGCGATAGTGGAAACGAGCCCTTAAAAAGGTGGACAACTGAATTAATCAGAGAGATGGAAGTTCCCAATTACTCTTAAAGGGACTCCGAGCTCAGCAAAAAAAGTAAAGTTGTACTCACCAGGGTCTTTCTCCAGCCCAGTGCTGGTCGGGAGGTCCCACGCCGGCGTCCTGGCTCCTCTCCTTCACCCCGCTCCGGTATGGCTGACAGGCCGCAGCCCGGGCGACACTCGGTGGAGTGTCGGGCTGCAGCTTCCGCGTATGACGCGGATTACGTCACACGCCGGCCGCCTCGCGTCATCACGGCGGCCGGCGTGAAAGTACTGCGCATGCGCGCTTTAATCGCGCATGCGCAGTACTTTCACGCCGGCCGCCGTGATGACGCGAGGCGGCCGGCGTGTGACGTAATCCGCGTCATACGCGGAAGCTGCAGCCCGACACTCCACCGAGTGTCGCCCGGGCTGCGGCCTGTCAGCCATACCGGAGCGGGGTGAAGGAGAGGAGCCAGGACGCCGGCGTGGGACCTCCCGACCAGCACTGGGCTGGAGAAAGACCCTGGTGAGTACAACTTTACTTTTTTCGCTGAGCTCGGAGTCCCTTTAATTGCCAATAAAGGTTAAATATACTGGGTTTATTTAGCTCAAAAAAGACAACTGAGAGAGAGGTGACCTGATTAAAATGAATAAATGCAGAGAAAACCAGAGGACAATACAAAAGCTTGGTAGACACATTTTTCTGTCCCAAGGCTTGTACAAAGGTCAGAGAAAATGATCTTCTTCATATGGAGGAAAATACTTTTGACAACTTTTTACAAAGGGGTCCTTTAAAGTAAGAGTGATTGAAATGTGGATTGTGAAGTTTCTTACCACAAGAAGTACTTACAGTTTGTTTTATTGTATTATATTGTATTATTGTCAAATTCTAAATCTGCATTTTACTAGGGCTCAGATGCTTTTGTGCATTGAAGGGCAGGTAATTCCTGGTGGTGTTTATCCAGGTATTTTATCTGGCTGCCATCTGGATTTGGGATGGGATTTGTGTTTCTCTTTCCTGTTTTAGCACAACAAAAATGATTCAGGGTACAAAAATGATATGGATGAAGACTGGCACCATCAAATGTATTTACTATGTATTTATTCAAGACAACAAGACAATACAGCGACATTTCGGAGGGTTATCCTGCTTTTTCAAGCTATGTCAGTGTCTCTGAGACACTGACATAGCTTAAAAAAAAGAGAGCACCACCCTCCGAAACATCGCTGTTTTGTCATGTTGTCTTCTGTAAATGCAGAGCATAAAGACATTTGATGGTGCCGGTCTTCATCTATGTCCAGTTTAATTTGGACCTGGAGTGTTGCCAGACTATCAGACCTCAGGAGTGCAATACAATTTATACGCTACTGGTACAAAAAAGGAGGTGGAAATTCTCTAAAACTATATTACTGTGGAAAAAAAACACATCTGTATGTGGGATGAACCTTGTGTAAAGTTTGTAGTTGACCTACTTAAGTATGTGTGGATTTTTCTCCAAAAATGTTTCCTTAGAGGTCTACTACAATGCCCCTGTTTTCTTCAATGACTTAAAGAGACAGTGAAGCGAAAAAAAATATATGATATAATGAATTGGTTGTGTACTATGAATAATTACTAGAAGATTAGCAGCAAAGAAAATATTCTCATATTTTTATTTTCAGGTATATAGTGTTTTTTCTAACATTGCATCACTCTATAATATGTCCAGATTACACAACACTCAGCATTCAAAATGAGTCTTTCAGAGCAGTCTGTGAAGTAATAAACTCTCCTCTGCTAGAGGAAAAGTAAACAGTTCAATTACAGTTGAGATAATAAAAGTCAGATAACAGCCCTCTCCAGGACCAAGTTGGTCGGAGAGCTTAATAGCTTTTTTGCATAGAGATAACAACTGGAGTTTCTCAACTCTTCCTGCACTGGAAACAATTAGACTGATGTATCTGATCTTAATGTTTTTTTTCTTAGCTGTACTACACATACAAATCATAATATCATCATTTTTTTTTCGCTTCAGTGTCTCTTTAATCACTTCAGGACCAAGCCAAAGTTTTTATAATTCTGCTCTGCCTTTGCTTAAGTTGATAGATCTTGGGCAATTTTTTAGTCTAATCAAACATATTTAGTCCTGTTTTTTTCAGGACCAATAGGGCTTTCTTTTGATATCACTTAAAGAGGGACTTCAGCCTAAACAAACATACTGGGATTAGGTTACATTAGTTATGTTAATTAAAATAGATAGGTAATATAATCTCTTACCACCCTGTTTTAAAATAATAGGCAAATGTTTGTGATTTCATAGGGGCAGCCATCTTTTTGGTTGAAAGGAGGTGACGGGGAGCATGAGACACAGTTCCAACTGTCCTGTGTCCTGATCACCCCTCCCAGCTGCGCACAGTAGGCTTCAAATCTCAAATAAAAAAAAAAATTGCACCAAAACAGCAGAGGGACAACAACAACATCAGAAAGCCCATCATGCTTTGCACAGCATCAGGGGGAAAATGCCCGGGCAGTTTTCTTCTGTGCAGCTAAAAATGAGGGTTGGGTAAGAAAAACAAAGTTCTGATGCTGTGAAACTGTTAGAGAAACACCAAGCCTTTTCAGTGGTGCTGAGTAGATTTTTAGTCTGGAGGTTCACTTTAATTATAAAAAATCTGGAATTTGCTTGTGTTTTAAAAAGATAATATGCTTAAGAAATAATAAAAACATAATTTTCTGAATTTTTCAACCAAAAATATGTAAACTGCTGAAATTGCAGCAGTAAAACTTTCAGAAACTGATTATTCTATATGTTGTCTATGCAGAGATGTCAAAATTATGTAGATTATTTATTTTTTAGGTACACGGCAGGGGCACTAAATAGAGGTGGAAATTAGGATTTTAAGAGCGAAAAAGTGATAATTATGCAATCCTAGTGATCAGGAGCCAATTAAAATCACTCCTCATTCATTCCAGAAGGTGTCTGCTGTCAAAGTACACAAGAATGGTGGAGTAAAAATCTACAATGTGTCAGAAACTAACATTCAAAGACAGGACGTAGATTGTAATAGGCATGGTCCTGAAGTGGGATGATTTAAGAATAAAGTAGTATAAGATACCACTACCATCTAAGGCTGGTGTTTTAAAGCAAGTGTTTTAAATGCTAGTGTGTAGCAATCAACATCACGGTGCTTTTACTGTTCTAAAGTCGTGCCCATAGCACCCACTCTTGATCTTATTCTGCAGACGTGATCTATTGGCTTCCTGCTCCTTTGACCATCTGTTTACATGGCATCTTGCCCACTTACATGTTGTTTGGATCATTTTACAATGGCACAGTTCCCAAGCAAGAATGTCTTTTTGGATCCATACAATGCTGGTATCAACTGCTATAAACAGTTCTGTCATTTCCTATCCAGGCTTAGTATAGTGTATCGCAATAAACTTAACCATGTATATACTTTTATGCAAAAGCCAAATGCTTGACATTGTTAGGAAAACTGTGCCATACGAAGGTAAACAATGGTTAAAAAGGCACAGAAGATAGTAAAGATGTTTAAACTAATCATATCACGTTTCTAAGTGGAATCTCTGTTGGGTGCTGTAGAGATAAACCCACAAAAGCACCTGTACACAATAAACCATAATCACTGAAGAATTCATAGTCATATGGGGATTTCTTTATGTCATTTGGCATTCAAGGTGCTTTTTGTTTATAGGCCCCGCTCAGCTAATTCATATATAAAAGCTTGAACATTTCCAATATAAGCGAATTAGATAACATTATCTAGGCACCCACTAGGGCCAGATCAATACGCCAAATGCAGACAAATTCTCATCATGTTCAGTTTGTGCCTGAAAGCTATGAGAAAATACCAAAATAAATTATTAAAGAAAACTGTCCCACCAGTGATTCTTGATTAAAAATCTTTATATAGCTAGAATTAGTGCCCAATTGTTTTTCAGTACAAGAGATTGCTCCAAAAATAATGATTGCACTGGAGAATGTGAAGAAATTGAAGGATTGTTAGAAATGTCTTTTATTTTAAACAGTGGAGCAATTTATATTTCTGAGTTTGTTATAAAGCTGGGTGGGATGTAAGATGGCAATTACAAGGATAAGTAAAAAATGTGAAATAATTATAGTTTTTATCTTATAAGCTTTCATAATGAAAAAAATGTATTTGTGGATATGAATAGCTTAGCTGAATTCTCTTTGATTTTATAGGTTATTCCTTTTTAATATCGTAGATAAAGCAATAGGGGATTTTGCCCAGTATGCACCATCAAGATGGCATGTGCTATTGTGGACTGTGTCTTAAAGTAATGGCTATACAGATTACCCTGTTAATTCATGGTGACCAAGAACCACTAGGATTTTGTAAGGAACTAAAAAGCCCCTTACTAGAAAGCTATGCCGCTAGGACCTTTTCCTGTTAAAACCAGAAGGTATTTGCTATTTCTGAGCTTGATGTGAGCATGTTCACTCACTGAGCAGAAGTGATGCATTATGGTAGTACCTTCTTACTCACATAAAGCTGAAAAATTGGAAGTATATGAACAAGGTCACTTTATGTTTAGCCTGACCGTAAACTATCTCCAGTTATCGATCTTTATGTGAGTAAGTAGATGCTCCCACAATGCATTGCTTTTGCTCCGTTAGTGAATATGCTCACATCAAGCTCAGTAATAGTCAATGCCTTTTGTTTTGAGCAAATTTATTTTTAGCATGGATTCTAAGGGAGTTTTTAGATTCCTATAGGAATTTTGGCACCGGAGGTGGGTATTGTGGTTATACACAGTGTTGGTATGGTGCCAGGTGAATTGCAGCTATGGACAGGGGCTTGGGCACTGAAGGCGGGCATTGTGGCTACACACAGCGGTGGGGACATGGCTATGGGGGAATTGCAGCTATGGATAATTGTTTTGGCGCAAGAGACATTGATTTCATATTAAGGGTGCAAAGGCGGGAATTGTAGCTGCATAATTTTGGGAGGTAGGGATAACGGTGGTGAGTTCAGCTTCAAAATTTCAGCTGCACTATACATTAGTGTTAGGTGTAGATGGAAGGAGGTTATGGTAGAGTTAGGCATACAGAGGGGAGAGGTTAGTGTGAGAGTAGGAAAAAGTAAGACAATAGTAAAATACTGGTACATTCACTGATATCCTACTAATGGGAATAGGTGATAGTAGAATAAAGATAACTTTATAAATATGCACCTCACACACACTTTAAAGGGTCACTTAAGGCTAAAAAAAATTAGTTTGACTCACCTGGGGCTTCTACCAGCCCCTGCAACTATGCCGTGCCCACGCAGTCTCGCTTGGATCGTCCTGTCCTCACTGGCAGCTACTTCAGTTTTTGACGACAGGCCCGACAGGCCTGGGAATGCGAGTGATTCTTCGTGTTCTTGGTCGCAATAGCAGTATAGAGGGCGCTATTGTGACCAGGAACACGAAGAATCACTCGCATTCCCAGTCCTGTCGGGCCTGTCGCCGAAAACGGAAGTAGCTGCCGGTGAGGACAGGACGATCCGAGCGAGACTGCGTGGGCACAGGACAGCTGCAGGGGGCTGGTAGAAGCCCCAGGTGAGTAAAACTCGTTTTTTTTTAGCCTTAAGTGTCCCTTTAACATGTGGCATTTTTACATGCACTCCAAATCTCAATATCTTGTTTACCATGACTTAACTGGGTGCTCTGTAAAACTCCTATTTTCCACTTCCTACCTAAAAAGCCTCCATGAAAAATGAAGGCTACAGTCATTCTGTATGCCAGTGGTTCTGGATGTGTACTGGGCTTGTCAAGGACATAATGGAATGATTTTCCTATTCACTCACTGAGCAGCAGTGATGAATCAAGGTAGTATCTTCTTTATCACACCAAATAGCTACAAAAACCTTTTGTTTGAAGAAAGAAAATAAATAAATATTTATGTTAAGCATTACATGGATTAGTCATTTTTGAGAATCAACCAACAACCTGCGGAGGTGAGGGATTGTATACACATAACTTCCTATCACTGCTGATTGACCTACACTATATTGGGGCAGCACGGTGGCAAAGTGGTTAGTGCTCTCCACTTGCAGTGCTGGGTACCCAGGTCGAATCCCAGCCAGGTCAACATCTGCAAGGAGTTTGTATGTTCTCCCCGTGTCTGCGTGGGTTTCCTCTGGGTACTCCGGTTTCCTCCCACATCCCAAAAACATACGGATAGATTAATTGGCTCCCCCCTAAATTGGCCCTAGACTACAATACATACACTACACAGTACATACTGTACATATACATAGGACTATGGTAGGGAATTAGATTGTGAGCTCCTCTGAGGAACAGTTAATGACAAGACGATATACTCTGTACAGCGCTGCGGAAGATGTTGGCGCTGTATAAATACAGTACTAAATAATTATAATATTGCCAAATGTATTGTATTTACACACACTTGAACCTAAATGACATCCCGGACAAAAAGTAGGGATAATAAAAATTGTACCCTGCAAGAAGAAAACACAGAGACAATAGGGACCATTTGAATTCACTTTTTCACCTGGGTTTTCTCCTAGTAGATAATTTTTCATCTTCTATTTAAAGTGGATCCGAGATTAACTTTTACTCATTGCATAATTGTGTCCCTTTCCTATAGTTTATAGGGCATTCCTCAAGCCAAATACTTTTTTGTTTTTGTTTTAATAGTTTAATTCCCTATAAACTAAAAAAGCCACGCCCACAGCCCTCAGAGTGCCAAGGCACTTTCAGACAATAGCAAGGGCTTACAGGAGTTCAGTCTGGGCAGGAGGAGGGGGAGGTGTTACTAGCCATTGATTTCAAAGGCAGAGGGGAGGAGGAGAGGAGACTGAATTTACACACAAGAAATCTGATACCATCTCCAGCTCTTAGCCTGTGACAATATGACAAAAAGAACATGGCTGCCCCCATTGTATCACAGGAATAAATAATCATACACTTTTTAAACTTTTGCAGCTAGATATGCTGTGTAAACTATCTAAACTTTAGATAAGATATATAGACAAGTTACTTGTTATAGTTAGTGTTTCATCTCGGATCCGCTTTAAAATAACTTTCTAGTACTTTTCAACTAAAAAAAGTACCAAAAAGTAAATCATAAAATACTATCAAAATTATTTTGAGTATTTTCTTCTTTTCTGGTGGCCTAAAAGGCATTTTTATTGACAATTCAGAAAATATCACAGAGGAGAAAGCACAGGAGAAAAATGTTATTACATATAGGCCCAGGAGCCCAAATGGTGCAGTATGTCACGGTACCAGAAGTAGATAAAATATGCGGATAGATTATACTCACAAAGTTGGGTTGCAGAAGGGCAACCGACCACTAGCACAGGTGGAGATGTACAACCCCGACTCCACTCGGGTGACCAGACTGAGCTCGTAATGGTCGCACTCTTGATAAAAAGCAAACGTCAAATGGCCTAAATTGCTCAAAGAGGGATGAGCCCCCTCCAAAACGAGGGTGAAGGCACAGGATAAAAGGGAAAGAGGCTGAAAGGGGAAAAGTGCTTGTAGCCACAAATAAGGCACCTAATTTGTGCTTACAAGCACTATTAGGCACTGCTATTTGGCCTGGGAAGGTGGGTATGCACCCTCGAAAACGCATTGCCAGTGCAAAAAAATTCTATTAATACGTGAATTTGTCTTCATTGAGGTAAGCCACCTCACTTGTTTCATTTCATTTGTTTTTAACGCATTTTTATCTTCTCTGGGCGCCTCTTTCCCCTTTATCAATGACATCCCATTCTTACTCCATTGGCCAACCCTACGCAACTATAGCAGATTCCTCTCTTCTGGAAAGGCTTTGAACAAGGATTAGGACTACTTTGAGTCCCTCGGCTACTGATATCGGACCCTCTTGTTGATTACCATTACCTTGCATTGGCATCTGTTAGACACCTGCTACAGTAGGTGCCCAAATCACCTGATCCCTGCTGCAGTCTGTGCTGGTCTCTGCTTATCTATCTCATACTTTCTGTACTGCCTCTTTATATGGTTTAAACTGACTCTACCCACTCATAATTTTCTCACTTTTTAATTGCTGATCGCATCTTCCAACTGTGTATGGAGCTTCTGCTAAGTCATATGTGCAATGCCAACATTGTTCGATGAAGTAGAAGTAACATCAATAATCGAAGTGTGTTGTATTATTGATCAGAGCCTCGTTTCATGAAGCGGGTCATTGGGGGCATGCTGACTGCTGTGCTGGCTCAAGCGCCGCCATAGATGTAATGTTATTACGTCTATAGTGACAAAGGGGGATTTACAGTGTAATTCAGTTGACAGCGACAGTCGGACTCCAAATAACCTCTCTCTACGAGTTGCTACGACTCGAAGGGGGAATACTTTTTAAGGCCATGCAGATTTTCAGCGGCAGCAGGGTGAGCCATCATTCACTTACCCTGTCCCCAACTGACCCAACTGACCGGGCAGCTAGTACATACGTACTCTTATTTCATGTTCTTTTTAGCACATCACCACTTTAAATATGTATCTTAGCTTAGTCTAAGTGATGCTTGGGAAGGGCGAATGTCATGAAAATCATTTGATAGAAAAGAAATGGAACACGCCTGAAGAAGGCAGCAGCATTCCAGGAACACATTTTGTAATGTATATGTTACGGCCAGAACCCGAAGTGTGGCCACTTCGCGTTCTGGTCGGCCACTTCGGGTTCTGGCCGGTTAATGTGCGAAGTGGCCGCTGCGTTGCGGCCAATGTTAGAAATTGAATGATTCCTGTTAAGATTAATGTATTTTCTGGCCGTCTCTGGCCAAATGTAGCAAAAGTTAGTTAATTTAATGAAATGAAGCTGGCGGCAATCAATGTAACGGATGAAGCCGCCGGCTTCCATTCTCTATCTTCCCCCCTGTCTCCTCTCTCTCTCTCCTATGGGTAGCTGGGGGACATGCGTGTCCCTGAGAGTCGTTCGTGGCTGCAGGGAAAGCAGAGTGGGGAGGCTGCAGACATCGCTTCTGCCAGGACCCGCTCTGCAGTGACGAACAGCAGGATTGCCTGCCGTGACGAATGACTTTGGGGGGACACGCATGTCGCCCCCCCCCACTGCCAGTATTGGGGAGGAGAGGAGGCAGGGGGGAGTAGAGAGAACGGAAGGCGGCGGCTTCATCCATGTAATGGATTGCCGCCGGCTTCATTTCATTAAATTAACTAACTTTTGCTACATTTGGCCAGAGATGGCCAGAAAATACATTAATCTTACAGGAATTATTCCATTTCTAACACTGGCTGCAGCGCAGCGGCCACTTCGCACATTGACCGGCCAGAACGCGAAGTGGCAAAACTTCGGGTTCTGGCCGTAATATATATATTAAAGTAGATATTGGTGTGGGACAGCTATTAGGAACTAGAATATGTGTCATTCCATTTTGGTAACTTTTTATAAGTATACATCTGTAAAATCTGTACTGGCTGACCGATAAATCCCCTGAAGAAGAAAGAAAGAGAAGCCCCTGTCTATTGACTTTACTTAAAACTTATCACAAACATTTTAACATTTTTAATACATACATACATATAAGATTTACAGTAGATTTACAGTAGATTTGCCACCAGAGTAAAATGCACCAACAATTATTTTTTTCTGTCACTTACACTAGCTAGTAAAAATCTGACAAATCTGGTTTTACATTAGTCCATTTCCTCATGGGGATTCTATGTTTTTTTTTTCGAACTGCAATAATAGAGTGCAGGTGATTATGGAGGCCGGCCAGAGTATTTGTATAGATGATGTTCACGGAGTACTTTTGTAAAGAATTATGGAAATACTGATAATCCTCATGAGGAGATGGACTAGTCTAAAACCAGTCAGATTTGTCAGCATTTTACTACCTACAGTAAAAGGCTAAAAAAAAATAATTTATAATGCATTTTACTGTGGGAGAAATATATGTCTATACATGCATCCTGATTTTACAATTTTTCATCTCAGTGGTCCTTTAAATGAGTAAAGAATACTTAACCTATTTTGGTTCCTGGACGTAGAAACTACGTCCAGCAACCATGTGCGCTCCCGGCCCGCGGTTCGTTAGCCAGGCAATCAGTGAATCGGGCTATGGTGCCCGATCACTGATTCCTCTCCCCCGCTGAAAAAGCGACAGCTTCTCTCGGAAGCTGCGCCTTTTCTGGCTGTTACCTCCCCCGTGGGTTACTCTAAGCGTATGTTACGCTTAGAGTGACATTATGTAAACAAACTCATGGCCGCCATCTTGTGGCCAAAAAGTAAAATTACAACTAAAAGTAAAAAAAATAAAAATCAACACACATTTACATTATAAACCTATAGTTTACATCCCACCCTCCCAAAACTACCCAAATAAAATGTTTAACATAAAAAAAAAACATTACAATAAAAAAAAAAAAAAACATGTAAGTATTTACCTAAGGGTCTAAACTTTTTAAATATCAATGCAAACATGATATATTTCTATTTTTTTTTTATTTTAAACTTGTAAATAGTGATAGATGCAAAACGGAAAAAATGCACCTTTATTTCCAAATAAAATATTGTCGCCATACATTGTGATAGGGACATAATTTTAACGGTGTAATAACCGGGACATATGGGCAAATACAATACGTGAGTTTTAATTATGGAGGCATGTATTATTTTAAAACTATAATGGCTGAAAACTGAGAAATAATGATTTTTTCCGTTTTTTTCTTATTTACCTGTTAAAATGCATTTACAGTAAAGTGGCTCTTAGCAAAATGTACCCCCCAAAGAAAGCCTAATTGGTGGTGGAAAAAACAAGATATAGATCAGTTCATTGTGATAAGTAGTGATAAAGTTATAGGCTAATGAATGGTGTGAGAAAACGCGGAGTACTCAGAGTAAGGTGGCTAATTCAACATGGCATCTGTCCAACATGGCAGCTTGCACACATGGGCCTGCATCCACCAGCCTGACGGAGCGCGGAGAAGCCGCCGTATGCCCAGTGAACAAGGCGGCGGATTCTGCGTCCGACGCGGCGGTTTGCACGCATGGGCCTACCACTAGCAGTGAGGCTGAACGCGGAGAAACCGCCGCATGCTCTGACAGCGGTGCGGCTGGCCCCGCGTTCAAACCAGCAGATACATTACAACACATGTCTGGGGTGGCTGGGACTGATAGTCCACACAGGTTCAGAAGGACACGCGTGCGCGCTGAGAGGCAGAGCCTTTATGACAGTCAGAAGGGTGTCAGCTGATCCAGCCAGTCAGCTGACAATTCTACCAGGTTTCATGGGTCCAGCACTTAGGGGAGGCGCAGGAGAGCGCTGGTGTATATATACTGGGTGCTGGTCAGTTCTCTGGTGTCTGGCGTTGCGATCACTACGTGGTAGCACTCAGACCTTGTCAGTATCTGTGATATTATCTGTTATTACTTCAGACTAGTTCCAGGGTGTTGATGATCAAGGAACTCACACCTAAGACTAGGGAACTGTATTACCCTTCTGTTATTACTTCAGACTAGTTCCAGGGTGTTGATGATCAAGGAACTCACACCCAAGACTAGGGAACTGTATTACCACTCTGTTATATTTCAGACTAGTTCCAGGGTGTTGATGATCACGGAGCTCACACCTAAGACTAGGCATTGTTATTATCTGTTATGACTTTCTGCTTTCCTGACCACTCTCTTGATCTCTGATTTGGTACTTCGCTATATCTGATACTCTGTTGCTGAACCCTGCTTGTCTTAAGTTTCCGTACCTGTCTCCTGTCTCTGTATCTGAGCTGTCTGTCTGTTACCGACCTGGCCTGTCCGACATCGAAAACTATCTTCTCTGTTTGGAGATAGTTCACAGATCTGTCAGTGACACTTCACCATTAGTGTCACTCACCCACTGGTCCTTCCCACTCTCAGCCTGGCTCCGCCCCTTAGGGAGCATCAGACCATTGGAAGGAACCTGTTCTCTGAGCAGTATCTTGTACTGCTTAGCACCCTCTATACGAGTGCTCTCCTCAAAGTATTACTGTTGCACCAAACACTCATATTACTCAGGTGTCCAGAGGTTAGAAATATATCTGATTATCGGTGATACTGCAGATCATCAATAATCGGGTACAGGGCCGGATTTACCCATAGGCACACAAGGCACGTGTCTACAGGCGGGACCATCCGTGAGGGGCGGCTCACTAATGCCCTTCCTTCCCTCCCTCCCTGCAGAGTGCGAGCGGTGCGTTAGATATGAGAAGACTCACCGGGATCCGTCATGCCAGCGATGACAGCTTCTCTCCCTGCAGCGTTCCCAGCGTCATCTCCTAGGTAACAGCGTGTCTCCTCACTGTGACGCGCCTGCACGTACTGGCGGCGGCACGTCACAGTAAGGAGACACGCTGTTACCTAGGAGATGACGCTCGGCGCGCTGCGGGGAGAGAAGCGGACATTGCAGACATGTCAAGTCCTGTTGAGTCTTCTCATGCTAACGTTCTGCTCGCACTCTGCAGGGAGGGAGACAGGCTACATGTCGCCGCTGATCTGAGGTCTCCTATCATGGTACCCAGCCTGCACTAGCCACCCAGCCTGCACCTTCCCCAGCCTGCACTATCCCCCCAGCCTGCACCTTCCCCAGCCTGCACTAGCCACCCAGCCTGCACCAGCCACCCAGCCTGCACTAGCCACCCAGCCTGCACCTTCCCCAGCCTGCACTAGCCCCCCAGCCTGCACCTTCCCCAGCCTGCACTAGCCACCCAGCCTGCACCAGCCACCCAGCCTGCACCAGCCACCCAGCCTGCACTAGCCACCCAGCCTGCACCTTCCCCAGCCTACACTAGCCCCCCAGCCTGCACTAGCCCCCCAGCCTGCACATTCCCCAGCCTGCACTAGCCACCCAGCCTGCACTAGCCACCCAGCCTGCACTAGCCACCCAGCCTGCACCAGGCACCCAGCCTGCACCAGCCACCCAGCCTGCACTAGCCACCCAGCCTGCACCTTCCCCAGCCTGCACTAGCCACCCAGCCTGCACTAGCAACCCAGCCTGCACCTTCCCCAGCCTGCACTAGCCACCCAGCCTGCACCAGCCACCCAGCCTGCACCTTCCCCAGCTTGCACTAGCAACCCAGCCTGCACCATCCCCAGCCTGCACCTTCCCCAGCCTGCACTAGCCACCACCCCTGCACTAGCCACCCAGCCTGCACCTTCCCCACCCTGCACTAGCCGCCCAGCCAGCCTTCACCTTACCCACCCTGATCCCAGCCAGCCTGCACCCATGCCCAGCCTGCACCGTGCCCCTGCCACCGCCCCCCTGCCACCCCAGACCCAGCCTGCTCCCAGCCAACCTGCCCCCATACTAAGCCTGCACCCTGCCCCCGAGTCCCAGCCTGCACTCATACTCAGTCTGCACCTTGCTCTAGCCACCCTGCACCGAGACCCAGCTCCAGCCAGTCTGCACCCTGCCCCCAACCACCCTGCACCCAGCCCCAGCCAGTCTGCACTCAGCCGCAGACACCCTGCCTCCATACCCTGCCTTCACCCTGTCCGAGCCACCCTGCCCTCAAGACCCAGCCTGAACCCAGCCCAAGCCAGCCTCCACCCTGCACCCAGACCCCGCCACCCTGCCCCAATACCCAGCCTGCCCCCATACCCAGCCACCCTGCACACAGACCCAGCCTGCATACAGACCCATCCACCCTGCCCTAGCCACCCTGCACTCAGACCTAGCCAGCACCCTGCACTCATATCCACCCTGCACCTTGCCCAAGACCCATCCACTCTACACCCAGACCCAGCCTGCACTCTACCCCAGCCACACTGCAGTTAGACCCAGTCACCCTGCACCCAGACCCAGTCTGTTCCCTGCCCTAGCCAACCAGACCCTGCTATCAGACCCAGCCTGCAACCAGACCCAGCCACCCCCTAAGAAAAGGGGGTGTAAATTAAGGGGTGTGGCCTGTGTTAAGGGGTGGGGTTTAGGGCGCCAGAGATTATGTGCCTATAGGCTCCTGAGCTGTAAATCCGCCCCTGATCGGGTATATATCTGTATTTTCGGTGATACTGCAGATCACCGATAATCAGATCCTCTCTGTGTTACACCGATCGTTACAGAACGCCAGACCCAAAACACAAATGGATGTATGCCTGTGCCTGAAAAGTTTTCTGGTCACGGATCTGATTTCCGAAATTTTAGGAGTAGAGTGTTATCTTACTTTGAGTTGAGACCTAGATCTTCAGGAACTATGACCCAAAGGGTCACATTTATTAAGACTTTATTATCAGGCGATTCTCAGACCTGGGCATACAGTCTACCCGCTGGAAACTTAGCCCTAACCTCTGTAAATGAATTTTTTAAAGCTATGGCAATAATTTACGACAATCCAGACATTGCCTCGACTTCTGAGCAGAAGCTCAAGTTATTACGTCAAGGCAAGTGTCCGGTCGAGGTTTATGCTGCTCAATTCAGAAGGTGGTAAGAATCAGCCAGGTGGGACACCTTTGCTCTGTTAGATTGTTTCTTATCAGGATTGTCAGATGAGGTCTCTGATCTTATGTTAAGTCAGCCTGAACCTAAGGCCATTGATGAGGCCATTTCATCGGCCATCTGGATCGATCGTAGGCTACGCTATCAGAGACAGACCCGGGGTAGAAATCATGTAAAGACGGTGTCCTACGCTGCACCTCCTGTGACTCCACCTCCTCCCGTTTCGCCTCCACCCGAGCCGATGCAGATTGGCCGGTCAAAGTTGTCCCAGGTGGAGCGGAAACGCAGGATTGCAGAGCAGTTGTGTCTTTATTGTGCAGGGGGGGTCATAGAGTACAGAATTGCCCTAAGAAATCGGGAAACGCTACTGCCTAGGAGTAGTTGGGGGTAATACCCTAGGCGTACAACTTTTACCCCTAGATGATAAAAGGTTGCTTCTTCCTTGTACGATTACATGGGAAGATAAATCTGAAGTCACTGAGGCCTTCGTTGATTCGGGCTCAGCGGCTAATTTTATGGATTACGAATTTGCTAAAAGATTGGGTATTCCGCTCACCCCGGTAACACCACCTATCCAGGTTACGGCAGTGGATGACTCCCCCCTGCAACGTAGCCGTCCTCTGTCTCAGACACCAGAGGTGGGAGTCACTATAGGGGTGCTGCATAGGGAGAAGTTGCACTTTTTTGTGTTACACATGACAACCTCCACCATCATCCTCGGCATGCCTTGGTTACACCTTCACTCTCCTCAGATTAATTCAGCCACTGGTCAGCTAACAAGCTGGTCAGCCCATTGCTTTCATCATTGTTTAGTGAAGGTGACCTTGGGTCAGACCAGGATTCATGTGGAGGGAGTACCGGAACAATATTCCGAATTTTCAGATGTGTTTTGTCCCAAAGCTGCAGATAAACTACCTCCACATCGCCGCTTCGATTGCCCCATCGATCTCCGATCTGGTTGTATGCCCCCTAGAGGTCATCTCTACAATTTGTCTGGGCCAGAGAAAGTGGCCATGCGAGAATACATTCGTGAAAACTTAGCTAAGGGTTTAATTCGCCCTTCCCGGTCGCCTGCCGGTGCAGGTTTCTTTTTTGTAAAGAAAAAAGACGGAGGCCTTCGGCCATGCATTGATTACCGAGGCCTGAATAAAATCACGGTAAAAAATCGCTATCCATTGCCTTTGATAGACGATTTGTTCACTCAGGTCACCAATGCTAAGATTTTCTCGAAATTGGATTTGCGGGGTGCATACAACCTGGTACGGATCCGAGAGGGCGATGAGTGGAAGACGGCCTTTAACACACCCGATGGGCATTACGAGTACCTGGTGATGCCCTTCGGGTTGTGTAACGCGCCGGCCATCTTTCAGGAACTCATTAATGAAGTATTCAGGGAGGTGTTGGGTAAATTTGTCCTGGTATATCTGGATGATATACTAATCTTCTCAGATAACCTCTCGGAGCACAGGGGTCATGTAAAATTTGTGCTGCAAAGGTTAAGACAGAACATGCTTTATGCTAAATTGGAGAAATGCATTTTTGAGGTAACATCTGTCACTTTTCTGGGATACATAATTTCCACCTCGGGCCTTTCTATGGATCCTGCCAAAGTCTCTGCTGTCCTGGAATGGCCTCAGCCAGTGGGACTAAAATCTCTCCAGAGATTTTTAGGATTCGCTAATTACTATAGAAGGTTCATAAAGGGGTACTCCACAGTCACAGCACCCCTCACCAGTCTCACAAAGAACACGTCGACACCTCCTATCCCTTTATTGTGGAGGTGGACACCTCGGAGGTCGGGGTAGGGGCTGTGCTGTCTCAGCGTTCTGGGTTGCAGGGAAGATTACACCCGTGTGCCTATTTCTCTCGTTGGTTTTCACCAGCAGAGAAAAACTACGATATAGGCAACAGGGAGCTCCTAGCCATTAAATTGGCCTTCGAAGAATGGCGTCATTGGCTAGAAGGAGCAGAACATACGATTACCGTTTACACTGATCACAAAAATTTGGAATACATTGAGGGGGCTAAGAGATTGAGTCCCTGTCAGGCTCGGTGGTCACTGTTTTTCTCGAGATTCAGATTTGTAATTACGTACACTCCGGGTAGTAGAAACATTAAAGCAGACACTTTGTCCAGATGCTTTGAGCCAGAGACTGCACAGCCCTCAGACCCAGAGACTATTATCCCACAGAGAGTAGTATTGGCAGCCACAGAGACCTGGAAAGACTGGATGGAGACTTTAAGTCCCTTCCAGCAGAATGTCCCTGAAGGAAAGCCTGAAGGGGTGATGTTTGTACCACTGCCTTTTCGTCTCCAGATATTGCAGATGTTCCACTCCCACAAAAATGCTGGACATCCCGGGGCCACTAGAACACAGGACCTTGTTGCTAGGTGTGCTTGGTGGCCTTCATTGGCAACTGACTGCAAGGAGTATGTTAGAGAGTGTGCAGTATGTGCAAAAAGCAAACCCTCCCGTCTGGCACCTGTGGGAACATTGCAGCCTTTGCCCACCCCGAGTGAACCATGGACCCATTTGTCCATGGATTTTGTGGGTGAGCTTCCGAGGTCTGAGGGCATGTCGGTCATTTGGGTGGTAGTCGACCGTTTCAGTAAAATGGCCCATTTTGTGCCCCTGAAAGGACTCCCCTCGGCCCAGGAGTTGGACGATCTTTTCATCATCCACATTGTCCGGCTACATGGCATTCCGGAAAACATTGTGTCAGATCGGGGAGTCCAATTTGTTTCTAGATTTTGGAGGGCATTTTGTCATCAAATGGGCATGGAACTGTCATTTGTGTCGGGCTACCACCCACAGACCAATGGTAACACTGAGAGAGTTAATCAGTCATTGGAGCAGTTTCTAAGATGTTATGTTGCGGATGCGCAAAATGATTGGGTCAAGTTCTTGCCGTTTGCAGAATTTGCGCACAATAATTTGAAAAGCTCTTCCTCTGGATTTTCTCCGTTTCAGGTGGTAACTGGAAAGTTGCCTAAGTTCTCTCCACTGCCAGTAGCTTCCACTTAGTTTCCAGCTTTGGAGGCTTGGCAAAAGTCATTTAAGAACATTTGGGGGATCGCGAAAAAAAATTTGGAGAAGGCTTTTCAAAGTCAGAAGGGTCAAGCTGACAAGAAATGTTCCATAGAGTGGAAGTTCCGGCCAGGAGACTTGGTCTGGGTGTCCACACGTCATTTGACCCTGAAACAGCCCTCGCCCAAGTTAGGACCCAGATTTGTGGGCCCTTTTCCAGTGACCAGGAAGATCAACAATGTTACTTATGCCATTGATCTCCCTGCCAGCATGCGTGGTGTAAGATCCTTTCATGTGTCCCTGCTTAAGCCAGCAGTTCATGTAGGTTCCACTCCTCCACCTCCTGTGATGGTAGATGACCAACCTGAGTACGAAGTAGAAAAGATTTTAGATTCACGTGTTGTACAGAACTCAGTGCAGTATCTAGTTCACTGGAAAGGGTATGGTATTGAGGAGAGAACATGGGTACCTGAGTGTCGCATGCATGCGGATAAATTAAGGAGGGAGTTCCACGATTTATATCCTAAGAAACCGGGTAGGAGCTGTCCGGATGTCCACTCCTCGGGGGGGGGGGGGGGGTACTGTGAGAAAACGCGGAAAAGCCCCCGCGAGTACTCAGAGTGAGGCGGCTAATTCCGCATCCAACATGGTAGCTTGCGTACATGGGCCTGCATCCACCAGCCTGATGGAGCGCGGAGAAGCCGCCGTATGCCCAGTGAACAAGGCGGCGGATTCCGCGTCCGATGCGGCGGTTTGCACGCATGGGCCTACCACTAGCAGTGAGGCTGAACGCGGGGAAACCGCCGCATGCTCTGACAGCGGTGCGGCTGGCCCCGCGTTCAAACCAGCAGATACATTACAACACATGTCTGGTGTGGCTGGGACTGATAGTCCACACAGGTTCAGAAGGACGCGTGCACGCGCTGAGAGGCAGAGCCTTTATGACAGTCAGAAGGGTGTCAGCTGATCCAGCCGGTCAGCTGACAATTCTACCAGGTTTCATGGGTCCAGCACTTAGGGGAGGCGCAGGAGAGCGCTGGTGTATATATACTGGGTGCTGGTCAGTTCTCTGGTGTCTGGCGTTGCGATCACTACGTGGTAGCACTCAGACCTTGTCAGTATCTGTGATATTATCTTTTATTACTTCAGACTAGTTCCAGGGTGTTGATGCTCAAGGAACTCACACCCAAGACTAGGGAACTGTATTACCATTCTGTTATTACTTCAGACTAGTTCCAGGGTGTTGATGATCAAGGAACTCACACCCAAGACTAGGGAACTGTATTACCCTTCTGTTATTACTTCAGACTAGTTCCAGGGTGTTGATGATCAAGGAACTCACACCCAAGACTAGGGAACTGTATTACCACTCTGTTATATTTCAGACTAGTTCCAGGGTGTTGATGATCAAGGAACTCACACCCAAGACTAGGGAACTGTATTACCATTCTGTTATATATCAGACTAGTTCCAGGGTGTTGATGATTACGGAGCTCACACCTAACACTAGGCATTGTTATTATCTGTTATGACTTTCTGCTTTCCTGACCACTCTCTTGATCTCTGATTTGGTACTTCGCTATATCTGATACTCTGTTGCTGAACCCTGCTTGTCTTAAGTTTCCGTATCTGTCTCCTGTCTCTGTATCTGAGCTGTCTGTCTGTTATCGACCTGGCCTGTCCGACCTCGAGAACTATCTTCTCTGTTTGGAGATAGTTCACAGACCTGTCAGTGACACTTCACCATTAGTGTCACTCACTCACTGGTCCTTCCCACTCTCAGCCTGGCTCCGCCCCTTGGGGAACATCAGACCATTGGAAGGAACCTGTTCTCTGAGCAGTATCTCGTACTGCTTAGCACCCTCTATACGGGTGCTCTCCTCAAAGTATTACTGTTGCACCAAACACTCATATTACTCAGGTGTCCAGAGGTTAGAAATATATCTGATTATCGGTGATACTGCAGATCATCAATAATTGGGTATATATCTGTATTTCCGGTGATACTGCAGATCACCGATAATCAGATCCTCTCTGTGTTACACCGATCGTTACAAATGGGAGGTGAACATTTCTCAAGTGAAACGACGGAACGCGAATGGGTTAAAGATAATCTGTACTCTAAAATTCTTCCAATAAAACGCATACCATTCTATTCATTAGGTTCTCCTGGGCCCTCTGTGCTGTTTCTGCCACTCCCTGCTGCAATCCTGGCTTGTAAGTGCCATTTTTAGGCAGTGTTTACAAACAAAAGACATGGCTTCTAACTAGAGTGTGATAGGCTTGAGAGTAGCTCAGTCTCTGACTCATACAGAGCTTGGAGAGGGTGTGTATAGCTTCTGCCAATGGCAAGCAGTGCAGCACATTCCACACACTCCAGCCTCAGCAGACAGAGCCAACAGAAGAGAGAAGATTAGATCATATAACAGAGATAACACAGCCACTGTGCAACTAGAAAGGCTGCAGTAACACAGACCACATTAGAACAGGTATAGGAACTTATAGGATAGAAGAAATAAGGCTGAACATTTTGTTACAGAGTCTCTTTAAGTCTAAATTTTTGGTACATTGAAAGATGCAATAAAGAATTTGGCACTCCATTGCGCTGTAATCCAGTTCATTTTCAAAGTTAATTTTTAACATTGAAAGTATAAAAATGGAGCAAACTCGATTACAGTATTACACTCAAGTGCTACGTTCCCACATCTTCAAGATGCAACGCTAAGGTTAATCAAGGGCTGCATTTACATAAAAACTAGGTAAAATAAAGTGGACGTCATATTTTTTGTCACAGAAAGTTGTTGCTTGGTTGTAATATACTCAGTTCATTAACTTAGAGCAAAATATAAAGAAAAATAATTACAGAAAATCTAGGGACCAAAGTCAAAACTGCAGGCAGCTGGCTAATGATGGGCACATGGGTATGTCAGTAACAAATCCAACTATACAGTTCACTTAACAGTTTAATTGATTTCATTCACATCACATCAATTGGTTATGTTTCAGATGCTACTGCTTAATCACTGTTGGGAAACAAAATTAAAGGAGCGCAACCTGAAAAGAAATAGAATAGGAGGGTAAAGTAGTCAAGTATGTCTGTCTGTTTCAAGAAAAGTGGAGGGACTGTAGTGTCAGAAATCTTAAAGTGACCTTTGTGTTTTCTCACATATAATGAAGTCAATGTGAATGATTGAAACAACTTATTTCTCCTTTTGTCCCGTTCTTCCCAAAACCAATCACTTCAGATTTTTCACAAATACAAAGCGTTAAACTCTGTGTGGTGTAGACATGATCAGGCTTCTTACTGTGTAAACAAACAGCTCCTCCACTCAATTGCACTAACAGTCAAGTCTGTTAGGGGAAAGCAGATAGAAGTGAATGGAAACACATTTGGTAGAATTTCAGCCTCTGTCCCCCTGTGTCGTCCTCTGTCCCCCTGTGTCCTCATCTGTGGCCCCTGTGTCCTGATCCGTGCCCCCTGTGTCCTCATGTATGTCCTCTGTGTCCTCCTTTACCCCCCTTAGGTCCTCATCTGTGCCCCCTGTGTCCTTATTTCTGCCCCCTGTGTCCTCCCCTGCCCCCCTTGTGTCCTCATCCATAACTGGAACATGTAACCGGAAAGAGAGGAAACCTCAAAAATACACCAGGAGTCAACCTATCACAATAAAAGAAAATAATGGAGAGCCATTATCACAAAAAAGGGTTACCTCTATGGTAACTACTGGTAGAGACAGGGAAGAACAAACCCGTCCCCACCTGGGCAATGTGGATTGTCCAGTCTGAAGACAGTTGCACCTCAACAATAAATTAGGTTAATAAATTACTAGTAAAATAAGATTATAATGCCCTGTCCTAAGTCCTAATTAGTTGATAATACAGTCTATATACTGTGCGTAAGGAGGCACTAAAAAAATTGTAATTTTTAAAAAAAATAGTAAACAGGAGTATTAATTTACATAGTATGTATAAACAAATGGAAAAAAATATAACGCATACTCAACTATGCATTTTGTGGTTAAAGCCACTTTCTTAGGTCTGTAGCTTATAAGATATCATAAACAATAAGGCACTGTCAGAAATTAGAATAATGCGTATAGTTGATTTACTGTGAGAGTGAACTCCAAAATTTCACTTGCTCATCCCTAGATGCACATTCCTGCATGCATATATTATTCTAAATTTATCATCCCATTATTTCTTTAAATATTCTTTGTATGTGAGGATATGTATTTTACTCACATACAAAAATATTTGTGTCCTCCTCTGTCCTCCATGTCCCCTTGTGTCCTCCTCTCTCCCCATGTCCTCCACTGTCCCCCTGTATCCTCATCTGTGCCCCGAGTCATCTTCTTTCCCCCGTGTCCTCCTCTGTCCCCCTGTGTTTCTCATCCATGCCCCCTGTGTTCTCATCCTTGCCCCCTTTGTCCTCATCCTTGCCTCCTGTGTCCTTATCCATGCCCCCTGTGTCCTCATTCATGCCCCCCATGTCCTCATCTGTATCCCCGTGTCCTCCTCTGTCCCTGTGTCCTCCTCTGTATCCGTATCCTCCTCAGTCCCTGTGTGTGTCTCTGTTCCGCATTGGTGGGGAATGTGGAGGCAGTCACTTACCACATAAGGACGCCAGAGTGAAGGGATGAGAAGTGGTAATCCTCCGTAGAAAAGCTGTTAAGGTATCAGTGCTCGCAGCCAAATGTTCTCCTTGTGTCTTCATCTGTCTCCTTGTGTCCTCATCCATGCCCCATGTCCTCATCTATACCCCGTGTCCTCCTCTGTCCCTGTGTCCTCCTCTGAAACCGTATCCTCTTCTGTCCCTGTGTGTGCATTGGTGGGGAGTGTGGAGGCAGTCACTTACCACATAAGGACGCCAGAGTGAAGGGATGAGAAGTGGTAATCCTCCGTAGAAAAGCTGTTGAGGTATCAGTGCTCGCAGCCAAATCTTAACTTCAGCATTGAGGTCCTTACACAGTAAGCAACTGCCTGCACACTTCCCACTAATGTGGGAGAAAGACACACACGGTGGCAGAGGAGGACATGGAAATTCCTATGTGGTGGAATGCCTGAATTTTATGGTCTGAAAAATATGGTGTATGTATATGTATACACAGTATATATACAGCAGGATGCAAAAGTTTGGGCAACCTTTTTGAAAGTGCGCAATAATTGTTTAAACAAAATTAGGCAAGTGCATAAATTTGGGCACCACAAATAAGAAATTTGCAGAAATGACAGACTCTAAACACTTCCTGTAGGTTCCAATGAGAGTCTGGATTCTGGTTGAAGGTATTTTGGAACATTCCTCTTTACAAAACATCTCTAGTTTATTCAGGTTTGATGGCTTCCGAGCATGGACAGCTCTCTTTAACTCACACCACAGATTTTCAATTATATTCAGATTTGGGGACTGAGGTGGCCATTTCAGAATGTTGTACTTGTTCCTCTGCAAAAATGCCTTAGTGAATTTTGAGCCGTGTTTAGGGTTGTTGTCTTGTTGAAAGAGCCAGCCTCGGCTCAGCTTGAGCTTTGCCACTAATTCCTGGACATTGGTCTCCAGAATCTGCTGATACTGAGTGGAATCCATGCGTCCCTCAACTTTGACAAGATTCCCAGTCCCTGCACTGGCCACACAGCCCCACAGCATGATGGAATCACCACCATATTTTACTGTAGGTAGCAGGTGTTTTTCTTGGAATGCTGTGTTCTTTCTCTTCAATGCATAACGCCCCTGGTTATGCCCAAATAACTAAATTTAAGTTTCATCGGTCCACAGCACCTTATTCCAAAATGAAGCTGGCTTATCCAAAAGTAGCATACCTCAAGCGGCTCTGTTTGTGTGGGTGGAGAAAAGGCTTCCTCTGTATCACTCTCGCAATCAGCATCTCCTTGTGTACAGTGTGCCAAATGGTTGAACAATGTACAGTGACTCCATCTGCAGCAATATGTTGTAGTAGGTCTTTGGTGCTGGTCTGTGGGTTGACTCTGACTGTTCTCACCATTCATCACTTCTGTTTATCCGAGATTTTATTTGGTCTGCCACTTTGAGCCTTAACTTGAACTGAGCCTGTGGTCTTCCATTTCCTCAATATGTTCCTAACTGTGGAAACAGACAGCAAAAATCTCTGAGACAACCTTCTGTATCCTTCCCTTAAACCATGTTGGTGAACAATCTTTGTCTTCAGGTCATTTGAGAGTTGTTTTGAGACCCCCATGTGTCTACTCTTCAGAGAAAAATAAAGGCTGATACACACAGGGCACCGTTGTTGCTGTTGCTAGCACACAGGAGACGTGTGCGCAACAGCTCGGCAACAGCTCCGCCTGAGCGACAGCTGTCTACACGTCTCTGCCCAACAGGCAGAGATGCGGTCGGAAGCTGTCGCTGAAAGTTTCATCCCCCAGCCGGAAGCTCCGTTCTGGCTGTGGGTAGCTGTTGCTAGTCCGCACATACACATGCTGTGCGCGTGGCAGACTAGCGACAGTTGCTGCGACGGCTGTTGCCGGCGATTGGCCAAGTCAATCGCCTGGCGACAGCTCTGAGTAGCGACAGTTCGTGGCGCGCGCCTTATACACACGGAGGACCTGTCGCCGCAACATGCGCGTGTCACGTGTTTGTGGCGACAGTTGTGCCCCGTGTGTATGGGCCTTATTAAAAGAGGAGGGAAACTTACAATTGACCCCCTTGAATACTATTTCTCATAATTGGATTAACCTGTGTATATAGGTCAGGGGTCACTGAGCTTACCAAGCCAATTTGAGTTCCAATAATTAGTTCTAAAGGTTTTGAAATCAATACAATGACAACAGTGCCCAAATGTATGCACCTGCCTAATTTTGTTTAAAGGGACTCCGAGCTCATAAAAAAAATGAAAGTTGTACTCACCTGGGGCTTTCTCCAGCCCAGTGCTGGTCGCTAGGTCCCACGACGGCGTCCTGGCTCCTCTCCTTCTCCCTGCTCCGGAATGGCTGACAGGCCGCAGCCCGGGCGACACTCGGCCGAGTGTCGGGCTGCTCCTTCCGCGTATGACGCGGATTACGTCACACGCCGACCGCCTCGCGCCATCACGGCGGCCGGCGTGGCAGTACAGCGCATGCGCGCTTTAATCACGCATGCGCAGTACTTTCACGACGGCCGCCGTGATGACGTGAGGCGGCCGGCGCGTGACGTCATCCGCATCATACGCGGAAGGAGCAGGCCTGACAGCCAATCCGGAGCGGGGAGAAGGAGAGGAGCCAGGACGCTGTCGTTGGACCTCCCGACCAGCACTGGGCTGGAGAAAGCACCAGGTGAGTACAACTTTCAGTTTTTTTATGAGCTCGGAGTCCCTTTAAACAATTATTGCGCACTTTCTGTAAATCCAATAAACTTAATTTCACTTCTCAAATATCACTGTGTGTGTCTCCTATATGATATATTTAACTGACATTTTTTATCGTAACAACCAACTATACAGGAATATCATGACAAATTAACAAGGTTGCCCAAACTTTCGCATCATACTGTGTGTGTGTATATATAGTGCATGCGATTCAGATTCCGATTTTTCATCGGTTTTTACATCCAATTCCGATTTTTAATCGTAACTGCATGCTGCGTTTTTTCCTCCGGTTTTCTGTTGATTGTATTCAGGGAAAATCGGAATTGCAAATCGGAAACGGAATCGGAGTCGCAACACGGATTTGCAGTGTGCAGGGAGCCTTAACTGGGGTGTTTTTAATCATGTAACTGCTGAGCCCCTTGCCCACAAATTGCTCCTCTGGTTGCTAAGCAAACTTTAACCTTTATGCATGCATCAGGGAAACACACTTTACAGACTGAAAAGTTAATTAAGACCTCCTAAACTATATCTTTTTTGAAATCAGAATAATGTAAAATCTAATTGTAGTGCCATCCATCAATTTAGCATGTCACACAATCATAGCATCAGTGTACAGTATATTAAATCAATATCTTAATTAAAAGCATATTAATTGCTGGCATGTACAAATCAAATTCTCCCATGTTTCCACTACATATACAGTATGAGATTGTATTAATTGCTGACATGTACAAATCAAATTCTCCCATGTTTCCACTACATATACAGTATGAGATTGTAATTAGGTAATAAAGAAATATATATACAGTATATATATATATATATATATATATATATATATATATATACTGTATATATATTTCTTTATTACTTAATTACAATCTCATACTGTATATGTAGTGGAAACATGGGAGAATTTGATTTGTACATGCCAGCAATTAATATGCTTTTAATTAAGATATTGATTTAATATACTGTACACTGATGCTATGATTGTGTGACATGCTAAATTGATGGATGGCACTACAATTAGATTTTACATTATTCTGATTTCAAACAAGATATAGTTTAAGAGGTCTTAATTAACTTTTCAGTCTGTAAAGTGTGTTTCCCTGATGCATGCATAAAGGTTAAAGTTTGCTTAGCAACCAGAGGAGCAATTTGTGGGCAAGGGGCTCAGCAGTTACATGATTAAAAAACACCCCAGTTAAGGCTCCCTGCACACTGCAAATCCGTTTTGCAACTCCGATTCCGTTTCCGATTTGCAATTCCGATTTTCCCTGAATACAATCAACAGAAAAACGGAGGAAAAAACGCAGCATGCAGTTACGATTAAAAATCGGAATTGGATGTAAAAACCGATGAAAAATCGGAATCTGAATCGCATGCAGTGTGCAGGGAGCCTAAAGGAGGTTAGACTCCTTTAACTGTTATTTATTAAAACTAATCAAATGGTAAGCCAATAAATGACTATACTTTGACTATACTCTGATTCATCTCTTTCCTGTTTGTGTGAGAGATATTTGACTGTCTGCAACCACCATGTATCATTGACTTTACAGTTCTCTGTAGCAAAGAGTGTGTCTAGCTGACTAGCCATGCTCATGGTAAATGTGCTGTACTTTGCTGCTGACCACAACGTAGATCTCAGGAAGGAAACATGTGAATGGCATTGGGATGGGGATACAAAATACTCTCTTAATAAACACTTTAAAGAGGTGCATGCAGGCAACCTACAAACTCTGTCCTTCTATGCCATTAAAGGAGAAGAATTGAAGGGGATGAGACTATCTGCAAGCTATGTCAAGATGTGAGACACAGTTAATATATACCCTTAACACCTTAGCACCATTGGGGCTCAATCAATCTATAGAACTTTATGCCTTCAACTGATTTTTTGCCATACAGCAGGCATGGAATAGAAATCGGAGCTATTTGTCTTTGACTGATCTACAAAGGCATTGCTAAGATCCTAGGATATCTGCTGGTCCCCTGGGCACCAAGGGAGAGTCAATGTGTGGCGCACGTAACAAGCTGCAACAAAAATGGGCTTGGCTATGTAGCGGGAAAGTGGGTGTGATCATGGGTGGGGCTAAATGTACATGAACCTAGCAGTGGTGTAACTTAAATATCATAAATAGGCAGCATTTCACATAAATAGGCAGAGTCCCCTCACTTGGCTTTTATCTTTTTTTCGGCTGGCTGGCCTGGGTCCTGTGCTCGGCTGGCTGTTATGCTGTGCTGGGCTGGTGGCGATGCTGTGCTAAGCTAGTGGTGATGCTATGATTCCAGGCAATCTGGCCTGGCTGGCAGTGATGCTGTGCTGGGCTGTCTGGCGGTGATGCTATGCTGGCCTAGATGGAGGTTGTGCTGAGGCCTGGCTGGTGGTGATGTTGTCTTGGCTTGGCTGGCAGTGATGTTTAGGTCTTTCTGGTGGTGATGCTGTGCTGTGCTGACCTGGCTAGTGGGGATGCTGGGGTCATGGCTGCCAGTGATGCTGAGGAGGCCTGGCTGGTGATGATGCTGTTTTGACCTGGCTGTGGCAGTGAAGTTGAGGCTTGACTGGTAGTGATGCTGTGCTGGAATGGCTGGCGGTTATGCTGTGCTGGCATGGTTGGCAGTTGTGCTCTGGTGATGCTGGGCTGACTGCTGGTGATTCCGGCCTGGCTGGGGGTGATGCTGTTCTGCCTGACTGGCGGTTATGCTGCAGTGCTGAGGCATGGCAGGCGGTTATGCTGAGGCCTGGCTGGTGGTGATTCTGGGCTGGCCTGGCTGGTGGTGATGCTGTGCTGACCTGCCTGGTGGTGATGCTGAGGCATGGCTGGTGGTGATGTTTGCGGGTCTGGCTGGTGGTTATGCTGCAGTGATGCTGGGCTGACTGGGGGTGAACGATGCTTAGACCTGACTGGTGGTGATGCTGTGCTGGCCTTTCTGGCAGTAAAGGTGTGGTGATGCTGGGCTGGCTGGTGGTGATGCTGTCCTGGCTGATTGTGATGCTGAGGCCTGGCTAGAGGTTATGCTAAAGCCTGGCTGGTGGTAATGCTAAAGCCTGGCTGGCGGTGATGCTGAGGCCTGGCTGTTGGTGATGTTGTGCTGGGCTGGCTGGCGGTTATGCTGCAATGATGCTAGCCTGACTAGTGGTGGTGCTGGGCTGGCTGGTGGTGATACTGTGCTAGCTGGCTGGCCTTGCTGGTGGTGATACCAGCCTTGCTGGTGATGATGCTTGCCTAGCTACTGGTGATGCTGGCCTGGCTGGTGCTGACTGGCCTGGCTGGCGGTGATCCTGGCCTGGCTGGCAGAAATGCTGGTCTGACTATTGGTGATGCTGGCCTGGCTGGTGGTGATCCTGGCCTGGATAGTGGTGATGCTGGGTTGGGTCTTGGTTATACTGTGCTAGCCTGGCTGTTGGTCATGATGTGCTGGCTGGCCTTGCTGGTGATGATGCTGTCCTGGCTGGTGGTGAGCCACGCCTGGATGGTGGTGATGCTGGCCTGGCTGGCGGTGATACTGACCTGGCTGGTGGAGATGCTGACCAGGCTGGTAGTGATACTGGTCTCAGGGCTGGCTGTCATGCTGTTCAGGGATCTTGGTGTGCCCACTAGCAGTGCCTCAAATGTTTTAAAATGAACGGCATCCCCATTGTTACCATAAGTGCTGCACACATACAAGGCGTGCAAGGGACGGATGCTTTCGAGCCAGGCCTGGTATCACATGGGGCCATCAGGAATGGAAAGCATCCACCAACTGCACTATACACTTACAGTCTTTTCGCACATGCCGCTGTCATGGTAACAGTTGGGATACTGTGCACCCAAAACATCCTAGTCACAGCTGGTAGGTACACCAGGACCCCATATCCCAGGCACTCCCAACAAGATCCTGGCACTAGCCCTGATTTCAAGCACCTAGCGACGTGCCTGCTGATCTGTAACAGACAGCGTGCATGCAGGAGAAATAGAATCTGCTTTTAACTTAAGATTAACGTTAGCAAGCTCACAAAGGAAATATGAGCTGTTAATTTCACCTACAATTGTATTTCTATAGTCAGCAAATGCACAAGAGAAGCATGAATGAAAGTGTGTATGTGTGTACGTGTGTGTGTGTGTGTGTGTGTGTGTGTGTGTGTGTGTGTGTGTGTGTGTGTGTGTACGTGTGTGTGTGTTGGGGGGGGCTTGAAACACAAGATGGAGCCAACTTAATGACGCCATTGACAAACGCTCCAGACCTCGTATAGTTACCGCCAGGGACCATTGGTCTGGTGAGCTATTCCTGAAGATACTCCCTCCTCCCCCACTCATATTGTCGACCAAGTAGGTGATCTGCTAATGCCAGGTTACGGAGTGCTCATACTGATTGCAGCCACTTGAAACTGTTAACTTTCCCAGCATTTAAGCAGGAGTTGTGTTGCAATCATTCATGCGCTGTGCAGCTTTGCTGATTGCCTGCAGGCGCTGCAAGTATTCAGACCTCTGCAGCCAGTGACTGTTGCCAGTGGCATAGCTAGAACCCCCTGTAAAAATGATAGCACGGAGCTCCCTTAGTCCCAAAACCCCATGAGGGACGTGATGGGGAGTCGGCTAATGGCGGCAGTGAGTGTTCTGCTGTGAAGCAGCATATGCAAGCAGGGGAAAAAATGACACACGCTTCTGATGCTAGCTACTTTGTATGGCGGGAGGAAGTGGCAAATTGGGAGGTTTTTTTGCTAATTGGCTGCACTTGCGTTTGGGGAGAGGGAGGAGGAGGGGCCCCCAAAGCAGGGTTGCAGGGGTGATTGTTACTAGGGATGGCCTGAACAGTTTGCATGCGAATTTGTTCGCGTGAACAACACGGGTTCACATTCGCCTCGAAACGCAAACTTTATGTGACTTCGACCCGCCCCCTATACTACATCATTGGGCTAATCTTTGACCCTCTACATCACAGTCGGCAGACACATGGCACCCAAACAGGCTGCACTCTCTCCTGGAGCCCCCCTCCCCCTTATAAAAGGCAGCAATGTCAGTAATGTTCTCACTCTGTGTGCTGCTGTATTAGTGAGAGAACGGAGAGACATTGGAGAGATAGGGAAAGCGATAGTTAGGAGGTCTGTTAGCTTGCTCCTTGCTGATATTTATTGCTGAAAAGCACCCCAAAACAGCTCTTTTGAGAGCTAATGTTCTTGTGATGTGTTTTTTTGTGTGTGTGGCCCACTGACACTGCATATACAGCCCTGTCTGCCGCAGCTGGCCCTTGCTAATTGCTATACTGTGCCAGGCCCAGCACATTCAGTGCCTACCTTTTCACTGCACCTGTGTGACTGCTGCACATTGTATTATAATACCAGTCACTGCATACCTTTCACTGCATCTGTGTGACTGCATGCTGTTTTATATACCAGTCACTGCATACCTTTCACTGCATCTGTGTGACTGCATGCTGTTTTATATACCAGTCACTGCATACCCTTCACTGCATCTGTGTGACTGCATGCTGTTTTATATACCAGTCACTGCATACCTTTAACTGCATCTGTGTGACCGTACTCTGTTTTATATACCAGCAGTCAGTGCATCCATTTTCACTGCACCTGTGTGACTGCACATTGTTATACCAGCAGTCACTGCATATGTTTTCACTGCACCTGTGTGACTGCACATTGCTCTACCAGCAGTCACTGCATACTTTTCACTGCACCTGTGTGACTGCACATTTTTCTACCAGCAGTCACTGCATACTTTTCACTGCACCTGTGTGACTGCACATTGTTATACCAGCAGTCACTGCATACCTTTCACTGCATCTGTATGAACGCATGCTGTTTCATATACCAACAGTAAGTGCATCCATTTTCACTGCACCTGTGTGACTGCACATTAGTCTACCAGCAGTCACTGCATACCTTTCACTGCATTTGTGTGACCGCACACTGTTTTATATACCAGCAGTCAGTGCGTACCTTTCACTTCATCCCCCCCAACAGGGGCGTTTCTAGGGTCCTTGGAGATCGGGGGCACCTGTGGGCACCAGGTGGGGAGGTATATGCGGCGCGCAGCGACAAAAATGGGCGTGGCCATGAGGTGAGTGGGCGTGGCCATGGGTGGGGCCAAATGTGCATGAACTTAGCAGCGGTGTAAGCTACAGATAACGGGCCTGCCCATTGAAATATTGGATGGAGCCCCCTGTCCTTTATTTAGATAATTTACAATCAGTATAGGCATAGATCAAAGATGTATACGCACATACAATTTTGATTGGTCAATCACTGACCCCCAATTTTACCACCCCCGTGCAGTAAGTGGGCCAAAAGACAATTAATTTTATGAACAGAGCTAAAATTGGCTAATCAAAATTGTATGTGTGTACCAGGCTTTACAGCAAATACTGTACATACTGAAAGTAGCAGGGATCAGTATACAATATAGCTGGTTTACAATCAGTAAAGGCACAGAGTAACACCTTACACTGTACACACTGGAGGTAAATCAGCACACAGTGCAGGCACTAGAGAACAGCGTATACTGTACATACTGTAGGCAGCAGAATTCAGCACACTGCAGCTAGCGTGCCAAAAATATGAGGATCACGTTGTGCGGCGTGCTTATCGTGCCGCACCGAAAAATGGGTGGGCAATGGACCAGAATATAGGTGTGGTAACGGGTGGAGACAAATTAACATGAACCTAGCAATGGTGGGACATTAGATTATGACAGTGGTGGTAATCCTTTTGGAGGCCGAGTGCCCAAACTGCAACCCAAAAGTCACTTATCTATCGCAAAGTGGCAACAGCAATTTAAACTAAATACTGTACAAACGTTTTAACTCATACATGAACATTATGGAAAATCCAAGTTGAAAATAAACTGTGAAGATAAACAATTTCATCCATCCTACTCCTGAAAAATGTATTCAATTTTTTAGAACCTCCCAGTTTTATTTTCTGTTTTGAAAAGCTAAAAAAGTAGGTTTAATGCTATTGTCTCATATGATAAGGATTCAGCTTTTCCCATAGTCTCGCAGTTAGCAATCATGTGACCCCCAACAAGACAAATTCAGCAATCATGAGGCCCCCAACAAATCATGAGGCCCCCAACAAGACAAATTCAGCAATCATGAGGCCTCCAACAAATCATGAGGCCCCCAACAAGACAAATTCAGCAATCATGAGGCTTCCAACAAATCATGAGGCCCCCAACAAGACAAATTCAGCAATCTTGAGGCCCCTAACAAATCATAAGGCCCCCAACAAGACAAATTCAGCAGTCATGAGGCACATAAATAGAAAGCATTTCACATAAATAGGCAGAATGCCCCCTTAATATGGTAGGCCCCCAAGTTAGGTAGTGAGTGACAGGGACCCCCAGGTTAGC
Organism: Hyperolius riggenbachi; assembly: GCF_040937935.1. Taxonomy (NCBI): domain Eukaryota; kingdom Metazoa; phylum Chordata; class Amphibia; order Anura; family Hyperoliidae; genus Hyperolius; species Hyperolius riggenbachi. The sequence continues at coordinate 108,180,176 of NC_090650.1, forward strand.
TAGTGAGTGACAGGCGCCTCCAGTTAGGTAGTGAGTGACAGGGACCCCGATAAAGAGTGACAGGGAGCCCCTTTAGGTAGTGAGTGAGTGCCAGGGAGCCCCTTTAGGTAGTGAGTGACAGGGAGGCCCTTTAGGTAGTGAGTGAGTGCCAGGGAGCCCCTTTAGGTAGTGAGTGAGTGCCAGGGAGCCCCTTTAGGTAGGTAGTGAGTGCCAGGGAGCCCCTTTAGGTAGTGAGTGAGTGACAGAGAGCCCCTTTAGGCAGTGAGTGCCAGGGAGCCTCTTTAGGCAGTGAGTGAGTGCCAGGGAGCCCCTTTAGGTAGTGAGTAAGTGACAGGGAGCCCTTTTAGGTAGTGAGTGAGTGACAGGGAGCCCCTTTGGGTAGTGAGTGAGTGCCAGGGAGCCCCTTTAGGCAGTGAGTGAGTACCAGGGAGCCCCTTTAGGCAGTGAGTGAGTGCCAGGGAGCCCCTTCAGGCAGTGAGTGAGTGCCAGGGAGCCCCTTCAGGCAGTGAGTGAGTGCCAGGGAGCCCCTTTAGGCAGTGAGTGAGTGACAGGGAGGCCCTTTAGGTAGTGAGCGAGTGCCAGGGAGCCCCTTTAGGTAGTGAGTGAGTGCCAGGGAGCCCCTTTAGGCAGTGAGTGAGTGCCAGGGAGCCCCTTCAGGCAGTGAGTGAGTGCCAGGGAGCCCCTTTAGGCAGTGAGTGAGTGACAGGGAGGCTCTTTAGGTAGTGAGCGAGTGCCAGGGAGCCCCTTTAGGTCGTGAGTGAGTGACAGGGAGCCCCTTTAGGTAGTGAGTGAGTGCCAGGGAGCCCCTTTAGGCAGTTAGTGAGTGCCAGGGAGCCCCTTTAGGCAGTGAGTGAGTGCCAGGGAGCCCCTTCAGACAGTGAGTGAGTGCCAGGGAGCCCCTTCAGGCAGTGAGTGAGTGCCAGGGAGCCCCTTTAGGCAGTGAGTGAGTGACAGGGAGGCCCTTTAGGTAGTGAGCGAGTGCCAGGGAGCCCCTTTAGGTCGTGACTGAGTGCCAGGGAGCCCCTTTAGGTAGTGAGTGAGTGCCAGGGAGCCCCTTTAGGTAGTGAGTGAGTGTAAGGGAGCCCCTTTAGGTAGTGAGTGAGTGACAGGGAGCCCCTTTAGGTAGTGAGTGAGTGACAGGGAGCCCCTTTAGGCAGTGAGTGAGTGCCAGGGAGCCCCTTTAGGTAGTGAGTGAGTGACAGGGAGCCCCTTTAGGTAGTGAGTGAGTGACAGGGAGCCCCATTAGGGAGTGAGTGAGTGACAGGGAGTCCCTTTAGGTAGTGAGTGAGTCACAGGGAGTCCTTTTAGGTAGTGAGTGAGTGACAGGGAGCCCCTTTAGGAAGTGAGTGAGTGACAGGGAGCCCCATTAGGCAGTGAGTGAGTGCCAGGGAGCCCCTTTAGGCAGTGAGTGAGTGACAGGGAGCCCCATTATGTAGTGAGTGAGTGACAGGGAGCCCCATTAGGCAGTGAGTGAGTGCCAGGGAGCCCCTTCAGGCAGTGAGTGAGTGCCAGGGAGCCCCTTTAGGCAGTGAGTGAGTGACAGGGAGGCCCTTTAGGTAGTGAGCGAGTGCCAGGGAGCCCCTTTAGGTAGTGAGTGAGTGCCAGGGAGCCCCTTTAGGCAGTGAGTGAGTGCCAGGGAGCCCCTTTCAGGCAGTGAGTGAGTGCCAGGGAGCCCCTTCAGGCAGTGAGTGAGTGCCAGGGAGCCCCTTTAGGCAGTGAGTGAGTGACAGGGAGGCCCTTAAGGTAGTGAACGAGTGCCAGGGAGCCCCTTTAGGTAGTGAGTGAGTGACAGGGAGCCCCTTTAGGTAGTGAGTGAGTGCCAGGGAGCCCCTTTAGGCAGTGAGTGAGTGCCAGGGAGCCCCTTTAGGCAGTGAGTGAGTGCCAGGGAGCCCCTTCAGACAGTGAGTGAGTGCCAGGGAGCCCCTTCAGGCAGTGAGTGAGTGCCAGGGAGCCCCTTTAGGCAGTGAGTGAGTGACAGGGAGGCCCTTTAGGTAGTGAGCGAGTGCCAGGGAGCCCCTTTAGGTAGTGACTGAGTGACAGGGAGCCCCTTTAGGCAGTGAGTGCCAGGGAGCCCCTTTAGGTAGTGAGTGAGTGCCAGGGAGCCCCTTTAGGTAGTGAGTGAGTGACAGGTAGCCCCTTTAGGTAGTGAGTGAGTGACAGGAAGCCCCTTTAGGCAGTGAGTGAGTGCCAGGGAGCCCCTTTAGGTAGTGAGTGAGTGACAGGGAGCCACTTTAGGTAGTGAGTGAGTGCCAGGGAGCCCCATTAGGGAGTGAGTGAGTGACAGGGAGTCCCTTTAGGTAGTGAGTGAGTCACAGGGAGTCCTTTTAGGTAGTGAGTGAGTCACAGGGAGCCCCTTTAGGAAGTGAGTGAGTGACAGGGAGCCCCATTAGGCAGTGAGTGAGTGCCAGGGAGCCCCATTAGGGAGTGAGTGAGTGACAGGGAGTCCCTTTAGGTAGTGAGTGAGTCACAGGGAGTCCTTTTAGGTAGTGAGTGAGTCACAGGGAGCCCCTTTAGGAAGTGAGTGAGTGACAGGGAGTCCCTTTAGGTAGTGAGTGAGTGACAGGGAGCCCCTTTAGGCAGTGAGTGAGTGACAGGGAGCCCCATTATGTAGTGAGTGAGTGACAGGGAGCCCCATTAGGCAGTGAGTGAGTGCCAGGGAGCCCCTTTAGGTAGTGAGTGAGTGCCAGGGAGCCCCTTTAGGTAGTGAGTGAGTGACAGGGAGCCCATTAGGTAGTGAGTGAGTGACAGGGAGCCGCCGCCGCTCCCCTCCTTACCTCGCAGCAGACCTCAGGATCAGCGGCAACCCGACCAGTAGTACGAGCGGGCGCCGGACGCACCCACTCTATATGCGGAAGTGATGTCACTTCCGCATATCAGTGCGGGCGCTGGGTCCTAGCGCCAGCACGATTGGTCGCCGCCTGATCGAGTGACGCGGCGGCGGCTGTAGGGAGCCGCTGACAGAGGGGGTGAGCGGCACCCCTGGAGATTGGGGAAGAGATCAGTGGCACCCCAGGACAGATTGGGGGCACGAACCCCCCCAAAATAGGGCTAGCGACGCCCCTGCCCTCCAATATGGACAAAACAACAGGCAGGGGCAGAGTCAGAGGCAGGCCACCTGGCAGGTCTGTTCGAGGTCGTGCTGCTGTGATTTCATACAGCCCTCCACTAAAGTACAGTGTTCAGAAGAAGGCACGTGCCATCAACCCCCATTATTGTCAGGACGTAGTTGACTATTTAACACAGAACACCTCATCTTCCTCAGCTTCCGCACGGAAGCGTGACATATCTTCCTCCTCCTGCTCTGATTCTGGCACCCCACTTAACACTCAGTCGGCAGCCATCACCAAAGTGCCATCATCCCAGGGCTCAGCAGTGTGGAAATTTTTTTGTGTGTCTGCCTCAGATGAGAGCAATGCCATCTGTACTCTCTGCCACCGAAAATTGAGCCGTGGAAAGACCAAAACGGCCTTCATGATGAAAAAGCACAAACTGCAATGGAAAAGTAGGAAAAGTAGCACACAAAAGCAAAGCCACGCACCACAGTGGAACATACCAGGCCGCAAATATTTCTCAAAAAAGGTGATTCCCAAACTGTACTCTGATGTTGAAAGGCAAGTGGTGTCATCTCTGGCACACAGCAATGGGTCAAGGGTCCATCTGACCACGGATGCCTGGTCTGCAAAGCACGGTCAGGCCTGCCCGAAGACTCTGTCAGTCCCCACACGCAGCATCTCTGCCTGCACGCCATGTGACTGCCTGCCCCAAGACTAAGTCGGTCCCCACACAGCATCTCTACCTGCAGGCCGCTTGACTGCCTTCTCCGCCACCACCAACAGGGTCCTGGACTCCAGGTGGATTCCAGAATTTTTTAAAGCCGCTGCTAGCAGCGGCCGCAATAATAATTTTTCTGGTGCGTGTACATGTTTGCCTAATTTTTCTGGCTGCACTGCGGCTGCAACAACAAAACAAAAGGCATGTACATGTGTCAATTCCCCTTCATGATCTTTACCTTGCCATGGTGGAGGGGCTTGCGTATCGCAATGAAGCAATGACCGGCTATATGAGTGTGTTGGGGGGCACACCTGACCCAAGATAATAAGGTCGTTTCTTCAGTGTGGACAGACCAAATTCGATCAGATGGACACTCAGTCACTGTTGTTCTGACATTGAGCTTCCTCAGCCCGAACATATGGGCTTGAAAACCGCCATGGCCTGCACTCTCGCCATGGTGCGCACCAGTCCAGCTCGGCCATCACTACACAAACAGCTGTTTGCGATGCGTTACAGTGAGTTTGGGCTGTCAGTGTGAAGCAGTACACTAATTACACTACCTGATTGATGTATACACATGCAAGATGTTTTAAAGCACTTTTTGCCTTTAGTTTAGCAATGCAATGTGATTTCTGCCCTTAAAAACCTGCTGTACATCAAATCCGGAATTTTCCTGGGGACTTTTGGCGTGTATCCCACTCCGCCATGCCCCCTCTAGGTGTTAGACCCCTTGAAACATCTTTTCCATCACTTTTGTGGCCAGAATTAGTGTTTGTAGTTTTAAAAGTTCGCCTGCCTATTGAAGTCTATTTTCCGGTTCGTGCGAACGCGAACTTTTGCGGAAGTTCACGTTCGATGTTCGCGAACCTAGAATCGGAGGTTCTAGCCATCTCTAATTGCTACGACCACGACTGTTGCCATAGCAAGATATTTTGCATGCAGAAATGGACTGGTCCACTGCACTATAATAGAGTAGATTGAGAACAGGTATATTAGCATTGCAATCTGTGTCTAGGTGTGAGTGTTAGTGTCTGTGAGTGTGCGGAGTGCTCTTGCAACTTTGTTCTTTAGCCAGAGTTGCATTGCTACAAAAGCAAAGTTTTAATCAACTCTTTTATGTGTTTTAATGAATTTATTTGCAATAATTTATTCATTGAATACTTTGCATAATATTTGGAACAGCACAGGAGTCTGAATCTTTTTATGTTTTATAACTTGTGTGGGAAGACATCTAAAGCCTCATTCACACTGCACGCGTTGCCGTCCGGATTTCGGCAACGCGCGCAGGAGGCAGAAACGCGCAACATCAGAAGTGCATAGGCTGCATTGTCTGATGTTCACACTGCATGTGTTCCGCACCAGTGCGGTGCGCGAACACATGCTGCACGCATTTTTTCCCAAAACATGCGGCTGACCCATTCACTTTCAGTGAATGGGATAAGCCACGCAACGCATGCAAATGCAGATGGCGTGCAATCATATGCGTTGCATTCCAAACCCACGGCCATCTGCTTGTTGTAATGTGAATGAGGCCGTACACTCTCCTAACAGCTATGTATAGATTTTAAGAACTCACGAGCGCTACAACTGCTATTCTTTTCTCTAATACTTTTAGCCATAGACCCGAAACAAGATCTGGTGCACTAAATGAATTATGACTAAACTATGAAACATGCTTGTTTCAGGTGTGTGATACAGGCAATACTGTAGCCCAAGAGATTAGCAGGAAAACAGGTAACCGTTATTGTCTAAAAAGAAATAAATATGGCAGTCTCCATATCCCTCTCAGTTTAGGTGTACCTAAAGCGACTCAAATGCTTAAAAATAACTTGTCATTAAATAACGTCAATTATTAAAATACATAGATCTATGATAAAAAGAATCACTTATTCTTACCCCCAGGTAATCCATTTATTCAATTTAGTCTTAAAGGGAACGAGTAAAGGCAGCGAGTAAAATTATTTAAAATAAACACATGACGTAGCTGCAAATCAATATTACATACTTCCCTCACCATCAGTTCCTCTCAGAAGCTCACCATTTTCTTCTTACAGTGATCCCTTCCAGACTCCAGTTATGACAATATTTTGTCAGAACTGAAATATACCAGTTGCTGTCAGTTATATATCAGCAGCTGTCAGTTACAACTGAATGTGCAAGGTAATGTTCATGTTTCCCTATGGCTCAAGTGGCTGATATTACAGTTTAACAGTGTGCTGACCAGGAAGCTGTTATGGGGTATTGGCCATTTTGTAAAATGGAGGAAAAAATTCAATTGATCACATTGGACAAATGAAAATCAGGAGAGGAGAAAGAGATTGAGAAGTAGACTACACAGGATGTAAGTATGACATGTGTATGGTTATTTTGACTTTTTATTTTCAGTTCAGGTTGTCTTTAACCTCCTTGCCGGTTATCCCGAGCTGAGCTCGCGGTAACTCGCGCAGGAGGATTGCTCTGGCCCTGCTGGGGTGATTTTGGCAATTTTTTTTCCTACACTTTGCTAGCTGCGTGTAGTACGCGATCGCCGCCGCTACCCGCCGATTTGCCGCTACCCACCGTGCCGAGCCACCCCCCCCAGACCTCTGCGCAGCCTGGCCAATCAGTGCCAGGCAGTGCTGAGGGGTGGATCGGGATTCCCTCTGACGTCCCGATGTCCATGACGTTGGTGACGTCATCGCAATCGTCGCCATGGCGACGGGGGAAGCCAAGCAGGAAATCCTGTTCTGAACGGGATTTCCTGCTTGGGTGGGGGGATGAAAGTGCTGCGCCGCCCCCTTGCCGACATATTTGAAACGGCAAGGGGATTAAGCTGCACCCCTTGTCTGCATTTGGCCCCTGGCAATTTTTTTTTATTACTCTGGCCAGCACATGCAGCATTCTGGGATTGCTGACGTCACTGGCAAGCCAAGCTATTGTGCCCGCGCACCCACCACGTGTCCCGGGCACGCACCCGCCACGCGCGCACACACGACCATCCCTTCTGGCCCCGTCCTCCTCCGGCTCTCGGCAGTGTCTCTGCGTCTTGTCCCTGCACATGCACAGTGCTAAAAAGCACTGACATACGGACAGACGCAAGGACATTTGCCTATTATTAGGTAGGATAAAGATATTCCCTAAAAAGGATTTAAACAATTATGTTTATGGTTCCCTGCTCGCTACTGAGCTTTCAATAAAAGCAGGGGCTCTTATTGAAATTCACTTTTTCTCCTAAGTGATGTCACCCTATCAATAAAATGTCTTTTAAGCCACCAGCCAGCAAGACAGTACTTATTTTTAACTATCTTGTGCTCCTTTTTCATTTGCAGGGTGCTGAAAAGTTATTTGAAACAGAAGATGAAAAGTTATCTCCTAGGAGAAAACTTGGGAAAAAAGGTAAATTGTATAAGGACCAATTTGTCTAAAATAAAATAAATACATTGATTCCGTAATCATTAATCTAAAGTGGCTGTTACTTTCCAGAGGGCACTTGTGTTTACAAGTCTGCTATGAAAAAAAAAAAAAAACATTAACCTTTTGGGGACCGACGTAGGTTAAATCTACGTCCAGCAGGTGGTGATGCCGCCCTGACTGGACGTTGATTCAACGTCCGCGCTAACGAACCATCCCGACGCGATCATGCGCACCGGAGAGGGGAGATTAAGCTGTCATATGACAGCTGACATCTCCCCTCAGTGATCAGCAGCCATCGCGTATGGCTGCTGATCACAACATCACAGCAACACATTTCGTGGGTCCTTGCTCACTTCCTCAGGCCAAATACAGTGCCAAAGAAAATCTCAGCCTGTGTAAAGGACGTCCTTACACAGGCTGAGATTTTCTTTGGCACTATATTTTTTTTTAGCTGTTTTAACGCAATTTTGTTGTGACTTACTACACCATTGGGGCTCCCGTGTTCTCTGTGTTTTTCTCACAGGGTGTCCCTCTTTGGTCACCCTACACAACCGCATCTTTAAACTGAAAGACATTTTTATCTGTCTGGGTACGAAAAGCATGCTTGTGCTGTCCAGTTTCCGTGTACTGAGCTGCCTAAACAGTAAGTCTTTAGTCTAAAACTAAGATAATAAAACTTCATAGGTCAAATTTTAATTATTTTTGTTCAAGCACCTTCAAGTTCAGGACTTCAGAGCACTTTCACCCTTATAATTTGAAACTGAACTACTTTTAATGAATGATAAAACTTGAATGCTATGTATTGGTATTGAGTGCAAGGTGACCAAAATTAAAACAATTGTGAAAATGACTTTGGTAAAAACTTTTGACTATAATTGCGTTTAATTTGTATGCTGAAAGCTCACTGCCCCAGCATTCATTTAGTTTAATGGAACATTGAGCTAACCAAATCATAAATTCCTTAATGTTTGATAGACTGAAGGAAAGTGCTTTTGCAATTTTTTTAGCTGTTTTCTCATAGTTCTTAGTTAATTCTTGCATAAGTCATCATTTTAAGTTGGCAACACAAAACATTGCTTTGAGTCTTTTCTTGCAGGAGAAAACTTGCTTATCATGCGAAACTATAGGTTGAATCATTTTGGCTTTTTAGGTGCTCATAGGGGTTTTCTCATGAAAACTGCTACTCTGACATTTCACCTGCAAGAAACAGGTGAAAGGTTATCTTGCAGTCCAATATTGCACCCTTTTATAATGTTCTAAATGGATTCCTCCTGCATACTAGCACTGAAAACCTGCATTCAGGGATGAAGAAGGAAGTGCAGTAGTCACGTGACGGCATGGGATGCTCCGTGGGACGGGTTAAAGAAGAAGGCTGCTGGGTAAGTTGAATCCCCCGCACACACCCGCTCAGGTGCACTAATTAGAGGATGAAATCCGAATGAAACTCATTTGGAATTCATCCGAATTTCACCCAGAGCTCATCCCTGCCTGCGTTGCATTACCATTTTTTACTGTAAGGGGCCAAGTCATTGGAGCCTTGCACAAATAAGGCAGTGTGCTAGAAGCTTCTAGGGCTGATCGGAACAGTCTGATTTTGGCAAAATTCGTTGTCCTGTAGGCAAATACCGAATTTCATGTTCTGATTTGTGTGCTCCAAAGCCATTATTCACATATTAGGGAGATCAAGACTGTTTTTGAGAAAATCAAATTTACATTTTCATAGGAAAAATATTTTTTAAAGTGGGTAAAATTACGCTTTGCTGGAATATTCTGTACTGCATTCCAAATTCTGAGTTCTTTATACACATTGTATACATTTCATGAAAACAGACAGTGTAAGGTCCCCCCTCCCAAGCCTCTTTAACCCCTTGGCACCCATGCAGGCTGTGATAGCCAGAATGCAGACGCCGGACTGCGTGGGGTTCCGCAGCCTGAGTACGCATGGTTCATAGTATTGGGGGGCTCTAGAAGAGAGGGGTGGCCAAGCCTCTCCCTCTCTCCCATAGCCCTTGTTCAATCCATGGACAAGGGGCTCTTCCATACCTCCGGTGCCCAGGAGGAGGTGGGGCCATCAATGCTCTGGGGGTTCATGGCTGCATCCGAGGTTCCTCTTCAATAAGCGAACATCCAGATGCCTGCCTGGATGGCTAGTTAGAGTGTCCTATCTGAGAATATATGCTTGCCTGAAGAGCTGAGTTTTCAGGTTGTGCTAAAGATGAGTAATGAAAAGATTGTTGAATGGCTTTATAATTGTAATTGTGTGATGCAGGAGTAATAGAAAGCTAGTTTTTAACACCTGCAATTGAATCCTGAGGTGGTCCTGAGCGTGACTTCACTACTTCATGTATCCTAAGTATTCACTGAACTGCACTTATCCTTTTTAAAGGGTACTTGATCTGACATGTGACATCATGAGATAAACGTGTAAGTACAGCGCCATTCCTGCATATAACTAGTCTGTAGTCATTTTTTCTTTTGAGTTTAAAATTTAGGTTTAAAAATTACAGTGTCTTTCTAGTCGGGATCTAGTCAGACTTAAGCTTAACCCTCACTTAGTACAGCTTCTGAGTACAAGGAATAGATAAAACAGGTCAATAGTTCATAGATTTTGGCCTTAAACTGTCAAACTGTGTGATGTGTGTCATGCAGCTGTGACAATAAAATATTACATCTTCATTTTTAGCTTTTAAAGAGAAAATAAAACAGTGAAATTAGGAGGATAGATATCATGGGGTCAGTCTTTCACTTCTGTTAGCTAAATCAAATTTTACTTGTTCCTCTCCAATATAATGACATTTTACATTTAATAAACCAGTCATGCTTAACTATTTTAGCCGTATGGACGTTAGTCTCACGTTCGTGGCTGGTGCTGCTGCAGGCGCAGGAACGTGAGAGTCACGTCCAAGCAGTTTGCAGAGCTGCGCATGCGATCATGCATGCGAAAGCCCATGATGGTCCCGGTGACAGGGGGAATTGGTGGCAGGGGATAGAAGTCTCCTGAGCCAATCCGTGCTTGTCTGGAGAGAATGATCCCTGTTTTTGTTCAAAAACACTGATCATTCTCAAATGGTGCTGTCGTGCTCCCTCCTGCTCGCTCTCCCCAACCGATCCCGCCACCACTTTGTTCCCATTCATTCCTCTCCCCTCTAGGCCCCTGTGTTCGCCGGCATCAATGGGATGCCTGCGTCGCTTCCTACTTCCTATTAGGCGTACTTGTTGTACGTAATAGAAAATAATGCAAAAGGACATCTTGTGGCCAAATAGTAAAATTACACCTACAGACATTAGGGAGTAAATGTTTTTAACATGTATGTCAAGAGGGTATATTATTATTACATTATGTGCTTGAAATTAGTGATGGATGTAAAAGTGAAAAAAATGCCCCTTTATTTCCAAATATAATATTGTCACCATACATTGTACTAGGGATATAATTTAAATGTTGCAATAACCGGGACAAATGGACAAATAAAATGTGTGGCCTTTATCCACAGTTTTACATTTTATTTAAAAACTATAATGGCCGACAACTGAGAAATAATAATGTTTTCCTTTTTTTCTTATTATTCCAATTAAAATGCATTTAGAAGAAAATAATACTTAGCATAATATACCACGCAAAGAAAGTCTAATTGGTGCAAAAAAAACAAACAAAGTATAGATCATTTAATTGTGATAAGTAGTGATAAAGTTATTGAGGAATGAAAGGGAGAAGCGCTGAAATGTAAAAATTCCTCTCGTCCATAAGGTGAAAACAACCCGCGGGCTGAAGTGGTTAATGGCCAGTGGAAGCAGAAGCAATGAAACTGGTTGACATTTTAGCCACTGTAGCTCACTTTATAACCACTTACGGCTTTAGCCCTTTCACACCGGCTGCATTCTGTTTTGTTTTCAAAAAGGCTTGCAAATTTCCAAATGCAACTACAGTAAATTTACAATTGGAATTGTTGGAATCGTGGGAATTCACACTGAACGCGTTTCCATTTTTCTAAAAAGGCAGTCATAGTTCTGCTGCATTTTTCCTGGGTTTCGCTATAGGACAGTATTTACGATTGCGTTTTGTGATTGCATTTTGCAGTTTTTGGTGAGATAAAGCCTGCACATCTTGAATGAATTGGGCTGTTGTAGTCTTCTGCACTGCATTACAGCATACTACAACGACAGGTACTCTGAAACCGTTATGGCGGTCAGTCAGCAAAATGTCATCATAGGGATCATATCTTGGCAGTTCTCTTCATGTGAAGGGGATTTTCACATATACAGCGAATTTGGAAAAACCCTCAAAATCAAAGAGAAAAGGTGCATTGAATTGGCAGAAAAAATAAGTATCTGTTTGTAACTTATTATGGTAAGCAATGATTCATCACAATTTGTAGTGTCATCTCAAGAATCTGACACATGTAAGAACATCCTGTGACTCCTGTGGGAAGCCCTCATTGACCTTTGCAACACAGAAAACAGGCACTGGTTACTGTCCACCAAAATGGATGATCAGAAAGAAAGTCACGTCTTGCAACATGCAAAGTTTTATAGCGGCTGCAAAGAAATTCTTAACTGACCTTATTTTTGCTCTACCTTTTGGCACCATAGAGAGTCTTAGGACCCTATATAGAGCTTTTTAAAACAGTTGATAGGGGTAGATGCCTCTCTATAGACTGCAATGCATCTTATGTGAGAGATACATTCAACATTGAGAATTATTAAGTAAAAGATTTACTACTTATGCCTTGAAGTGGCTACATGCTTTTTTGTAATGCAAACATGTACATATTAGGTTATATTCACACATATTAACCCATAAACATTTTGCCCCGCATAACATGCATGTTCATATGCCTACACTGGATGCAAAAACAAGCACATCCTCTGCAGCATGACAGTTCCCTTTAGATCTGAATGAGCCCCTTGGAAACATAAGCTGTCAGTTCTAATGTGTTTCTTTACTATGATAAATCCTGGAAAATTGCAAGTCATGTGAATGTGGGTGGATAGTGTTTTTCTTAAAGAGGAACTTTCGCCTAAACAAACATACTGTTATTAAGTTACATTAGTTATGTTAATTAAAATAGATATGTAATATAATCTCTTACCCACCCTGTTTTAAAAGAACAGGCAAATGTTTGATTTCATGAGGGCAGCCATCTTTTTGGTTGAAAGGAGGTGACAGGGAGCATGAGACACAGTTCCAACTGTCCTGTGTGCTGATAAACCCTCCCAGTTGCTAGGCAACATGAACAACAACATAGGAAATCCCATCGTGCTTTCACAGCATCAGGGGAAAAAAAGCCTGCTCAGTTTTCTTTGATGGGTGGAGCTAAGCTTAAAATGCAGGTAAAAATGATGCTTTGGTAAGAAAAATAAAGTTCTGATGCTGGGAAACTGTTAAAGAAACACCAAGCCTTTTCAGTTCTGCCGAGTAGATTTTTAGTCCTGAAGTTCACTTTAAGGTCTCTGCCACAGAAGACCTGGGTTTGAATCTTGGTTCTTCCTGCCTGCACCTATTCAGTAGGAGACTTTGGACCAAGATTTCCTAACACTTCTATTGCCTATAGAGTGCATCCTAGTGGCTGCAGCTCTGGCGCTTTGAGTTCTTTGAAAAAGAAAACAAACAAACAAGCAAACAAACAAACAAACAAAACCTCTAATTATTGTTTAGTATAGAATGTGTGCAGCATAGTTTCTTTTTCTTTTCTTTTCTTTTGTTGGCTCTCTGCTGCTGTGGTTTTATTACAAATATATTGTTTTGATTTTTTGCAGGTGTCATTGCATGTCTGTGCTCCTCAATTTATTGTTCCAAAAAGGGTTAGGTTCATCCCAGTTTGGAGTATTCAGTATTCACAGAAATAACCTGATGGACCTGTGGCTGCTGCTACTATATGCTGTTGTATTTAGAATTACAGCAAGTGGAATGTTGCCTGCAAGGCGGATGTTGGTTTGTGTATTGACTAATTAATAAAGAATGCATTTTTATTATAAGGTAGACATTATGTCTGTGCTTGGACTCATTACATAAACATGAGTGCTTGCTGCAAAAAAGAAGTTAGCATTTAAAGTGTACCTGAAGCAAATTTTAGCGCTTGAATTTATTGCCTGGGCTTACGTTTTGATTTGGTCCACTGCCTTGTTCCCCCAAACGCAGTCTGTAGCTGTCTCCGTTTGACGTTCTAATGGTAGTTAATCTCCTTGTTCATGGATTGTTGATGATAAAGCAGGAAGGGGAGGCGTCAGCTGCAATGGGATGCCTAGTGCATGTCCATTGCTGCCAAAGACTTGCCCACTCCCAGCCTTCAACACCCGCACGTCTGTCGGCATGCTGCAAACACACCATACTACAGCTTTCCTGATGACTTCTCGACCCCCTCTGTCCTCATTTTACTGCTCCCCACTGCTTTTTTTCATCTACAATCTGTTTATAAAATAAGATTGTATCTGGGAAGATGGCCACAACATACAAATCCCAATAGGACTCAACCCTTCTTGAATGCTTGGCGATCTGTTTATTGCATATAACAGATCGCCAAGCATTCAAGAAGGGTTGAGTCCTATTGGGATTTGTATGTATTGGATTCACAAGGAGGAGTGATGGACCTCTAGGCCTAACGGGACTCCCCGACATACATTATCTCTTATCCCAGAGGCGGGCAGACACACTTCAGATTAAGATGGCCACAACCCCAGAACTACTTTAGGGGTTGCAGTCACCTTGCCAGATAAAATTAAATTTTATAAATGTATTTTAGATCATAAAAAGCAGCGGGCAGTGGTGTAAACAGGACAGAGGGTCCCAAAGACATCAGGATTCAGGTATTATGTTTTTTTTGTAGGTTTTGCAACACTGTCCTTAACACATGCTTCAAAAATGATTAGCACTTTGAAGTCAAAGACAAGACCAGACACTTCTTTTCCCCATAAGTGATATGTGCTGCCTGTTAATAGAGGTGTCGCCAACATCAAATTTTTGGTTTGCGGACACCGAACTCGAACTTCCGCAAAGTTCGAGTTCGCGTGAAGCGGGCAAACCGCCATAGACTTCAATGGGCTGGCAAATTCAGAAACCTGCAGGGACTCTTTCCGGCCACAAAAGTGATGGAAAAGTTGTTTCAAGGGGTCCAACACCTGGACTGTGGCATGCGGGAGGCGGATCCATGCCAAAAGTCCTACCAAATATTACAGAGTTGACGCAGAGTCGGGTTTTAATCCCTAAAGGGCAGAAATCACAGTACATTCCTACAGTGGAGGAATAAAGGGCTGCTTTAAAATGTCCGGAGTGTGTACACCTGATGGTAGTGTAAGGGTTATGTGCGCTTCACAGTGACAGTGACAGACCAAACGCCATGTTTACCGAGATTGAGCGCTAACAGGTCTGTAAGACCCTTAAAGGGAACCTTAACTGAGAGGGATATGGATAGTTCCTTTTAAACAATACCAGTTGCCTGGCAGGCCTGTTGACCTCTTTGGCTGCAGCAGTGGCTGAATCACAGACCTGAAAGAAGCATGCAGCTAATCCAGTCTGACTTCAGTCAGCGCATCTGATCTGCATGCTTGTTGAAGGGCTGTGGCTAAAAGCATTAAAGACAAAGGATCAGCAGACGAGTCAGGCAACTGTTATTATGTTAAAAGGAAAAATCCCTACCTTTCTCAGTTTAGGTTCCCTTTAAGTGTGTGGTGCTGCATGTGCACTCAACTGAATAGACCAGCGTGGACGTGTAGCACAGGCCATGATGGGACGTTCATAATAAAACTGTACGGTGGAACCAGTGTACAACCTAATTATTTATTTATTTATTTTGGCTTATTTGTGAACTCCTCCATGCTAACTAGTTACGCGACCATGCAGCCACACGAGATTAAGCACTGCCAGGTCTGGAATGTGACACTGGTCAGTGACACTGACAAGAGATGCGATGACTTAGCTCTGCACATGTATGTATAGGTTTTGTAATTCGACCAAAAAAAGAAAAATGTTTTGCAAATGCTGTAGCAGAGGCCAGACAATGTCATGTCCTACACATTTTACACAAAAAATGTAAAGTTTTATAAAAGAAAATTCATGTGTGTTGCATCCCTGGTGAGTGTCACTGACAAGAGAGGCAGTGACTTGGCTCTGGACATGTATGTGCAGGTTTACACATACAACGCTGTAAAAATGCAACAGAAAATCCCAAATGCTTCATACAAAAATGCAAATTTTTCACGCTATGTCATGTGTGAACCCAGCCTCATGAAGAGAGCTGCTGAAGCTTGTAAACAAACCTAGCAGGGGGCGTAACTATAGGGGCTGCAACCCCCTCAGCTGCAGGGGGGCCCGGGCCCCTCTGGGGGCCACCCATGGTCATTTTGGGGGAGGCAGAAGTGTGGGGGGAGCGCTGCTGCCCGATTGTGGCTTCTAAGGTGTTGTACTGGTCGCAGCGTCAGTTCTTTCCCAGCAACCCGCAGCTCACCTCAGCCTGCGGGAGTCTTCCGGGAGGCAGAGCATGGCTACGGGAAGATGGCGTCCGAAGCCCTGCACTGATGACTATTTGTGTCTCCAGTACAGGGCTTCGGGCTCCATCTTCCCGTAGCCCTGCTCTCTGCTTGTCAGCGTGGAAGATTAGCTGCAGGAGGATTGTCGGGGGAGCTGCGCGCCAGAGGCCAGCTGAGAGAGGAGACTTCTTCCAGGTGAGTAAATTATTTTTCTTGCAGGTGCATTATTTTCTGGTGAAATGCTGCCCACTTTATGATTATTTTCTGGGGAAATGCTGCCCACTTTACATTTATTTTCTGGTTAAATGCTGCACACATTATGATTATTTTATGGTGAAACATTGCCGCATTACGATTATTTTATGGTGAAACTCTGCCCCATCACAATTATTTTATAGTGAAATGCTGCCCCATTATGATTTTTTGGAAGCTATGGGGGGGAGGGGGATCCAAATTTTCTTGGGGGGCACAATGATTTCTAGTTATGTCCCCCTGAAACCTAGTCCCAGTTATTCTTCAATCCATGGTTACTGAACACAACAAATATGAGTGCAACAATTCTTATTTTCAGGTCTGGATTTCCCTCTGCCTTTCAGTGGATATGTCCGACAGGGTGAGAGAGTGATCCAGGACAAACCTAAAGGATATGTCTGAGAACGTTTTGCTTTTGTTGGCATCTGTGGGCCCCTCTGGTACTTCCACTGTCCTATTTTATTGCTAGCTTTTTACTTGCATGACTGGAGGTTTGACGTGATCACCAGAGTCAGCAATTAAAGGGGAACAGTAGTGAAAATAACATAATGAATAAAATTGTCTATTTTTTACAATATTCATTTATAAAATATTTGGTCAGTGTTTGCCCCTTGTAAAATCTTTCCTCTCCCTGATTTACATTCTGAAATTCATCACAGGTGGCGACATCTTTAGGGCCAGTGCACAAGGGTATCTGCTCGGTGTTTCCCGCCACCTGCGGCATTCGTCGTTAAAGCACTGCCCTTTCAAGTGCATGAGCAGAGCCTGTACCGTAGCTTACCATTGTTTGAGTGGACGCCACATTCTGATGCCGATTTTCCAGTCATTTGAGCCAACCCTGGAAACAACATGCTGCTTCCAGGGTCACTTACCACCACATCTCCGTGTCCCCCTGCTGGGGTGTATGTTATAAACTGCTCTAATTCACCTTTTTCCGGCACCAGCAAACTCCTCCTCAAGAGTTGCAAACCCGATCACACAGCAAGCAGGAGATAGACTTTCTCAGGCTTCTTCAATATTCACGTTATTTATTCAGGAAACATATATACAGATATAGTCCATCATATCCTGGCAAAGCAGATTTTCATGTTGCGTTACAAGCTTCTTGATTAGACTTCCTGCTGAAGTCAATCAGGTACCTTCTTCCTAACTACGTTACACTAGACTACCTACAGTATGTACAGCATACATTATATCAGATTACATATAGAATGAAAATAGAGGTTCCAGTCAGCCTTTAGATCTAGTGGGAAAGTCAGAAGCAGAGTGAGCTCCCATAGCTCACGCAGGCTTTAATACCGACTAGGAAAGAGTTAAATATGACATCATCTTCGCCATCCCCTAGATCAGACTAATGGTGGACCCACTCGTGGTGTCATCATACCCACCTACTCGATTAATATTCAATGAGGCATTTGACCTACATGCGGGAATGTGGATATTTACAAAACATGGCTGATGTTTATTGTTCTAGTGGCGGTACATGCCCAGGTCAGGGAGACCTGTGGCCTTGTCCACAGAACAGCTTCTTGGTATGTTCTAGTTCTGCTGACAGAACTGTAGATTCTCTCTCTAAGAGAAAATCCCTTAAAGGGCAGGTCTGCTCCTCAAGCCTTTTTGACTAACTCAGTCCAAATAACTGAGGCCTACTTAAATTATAACAATCCCCCCTAAAAAGGCTTGATCCCAGCTTCTGAACCTAGCCGTACCTGGTTTCTTTCGTTTATGTTTCACTTTTCGATGTTCGTGCTCACACAACTTCTCTGCTCTCGGCGGTTATCCCTGGAAGAGAGAGAGCAAGACCTCTTGGTCACCCTGTAACCAGGCTCTCTGGGGAGGCCCTACTTCTAAATCCCTCTATACCACATGCTCAGCATTTGCGTCACTTGCTTATCACTCACAAACTTGCATGACAACAGAAAAGTGAAACTCGTTTGTTTGTTACTCAATGGAGCAGTGCCAGGTGCCTTCTAAAACTACTACTAAACCTATACCCGTAACCCTGTATATCCCTTAATTTAAAAATATTGGTTCATGAGATTGTTTATGAGGCACCAATCTCTGGACCAGGTTAATTTGTTTTACGTAATTTTAACACGCAACCTCACCTGGATAATGATGCCTAAAGTTGTCATCCCCATCCAGACGACCAGTGGGTGTAGAAAGAACTTTGGAACTGCAGAGGCCCAGTCCGAGGGTCCCTGGAACATCGCCGGAACCCTTTTCCACCAGGTCAGACTGGAACTCACCTGCTTATTTTTGTGTTCTACCTCGTTAAGATCACCTGTATCATGGTGAAATCTTACCTCTAACTTAGTGTACTATTTGTTTAACCGTTGTATCAACGTGTGGTCGTCTTGTATCAACCCCTGTTCCCCTTTGTCCCATGTCGTGTTCTCTTTTAGGACGGGAACTACCCGTGAAACTTGGACCTTTAGAGTTCTCTTAACAATTTGAGAAACAACGTCATCCAACCTGGATGACTGGATCCATATGGGATCTCCACTCACACAATATGTTCCCCTTGGAAAATCCCCATTATCGGAACAATTATGAGAATATACCTTGAATGTATCATTAGACACTATGTTAAAAAAACAAACCTTTCCTTCAGCCACCGGAACTATCGGTTGGGCTTCAGGGTGGATCTTTTGAATGGTAGCCTCGCATTCTGCGTTATGGAGCCTGCAGGCTTCTTCACTAAATTTGACTTGCCCCGGCAAACACAGGTACCTCTGTGAGAATTGCCCGCATGAGGACAACTCTACTCGTTTCACCTCCCCGTCTAGCACCAAAAAAGTTTGACCTCTCAGGTCATGGTGTAAGACATGTGTTGAGGTGGGAACTAAGGAAGTGGCGGTGCCTAAAGGAATGTTGCACCATTTCCATTTGTTCACCCAAACATCTTGAAGCTTCCATGCAAAAGATCCTTCTCCAGAAAAATCGATATACCTCCCCTTGTCCAATCTTAGTTGGACAGGATCTTTAAGCATCTCCCTGACAAAATATGTCCCCAACTGTCCTGATTGGACCTCTTCCCCCCTTATGTCCTGAGGCACACTATGTACCAGAGGTTGGGAAGACTGTACTCTCTGCAATCTTTCAATTAAGAGTGCCTCTTCACTTACCCAACTAGCCTGAGGATAAGCGGCTGCATATGGACTGTGTACTATAGTCCCCTGTGGTGACCCGTGTAGTGTGAATGGGGTTCCCTGTGTTGGCTTTCCCTCCCCTGGGACCGCTCTCCCCACCCTCTTTGTCACCTGGAAATGTGGCTTGATCTCGATTTTTACTTCTTGTTTCGAGAACCACCAACCCTCAGCTTTCCAGCCTTTACGTGTGTATAGTTGTTTCAGAGGCACTCTCTGTTGGTAGTTCCAGAGGGTGATGTTGTCCCCTGCGTCTCTCTGGTAGGAGAATTGACGCCTCCTGCTCGTTCCTCTCTAATCTGGAACCATCTCACTCTGCATAACCAAGACAAGGTACCCCTGAATCACACACTCCACCTTTTGCATGTACCCATTGTACTGCAATGCACCTTTTAACCAAACTTTGGATCGGTGCATCGATTCTGGGAGTGTGGCATTCAATAGAAGATTTACACTGCCATTCAATTCCCACTGCCCGCACACCTGACCCTTCAGACCTTTCACCCACATTGTGCCATGAAATTTGTTTTCTCCTGGCACAAGTGCTCTTTTCCTCCATCCCTGCTTGGTCCATCTGTGCCAAGCGGAGGGAGGTGTGAAAGGATTAGTACCTTGGTCACCAAACATTAACATGCTTGGGCCTTGCATTCTCATTAACCCCTTATTATACATGAGAATGTCCTCTCTTTGTTCTCCTAGGACGAAATGGCAACCTAGGATCACCATCAGCACGGTACTCTTCATTATAAAAGCACCACCTTGGGAAAGAAAAACATTAGCAATTTGCACTATGCTTTGCTCAGTCAGTTTTTTTAGACGTTTTCCGATCTCAGGAATCTCGTGTTTTAGTCTCTTTCCAATTTCAGGAATCTCGTGTTTTAGTCTCTTTCCACTTTCAGGAATCTCGTTGTTCTCCAACCTTAGATTGGCATCTGGAACCTTTCGCTTATCCGACTGACATCTCCATCTTTGCTGCCAGCACTGCAGCTGTCTCGAGTCCATATTGCCAAACTCCTGAAATCGAAATACAAACAAATCAATTCTTATTAATGATTTGGGATTCGCCCTGCGGCTTGTACTCTGTACACTTTAACTTGATCAATATATGCCGTAATTGATCTCGTTGCTTTATGGTTCTCATGAACTCTGTTTACTCTTATTGGTAGATTGGAGTTACAACCTCTCTCCCCTACCTAAGTACTATCCTCAGTACTTACCTGTTTAAAATATGCTCCCGCGGACTTCACCTTTGGAAGCTCTCACCTCATTGCAAGCTCTCACCACACCCCCCCTTCTGTACATACGCGGCCGTCGTATGCACAGAGTATGGATGCCACACACCTGTTGCTGCTTTGCAGGTGAGCCTGCAATGCTTTTACTCATTTTCGCATTTACTTACCTAGAACTTCATTGCGATACCAGCTCTGCTAGAAGTTCTGTGTGTTGTACCCTCTGACCAATGTTTGCCGCGCCACTACCCTCATACTACCAAAAAAAACCGGCCGCCTCCCTGTAGGAAGGAGCACTCTGCACTTAAACTACACAGGGTGCAGGGCTAAGCATTCCAGCATCAAATGCCTGTATGCAGATCCCTGAATGCCCACTTGGTAGGTAGTCGCATGGCAGATACCGTACTGATACACTGTCACTCTGTAAATGGCAATTCTATCATCTGTATAATTGCCCCATGAACTGCTACCAGTTCTGTTCTGTGCTAAACTGAATCAGAGCTGGAGAAAAGAAGAGAAAGAAAAAAAAAATATATATTTTTGACCAATCAGTGGGCGAGGAAAAACACGCTAACAGCCCAGCAATGACTTCTTTGTCAATCTCTGGTCCTGTCCCTGACACAACCCCCCCCCCCCCCCCCCCCCCGAAAAAAACACTCTGCAGTCGCAGCGAGTACACCTGGATTGGTCAACTCCTATATTTCCCTCTTTTCCCTTCCCCCTCTCCAACTCTGCAGTGTCCCCCCTATCTCTATTGGGAACACATGCCGCACAGCACTTTAAGGTGCCTCACTTAAAGGAATAATCCTATAAGCAACACAGTACAGACACTTTCCTGATCTGCGCTGCGCCGTGTCTCCCTGCACCTAGCTGGGAAACACTTCCTATCCGTTGCCCTGCAACTTGCTTGGCTCACGTATGCGGACACTCCCTGTGCCCAGACTTCTTCTGAGGAAATCACCTGGAAACCGAGAAACTCAGTAGAATCTCTCTTCTGTCCCCACTCTGGACCCCCCCCCTCCCACCAGCTGCTTCCGTGCACAGCGCCTTGTGCACAGCTGTGACGTGGGACGTGGGATCCCCCCAGCACATCCTCCCCCCTGCCATCGGGGTGTGCCTATCAGTGGGCGCTTCCCGCCCCCTCCCCTCCTGATACATCATGCAGATGGGAGTGGCTTTCTCAGAAACCCGACGCCATTTTGAAACATGGCATGCCAGCCAAGATGGCTGCTATGTCAGTCCCCCATAGCAACCACTTAATCCTATGCACCTTAAGAAAAAAACAGTTAGAACATACAAGGCATAGTATGCACACTAAACATTTCAGCATATATATTTCTCGGATACCTGCAAAAACAGACACAGCAGTGTGTGAAATTTCCTATCTCCTTCCCAGAAAAAAAACGCAAATCATCTTGGACATGTAGATGGAGGAAAAAAAAACATGCACCCAACCCCGTGCACCCAAACGCTTCCCACAGAACTCCGATCTTATGACGGCTGCAAAAAAAACATCCTGAACAGAAGGAATTCTCCACAACTACACCGAAACTTTACTCATATCATAAACCTTTGCCTGGATTGTGGAGTGACAGAACCTGAACAAATCTTCCAGCTGTTAACAGATATCCGCGGACACAAACCTGAACCGTGCTTCCCCCCAATCTGTAGAGAGGGGGTGGGAGGATGCACTGTATTGGCCCCCCTTCTCACTAAACCTACGCTCTGCGATCCGCAAGAAAAAAACAATAAAACCCATGACACGGAATTATGCTGAGATTACAGAAACATCACATAGCACTAACTAACTAATAGCACTGACCTGGAACCAGTTTTCCCACTATTCTGGGCTCTCGTTATACCAACTTTTTCTCTTCATTTCACCCTCCACCTGCTCTCCTCACCATCCACCATCTGCGTGACAAAGCACGAGAGAAAAACAAACACCGCTGGCCTCCCTCCTAGCCCAGAACTGCACAGAGAGAAACAGAAACTGTATACGCTATAACTGCTAGCTGCTACCAGCATAACACAGAAAAATAACACACAGCTGGGAAAAAAACACTGTTAACATATAACAGACCACAAACATTGCTACAAAACCAAATAAACGAAACGCTATACTTGCCTGGCTCTACAGACTTGTACCGACTTCCAATCCGATCAGCTGACGGCAAGTTTTTTTCCACGAGTCGATGGACCTCGGTGAGCGTTTACTGAGCGTTCTCTCAGCGGATTCTCCGGTCCCGAAGGTAACTTGCTCAAAACCTCTGCCTGGGATACCTCACCACGGAATCCTTTGTCCGGCTAGATTGCGTGTACATCACAACCCAAATAAAACAGGTCCATGACTCGCCGCTGATCATCACTCGGATTGCAGTCCGTGTGTTGGCCTCTCTAGCGGCCTCCCACACGCCACTTATCCTCTTGATAAGCTTTCCAGTCCGCGTCAACTCCGCTTGTGTCGCTGTGGAATATCTTGAAAACTTCGGCCCCTGGCCCCTGTCTGCCTGTTTTGCAAGGCAGTAAAGGGGGGTTTCAGCACCACTGTTATAAACTGCTCTAATTCACCTTTTTCCGGCACCAGCAAACTCCTCCTCAAGAGTTGCAAACCCGATCACACAGCAAGCAGGAGATAGACTTTCTCAGGCTTCTTCAATATTCACGTTATTTATTCAGGAAACATATATACAGATATAGTCCATCATATTCTGGCAAAGCAGATTTCCATGTTGCGTTACAAGCTTCTTGATTAGACTTCCTGCTGAAGTCAATCAGGTACCTTCTTCCTAACTACGTTACACTAGACTACCTACAGTATGTACAGCATACATTATATCAGATTACATATAGAATGAAAATAGAGGTTCCAGTCAGCCTTTAGATCTAGTGGGAAAGTCAGAAGCAGAGTGAGCTCCCATAGCTCACGCAGGCTTTAATACCGACTAGGAAAGAGTTAAATATGACATCATCTTCGTCATCCCCTAGATCAGACTATTGGTGGTCCCACTCGTGGTGTCATCATACCCACCTACTCGATTAATATTCAATGAGGCATTTGACCTACATGCAGGAATATGGATATTTACAAAACATGGCTGATGTTTATTGTTCTAGTGGCGGTACATGCCCAGGTCCGGGAGACCTGTGGCCTTGTCCACAGAACAGCTTCTTGGTATGTTCTAGTTCTGCTGACAGAACTGTAGATTCTCTCTCTAAGAGAAAATCCCTTAAAGGGCAGGTCTACTCCTCAAGCCTTTTTGACTAACTCAGTCCAAATAACTGAGGCCTACTTAAATTATAACAGTGAACACCATCGGAAGCCACTGAAAGCAGGTCCATACAGCACAGTGTGGATGCACCTGTTTTTGGAAGTACTCATGGATAGTGTTGCTGGGAATCATGAATTTGAGTAAATCCGGCCACGGCAGAATCGAAATACAGATGTGCCGTGATGGTGATCTAGATTTGAATTGGAGCTCTGGATTCAATTTGGATTTTAGCCGTAATTACATGTAGAATCTGTAATCATGGCCGTGATCACGAATTTGACTTTAATGTTAATAGCAAAGCCCCCATACATGCAACAATCACCAAAATTGAATGGAATATAAAGGTGATCAGTGGCTACAATGTAAAAAAAAAATTCAAAAAGATCTAATAGTTTTTGAGAAAATCGGTTTTAAAGTTTCAAATGAAAAAAATATTTATGATTAAAAATCGCCAAAACCCGCCGACTTTAGCGGTTAATAGCAAAGCCCCCTTACATGATATAAACACCAAATCTGCAGGATATGTTAAGTAGAACAGTGGAAACAAGTGGAATTTTTTTTTCAAAAAGACCTTATAGTTTTTGAGAAAATTTTAAAGTTTCAAAGGAAAAAAGTATACATGTAAATGCAGTAAATACATCAACTGTCATTTACCAGATTTAAATGTATACTATTTTCCTTTGAAACTTTAACTACCTAACAATCGCGTCAAGCCAATAGGCATGAACGCGGCGGCAGCCCCAGGACCGCCTAACGCCAATTGGTGTCAGGTCCTGGAGCCGGCTACTGAAGGAGATCGCGCGCAGGGTGCGTGCACATCTCCTTCTCGGGGGGCAGAGCTCTGCCCCCTCTTCAGTCTCCGTGCGGCTGTTGCTGCTCGGGAGACTGTTAGACGGTGTGATCGCCGTCTATTTACACAGTGCAGCGCTGCGATCAGCAGCAGCGCTGCACTGGGGACAGCCGTGTGACACGGCTGTCCCCCTGGGGGACAAGAGAGTGATCGGCTCTCATAGGCAGAAGCCTATGACAGCTGTTCGCATGATTGGCCGGCTGGGGGGAGAGAGGGGATTTCTTAAAAAAGCTAGAGACAAAATTTGTAAAAAAAAAAGAAAAAAAATGAACAAATATTTATTTTTTAAAAAAATAAACACAAGCGGGGCGATCAGACCCCACCAACAGAGAGCTCTGTTGGTGGGGAGAAAAGGGGGGGGGGATCACTTGTGTGCTGTGTTGTGCGGCCCTGCAGCTTGGCCTTAAAGCTGCAGTCGCCAATTATTAAAACAGGAGCCTGGTCTTTAGGGGGGTTTACCACTGTGGTCCTCAAGTGGTTAAAATCGATTTTCTGAAAAACTATAAGGTCTTTTTGAAAAAATGATTTGGACCACGATCACGAGTGCATTCGAAACTGAATC
The DNA here is from genome assembly GCF_040937935.1 of Hyperolius riggenbachi. NCBI lineage: Eukaryota > Metazoa > Chordata > Amphibia > Anura > Hyperoliidae > Hyperolius > Hyperolius riggenbachi. Next base: position 108,205,117 of record NC_090650.1, read on the forward strand.
CGAGATCGAAAGGCGATTACGAATTTGGACCACGATGTTGGATAGTGAAAAAATGCTCGTGAAACACGGCTATTCCATGAACACGAGGTCGTGATGAGCATCACTGCTCATGGACACAAGTGCTTCTAAGGCCTCCAAAAAACTCCCTAAGGCAACAAATTTGAACACTGAACGGGGGGGAGGGAACAAAGGCCATGGAGAGAGGATTGGGAAGTCTGTATAGGATCCAGGACCTTCCATCTCCATAGGTATCTAATTTTTTTTTCAGGTGGCTTAACATTTGCTTTAAGAGAATACATACTGCTAGGCAAGTTATGAGAAAGGCAAGTGGTAAAACATTGACATAGGTCTGCTATACTAGAAGGAGTTATCTTTAAAATCACGAATGCAAAATATTCCAAATAATGATGCCCGTACGTGTGTGAATTCAAATTGAAAAATAATTTTAAATAAAAATAACTTTCATGCAGTGATAAAGATAATCAAGTGAAGCATTTGATTATGTAGATTTCAAAATTGATGTTTTGTCTGGAATGTTGCTTTCCATAATAAGGGCTATTTCATTCATCTTGTGATGTCTCTTCTTTGAATTGATCTGATATTGTAAGATGAACAAAAACATACTTTTCCTCTTTTTGTGTAATGGTGACTATTTGCTAAGTTCTAATTCCGTGATACCAAATATGCTTATATGTAATGTTGGAGCAAAAGCTTGTAGACATAATATTTTAAATTTAATGTGGGAAGATAATATTTTTTCAGAAGCCAGGCACTTATATCTTTGATGTTGCACAGTAGTGGAGGAATTAAAATTCCTTGGATCATGCTGGTTTCCAGAAGTTGTTGTTTAGCAATAATAAAGCAGTGGCAAATACTGTAAGTCACAGTACTTTTTCAAAAGATCCTTGTGTGTTTGAAGTGGGACTCCAGCCTTTTTCTTCATTTTCAGATAGTGAGAATAGCAAGGTCACATTTCTGAAAAGCTCACACAGGCCCAAGCCTAGAGCAGCTTCTGCCCCAGGGGGCATTTGGTCATGGAAGATGGAGCTGCTGCACATTGAAAAGGTCACTGCAAATGGAAAAGGAAGGCTGCAAATAGGAAGAAACACATGAAATAGAGAAGCTGCTGCCTAAAGGAGCTGTACATGAGAGAGAGGGGCATGGATGTTGCATGTAGAGAAATGGCTGCACATGGAAAGGGGGAAGGTGCTATTGCACATGTAAAAGGAAGTGTACGAAAATTTACCTTAGACCTAGGGGCAATGATAGACAAAGCAGGTTGTTTCAGCGCAAGGG